>NC_054600.1:24701192-25326192 GCF_004785595.1 Juglans microcarpa x Juglans regia
TCCAGTTCAATCGTTTAATAGGAATATATAATTCATTTATAAAATTAATCATTTATTTACAATTTCACCATTTCCACAATACACGTCATACCCTGTCCTCCACACCGGCCCAAGGCCTAATTCTAACAATTTCAACAGTTACAACCAAACGCTTTAACGGCCCATGGCCCAATTCCAACAGATCATTACAATAAATAGTTACAACAAAATGACAGTTTACAAAATATAATTACAACAACTTTATTATTAAAACTGAGAAATTACATACACACGAAGTTAGGAAATTCTGAAAGATCACTCGAAAGTGTGTTGCTCAAGGTGGCGGCTCAAAGGCGGCAACAGTGAATTTTCAAGAATCAAACAGTGGCTTATCAAGTGGGTTTTCTCTCAAAAGATATCGATCTACGAAATAAAACTTGAGAAACTCAACACACGGAAATTCCAAACAATTACCAAAACAAACCGATTGAGTTTTTTTCACAATTTTAAGAACAAACAGAGCACGACACAACTCCTAAATCTCTCGGATCTAACCACCAAAATTCACAACACAAAATAATAAACACAAGAGAAACAAGAGGAAGATGAGGATTCTCGGGGGGATTTTATTCGAAGAACCCGTGGCCTGTTTATAAGCCAAGTATGGCGGTGGGAGGAGCCGTGTGTCGCACGGGCGGAAGAAGAACAAAACGGCAGTTCAAGCCGTGGAGGAGACGTGTGATGGTGCATGTTGCGGAAAGCACTGCAGATCAACACAGGAAAAGCCATGGAAGATGGAGGTGGAAGGTGGTGGTGGTCGTGTGAAGCCACGGCTTGACAGCAAGGCTTTGGAGCCTCCATCGAACGACACGGAGAGGAAGAGGCAAGGTGGAGGTGGCGGCTTGCGGCTGAATTGTGGAACGAAGGCCCAAATGGCGTCGGCAGCAGCTGCTTGGAGGAAGAGGAAGAAGACTGCAGAAGAAACTAGAAGAAAGGAAGAAGAAGGAGCACGGCGCAAGGGGAAAGAATAAAACCCTAATTCCTTGACCCAAAACGGCGCCGTATTGATAAGTGAGGGCTGGGTTCTCACGGGCCGCACGGGCTGGGCCCTGCTGGGTTGGGTTTCGGCTCACTCACACACACACAAAGCTGAGTTGGGCTTCGGGCTTCACACAACACTAAGCCCAAAAACAAACACTCACACACAGCCCACAATAAATAATCACTACAATAAAATTACACAAAAAAATACTAACACATATATAAAAATAAATAATAATAAGGAAATTAAAAACCCAACATACCAAAATAATTAACAATAAAATAATACACTTAAAAATAACATAAATAAAATAACACAATAATATAATTAAATAAATAATTTAAAACCCATAAAAAAATAGGGATCTCACATGAATATTTGATCTAATTATTTATTTTTAATTTTTGTTGAAATTCTACAGCAACACCCATGGAGCTCTAATGCCGCTGCCACCTCAAGTACTACTGCCCTAAGTAGTACCGCTACCTTGTATAGTTCTCCCGTACCAATGATGAGACCTCCTCCAAGCGCCTACCCATATCCATGGAGCAACCAGGTGATCATTTCTTGGAATATTTATTGTAGTTAGTGTGCTTTAATTTTCTGAACTTGAATATTTCGTCTAATTATTTATGTTTAAATTTTTTTCTAGAAAACTGCAGCAACACCCATAGAACTCTACCTCCGCTGCCGCGTCAAGTATTGCTGCCTTGAGTAGCCTGGGTGTCGCGTCAAGTAGTGCTGCCTTGAGTAGTTCTGGTGCCGCGTCAAGTACTGCTGCCTTGTATAGTTCTGTTATACCAATGATGAGACCTCCTTCAATTACCTACCCATATCCATGGAGCAGCCAGGTGATCATTTTGTAGAGTATGCCTTTGTAATTAATGTTGTACTTGAATATTTAGTCTAACTACTTATGTTTACCACATACTTTTCGGAAAACTGCAGCAACATCCATGGATCTCTACTTCCGCTCCCACATCTAGTTCCGCAAGTAGTGTCAACTCTAGTGTAGCTGCCAGTTCTAGTGTACAAACCAGCGCTAGTGTCGCTGCTAGCTCTTGTTCGGCTTTACCAGCAGTCGTTCCTCCAACTTCTACCAACCCATATCCATGTGCCAGTGAGGTGATGTCTTGGATTCTCCACATGCAGTGTCTTTTATATTATTCAGAACATATTTTTTCATGCCATACTTTTTTCTAATAATTTACAGGAAAATAAAGTGCAGCAAAGTAACTCTGTTGAAGAAATTAGTGAGGCCGCATCAGACTCAATAGAAGTTGAAGCGCAGTCTACTGCCTCTGTGGGTAATATGGTTGATACGAACGAGACTGGCACTGATGGGGGTGATATCACTAAGGAGCCAAAGCCAGGGATGTGTTTTGAGTCAGAGACTGAGTTGATGAATTATTATAAACATTACGGAAAGCAATGTGGTTTTCCAGTAATGACACAAAGGAGTAAAAGAGAGAAAGATGGGACTGTGAAATATGTCACTATGGGATATGCTCGGGGTGGCAAGGCATGGAATAGGTCGTCAAACGTCTCCAAGCCTCAGCCAACAAGCAAGACAGATTGCAAGACAATGATGAATGTCATGTTAAAGGATGGGAAGCTGTGTGTGACATCCGTATTTAACACACACAATCATGGGCTCAGTCTAAAAAAATTCAGGTTTTTCAGATGCAACAGAGAAGTTAATGAGTCTGTTAGGAGGGTGTTGGATACTAATGATGAGGCTGGCATACGGATGAATAAGAGTTTTCATGCTCTTGTGATTGAGGCGGGTGGGTTTGAGAACGTACCATTTAGAGAAAAAGATTGTCGTAACTATATTGACAAGGCACGACACCTACGTCTTGGTAAAGGTGGTGCTCAAGCGTTGTTTGAGTATTTTAGAATGATGCAATACAAGAATGATGGTTTTTTCAGCCTCATGGAATTGGACAATGATGATAGGTTGAAAAGTGTGTTTTGGGCGGACGCCGTCGTAGAGAGGCCTACAACTATTTTGGAGATGTGGTAACATTCGATACCACATACTTGACAAATAGGTATGGAATGTCATTTGCACCTTTTGTAGGTGTAAACCATCATGGACAGTCAATCTTTTTGCGTGCAGGCCTTATTTCAAGTGAGGATACAGAATCGTTTGTTTGATTATTTAAAACTTGGCTTGATTGCATGGATGGAAAAGCGCCGAATGCTATTATTACAGATCAAGATCGCGCAATGAAAAATGCGATCACCATTGTATTTCCTAACACGCGGCATAGATATTGCTTGTGGTACATATTGCGAAAGGTGCCTGAGAAACTTGGTTCCCATGCTCAATACAAATGTGGCCTAAAAACTAAGTTGCTATCTTGTGTATATGACTCTCTTACAATCGAGGAGTTTGAGAATTCTTGGAACAGCCTCAAAGATACTTTCAACTTACATGAAAATGCATGGTTGCAAAGCTTATGTGTGGAAATAGAGTTTTGGATGCCGGTATATTTAAAGAACTCGTTTTGGGCTGGAATGAGTACAACTTAACGCAGTGAGAGTATGAATGCTTTCTTCGATGGCTACGTGCATGCCAGGACAAACCTTAAAGAGTTTGTTGATCAGTTCGACAATGCATTGAAGAAAAAAATTGAGAATGAAAACCAAGCTGACTTCAATTCATTTAACTTCACAATTCCTTGCATATCACACTTGGCTCTTGAGAAAAAGTTTCAAGATGTATACACAAATTCAAAATTTAGGGAGGTTTAACAAAAAATAATGGGAATGATATATTGTCATTGTTGTTTCGAGAAAATGGATGGAGTAATCGCAACTTACTCGGTCGATGATCAAGTTAAGGCTGAAGATTTCATCAAGGAGGTTACGTATACTCTTTACTTTAATGAGACTGAGTGTGAGGCGAAGTGTGCTTGTGGGTTGTTTGAGATGCGAGGGATAATATGTAGACATATTCTTGCCATCTTTTCAGTTAAGAAAGTTCTTGATTTACCGGAAAAGTACATATTGGACCGGTGGAAAAAAGACATAAAACGTAAGTATACTATTATTTCAAGAAGTTATGACGTTGCTGATCAGAGACCCGAAACTGTTAGATATAAATGTATATTGAAACCTTTCAATGAGGTAATAACAAATGCAGTTTCATGCGATGGGCATACTGAGGAAATGATTTCGAAATTGTATGTGATGAATGAGGTATGGCGCACTCGAAGCCTAACAACATAGGTTCCAATGTTGGAGGAAGTACCGTGAATGCAGCAAAGGAAGGAAGTTCCAAAAAAGTGCTAAGTCCACATGTTGTCAGAGGCAAGAAAAGACCCTCGTGTAAGAGGAGGATGTCGACGATGGAGGAACAATTGAAGAAAATAAAAACTAAGGCTGCAAATAAGAAAAAAGATAAGGAAAAAAGCAGACCGGTGAGAGCATAGTTACCTGATGATCCAATGCTTGAGTATTTGATAATATACTATTATTTCCACTTACTTGTGAATTCTAATTATTTTTTATGTTGTTAGAGATGTAGATGATACCGAACTATTGGAAAACAGTGGAAACCAGCTCGGGATATCAAGAATGCTCATTTTGCAAGAAAATGTACAAATTCCCATAATGGTGGATCAAGAAAGTGGACAACAAAATGTGATGGGAACACCAGAATGTGTACAATTACCACTTTAATTCATTTTATTGTATAGTTCATGGTTTTTTATGTGAGTCTTACTTTGGCTGCTATTATGTTCACAGATACAACTAGGAATGGATGGAACGCAGCCACCCATGACAGATGGAACGCAGTCGGAGATGGCAGATCGAACGCAGCCAAGCAGCTTCTTGTAACAAGACTTTATAGATTCATTATGCCTACTTATGTTGGAATTAGTGTTGGATGTGGTTTGTATGCATTTGTGTGTTAAGGGACATTTTGAGTAAGAATTTGCGTGTTGGTGTATGGTATGTTGGAGTATGTTATGTATTAGTGGTGCAAGCATACATTTTGTATTGTATCTTAGTATTTGAGCCCATGGTTTGCACAATTTGTATCCAAGTACGATATTTCTGTGGCAGTGAGTTTGTATCCAAGTACTCAATTTATGTGATTTTGATTGAATGTGAATGGCATTTAGTGAGTTGAGATTACATTGTGTTTGATATTGCCTCGTATGTCCAGGTGAAAAAAAAAATCAATAAACCTGTAATTTAGTCTTGTCAAATATTCTGACAAAATGATATCAGGCTGATAAGTTATTTTCACGCAATATACATACTCTTTTAATAAGCAGTGGCACGTTAAAACAAAATAAAGTCTTGGGATTGAAGATAAAATACATAATTTTAAAGTCTCGACTTACAAACGCTAAGTTTGTATAAAATACAGATACAAAGTTGTCAATGCATTGAGAGTATCAAATACAAGTAAGTAACTATGGTTATTAGCCAAAATACACGAAACAGTTTGCGTACATGCCGCATGTCGGCTTCTTGACTGCGAAACTGGACTTGATCGTTATGGAGTGCCAACTCCCTCTTCCCGATCTCTTCTTCTCTCTTTTTAACTTCTTCGTCTTTTCTTAATACTTCTGCTTCTCTCTTTTTAAGTTCTTGGTTTTTTCTCCATACTTCTGGTTCTCTGTTTTTAAGTTCTTCATCTTTCCTTAATTATGCTTCTCTCTTTTTTAGTTCTTCCTTTTTCCTTAATACTTCTGTTTCTCTCTTTAAAAGGGCTTGCTCTTTGTATTCACTACTATTTGGCCACTTGAAAAACTTGCAGTGCGGTAACTCCTGATTATACATAAATAAATGTAGATAATATGTTTACAACTCAAAATTTTGAATAAAACATTAAGAAGAAAATAGACACACGGAAGTACCATTAATTGCGTCTACATCTTTGTTGTATAGTGGACACCCAAAGAATGCTCGCCCCGGATTTCTTTGAGTATTTGATATTCTAAGTACAGCTTGTTTCTCACAGCTGCACATTGGGACGTTGCTCAAAGTCTCGGGATTAAGCAATGATGTTGAAGCAACTGATGACGACATTTTAAATCTGTTCTTGGAATAAATAGCACCTCCAACAATATAGTCAGTGAGTTTGTATAAGGCTATTACATAGCAAGTCCAACAATATATTCTAAGTACAACAACACCTCCCCTCCAATAATATATTCTAAGTACAACAGCACCTCCAGAACATCCATGACATCCTCTCCAACATAGCAAGATACATAAAAGCCACTTTGTTTTCTAAGAAAGATACATATAAGGTTGTTACATAGCACATCCAACAATTAGTATTGAACCCAAGAGATCTGTACAAAATGCATCATCAAGGTAGCAGCATAACAACCAACCAGCTGCTACCTAATCATCAAATAGATATATACATTCTGACTCAAACAAAATAAGCCATCGGATTAGAGGCCAAGACAAACAAATTGACTCAAGAGGCTACACCAGCCACTAAGATTTAGCAGAACCACACCAGAAAGTCTGTACACAACAGCAGGATAATTAACAATTCAACCCAACAAGAAGGCTTTCATAATTCGTCCAAGCCCTGAGATGGCACTGCCCTATTCACTGAGATGGCACTTTGTTTCATAATCTCTCTAAGGAAATGATATCTCATGTTAAGTCCTTTGCTCTTGCTATGTTAATATGGTGTGCCTCTGTGATAAGCAAAGCAAACTATCGATTTTGATATAGCTCTTCAAGGAATAGCATGATTATAGAGAGTAAAACCATAACCTGTCATGGATTTTAATTTGTCCAAATCACCAACATCTTTGAATCAACATGATCAGTAACATTGTAGCTGATGTCATAAACCAAATTAATATCTATAGCCCTATCAAATATAGAAGTATAAATTAAAAAATTAACATATTTCAGTCTAGAAGGGTGATGATATGTTTTTCCTGTCAACCTTTCTGGTTGATGCATATGGAAGGTATCTTCAAGCTTATGGCATTGAAACACAGTTTTTCCATCAATTTGCTTGCATTCTAAGCCAAAAATAGCAGTCAAGACTACTCACTTATAGCATTGACTCAAAACACGTGTGAAAACCTCATTGAAGTTTTCACTCTCTTTTTTACTAAAACCTTTTACAGTTAAACATGTCTTGAATGTAGCATATGCAGCTATGAAAAGTTCAAAACCATTTTATAGTCAACAGTTTTCACACCCATTAATAATTTCATCAATTCTTAAGTATGGTTCTCACCTTATATCTAATGGATCTAGAAAAATCTCATCATCTTCAATGAATGTTTTCCCACACCCCTACTCTGAAGGACCCATTGACAAACTTAGTATACCATCCAGCTTGCAAGACCCTGTACTTTTTTCCATTACCAATTACCACCAACAGCATAAAGCCTTTCTCTATTGCATAATGCCACAACCATTTAGATGACATTTAGGCATGCCTTACAAGCCACCCCCAATGTGCGACGCTGAGGAAGAAAATTCCTTAATTCTGGAAAAGTAAATCAATCTTTGCAACATTGAGTATGAGTATTATTTCAAATTATGCACTCCCACACAAAGATAGTGCTATCAGAAGCAAAATCAACAAAAAAACAAACCAAAACAGAAAATATATCAAAAACCCATACCAGGATTAAGGAATTTTCTTCCTCGGCTCTCTTAGGGTTAGGTTTAGGTTTGGGAGAGAGATCGGGCAAGGGAGAGATTCCTGGAAGGAGAAACAAAGAAGAAAGCGAGAAACCAATAGAAACCAAGAGAAAGGAAGAGAAACGAACCTGCAGATCGAGTGAATCCGCTGCAGATCGAGTGAATCCGCTACAGATCGAGTGAATCCGAGAAGAAACGAAGGAGCAGAGAGCTCTTGGGAGGGAGAACCAAATTTGATCAAAAGTGTAAAACGGTGCATTTTTTGGGTCGAAGGCTGGCATATCTGTGGACTCAAAACGCACCGTTTTATTTATTCCAAAACGGTGCGTTTTGAGTCCACGTAGGAAGTCATCCGCAGGGAGGCCCGGTTCATGCCTCGCTTTAGCATTTTTCTTCTCTATATGTCATCCAATTTAGGGGTCAATCAGCTGGCTACTTCTTTAATGTACGGACTGTTCTATTTTTTAAAAAAAATTTTACTTTATTTTTTATTTTTACAGATAAGATAAAATGAAATAAAAAAAAATTAAGATAAAAATTAAAAATTAAATAAAATATTTTTATAAAATATTTTTTTAATATTATTTTTATTTTAAATTTTTAAAGAATTAAATTATTTATTATATTTTATATAAAAATTTTAAAAAATTATAATAATTAAATGATACGAAATAAAAAGTTTTGTAAAAGAATGAGGCCCAAACTTCCTTTCTGGCAACTCTTTTAAAGAATATTTTAACTAGCTTGAGTCTTATCTTTCTTAAGAAAAAAATGCACATGCATTAACCGATGATCATCTTCCAAATGTCATGTGTATATTTTCTAGTTTCAAAATTTTCGTTTGGATATAGAAATATTTTTTAAGTCATTTTATTTTATTATTATAATTTTTTTAAATTTATATATAAAATATAATAAATAATTTAAAATTTTCAAATTCTAAAATAATAATAATATTTAAAAAATAATATTCTAAATTTCTAATAATATTTTATTCAACTCATCTAAAACTATCTTATTTCATTTCATCTCATCTCATCTCATCTCACTGTCCAAATGAGCATAAGGCTCCTCTTTTTTAACCTTCTCTCTTCATATTTCACTACTCTATTTCTCTGTTGCTGAAACTTAGGCTTTGTTTGGAATATGAATTACTCTCAACTCATCTCAACTCATCATTATAACTTTTTCAAATTCTAATATAAAATATAATAAATAATTCAACTTTTTCAAATTTTAAAACAATAATAATATTAAAAAATAATATTCTAACAATATTTTATTATCTCAACTCAACTAAACTCAACTCAACTCACTTCAACATCCAAACTCACCCTTAATCTTTCACGATATTTTAGAAATATCGTTCGCAGAAAGAACGTAAAGTTCAAGCATGAGTAACGTGATATTATTATTTCAATTATTTTATTCTTTTAATAGATTTCACAATAAATATTAATGTATGAACACACTCATAATTTACTTACATCAAGATTTAAAAAAAAAAATTATATTAAGATTTTATAATATATACCTAAACATTGTGCGCTGGCTTTAGCTATGGATAAAAAATATGATATTTGACATAGTACTGCTAGCTAGGATGTGCAAGTCAAGTCCAACATATTCTCTTTAAAAAAAAAAAAAAAAAATAGATAAAACAGTCCACTTCCTAGTTCCTACCATCGATTAGGTGAGTTTCCTATTATAAGATTTATCAATTATTATTTTAATATAGGTCTATACTCCTTTGATCATCTTTCATCTCGATTGCTTTCTATACCGACTTGGAAAAATTCCCTTTAGTTTTGATTTACTAGACAAATAAAGCAATGGTACAAGATTCTTGTAGCAACATGGCTTTCATAATTGTTTATTAATGTTAGTATTATATTATTATATACTACTATTATTCTAAAAAATAGCTATCTAAGTTTCTGCATATTTTAGTATAATTGGGTATTTTTTAAAAAAAAAAAAACTCCTTAAACATAAAAGAAAAAATTATATTTAAAAAAAAACATTTAATGATCAGTTTCCATGAAAAAAATAGTCACAAGAATTAAAAAAATATTTTCACAATAGATAAAAAAAAAAAAAAAATCTACAAGAACTCTATTAAAATAACTATTCGATATTGCCTACTCACGTTGACAAAGCTCGATAGAAAATTCATTTTAAATTCAATGTAACAAAGTCCAGTATAAAACACATTTTAAAATTTATTTTCAAAAGTTGTCAAAAATTCAAACATGCCTTTGCGGAGAAAGAGGGAAAAAAACATATAACAAGTAGTAAACAGTCTTAAGTCTCGTTTGTTTTTACAATATATCTTATCTCATTTTATATAATCATTATAATTTTATCAAATTTCTATAAAAAATAAAATAAACAATTCAACTTTTTTAAATCTCAAAATAATAATAATATTAAAAAAAATTCTAATAATATTTTGTTTAATTTTTAACTTTTATCTCAACTCATCTCATCTGCGAAAATAAAAGAAGCCTAAAATCTTGTGTCTTTAGACCTCGTTTGTTTTTACAATCATTTTCATCTCATTTAATTATTACAATTTTTATAAATTCTCATACAAAATAAAATAAAAAATTTAATTTTTTTAAATTTTAAAATAAAATTAATATTAAAATAATATATTACTTAATTTTTAATTTTTATCTCAATTTATCTCATTTTATTTGTTAAAACAATTAAAGTCTGTTTAGAGTGGAATTAAGGACGTACTACTGTTCCTAGCGAGTTGCCTTCTTTTTCCGTTATAAACACGGATTTAAAAACAACATTGTCGAAGCACGTCCATGACGTCGTACGTGATCCTCTCATACGCACGCTTCTTCCAGCTGACAACTCTGAAAAAATTTCCAAGTCAGAATGGAAGCTTCTCCCACTACGTAATTTTCTATGATCTGCCCTTTAATCACCCTTTTTTAAGTTGGTCACAAAATCAATAATGGATGTTGTAATAATGTTCATAATGTTGGGAATTTTGACATTATAGATACAGGTCGTCCATCAGTTTGAAAACACGTACAATTTAGTCGTACGATTCTCAGCTAGCTTTTGATTTTTATTTTATACCATGGTGCATGCGGCATTTCAATTGTTGCAGATAACTCGACCCAAAGGCATGCCTGCCAGCCATATGATATGATGCCCCACCGACAAAGATCAGCTGCATATATCAGAAAGTGATGGAAACAAGGAATTAAACTAAAGATTAAAGCAGCTAGCTGGGTTCGGATTATCATGAAGTAAAAAAAAGCTGGGGAATTCTAGAAACTATTCAAAATGGATTCAGAATGGAACATGGAATATTATTCACGACTCTGTTTCTTGCCGACTTCGCGTATAATAGAACTCCGAATTACATCTCGAAGAAAGGAAGACGGCTACTTTTTTTATTCTATTTTTATTTTTCAATAATTATGCTATAGAAATTTCCACTTGGTTTCCTAGCTCCACAAGCACAGCCAAAAGTACTGAGAACAGCAATATTAAAAGTACTTTATCATGCAATGGTGATTAACTTTTAGTACATTTTGGATGATGTTTTTACAGTTTAGAGATTCTAACTCGTTTATACAAAAACAAGCTAAACAAGTTATGGGGAAGCTGGCGATGAAAAATATGAAATTGCATTTTCCTTTACTAAAGAATGGGTTCAGATTTTTAGAGTTCGGATAGTTAAGAGTGAGAGAGAAATAGACATATTATGTGAGTCTTACAATATTTATCATTTATATATACTTGATTAATTTCTCGTGCATTAATAAATACTCAATAATTAATGTTGTAAGACCTACTTTATATGTTTATATCTCTCTACTATAGCCTCTAGAAACTATAAGAAATTTTAATTCATTAATAACGATATAAAATGAGGGAAATATGTCCTTTTATATTTTCAAACTAACTAGAAACAAGTTATAATGAGAAACGAACTCTTTTGTACGTACACTTGTAGTGCTATTGTTTTCTTGATAATGGGTTTTTTTTTTTTAACCTTGGTTTTGGGCTTAGATGTAGCTTAATTGTAAGCTCGATGGAAGGTTGGTTTTGGGCTTTCAATCCACGGTTTTGCCAAGACATGCATGTTATGATCTCTGGGAGGACCCAGGCTGAGATAAAATTGGCCAACAATTATAATCTAGGCCGGTAAAGCCAGGACAGACAAGAAAGGCTCTTGTAGCGCCCCCAGTCGGTCGGGTGGAAATTAAATCTTTACACCCTCCAATTAGGTGCTGCCACATAGGCGTCTCAACAAAGTGGGCATTGCACCCTCATACAGGTAATGAAAGCAATCGATCTCTCTCCCTCTCCCTAACCCTCTCCCCATCTGCACTGAATCGATGTCCCTGCACCAAACACATCCAGAAAATTAAATCGGCCATCTGCTTTCGCCCCCAGAAAAATCGTCATCGTTAGATGAAGGGCGGTTTGTTGATAGTCTCCACCTTGCAAATGAATCATCACACCTCCAAAGTCGCTAATGTCAAGAAGCAACTCTAGCCCACTTTGCATTTAGACGGCATCTCCCAAGGCTTGCAATATGGCATCACTGTTGTCTTGTTCCCCGCTTGGGTCTGCTCCATACACAATTGGAACAAAAATTCTCTCATCCTTTCACATGAGTACATTCAAAGCTTAAACATACATTTCGTAAAAAATAGAGATGTTGAAGAACTAATTAATAAACACTACATAATTAATAAGGATAAGAAATAAAGAAACTCGCAAAACATGACGAAGAAAGTAAATAAATGAACATGCACAAAAAAGTGTACCCTTTTCTTGGTTGAAGTCTCTGGGGATGAAAAATTTAGTTCGGTAGGACTATGACAATAGGCTGAATTTTCATCAATTTTTTCTCTAAACTGAAACAGTGCTTGCTCAATACTGGAACCTAAGGCTTCTTGTACCAATAGTACTAATAGGAAACTCAATATTGGTAAAGGTTTCATTGCTTTTCGATTGAATGTGCGCCTATACGTGAGAGAGACAAAGAGGGAAGGGGGCTTTGATTCTTGCATGCGGGTGTAGCTGTTTGGAGCTGCACCTCTTACATGGCCAATGTTTATTGGTTGGTGTAAAAATCATATTTCTACCCAATCGGCCTTTAGTTTTTCTCTTTTTCATTTTCTTAAATTGGAAAACACATGGAAGTAACAACACAGGCTGGATACAAAGATATTACAAGGAAGGCACTAAAAAATTCCAGTCTACCCACCAGCCTGTCTTTTTTATTATTATTATTTTATTATTATTGGCATGTGTTTAGAAACAACATTCCGACTAATCTCAAGAGTATAGAGTTCGTAAAAAATTTTTTACAAGTGCATCTCGCATAATTTAAAAAAAATCATCTAATTTAATGATCTCTAAAGATTATTTATACTCAATAAAATTTAAATCTTAGACTCTTGAGGGAATATCAATTCAAGCTTTTACCACTTAGAACAAAGTACAAACCCCTAGAAACTCCGCCGACTTCCTCATTCATTTCATTATGCCACCTAAGCCCGACTAAGATCTGGCCACCAATGTTCTTCACCAACCCCAAAAAGAGATATTTGTAAGGATGGTATCGATGAAAGAATGTAGAAAGTGAAATCTTCAACCTGTCGCAAGATTTTAAATTTTTACAGCAGCTAAGTCAACAACTATTAGGAGTTGCACCGTTGATATCTTGGAATTTTCATTTGTGATGGAAAATCCACATCGCATAGAAACAACACACCTAATTGTGGATGATACTACGTAATCAAGCCTAAAAGTAAAAGCTAGCTTTTGGTTGACAGTTTTGTAATACTCTCTAAGTATTAAAGAGGAAAAATATTCTAATTATAAAATAATTATATAAAAATAATTTTATAAATTGATATGATTTGATATAATTTATTAAATTATATTTTTATTATAAAACAAATCTAACGAATCATATAAAATTATGTTAATTTGTAAAATTTCTTTTGTATAATTCCTTTATGACTGTAGCACTCATCTTAAAAAAAAAAACAATGATTTATATAAATTTTATATAAATAAATTCTGCACAATCATTTTATAAAAAGGGAAACCCAAAAAGTGTACAAAAAGTCTATTCTTTTTTAATGAAATCTACTTTTTTATAAAAATAATTATGTGAAATTTGTCTATTTAGAACTTGTACCTAACATTATTCTATATTCAAGTTTTATGTTATGACAAATTTTCTTTTGCTATCTAATTCCTTTTTTTGGGATATATATTTGGAATGAGTAATGTTATATCCAGTCATAGAGTGTGCAAGTGCAATGCAGTGGTTGTGAAAAAAAAAGTGAAATTTATTATTAAAAAAATAATTTTTCTCATATAGATAATGTATTTACTCATTTTTTTAAAAAAAAATTATAGAACACTTACATATTTCGTTTGAAATATAGATTCATATTTGCTATATATGAAAGTAAAGACGTACACCATGCTACAGAAAAAGTATGGGAACTCTAAGGCCTATATTATTAAAAAAGAATATACATCTCAGATGAGTTTTATAATATGTCAGAGAGAGACTCCAGGCCGGTCGGGTGTTTATCTTCGTTTTACACCAGCAAATCACAAGCTGCCACAAAAGAGATATAACAAATTACAATATACATTTGCATACAGATGAATATTTTTTTTACAGCTGTTTGATCTTTTCCCCTCACCCCAAACCCATTCATCTGCCCTCTCTCTCTTCCCTCCTCCCTTGTCATTCATTGACCTCCCTTTCTCTCGATGCTCTCTCTTTCACTAAAATACTCTCACACTAAAAAATAGAATACGATTAAAGACGGTCTTGATGGATAAGATATTGCCAAGAAAGTTGAGAGGAAAAAGTGAGAAAGACGCCACCAACAACTACAGGCAAATATTTCTACTCTTTAAGACCACATTTTCTATTTCTATTTGAATTCTCTCTCTCACCCTCTTGAAAGGAGTAGCTGTACTTTTTATGTAACCATGGAGGAATAATCATCTTTAGATTATATTTTTGTTTGGATGCTAAGAAAATGTATTACGGTTTGGATGGTGAGAAAATGTGGGATCTATTTCTGTTTGGCAGTTGAGAAAAGATCTTGAGTTTTCCTATTGTTTTCTTATTTCCACCAGCCCTTAGATTCAACAATTGCAACTCTAATTTATCAACTGTCGAGAGAAGTTGATGAGAAATTGGATTCGAGGGAAGGCTTTGGGGGGAAGAAGAAAAAGATAAGGGAGAAGGAAAAGAAAAATTCTAGATATAAGCCTCACACCCATTTAAAAACATGTCGTTTTATTTTTTTATCCACGTAATGAAAATGATTCCAGATGTATTTGTAAGTAAAATAAGATAAAATGATAAAATGACATATTTTTAAGTAGATGTATATAGTGTGAAGTTTATGGGTAGTACGGCTCGAAGGAAAAAGGAAAAAGGGAGATGGGAGAATGGATGTGCACTATTGAAGCACCAGATCATCCTGCTGTCATCATTCCAACAGAAGGCACCCATGAGCACAAGGAGTCCACAGCTAGCCTAACAAACTCCAGCACAGCTGCCAAAAGTAAAACTGTGCCATCTGTCATTCTCTAGAATATTCTCTTGTAACCGACTGATTGATTGTACATCGTTTGATCAATTTATGATCAGATCATTTATCTTGCTATAAGTGTATAAATATGGACTGTGGTTGTAATGAACAGTAAGAAAAATCATATAGAACAGAGTACAATACTCTGTCTTCTTGAAGGCATTTTCTCGAATGACATATGTGTTATTTCTCTATCTTCTTCTTTGATTTTATATGGTATCTAGAGTCATCCACGGACTAATATCCTTTTCATCTTTACAACAATGTCTAGTCCAGCAACTACCATTGTTATTCCCTCCTCCTCCCTGTCACCCACTATCAGTCCCACCATCATCCATTCCTCCACTCATTGCATCACTATAAAACTCACTTATGAAAACTACTTACTATGGAAGGCACAAATAGTGTCGTTCCTCAAAGGTCATCATCTATTCGGTTTTGTTCATGGTTCTCACCCTGCACCCCCTTCCGTCGTTAACAACTTGTCAAATCCATATCATCATGCCTAGATCTTGCAAGATCAATTGATAATTTCCACCATCAATGCTTGACTCTCTGATACCATTCTTGCCCAGGTCTTAAACTGTAGTACCTCACACGATGTTTGGCACACCCTTGAGACCATGTTCTTTGCACAGTCGTCTGCCCACATATGCAAACTAAATTCCAATTAGCTACACTTAAGAATAGGTCTGATTCAATTACAACTTATTTTAACAAAGCTACGGCTCTTGCATCAACCTTGGGTGCTGCGGGCCACCATATCTCAAGCTCTGACTTTGTTACTTACTTGCTGGCCGGTCTTGGCAGTGACGATGAATCCTTAGTCACTTCTCTCACCACGCGTCCAGAACCTTTATCTACCCCTCAAGTGTTTAGCTATTTGTTGAATCATGAGTCTTGCATTACATATCAAACTAATTTTCTTCTTTTAGGCACCTCCATTACAGTTAACTCCATTGTTCGGAACACAAATTCCAATTCCCTTGAAGGTCATGGCAGGGGTAATTTCTTTCGAGGCAAGGGATGCGAACGTGGTTATCGTGGTGGTTGTCCCCCTCAGTTCATGAATCGAGCCCCTAATGGATCTGTGTGTCAAGTCTGTCAGCGGCTCAGACACTCAGCGCTAAGCTGCTACCATCGGTTCAATCACTCTTTTCAGGCCTCTCCTCCTCAATCCATTGCTACCAATTTCAGCTAAGCACCATCCACGACCTCATCCACCAACATTTGGTTCCCTAATACTGCAGCGATGAATCACTTTATATCAGACTTTGTTAACCTAAAGTTGGATGTTGAATCGTACAATGGTTCCGACCAAGTTAGCCGCAGTGACGACAGTTCTCTACCCATCCAAAACATTGGTTCTGCCCATCTTGCTTCTTCATCTAGCAAATTCTTACTTCAAAAACTCCTTCATGTGCCTTTAATTACTAAAAATTTACTTTCAATTCGTCAATTCTATCTTGATAACTTAGTCTTTTTTTAATTTCACTCTGAATTTTTTCTTGTGAAGGATTTGCACACCCAGGCTCCACTTCTCCAGGGTCATGTTAGGAATGGCTTGTACGAGCTACCAACTGGTGCCTCCACTTCATCACTGTATGTTTCTCCACAAGCCATGCTCGGCTAAAGAACCACGTCACCCAACTGGCATAATCGTTTAGGCCATCCAAGCCCACGCATCACCACCTTTACTATTAAGCACTTTAATCTTCTATTCAGTAGCTCTAGCTTGTCAATTATATGTTCAGCTTGTCCCTTAGCTAAGTCACATTCTCTTCCTCATCTACCCACCTCTACCCGTTCACCTAGGCCTTTTTTATCTTCTGTTTTTAGATATATGGAGACCAGCTCCTGAATTGTCAACTAATGGCTCTCGATTCTATCTCTCTGTAGTTGATGATTATTCAAAATATATATGGTTATTTCCTTTGCAATCCAAATCTATCGTCTCTTAAATATTTGTTGTCTTTCTTCAGTTTGTACGCAATTTCTTTTCTTCCAATATCGCCTCTATACAAACTGATTGGGGCGGTGAGTTTAGGTCGTTACAAAAAAAAATTCAATCAAATAGAATTTTGCACCGTGTGACATGTCCATATTCTCATGCCCAAAATGGCACTGTAAAACGCCGACATCGTCACATTGTGAAAACTGAACTTGCTCTTATGGCTCGTGCATCAATCCCACATAAATATTG
The DNA here is from genome assembly GCF_004785595.1 of Juglans microcarpa x Juglans regia. Lineage (NCBI taxonomy): Eukaryota > Viridiplantae > Streptophyta > Magnoliopsida > Fagales > Juglandaceae > Juglans > Juglans microcarpa x Juglans regia. The sequence continues at coordinate 24,718,684 of NC_054600.1, forward strand.
GGCCGATGCCTTTTCCATGGTTGTTTTCTTGATTATCCGTATGCCTACTCCTGTTCTTCAAAATAAATCACCTTATCAACTCCTTTTTCCTTCGAGATCCTAACGATAAATTCTTGCATGTCTTTGGATATCAATGTTGGCCTAACTTGCGTCCCTTTAATCATCACAAAATGGATATCAGATCCAAACCTTGTGTTTTTATAGGCTATAGCCCAGACCATCAAGGATATTTGTGTCTCCATTCTCCCACGAGCCAAGTCTATACATCCCGTGATGTGCAGTTTCACGAGACTGTGTTTTCGTTTGTTAATAATACACTCATGGACCCACCTTATTCTTTTACTTCTTTAAGCGCAATGCTTATGAGTCTTTTGTCTTTTCCTTTCCTCAGCTCTATGTCCCCAGATATCTCTAGGCCCACTGCTACTCACTCTTCCGAACACACTGACCACTCAGGCCCTACTTCCTCAGCCATTTCTCGGTCAGATACATCTCAGTCCACTTCCAACATTGATCTCTCGGCCCATTCAAATCGTCCTACTTCTCCAAGCCTATCTCCTCCTCTCATTAGGGCATCGACTCCAATTAGGTTATCTCCTCCCAATCTTTCATTTGTGCTGTCTCCCACCCCTTCCTCCATACAACTTTATCATCCCATGGTTATCAGGTCCCGAAATCATATACACCAACCACTCCTTCGCAAAGATGGAACCCTAACCTGGCCCACATCCAAACCGACTTCCAATCCCTCACTCCATCTCACCATCTCGTTTTCGTCGGCCATCCTAGAAGAACCTTCATGTTTCACTGAGTCATCAAAATACCTAGAGTGGCGTGCTGCCATGGCATCTGAGTTTGATGCTCTTATCTCGACTCAAACATGGGATTTGGTTCCTCCTTCCCCCTCTCTCAATGTCCTCAGGTATAAATGGGTTCTGAAAACTAAATGGCATGCTAATGGGACCCTTGAACGCCGTAAGGCGTGCCTGGTTGCGAATGGATTTCATCAACAAGCTGAGATAGACCTCTCGAAAACTTACAGCCCGGTGATTAAGCCTGTCACCGTTCGGCTTCTCTTGTCCTTTGTTGTTTCATCATCTTGGCCACTGCCCCAGTTGGACATTCATAATGCTTTCCTCCATGGAGATCTGGAGGAAGGGATGTCTACATGCATCAGTCGCCAGAGTTTGCAAATCCCAATCATCCATCACATGTCTACAAGCTACGTAAATCCATCTATGGCCTTAAACAAGCCCCTAGGGCTTGATTTGCCAAGTTGAGTTCTAAAATGTTGTCCCTTGGTTTCGTTGCCTCCATATCTGACTTTTCTTTGTTTATTTTTCGTAATTCCACTTATACCATTTACATGTTAACTTACGTTGATAACATCATTGTCACTGGTTCTATTCAAGCTCTTATTTCTCAAATAATTGCATCTCTGCATATTGCTTTTCCAGTCAATGATTAGGGCCCTTGCACCACTTCTTAGGAATTGAAGTTTCTAGAACCTCTGATGGTCTGTTTTTGTCTCAAACGAAATATATTACTGACCTACTCAAACGCACAAATATGCATCACTCAAAGTCAATATCCACCCCCATGTGCACCTCTGTAAAGCTCACGACTTTAGAAGGATCCTCATTTAAGGATACTCAACTTTACCGTAGCATTGTAGATAGCTTGCAGTACCTTTCCTTCACCCGTCCTGATTTATAATTTGCCGTTAACAAGGTTTGTCAATACATGTATTGTCCTAAGATCTCACATTGGCAAGTAGTAAAACGGATTCTCCATTACTTACGTCTCACATCTCACTTTGGTTTATATTTTTTTACCTCTTTTGCATTTACTCTTACTGCTTTTTCTGATACTGACTGGGCAGGGTGCCTTGACGATCGCACGTCCACGAGTGGCTTCTGTGTCTATTTTGGTTCTCACTTGATATCCTGGGGTTCCAAGAAACAACCAACGATTGCCAGATCGTCCACTGAAGCTAAATACAAGTCAGTTACCAACACTACTTGCAAACTTCTATGGCTGTAATCCCTACTTTGTGAGCTTGGCGTCTTCTTGTCTGATCTGCCAATACTTTGGTGTGACAATCTTAGTGTTACTTACCTCTCCATGAATCTGGTTCTTCATTCTCGAACCAAACATGTTGAACTCGACTACCACTTTGTTCGGAAAAGAGTTGATGCAAAAACACTCAAAGTCTCCTTTGTTTCTAGCAAAGACCAAATTGTGTACATATTTACAAAGCCTCTCTCCACTGCACGCTTTAATTTACTACAATCAAGCCTCACCATCTCTCCAGTGTCGTTTGAATCGCAAGGGGCTATTGAAACACTAGATCATTCTGTTGCCATCATTCCAACAGAAGGCACCCATGACCACAAGGAGTCCACAGCTAGCCTAACAAACTCCAGCACAGCTGCCAAAAGCAAAACCATGCCATCTGTCCTACTCTAGAAGATTCCCTTATAACCGACTGAATGATTGTACACCGTATGGTCAATTTATGATCAGATCATTTATCTTGCTATAAGTGTATAAATATGGGCTGTGGTTGTAATGAATAGTAAGAAAAATCATATAGAACATAATATAATACTATGTCTTCTTGAAGGCATTTTCTCGAATGGCTTATGTGCTATTTCTCTATCTTCTTCTTTGATTTTATATGCGCCTACCATAATTTCAATTAGTCCAACATATGTTGCAATTTTATTGTTTGGTGTAAAAGAGAAATGAACACCGACCTTATTTAAGTCTTTCTCTATTACGTGAGGAAACAAAATTGAACAGCATTTTTAGCAGTCAATTTGGAATGTAAAATGTCACGCCAATATGTGTATATATATAATATATTTATATATAGGGCCTACAATTAAACAATCATAAGCATGACTTTTTGTGATAATCATAGGCCACCAAGCACTAGTCTATCGATCCTGACCTCAACCATTATATATATTTTATCGCAAGTCTTCCATCTTTTAAAAATATATATATGAAAGGGAAACGCGTGAAGAAATTGCTTATTGTTTGTTTGTTTCTTAGTTGTTATTAGAGAAATATCATAAAAAAATTTTATAAAAATAAATTTATAAATTAACGTTATTTAATATAATATGTTAGATTATAAAATAAATTTTATTATAAATTAGATTTAACTTATTATATTATAAAATCATTTCAATTTATTTATTTATTTTTATAAAATCTCTTTGTAATTATAAAACTTCTCTTATTATTATTATTGATAAATTTATAAAGAATTAGGAAGAAGGGTTTCTTGAGAGTTAAGGTCGGTCGCACTGCTCCATCGACTACCCACAGCATGTAACATGTAAAATGTGCTGAGAATTGTATAGGTTTTTAAATTGAGGCAGATCCACACATTGTTGAGAAACGTGATTAATTTTTTGGTTGGGCTAAGAAAGATTAATTTATTTAATTAAGAATGTGGCTAAAGTATAGTCCAGTATCTCGTGTACGTCCATCATTAAATTAATGTCCGAATTAAAACTAGCATATATAAGAGTCTATATATAATAATAAATGTTAGTCTTAGACTTTAATAGTTTGGCCGTCGTGCTGGCAGACGATCCACTTCTGATTCTTAAGTCATGACTTTTTACAGTTTCTCGTTGCTTTCATTTGTCTTATGAATGGCCAAATTTGAGCCACGATATCAATCACTCGATCATTCGCAAAAGTAGATAAACACACGTGAAACTGGTCAAAATTATATTGACAATGCATTAACAAGATCTGATTAATAAATCCATCAACCTTTTCTATAATATTTCTATGAGGACACAACTCTATCGGATCTAATATTTATACAAAAAATCAAACTATTATAATTATAAAAAAAAAATAATTTAGCATTATAATAAAATTAATTTTATAATTTAATTTATTACATTAAATTATATCAATTTATACGTTTATTTTTATAAAATCTTTTTATTATTAAAATAATTCTTAAAAATTCAAGACCGATTTGGTGAGAATATATATATATATATATATATACGCGCGCGCGATCGTATAACAGGACTATGTTAATTTTAAAAGGAATATGAGCCTTACATTTTTTCTTAAGAGTACCATTTATAAACTTTAATTCACAGTGGACGATGGACAGCAATTAAGTTCCAGCTGGCGCTGGGTCCAGTTATGACCAACAAGTGTCGTGATCCTAGCATGCAACCTCAGGTGATTGATTCCATGACATGGCAAAACTCAGCCACGAATTTTATGTGTGGAACCTTTTAGAATCCACGCGTCCTAAATAAACAAGTAATAGCCAGCATTTTGTATTGTTTTATCAAAAATTCTATTCCCCATCTTTACGAACTAAATATCTTTTTTATATTTTAATGTTACTAAATGAGTAGTATATAGATAATAAATAAAAAATTTTAATATGTTTGAAAAGAATAAAGTCAGAAAAAAATTAAAAAATTTTAAAAAATAAAAAAATGTGATGTATAATATATAAAAATAATAAGTAGCAAAATTCATGTTTTATATAATAGTGTGTAAATGTTACATAATTTTTAAAAAATAAAATTTATTATTAAAAATTAATTTTTTTTAATAAAAAATTTATATTTACTCACTTTTATATATATATATATAAAGAATTAAACAATATTTATAATATCATTTGTCACGCGAGACCGGATCCCAATGCGATCAAAAGTTTCAAAAAATTTTGCTTACTTTGGGGCCCGAAATTTCAGAAACATAAAAACGTTAGCAAATTATAAGTAAAAGAGCTTCCAGCCTCTTCCAATAGCCACAGTTCGTCCAGAACTTTCCCGCAACCACTCAACAACCGTCAGGTCTCTGATAGGGACACGTGTCTGCATCCTAAATTGTATGACCAATTTACCCGAATTTCGGCCTCATCTCCGTTTCATTTCACCGCTATATGTATGCGTGTGTATATAGATGAGCACCACTCCAAAACCCAGAAAACCCACAGCCAGCCATCCCTATTTTGTTAGCATTAATCTCGAGCCTCTCTGCGGCCTCTCTTTCCCTAATATAATATAATATTGACATGGCTCCTGAGCTCGTTCCGTCGGCTATGAAACCCGCCGGGTACTGCACGAGACCCGTGACCGTGCCGAGCAGGGCCTACGTGACTTTCCTGGCCGGTAACGGAGACTACGTGAAGGGCGTCGTGGGGCTTGCCAAAGGGTTGAGGAAGGTCAAAACGCCGTATCCTCTGGTCGTCGCGGTGCTTCCCGACGTGCCGGAGGAGCACCGTCGGATCCTGCTCTCTCAGGGCTGCATAGTCCGCGAGATCGACCCCGTTTACCCGCCGGATAACCAGACCCAGTTCGCCATGGCCTACTACGTCATCAACTACTCCAAGCTCCGTATCTGGGAGGTACCTAAAATATTATAATACAATAACGTGGTACTGTTTCGGCTGTGTTTCTTTTACACGTGGTGTTTTTGTTTCAGCTCCCGTGCTTACACGTGGCTATCTATTTGTCATGGACACTTCTGTGCGTGGACCTTTACGGGGTTCTTGTTTTATGACTACATAGTTTTTTTACACGATTATATGTCGCCTAGCGTACCATCGTGAATTTAAGGCTAATAGTCACTTAAAGTCCAAACTTTATAATATATATATATATATATACACACATATAATTTCAGATTAATTAATATTTTATAAATGAATCAAATACGGTTTATTAATTCTCCTCTGTATTCAATTATTTTTGTCATGTCATATGCTGACTTCATTCGTCTTGTGATGACTTGTGCCCGATTAGTTTTAAATTAACAGCTTTATTTTTTTTATGATGATTTTTTATTAATTTAAATAAATATTCCTTGGGCCATTATAGATGATGAATATTTTGATCTGGGTGCAGTTTGTGGAATACAGTAAAATGATATACTTGGACGGGGACATCCAGGTGTTTGAGAACATCGACCACCTCTTTGATTTGCCGGATGGGTATTTGTACGCGGTGATGGACTGCTTTTGCGAGAAAACATGGAGTCACACCCTGCAATACAAGATCGGGTACTGCCAGCAGTGCCCTGAAAAGGTCAAGTGGCCAGCCGGATTCGGCCAGCCACCGTCGCTCTACTTCAACGCCGGTATGTTCGTTTACGAACCCAGTTTATCCATCTACAAGGACCTCTTGAAGACCCTAAAAATCACACCCTCCACTCCATTTGCTGAACAGGTTCGTGGAATATTTAACTTTTTTTTTTTTTTAAGTAACTTATATGCTAATTTCTGGGTTCGATTATTGGTCCTTCAGTTAACTTGTTCTCATATTTGATGGTTGATATTCTGCATGGATTAACCTCAAACTATGCCGTACTGTGTTTGGTTGTTTTGACAGGACTTCTTAAACATGTACTTCAGAGATATTTACAAGCCTATCCCACTCGTTTACAATCTCGTACTTGCTATGTTGTGGAGACACCCGGAAAATGTGGAGCTTGACAAAGTGAAAGTTGTTCACTACTGTGCAGCGGTGTGTGTTTTTCACTGATTAATGGCTGTTTTTGTAGTTATCTGGATTTGGTTATTAATTGTAGCCTGATTTGTGGGAAAATTTTTTGACAGGGATCAAAGCCGTGGAGGTATACAGGGAAAGAAGATAACATGCAGAGAGAGGACATTATGGTGCTAGTGAAAAAGTGGTGGGATATATACAATGATGAATCATTGGACTACAAGAAGCCGCCGACGCCAGCGGCGACAGCTATGGCTGCGGGTGGTGAGGCAGAGGCAGTCAACATGCAGCCGTTCTTGTCTGCTCTTTCGGAGGCCGGCCCCGTTCAGTTTGTGACAGCACCATCAGCGGCTTAGATCCTGCATGTTTCTGGGGATGAAGTGTGTACGTACGTACGTTGTAGAATCAACTCGGAGTCAAGAGATCATCAGTTGGAAGCGAGAATCAACCTGAAGTCATGTGAGAGGTGGAAGCGAGAATCAACATCATGATTCATGACTATATTCCTTTGTCCAAAGGATGCATGTGAAGATCGAAGATGGGTTGCTGTTTGGGAAAGGGGAACAAGCTTTCGTGCGTTTTTTGTTTTTTTTTTTTAAATAATAATTTTGGGTCGGTGCAGAAGTCCTTTCCAAGTAATTGTAAGTGGGCATCAGTTAGCTGTTGGGTCTGTTTATAATGCGTGCTTAGAAATGAATACAATGTGCATTTTAACTTATAAATTCCCTCTCTTCTACACACACTGCCAATATCTTAGCCTATCATCATTTAACTAATTATTTTATATTTGTTGTTAATTTGGAAGGAATTATTCCTTCCTTCCTTTGGTGTGACGAAAAAATGGGATCATGGCTAACTTGCCGTGGGGATCAATAATCAAGTAAATAATTTGATCAAAACTCCACACAAATATCATATTATGATAGCTATCCGATCGATACATCTTACCTCTCCATTCACATCTCAATATCAAATTAGCTATTTGAAATTTTTATACCACATGCCATTTACGTGACATAATAATGTATTAGAAATACATTAGTTATTAGTTCTTTTCTTTATATGTATAATTACCTTTCTGTCTTTATATTTTTGGTACATCTAAATACTTCTTTTTGATTGTAAAGAATTAACAGAAATACACAATAATATAAAAGCTTTTTGTCCAAATCTCTCTCTATTCTCGAACCCTAACTCTATACACATATCAGCTTGAACACAAATCCATAGTAGAACTCAAGTTTTGTCATAGTATCAGAGATTAAAACCGCTGCACCTTGTATTTTTAGTACATATAAATACTTCTTTTTTATTGTAAAGAATTAATAGAAATACACAATAATATAAAGCTTTATGTCCAAATCTCTCTCTCTATTCTCGATCCCTAACTCTGTACACATATCAGCTTGAATACAAATTCATGGCAGAACTCAAGTTTTGTCATAATGCATGTTTCAAGAATTGCACACGGATTCCACTATTACAGAGGCCAAAATCGAGCATGCACTTGCACCTTAGTCACAAACAGGATTGACATTCTAGGAGTTGAAATGGAATTTTATGTTTGTGGCCTCTACGTATGCATGTGGTAGAGCAGTTATTGTACAACTGTAATTCGATAGCCACCCTTTTTTTTTTTTTTTTTTTGTATTTTTACTATTCTTTCCTGCTATAGCAGCTACACTGAGTTGTATATATACAATACAAAGCCATGCAAGCAAGAGATGTATTTTTACTAAGCTGATCGATACCGCTACAAATTTTTTTTTTCAGACAGCCTTTTCACAAACACCTTCCCTGCAGCATCAACTCTCACACTGTGGTCATTTCCCCACCTCTTTCCAAATCCAACTATTTGTCATTGAAAAGATTCTTCACCTTGGCAATATCCATAAAAAAAAATAAAAAATAAAAATAAAAAAAACTTGGCTTCCTTAATGGAAGCGTCCCAATCCCAACACATGATGATCCTCTTTACATTCCATGTATGCGCTGTAATAACATCATACTATCATGGATCCTCAATTCTATCACATGTATGTGCTGTAATAACATCATACTATCATGGATCCTCAATTCTATCACAAAGGAAATCACCTCCAATGTTTTCTACATCAGTTCGGCCAAAACTGTGTAGGACAAGCTTCACACCTATTTTTCTCAACCGGACTCTGAATAGATTTATCAACTTCAACAACAGCTTGGAACCCTTGTGCAAGGCAAACAATCTATGAGTGAATACTTCACTCAACTCAATGGGATTTGGGAAGAACTCAATAACTATTGACCTATCCCATGTTGTTCATGTGGTCTTTGTACCTGCAAAAGTACTCTTACTACAATTCAAGAAACTCAACAAACTAAGTATGTCTTCAAATTCCTCATGGGTCTTAACGACTCTTATGAAAGCATTAGAGGGCAAATCATATTGATGAGCCCAATTCTTTCACTTGATAAGATTTTCTCTCTGATTTTACAAGAAGAACGACAAACGCAAATATAAGTTTTGTTGCTTCCCTCTGTTGAGTCTTCAGCTTTAGCAGTATTTCATAACACCCCATTCAAGAAGAAAGAAAAACAAGAGATCACATGCAGTCACTGTGGAAAATCTGGACATGTTCGAGAGAAGTGTTATCGGTTAATTGGGTTTCCTCCTAATTTTAGGTTCACCAAGCTCAAGCAGGGACATTTTAATAGCACATTTCTAGCCCCTTATTCAGCAAATCAAGTGCTATCTCCAAACCAGGAGAAAGAGAATATCACAATACCTTAACTATCACTCACACAATCCCAAGTTCAAAAGTTGATGGCATTAGTGAATGGTCAAGCACAACAACCACATCCTACTGAATCCAACTCATCTAATTCCTTGCTTGGCACACCCCAGTTGAACATGGCAAGTATATGCTTGTCTGCCATCTCCATCATTTCTATTTTTCAATTTGCACAGCTCCATAAGCATCATACTTCACACAGTTTAGTAAATACATAATAGATTATTGACACTGGGGCAACATGCCACATAGTCAGTTCCTCGCAATTGCCAAATGGGTCACGGGTTGAAGTCACTTATATTGGGACTGTCAAACTTTGATGGGTACCAAGATGGACCTAGTCTTAAAGATCCTTTGCAAGTTCTAGATGGGCCAATTACAAGGTCAAAAGCCAAGAAAATTAAGGAGGCAATGCAAGAATTGGTACAATCTACTTGGGACGAGCCTAGCAAGAGCCCAACATTCAAGATGGGCTTGAAGGATGAAGATCGAATTTTGATTTATTTGATACAAGCTATGGAATAGGGCAACAACATGACTTAAATGTTTTAGGCACTTGAAGGCTTTCTACTTGTTTAATTCATTTAAATGACTTATTTTATTAGTTTAGAATAATTGAGTTTATTATGAGAATAACTTAAGGAGGCGCCTATTCAATGGCATGTTGGGAAAGTTATTATTTTGTTGAACTAAGGTTTCAAGAAGTTACTGTAGTCGAGCACTATAGCCTTACTATAGACGTGATACTATTCACTCAGGGGCATTTTTGGAAAGGGGAGATTATTTTAGCTAGAGTTTTAATTAGGTTTTGATTTAAATACTCTTTATAGCCTCATTTTAATCAATTTATGAAATTTGATGATTTTATTCATTGTGAGTTGAGTTTATCTCCTCTTGTTCTTAAATGAACTTTTGAACTTATCAAAAGCAAATTGCAACATTTGTGGCGTTCTTTCTTATAATTTAAGTTCTTAATACAGGTTCTTCAATGGGTCTATATTTTCATATAATCTAGGTTCTTGAAATGAGTTCATCAACGGGTCTAAATTTTCCATTGGCTTTCTTGGATGAGTTTTCAAATTAATTATGGGTTCAATGGATTTTATTCCCACGGGTTCATATCAAACTTTCTGAGTCTAATATACTCACAGAGGTCTTATGTGTCCCTTCTTTCACATTCAATCTTTTGTCTATCAACAAGATTATCCTTAATCCACTTCTTTGTCTCATTTTCATAGAGAGATTCTGTTTTATACAGGACCTTGTTTCATGGATGACGATTGGTCTAGCTAAAACCCATCGAGGCCTCTACTACCTGCTCACAAGCTCACTCAGTCTTATCTGTAAATTTTTCACTTTCCTCCAACAATCGTATCTATAATGCCTTGAATAGGCAAGACTTTGATATATAACACCTTAGGCTTGGTCATTTGTCTAGTCAATGAATGAACTTAATTCATTCTTATTGTCTAGATGTAATCAGTCTTAACCATGCTCTTTGTACTATTTGTTTCTTAGCTAAACAGAAGAAATTGAGATTCCCATCAAATATTACTTCAACAAATGCTGTGTTTGATCTTATTCATAGTGACATTTGGGGTCCATATTCTCAAGCCTCATTGCATGGACACCAATATTTTTTAACCATAGTCGATGATCCTAGCCTTACCACATGGGTATATCTCATGAAATTCAAATCTGAAACCAAGTCTATTTTACAATTATTCATTCTCATGATCAATACTCAGTTTAACTTTAAAGTCAAACAAATTCGAATTGATAATGGTCTTGAGTTCCACATGCCCAAATTCTATAATTCTCATAGAATTCTACACCAAAAATCTTGTGTCTACACACCCCAATAAAATAGGGTAGTAGAGAGAAAACAACATCTCCTTAATGTAGCCCGAGCACTTCTCCCTCAAGCCAATCTCCTAACAAAATTCTGGAGTGATGCTATTTTAAGTCTTGATAGCAGCACATTTAATTAATTGCATTCCTTCACCGCTTCTTGACAACCAATCCCCTTATGAAAAGTTTTTCTGCTCTAAACCGTCTTATCTCCATCTAAGAGTTTTTTGTTGTCTTTATTTTGTATCCACAATCAAACATGACAGAACAAAACTTGATCCTAGGTCCAAGAGCTGCATTTTCATCAGGTATCTTGTAGGGATTAAAGGGTACAAGGTGTATGATCTAACCAATCATACAACATTTGTATCTCAAGATATAGTCTTCATAGAATTGAATCTCCCTTTGCAAAATCAGCTCTTGAGCCTTTACCTCCACTCAATCTTGATCTCGCTTTACCCCCACCTTTTCCTGACATAGTTCCTTACCCCTCATCCTTTCCTTTAACCAGCACAGAACTTCACTCTCCCTCACCTCATTCATTTCCTTCACCACTATCTCCTTTATCTTCCACCATTCCTACATCTCCCTCTATTCCCACATCTTCCCTCTCTCTTCCTACATCAAACAACCATGAGTTTTATACACCACTGTCATCTGATCCACTTCATCCTTCTCAATCCATACAACTTAGGAGGTCTGATAGAGTCAAACCTACACCCTCATACTTGCATGATTATCATTGCCAGCTTGTTTCCTCTCTTCATCCTCATTCTTTTTCTACATGTTCCACTACACATCCTTTACAGCAAACACTCTACTACTCACGACTTTCTCATTCTCACCAAGCATATGTTTTATCTCTCACTCTCACATCTGAACCAAAAAATTATGAGGAGGCTATTGTATATGATCATTGGAGTGATGCTATCACTCAAGAACGCAAGGCTCTTGAGAATAATGGTACTTGGTGAGTCACTTCTCTCCCTGCTAAAAAGAAAACAATAGGCTACAAGTATGTGTTCAAAGTGAAATTGAAATCAGATGGAACTGTGTTCAAAGTGAAATTGAAATCAGATGGAACTGTGGATAAAAACAAGGCACGACTAGTAGCTAAGGGGTATACTCAACGTGAGGGCTTCTATTACCAAGAAACTTTCAGCCCTGTAACAAAAATGACCATTGTCAGATTATTCCTTGCACTTGCTACTATCCATAACTGGCATTTAGAACAATTAGATGTTCATAATACTTTTCTTCATGATAATCTCGAAGAAGAGATCTACATGGAGCTGCCACCTGGATTTCAGCTTAAGAGGGAGTCTCAATCCGAAAGGAAGAAATTGGTATGTAAGCTTCACAATGGAATTAAAAATTCACTACCTCTCTTGTTGCTGCTAGTTTTTATCAGTCAAAATCAGATTACTCATTATTTACTCGGAGTGACAAAGGTGGTTTTGTTTCCCTTCTAGTATATGTTGATGATATTATCTTAGGATGTAGCAGCTTGGTTGCCATTAATTCTGTCAAAGCCTAGTTGCATGATCAGTTTAAAATCTGAGATTTGGAGGTGCTTAAATATTTTTTGGGATTAGAGGTTGCAAGATCAAAGGATGGTATTCATGTTTGCCAAAGAAAATATGATTTAGAGATCATTGAAAGTGTTGGGTTACTTGGCGGTAAAGTTGTGACCATTCCAATGGAATCAAATCACAAGTTGACACATTCCTCTGGTGAATCTCTCTCAGATATCACTGGTTATCGCAGATTAATAGGCAAACTCATTTACTTAAGCACCACAAGGCTTGACATCACATACTTTGTTGGTATCTTTAGTCAATTCATGGACAAACCCACTCACACTCATCTTCTCACAGCTCATAAAATACTTAAGTATGTTAAGGGTTCAGTAGGCCAAGGAATCTTCTTTTCTTCAAGGTCTTATTTGCATCTTAAGGGATACAATGATTCGGATTGGGCAGCATGCCCTAAAACTAGAAGATCTATAACTGGTTTTTGTGTGTTTATTGATGATTCTTTAATTAGTTGGAAATCAGAGAAACAAGTTGTGGTATCAAGGTCATCGGCTGAAGCAAAATACAGGGCTTTGGCACATAAAAACTATGAGATCATTTGGTTGAAAGCTCTTCTAGAAGACTTTAACATTAAGCATTTGCGACCTGCTTTGTTATATTGTGATAGTCAATCTGCAATACATCTCACCAAAAATCCCATATTTCATGAAAGGATAAAACATGTGGGGTTGAACTGTCATTTTGTTAGAGAAAAAGTGCTAGCAGGTGTCATTAAACTAGTGCATGTACTTTCAAAATTTAGCAGACATACTAACTAAGGCTTTAACAACACCTCATTTCCACTTGTTATTGCCCAAGATGAGCATCATAAACATATATGCTCATCTTGAGGGTGAGTCTCAATAATTGCACACAAAAACACAAAGGAGGCACTCGGATTCCCCTGTTGCAGAGGCCAGAATCGATCATGCACCTGCACCTTAGCCACAAAGAATCAGACTGGCATTCTAAGAGCTGAAATGAAATTTTATGTTTGTGGCCTCGTACATATACATGTGGCAAAGTCAATTATTGTATAGCTATAATTCAATAACAACCTTTTTTTTGTATTTTTACTATTCTTTTCAGCTATAGCAGTTGCACTAAGTTGTATATATATTGTACGAAGCCATACATGCAAGAGATGAATGATAATTACATTTTCTCTCATCATCTTCTCTTTACTCAATCTTTAACAGCATGCAGTTGGTGGTGCGTGTTGAAATAAATAAATATTGTCGAAGAATTTCTATTTTGTATATAATTTGGAATATTTTGATCATTGTGTTTCTAAAGATAATTAAATTGATAAAAGAAATAATTAAAAGTTAGAAAAATAAATTAAAAATCTGACATGTAATTTTGATGTAGTATAATCAAACATGCTACTTTAACCCATATCAATTTATAAAATAATTTTTATATTAACCTTAAATTGAGAAAACACTATTTTCGAAGTGGTATAAATGTATTTTTAACAATAACTTTTAACTACTTGTTTCTTTTGAGAACTATTCATTTCAAATGTATTTCCTCTCTCTCTCCAATGTTGTTTGAAGATTAGGGATAAGTTAAAAAAAGTAATGATATACTTACAATTCTTAATATAGTTGTGTCTAGTCATTTAAAAATAATCTTAATTTTATATAATTATCCTTTATTTTAAAGTGGAGTTGTAAAATAGTTATAAATTATTTTATATTTTCCAATCAACAAAAGTTGTTTTCTATCGGAGAAAGGAGTGGCCCATTATAAAATGTATCTACCTTATGGCCTAACTTTATGGTGATGCATAAAACGCCGTCGTTAGATAGAGGTGCCTGAGCCCCAAACTCACTCCCAAACCTAGGTCCAACGGTACCTTTCTCAGTGCGAGCGAGCTTGCAAGCTAGGAGTCTGCGTTTTGCTCACTGTGAAATCGAGATTCTGAGTGAGTTTTGCTTAGCTCGCGAAATCCAGATTCCAGACCACTTCTGGGTCTCTCTTATTTGTACGGAATCCCTCTTATATCTCACCCAAATCAGAGAATAACACAAAGAAAAGGAAAGCAAAAAAATCAAAGCTGTATATTGGCACAGGTGAGGATGATGATTATTATTCCTAGGTGCCTCTCCTTTCAACCTCAATTCAGGTATGCTCCCACACTCCCATTACCCTTTCGGCTATTTTGCTCCGAAAACCAATCCCTTAACGACGACGTTGAGAGGGTCTTTCGTGTGATCAATAGCTCTACCTCTTCAAAAAACTTGCAGCAGTCGTTGAAATCTTGTGGGGTTTTCCTCTCTAACGATTTGATTGATAAGGTCCTGAAAAGGGTCAGGTTCAGCCACGGAAACCCAATCCATGCCTTGGAATTTTTCAATTATACTGGTAATAGAAGAGGGTTTTATCACAGCACTTTTTCGTTGGATACAATGCTTTATATACTGGGCAGAAGCCGAATGTTTGATAAAATTTGGGATGTTTTAATTGAAATGCGGCAAAAGGATCGATCTTTGATATCCCCGCGTACTGTCATGGTGGTTTTAGCTAGAGTTGCTAAGGTATGTTCCGTTAGGCAGACTGTGGAGTCTTTTAGAAGGTTCAAGAAGCTCGTACCCGAGTTTGATACTGGTTGCTTTAATGCGCTTTTAAGGACTTTGTGTCAAGAGAAGAGCATGGCGGATGCGAGGAATGTTTATCATAGTTTGAAGCACGAGTTTAGACCAAATTTGCAAACTTTTAATATATTGTTATCAGGGTGGAAGTCCACGGAGGAGGCGGAAGGGTTCTTTGGAGAGATGAGGGAAATTGGTGTGATACCAGATGTTGTTTCGTATAATTGTTTGGTTGATGTGTATTGCAAGGGGAGAGAAGTGGACAAGGCTTATAATGTGGTTGAGAAGATGCGAAGTGAGGATATAACGCCGGATGTGATCACGTATACTAGTCTTATTGGAGGATTGGGGTTGATTGGTCAGCCCGATAAGGCTAAGGAGATCTTGAAGGAAATGAAGGAATATGGGTGTTACCCGGATGTTGCAGCGTATAATGCTGCTATAAGAAATTATTGTATTGCAAAGAGGCTTGGTGAAGCCTATAAATTGATGGATGAGATGATAAGTAAGGGTTTAAATCCAAATTCAACTACATACAATTTGTTCTTCAGAATTTTCTACTGGTCAAATGATTTGCCAAGTTCCTGGAAATTGTACCTGAGGATGATGGATACCGGATGTTTGCCAAATACACAGTCTTGCATGTTCCTAATTAGGTTGTTTAAGAGGCAGGAAAAGGTCGAGATGGCACTACAGTTGTGGGATGACATGGTGGAGAAGGGTTTTGGGTCATATATCTTGGTATCTGATGTATTGTTTGATTTGCTATGTGATATGGGAAAGTTGGTGGAAGCAGAAAGGTGTTTTCTGCAGATGGTAGAGAAGGGGCACAAGCCAAGCCTTGTTTCTTTCAAAAGGATCAAGGTGCTCATGGAACTTGCAAACAAGCATGAAGCCCTGCAGAACTTGTCAGAGAAAATGGCCATTTTTGGGCGTTTGATCCATGTTCCTAAATGTGTTGGCAGCGCAACAGAGACATTAAATTCGGACTTACTTCCAGTGAACCGTGTACTTAAAAACTGACGCAGCAGAAGTTGTTGTCCTGAGCCTTATTAACCATTTTGAATTCTGAGTTATGCAAAACCGAACGTGTAAAGTTTCTGCAATTTATCTGACTTTGGGGTCGTGGACCTCTTGTGTGTCTCTTTGGATCACTGCCTCAAAGCATGCCCATGCAGAGGAAGTTTTTTTCTTGATCTTGTAACTTAAAAAACTGATTTATTGATTAAAAGAAAAAAACTGATTTATTTGTGTGTACTTACATTTTTGTTCATGCTCTAAATAAATTCTTTATTCCAACAGAACAAAGCACTTGCCAAAGGTGGCAAACATCCTTTGAACTTCTCAGATTTGGAAAACAGGGATCCTGGCCTAGATTAACTCATGTAATTTTTCATGTGTAGGGTTAAAAGGACACTTCAGTCTTCACCGGAGGCGAGGGAGTTTCGTGTGGAGACCATGTTTGGGGAGTTGGCTTACAAAAATCCGTGTCAAGAAGTGTGCGGCTCTACGACCTTCAGCGTATACCTGATTTAATGGGAGACTGCTTCTCACGTATGATAATACTCGGTTTGTGTCACACGGCAGCAAGGATCCACCAATGGGAGCGGACAGCAAGGAATGCTGTTGAAAGCTTGTCTTAGTTTCTATTCAAAACAGCAGTTTTCTTAAGTGAGATGATCACCTTACCTCGTCTGTATATTTTGATGCCCAAGTTTTCTATTAGTATGTAAAATATATTTTACTTTGTTTTCGATTATCATGAAGTTAGAAGCTGTAGTAGTGCCCAATTTTCTTCCTATATGTGCGCACACATGTTCTTGACGAGATTTCAGAACTTGTTCAAACTGGTTGCGAGAATTTTTTTTAACACGGCTGGATTTTTTAGTCAGAGCAATTAGTTGACAATTCTTCCCCCGGCCGGCCTAACTTTATGGCTTATCGTGTCTCAGATTGTAAAATTGTAACCCAAGATAGAGATCCAGCTTTGCAAATGAATTATCCCCTATGTAATAATAAAGATACGAGGACTAATTGTTCTGTTCGGGCAAAGAAAATTAGGGAGGGGAGGCTATAACAATTAGCTAGTTATGATCAATCCCTGAAACAACTAAAAGCTCATCTTTGGGGAAATAGCTTGGATAATGTAGGTTCAGAATGACCCATGGAAGATTCTGGCCCTCCTGATAAATTCTTCCAAAGCCTATGTTGGGGTCTAACATCGTTTTCTTCTACTAGTTTGACACCAAAAACACAGCAGAGATGATTGCTCTCCAGTTTCAAACAAAGGGTAAATGGCATTACATTCACATGACAATTGTAAATACAATTCTGTCCAGAGAGTCGAGGTGATAGTACCGAGAAAATTTTTAAGAATTCTTCTGAAACTACAAGTAATAAAGATGTCTGCAAGGGAAACTACAATCCGGTAGAAAAGGTCTCACTAAACAGGATAGCGAGTTCAGAACAAAAAAAAAATGCAACTTATATTCCAGCAGTGCTGCAACCTAAAACTCAGAATCAAGCCATCTATGCCTGCAATTACGTAGATTAAACAAAAAAAATTAACCAAGAAGCAAGGAAAACAAAATCAAGGTATTTACAAAAGCTGAAAAAAGCCAAGGTAGTAATATAATATTATAAGAGCATGACCAACCTTATTTGCAATATTGTTCGAGAGCCAGTCAAGTCCCTCATAGAGCCCTTCACCAGAAGTGGCACATGTGCTCTGGATATACCTGCAATGAATTTTGGACACGGTTACATGAGAGAGAGAGAGAGAGAGAGAGAGACAGAGAGGGGGGGGGGAATTTTTTCTCACCAGTGACGTTGACGGAGGGAGTGAAGGCCAAGCTTATCAGTTATCTCAGCAGCATTCATGGCATTAGGGAGATCTTGCTTGTTTGCAAACACTAGCAGCACTGCATCCCTCAACTCATCCTGAAAAAGCAACAAACAATAACAATATCAGACATATGAAGCAACATTTGAAGCAACATTTGAAGTCTTCTAAATGGTGCAGCTTCTCATACCTCATTTAACATTCTGTGCAGCTCATCCCTAGCTTCAACTACACGGTCTCGGTCGTTGCTATCAACCACAAATATAAGTCCTTGGGTGTTTTGGAAGTAATGTCTCCACAAAGGACGGATCTAGAAGGAAAAGGTTCAAAATCACCCACTAGTCATTGAGAAGCACAAGATTGTACAGTATCTTCATCCATTATGACAGATAATATGCCATCTCTTTCTTTTTTATAATATGCCATTTCAACATTCAGGTGATGTGATCTAGAGAGGTCTGATTTCAATTATTGTGCCTTGGCATTATGATTAATAATATCAGATAAAAAAATATATAAGGAAAGCAAACACCCTGCATCATATTGGATGGCTTGCATAGATGCATTTGGGCGTAACCCAAATTAAAAGAATACATCTAGTTGTAGTTTTGCATAATTCCAGGTGCAAAAGTGTGGCAAATAGCAAGAACCTTTTTATAATACCTTGTCCTGACCACCAACATCCCAGACGGTGAAGCTGATGTTCTTATATTCCACAGTCTCCACATTAAATCCTGATCAAATTACATTTGTGTTTGATACATAACAAAATTTCAGTAAAAAGCACAAAAGGCACAAACCATTGTAATGTCAAGACATAAGCAATTTGTTTCCACATAATAAAAATAATTTTTCAGACAAATACAAGTTCTCTTAAACAGACAAAAAAAATCATCTTGAATCTTCATTGCTAAATCTACTTCAGCAAGAGTTTATTGTTGGTATGGATATGCTACCATCATTCACAAAAACAATTTCCACCTCGAAAGGCTTTTGAAAATCCTATAACCAATATCACTTTTTTAAAAACTCACCATAAACAGTTTAAACAAAGAAGAAGAAGCAGAAATGAGTTTATCTACATTAATCAATCCCATTTATTTATCGACGTTGGACTTACCAATGGTAGGAATGGTGGTGACAATCTCCCCCAGCTTGAGCTTATAAAGAATGGTGGTCTTACCAGCAGCATCAAGACCCACCATGAGTATACGCATCTCCTTCTTAGCAAACAGACGACTGAAAAGCTTGGTGAAAGACAGCCCCATCTTTTTCCCTTAATGGTATTCTATATCCAGAAATCCCAATTTCATGTCATTAACTTCGCCAAGATCCCCAGAAGTACATTTCTTAGAAAATGCAATAGCTACCACAACTCTTAAACAAACAGTGAACAAGTTGAAATATACACCTGTGAATTATATGTGCTCGAGTACAGATTATAACACGCATATTAAGCAACATAGAATATAATATAACTAGAATTAGCATTAGAATTTAGATCCAAGATTAAGTTTTTGGTTAAGCTCATGACTCAGATCTCCCTAACAGTTTCGGAGTATATGGTCGTGTGCTCCCCTTGCAGTCGGAGCAGGAAGGCCTCTTAATAGAAACACGATCACGAGTGGGGCCACATGACCCAAAAAACGTCACCACCACCGGTTCCAAGCTTCATCTAGTCAGTATCAGAACAGGGAGGGAAGGCCAAATTTATTTGGGAAAGAACCCTGACCCAACGGGACCCGATCCAACAGTGGAGACCCTGAATTCTGAGGTAAACGAAATCTAGAACCTAGATCAAAGCTAATGATTTCAAAAGAAAAAGAAAATCATAAAAGGATTATATAAATAGAAGCACACGGCAAGAGATCCAAAGGGAATTCGAAAGTTAATAGAGGAATTAAGTTAATTAACGATGTAGATCGAATATTTATTTTGACCAAAATAATAATCACAGAATGATATATATCGCAAGGCAGTCACATCACATGAATAGGAAGATATGAAACGTTGTAAACTAATCGAGGGAGAGATAGAAAGGAAAGGACCTGCCTGAGGCCTGAGAATGAAAACAGAAAGAGATCTACCCCTCCCTCCCTCGCACTCCCTCCAATGAAAAGAGAGAGCTGTTCTTCGCAACGATGCTTTCCACTACCCACGGCAAATGAGAGACGTCTTTATTTATACACCAGAAGTCACGGCGATGCAGATATTTAAATTGTTTTTCACGCTTTCCTTTTTGAATTTTTGTTAATATGTTTCAACCCCTTTTTTTTTTTCTTTTTTTTCTTCAAGTGTTTCAAACTTTCAACCTATTGACCATCCTGTAAATTATGAAATCAACGTCAGAAAATTTGATTTATCAGAACTTTTTTAAAATAATTTGAATTTTATATCACGTTAATGATATATCTTTCGCATCGAATTGCATATTATCTATATCTTTTTATTTATTATAAGAGAATTTTTATTTTCATCCGACTGGTTTGATTATACAAAATTAAACTATCTCATTTTATATAATCATTATAATTTTCTCAAACTCTTATATAAAATATAATAAATAATTTAACATTTTCAAATCTTAAAATAAAAATTATAGTAAAAAATTATTCTATAATAATATTTTATTTAACTTTTAACAAAATATCTTATCTCATCTAAACTGCGTAACCAAACAAAAAATTATAGCATCCTTAGTCACACCAACTAATGTGTGACATTATAAGTGATTTTTTCATCTAAACAATTAATTTGTAAAATCAATTCATTGCATGCTGCTTTATTCCCTATATCATTTGAAAATATGTCGTTTAGATGATTCATACTTGCAAATAATTCAAGTTTTGAATGGAAAATGAGAGCACTTTCTCCGGGGGTGGAACTAGGATTTAGTGTTTGGTGGGAGGAGGGCGATTGACAAAATGTGTGGTATGTGTGAGTATAAATAATATGTATTTTTTGCAAGTGACTATATAAAAAATAATAATCATACGTATAGAATTGTATACAAAAAATACATGTCTATAAATCATTTTATAAGATAATTTTTCTTATGATTTTCGTAGTCTGCTAGTTACCATTATAAAAAGAAAAGAAAATGAAATATCAACTTAGGATTTCCCCTTCAAATTAAGCTCGATGACGATCTTTCATGAAATAAAATTCATCTATTATCATCTATGAAGTGAAATTCCTGGGAGTTTCTTTCTCAATATAAACTAGCAAATGATCTGCAAGAAACTCATCTTTCATTCGAGTATGCAATCTAATTTTTATAAGTTTCATGGCAAAAAAATTAAATATGGCTCATCAATAGCTCAGAGCCTCAGACAGTTAGGCTCAAGATAAATTATAATCATCATGATTCATAAACTTCTAGATCCATGGATTTAGAACATTAACAACGAAGATTAAAGGAAATAAAATAGAGTTATTCTTGTAAGTAATAAATAATAATGTACATCAGTATACTATATATGTTTAGATTAATATATTCGGAACTGTAAATCTAGTGTTACTAGTGGAGACTGCTTTAGGAGAAAATCAACCGGAAACCATGGTCTGTGCAGCTGTGCTTTGGCTCTAGCGTTAGTGTTGTAGAGAATGAAAAGAAAACTTAAAGAGACGTTGTGTACTAGAGAAAGAGAGAGGGATGGTGATGGATTGATAGATTGAGTAACCGTGTAAATTGTAATTGCCAGAATAATCCCACGCTAAAGGTTGTGTAGCCTATGTAATTGTCATTGTCAGAATTGTTCAAATTAAAATTGCGTTCAATTAGTACTTAGTAGCATGTCAGATCACTAAAGTCTAGAGTTAGAGTGTGGGTATTTCCATGTTTGAGTAATGTAGACTCAAGGGTGTTAAGTGAAGTGAAAAATTAACTGTTATAGTCTAGACTAAGAGTGTAAAGTAAAGTGAAAAGTTAGGATGGGGGCTACGTGCGTATTGAGGGGGACAATTTCAATAAAAATTTTGGAGGCCCGAGTATTGGGGGACAATTTTAATTATATAAAGAAAAATTATAATTATTTATATACTATATTAATTTTTTTCAAAAAATTTGGGAGTAGCCCCTTACCTTGTATATAGTTCCGCCCCTGACTTTCCCTATCGTTCCATCCAATACTTCCACCAATTTTCTTGTTAGGTTTTGAGTCAGAATATATACGAAACACTAAACATGTTATTTAGTATTCTAAAAGTTGTCATCCCATTATTAACGTAGAACATTTAAAATTATTTTCAGTTTTAGTGGTAAACATAAACTATGATATATCAATAAATGTGATTGAAGATATCTTTTTTTATTTTTTGATCTGATGATTGAAGATATCTAAATACAAGTAGCATTGCTCATAAAACAATACCATGAAATAACTACTATTCATTTAATCTTGCACCCCATGAATTATTAATCTGGTCTCGCAATCATGCAATCATATGATTTAGAGTAGTATTATATATACTTATAATTTTACGTACAAACTCTTTTTATTAATTTTCTTTTTAAATTTAAATTTTGAATTTCAAATTTTAAAATTTTCAGCATATTAATAACTTATACATCAGCATGTATTATTATGTAAGCAGTAAGTACAAATAACATATTCCTATGATTTAACTAGGTTTCTTCAATATCAACTACAGATAAATACACATTTGCTAAAATTCTTTCTTTTTTCCCTTCTTGGTTTTTTTTTTTTTAAATATTCATTTCTAATAAACCAATCCGGGCATATAACCGCCTGAATCTATCCGGATATCCGGACCGGACCGAAAAAAAATCTAGCCCGATTTTACACTCCTACTTGTAATCATAAGATCATAGTTAGTATATTTCAAAAAAAAAAATTATACAAGAGTGTGGGAGGTTTTAAACCCAAGTTTTTCATTTAGAGAACCAGGCCATATGCCATAGTCTCTCCATAGTCTATTGGCAAAAATAAAATAAAAAAATCATATTTTAGTATTGCGTATACACACAGAGAAGTATATTCAACCCTATATTATTATCATCTCGTTATCAAGATCATTGAATTTCAATTGGGTACCTTTAAATGAGTGAAAAAAAAAAAGAACTCTTCTTTTTTCCTCCATGTAATGCTAAACAATTCAAGGACTAGAATCGTGCCGTGGCATTCATCACATAATCATGTTATTCTCTTTTCTAACGCGGAAGTGCCCAGCAGCACTTCCTGCTATATATGATGCTGGAGAAATATCCCGAATCAACCTATAACAAAGAGAGAAATTGACGATGCAAGACTACTTGATTCGATATTGATAAACTATTGTGTATGGAGAATATCAAAATTGTGCACAAGACCCTAATTTCAATCAACTATTTTCCCACTTTGAATAATCGATTAAAACTTTTGAATTTTTAAGAAATATTTCATTTTTTTTTTTTTTTGTAGTATCTAGATTACAAATTTATTGTAAAAGTCTTATTTCATTACGTATTTTAATTTTATACCGTAACCAAAATTTCGTCTGGTTTGACATAAGTTCCCTTTTCTTCAAATAATTTCACAACTTTCAATTTCAATAGTATAAGGTATTTCATAGTTACTGCTTTGTTCATTGGGTCATCTAGCCCAAAATTGGTTGTTCCCGATTTGTATTTTACGTGCCTATTGTGATTTCTTTTACCGCAAATTTTTTCCACACGATAAAAATATTTTTTCTTGTAACCATGATTGTCAAGGTTGGTCGTTACAGTGGTAGCGCCGCTACACAAACAATGGCTCCAACCGCTACTGTGTTTTGAGTACTGAAAAGGTTGTAGCAAGAACCCAAGATGCCTCAGCATCTTGGTGCCGCCACCAGCGATGTCATGTACCTGGAGCTGCAACAAGCACCTCAATGCAGTGCGGCCGTAGTTATGCACCTAGCCAATGCGGCAAGCTCTACAAAGGGCAGAACTACGCACCTGGCTGGTGATGCAAGCTCCATTGCATGCAGAGCAATGCACATGGGCGGTGTCGCAGTCTCTGCCTTCCCTAGATCATTCGCGCTGAAATTTTATAGCGTAGTCCACAACACTACTCCTACCCAAGGTGCTCTGGTAACCACTGTCACGCACCACACCTAGCTGCAATTTCTTTCACAGAGGACCGAAGCCCATGATGGCTTCACCTAGAGGTGCAACAAACACCTCAATGCGTTGAGCTGGGTGCACCAAGCCGAGGCAATGCTACATGCCAGGGTGTGGGCTACTGCGTTGAGCGCAGAACTGTGCGCACTTGTCTATAGTGGCCATTGATGCTACTCCACTGTGCGCAGCGAGATATGCTTTGCCAAGTGTAATGCGTACCAGGCGGTGCATTGCATTGCACATACCAGCTGTTGTTGCTTTACGAAGGCAACATTAAAGGGTGGCATGCTCACAGAGGAGCACTGTCGCTCATAGAGGAGTATAATGCACCTTCACTATGGTGCAGTGCTCACCAAGAGCAGCGGGCACCAGTGAGCGGCAGAGGAAGGTAAGAGCTCGTGGAGTGACATTGAAAGGGTGGCGACGGCAGCAGCAGCAGTTACATGCGTAAGTTTTTATTTTTTCTGATGTAATGAACTGTAACCAGTAAGAAAGATGAATAGTTGTAATTTTGCATGTGTTGGACTTTGGCTTTGGGCTTGGTTTTAATTACCTTTGGGCTTATATGGATGTGGGTCGCTTTTTTATATAAGAGAGCTTATGGCTCGCGGCCCATTGAGCTCAGCCCATCCAAACCATGTTTTCAATTTGGATCTTTAAAACAAAAAGGGCTTTGTACTGTTTTAAACCCAAGACCTCACATATAAAGGGCAATGAGCTCAACTATTGTGATAAAGCTTATTGCTTGTGTGGTTACTGATTTTATTTTTTTAAATCAGCATGTAATTGTTGCACATAATATTTATTTGAAATTATTTTTTGAATGTGATTATGGTTATTGAATACATGCATGTCATGACATTATGAGATAATTCTTGTCACATTTACTAGGCATTTTATTTTATGCTATAAATTGCCTACGTTATTAATACTTGTGAATAATAATTATTTAGGTGAAATGTGATGAATTTTTTGTACATGTATTGTGTTTACATGTCAAAGTATGAGTTTATTTTATCACTAGTATTTGTTAGGCTAATTTCATGAATTAGTCTTCAAAATTTTTAAAATGTGATAAAATAAAGAATTAAGTAGCCTGAGTTTGATTAGTTCATGCTTATGATTGGCTCAAATTGATTTCTTCGATCTAAGCAGAAATTATTTTGCATGTGACTAACTTGGTAGATTGCTTATCCTAGTGGGAGTATGGTTTAAATTGATTTAGAATTAATCTCTTATATGATATAAATTTGCGCAAAAACTAAGTTAGAAATTAGTATTTAGGCATTAAGGCTCAAGAGATGATTGAGAAGCATAGCAAATTTTCGATCTTGCAACATATATTAATTATTTTTGTTCTGACTTAGATTAACGCGATAAATTTCTTGGATGTGTGTGCAATTAGATGTCCATAGATTAGTAACTTTGAGATAGCTGAAAAAAAAACATAGAGATTATTTATGCGACTTAATTGTCTCATTAATCTCCTCCATGAACATAGTTGGAAACGAATGAAAATTATTATGAATGTCAGATAGTTTTAAATCATCATTATTGTATAAACCTCTGAAATGTATAGAGTAAAATTAGAAGTGCGCACGAGACGCATGCACTATAATTTTTATAGAAGTTGAAGAGATCAACTATCAGATAGAGCTAAACCACTATTTTGTATTTGAGAATCTTGTGGGTAATAACGAAAGTTGCACGTTGTTTTTATAACGTAAAAATTAATTGTTCCTATATTTGAGATTGAACATCATAATCTTGAAGCAATTTAGATTAAATCATAGATAAGTACATACTCTCTAAAACTTGCTAGTATGTTTGGCAAGTAAGGACGTTAAAATCTAAATGTGCAAAAGTGTTGGGGACATTCTTGATTAGCATATTCATTTTAAACGTTTTATCAGTGCACCTCTCTATAGCATTAGCACTAGTAATCTTGCTCAGGTTTTCTTTCTCGCTAGAGAAAACAAATGGGTTCTTACAGATATATAAATTTAGGAGCACCCTTGAGAGTAATGTAATACCAAGCACTTTAGAGGTTTGAATGGTAACTGTGGCAAAAATCTGAATAATTAGGTATGACTTAATTTAGTCTAAAAATCTTACTCGTGGTTGCACTGATGCAATATAAGTTTAAGGCTAAGATGATTTCTTGTAGAGTTTTCTTTTCTCTCTTATAGTGGATTGAAGAATACGAAAAATATTGAGCAAGCGAAAACTAAGGATATTGCTAATTAACTGCTAAAATGTCATATACTGCATTTATTATACAAAAAGATGTTTTTGGCACTTATAACGTGATATTGGCGGAGTCTATACCTAATTTGATTTAAGACTCATTGCAAATAATGGTGTTAGTGAGAATTCCTAAAGGTTTAAGAGTTGGATGGTCACTCACTGATTTATTGATATTACTTATCGGGTGGAAAGATGATATACTAAAATGTGTTGTGGAGGCATAGGATGATAGGTGTGAAGTTTGAGAAATTGAAGATTTTCTCGCTAATGATATCCCTCTCCTTTATTTAAAAGAGTAAAAAAAAATGCAATATGAGCATTTTCTATATGGAAGTTCCTACACATGCACAATAAGAACATGGAATAATAAAAATATCGTTTCATCATATAAATGCGATTCCAGACATTTCTTTAAGGAAAATATATTTTTCAGTTAAAATATTTTTTTAAATCGCAATTGTATGAATTATATGATGATAAAAATTATCTTGTAGTTTAATGACTTGCTGAGAATAAAGTTATAAATGAATTATAGTGTAAAAGCAGTTGTTACATCACTCTTGGATTGATGTAATATAGGGTTGTGGTCTTAATTTTTATTTGTCGTCCTTAGATCAAGTTCATTCGCTATTAAGAAAGATTGAGTGACTATTTTATGCAAACGTGAATTCTATTAAAAATCTAGAAGATTTAAGTTTGATCAATTTTTATTTGAGTCAAGAAAACTACTCATATTTTCGGCGAGAGTGGGAAATTGTGAATTTTTTTGTAACACGTGATTTTTGGAAAGAACATTTTATTACGTTTCATTCCACATTACCTTAATCTTAGTATTTTCAAAAAATATTTTGTAAAAGATCGTCGAAAATAGTATGAGTAATTCGACAACTAGTGTGAGTATACATTTTAGTGATGGTGTATCGCTAGTGATAGTGACTCCCAAAATTCATAGAATATAAATATCCTCATAAATAATGTGATAGCTTTATATCAGTATTATCTCGTCGTTTAGAGATTATAAGATAATATTTGTAATATAACTCTGCTAAAGGTATTGAATTCATATAAAAAGAATCACAACATATAATTTTATATTTACTTCACTTATATGATCCAACCCGGGGTTATTGATCTAATTAACAAAAGAAAAGTGGAGTTGATAAAGGTATAGATTCATCTCTTGGCACTAATTGAGTTACATTTAAATAATTATTGATCGCATATTTATTGAAATTTTTCTTGAAAGAGTAAAAAATTGATTCTCACATGAGAATTAGATAGTTAGTTTTTATGATATTTAGGCGTAAAGTACTGTGAGTGCATAATTGTTACTTCTATTCTTTTGGTACAAAAAGAAAATGAATGTTGTTGATATTGTTTACATGAGGCCTAAATGAACCATCTATTCAAAGATGTCCAATGTACCTAGTCATTTTTATTAACGACCTATTGAATCAAATAAGATTCTTTGAATGTTGTTGGCAATCTTAGAAAAGTGTTTTAAGAGATATGACGATTTGGTTATCTTAAATAATTAATTGTCACCTAATGAAAGGTTTTTCATACTACGAGGTGATGGACATGTGTTTATGAAATGTAACTAAAACTTCATGTCTTGTGAGATTGTGTATAAGGAAAACAGTTTCTATGAGCTCTTGTTCAAAATCTATAGACAATTAATGAGATAGAAAATACTAAGGAATCTAGTTTTGCCTATACTATTTGGTATTTTCGTTATGGTTTGCTCATGAGAGTTGTAGGTTGAGAATTTGTTAGAATTTGTTAGAGGGTAAATATGACTTACTTGATTAAGTGAGTTTGTGATGCCAATAGACAAATTGTTAAAAGTAATGACTAGACTATTGTAATTGTCTTTGAGGGCAAGGCCCAAATCGCTCTACCCTTAATGAAAAATAAATGATAGTTATGTCACATGCTTTTGTTGAGTACAAGAGATTCATATGAAATCCTGAATTCACAAATTGAGTTACCTTATAGATTAAAGTCAAAATAGGACTTGCTGACTAAAATCTAAAGTTTATATTGTGAGTTTGACTCTAAGTGAAATTCACGATGAATCGTTGACTTTATGGTTGTGCAAAAAATATTATATATAAAAGCAAACTCTCTTAATAGAAGCATGTTTTGAAAAGTTATTACACATAAGAACGTGCATTGAGAGAAATGGTCATTAAAACCACTTGAGAGTTATGGTTTAATTATTTGTAGTTGTGCATATGACATTTCTCCTCATGCTATTGCTCATCGTGCACATGACACTAATGTGTTCTATGATCATGAGGCGTGGCTGGAAGCATTTTTTGGTAAGCACACATAGTCACTATAAATTTAAGAGTTATGGTGAAAAATGTATGTCGACAGGCATAGATCGACTTACTCACACAAGCGACCGCCATTGGCGCTACAAAGGGGTAGCGAGTAAAGATGAGACAATGTGTTGCTCGATACTTGTCCAGGAAGGGATCAGTTGTAAGACACAAAATATGTGTCGCCTTAGTGGGAGCTAAGATGAGGCCCATCATATTTAAAAGGATCATACATGGTTACCTATAATTTATATAGCCTGTGGTTTAGCCAGATGGGGATCCTTTTTGGCACTTCAGATAGCGAGCAAATGGAGAGACTCGGGTTGGCGTTGAGACAGGGACTAGACTAAGATCTATACAGTGTATTGAGATTAAATATATGGTCTTTCTTTTTGGAAAGTGATCTCCACCATAACATGTATTTCATACTATATGTGCTTTTATAATCAATAATAGAGGTGAGTGAATGGATCCATACTTCCTCACCGCGTGAGTCCTGTATGTCATAATTGATGACCTTAATTTATTTTTACCCTTAGGAGACCTTTGACTATGTCACGAGGTTAATGTTTTAGTGTCTGCTACTTTGACATGTTATCTATGTCCATAAAAGATATGGTTTAAAGAGACATTGCTGGGAAAGCAATTGGACTAAAACTGAATGATATGAGGGCGAAATGAAGACTATTTGGTAACACATCGATCATAGTGTGTACTCACTACCAGCAAGTTATGTTGTTTCTTGGGAGTTGTGATATAGTTGTGAGTACATCATGTTTTATGGAGATTAAGTATTGCTCTGAGTCATTCAGACTCGAGAGAGATTAGGAATGCTTACTCTGATGTGACTAAATAATTCAGGACATAATAAGACACTTTTTAAGGATGTTGCTATGTTGGTCTTCTCTCGAAAAGATTTGGTATAGTGCTCCGATTTTTCTTTTATAGCTGTGGTCGACGGTTGCACAGCCTATTTGCTGGCATAAACAAGATTGAGAACATATTAAGAGATGCAGCACTAGGGTCTGGCCCACTATGTGCAAGTGTGAGATGTAAGAAATGTACACCCATAGTAGGCACTCATTCCCCTTCTCTTGGGGTTATGAAGTGGCTTAAGAGCCACTTCATGAGCCTTGATGACTGGCCTTTTATGGCTAGTCGGGGGTTGCAATCAGAATGGGCTATTTTATATTGCCCCTCCTCCCTTTGGATGCAATGCTTGAAGCTTGTAACAACGAAAAGTAGCATACTCTCTCTCAAATATGGTTCTCTCTAGTCCCGACATTTAGGTTGTAAAACATGTGAGTGATGCTCTGGCTTTCTACCTTGTAGCACACTCCACCATAGATGGGATGATTTCGAACGAAGGACAATGACGGAGAATCTGTGGAACAACTGCACTTTAATCCGACGAGGTAATATCACTTCCGTTGTGTACTTTAATCTAGTATTTCTAACAATTTCAATTTCATAAGTTTTCTGTCCTCAACCGCCAAATAATTCCATCTCTACTAGGCGTTAGCAATAGCTTATGTATTATGGTTCTTCAGGTCTCATTAAGTTTTTGGCTCTGATATGCTACTATTGTTTAGAGTATACTCATTGGATTATGCAAATGCAAATCTAATGAGGAGTTTGGTTAATAGATCTCAAAAATAGTCTACATTGGATTATGCAACTTTAAAAAGATATGACTTTTAGCTACAGTAATTTGAGATTGGTGGTTATATTTGGTGATCACTGTAGCTAGACCAAATTAATTAAAAAATATTTTCTCTCTCTTTCGATACTCCCTCTTCCAAACGCATTTTCCCTTTCTTCCTCCCGCTGTATTTCCCCTCCATTTCTCCATCGTTCCTTTCTTCCCTTCTACTAGGATTTCTTTCATTTCTACATTCCACCAGTCCATCGCAACACCACCTTCCCTTTCACTCCATCTCCATCTCTCTCTCTTGATCTATGCCAGTTTTCTCCTCTCTAAAATTCCTTTTGGAACTAGACTTGGAGCCAGAACGTGAATCGGAAGGGGCACCTCTCTGCAAATTCAAATGAAGCTAAATTAGTTCCCATTTTCTCTCTCAACCATGAACTTGAGGATCTACTTCTTCACCCAAATCTTCTTCAACTTTCAAATACTTGTTATTTTCTTTACTTTTTTTTTTACACCATTTTTCTATTTCTGATTTCATTCATTTGTTTTTCTTCTGCACCATTTATTTCTTTTTTTTTTTATTTTATATTGTTGAGTTCAATCTTTTAAATTTAGGAGTTTTTTTTTTAAAATGTGTGCTTTGTTTTAGTGCTCACATGTTGGGATTTGAGCTGGAAACAACAAAAAAAAAAAAAAATTAATTGTTGGCTTTGCCCCAAGGTTCGGCTTTTCTTTTCTGTCCTGTCATTGAATTTTATTTGCCCATGCTTGGACTCTGTTTGGTTTCGGGAAAGGTGACGAAAAGAAAGTCGAAGTTTTGAGTTTTTATTATGTTTAATTCATGATTACATGTTGTTCGCTTGGAGTGTGGAAATGTTTCTCTCTTTTATTTGCCTTTCACTTTTGGTTGTTGTGAGTAGTGAATTGCTTGGAAATATAAAGGGTCTGTTCTCGTATTTTTTCTTCTCTCTTTTTTTTATTTGAGTTGTTAGTCCTCTGGTTGCTATTACAGTACTTTGTAAAACGAATCTCCTCCTCCTCCTCCTATTGGTTCGAGTGTGTCTTGGGTTTGATGCAGAAAGTAGCAAAGTCATGTGTTCAATGAAAGAAAGAGATTGAAAAATTTCATTTTGTAGAATAGCATTCATATTCCCAACGCATTACATACCATAATTTTCTTTTTATTTTTATTTTATAAAATTTTTTAAAATTTTTTTTTAATTTTATTCTTCTTAAAACAATTAAATTCTTCTACTTATCATCCATATACTATATATTTGATAAGAGTAAAAAATTAAAGAAATAACAAAAAAAGTGATGTATGATGTATGAGACTTATGAATAGAATTTTTCTTTGTAGAGAGTTAATTGTTCATTTTCTATGTTTTTGCTGCTTGTAATCCATGTATCTTTTTCTTCGTATAAAATGTGTTCAAACACACAAATATCTTGAAGTTTCCGGTGTATTTTCTAATCTATGTTCATAAATCATTGTTTTTCTTTTTGCTTTATGAAAAAAGTTTCATTTTTTTACTTTTTCTTTTTTCTTTTTGCTTGGAAGTTAGAAGTTGTTCTAGCTGGCAAATAAGAAAAAAAGAAGTTGAATTGTCTGAAGCAGAAATACTTTCAGCTTTGTGGCTTCTGTCGATTGATAGCAAAGGACTAGAGAGGAAGCATTTTCCTCGGCCATCCCTCTCTGCTGGTTTTTTCAAGCTTCTGGAGGTGACACTTACGAGGATTGCCATTGTTTTTACTTCAGTTCCTTCTAATTCCTTTTTTCATGCCTGCCCCAATTCATTATCATTTGACAAAAGCAGCAGCTTACCGTTTTAAGGATTTTTTGGTTGTTCATTTGATGGCTAAAGAGTGTTTCAGTTTCTGAAGAACAATTCCTTCAGCCATTAAATTTAGATCCCTTCAGAGAGCTTCAGTTTGATGCCATCCAGCTCATTTCAGCACGTAGAAATCTACGGAAGCATCTTTATATACTGCAGAGTAAAATCCAAATGTGTTGAACATTAATGATGACTTGAGTGATTTTTAATGGTGTTTTTTTAGGTAAAAATGTAATAGACAGATGTGTTTTTTTCAATGATATTGTGTTAAATATTTAGAATGTATTTGTTGCACTCCAGAAATATTGCTCTGTACATGTATTAATGTATTTCCATATAGCTCTTAATTTAGAAAAAAAATTAATAGAAAAACAATTGAAAAACAATATTATTAAATTTATAATATTTTATTATTATTTTGGCTAATAGATGGATAATCTAATGTGTGAATAAGTTTTGAGTGGAATAGCCAAATGCAAAATAATGTCATATTATACAAATTTTGCATTTGCATAATCCAATGCTAACGCTCCTAGAGAGAGAAGCAACAAGACTGGTCTTTCCTTTTATTTCCATTCTTCGCAAGAGAACTCTGGGAAAACTAAGTAGCATGAGCTTCTAAGAGGAGGAGCAGGGAACTGAGCCGGGGATGTCTAGAGCAGGTTGCAGAAAAGAAAAGGAAAATGCTTTAGATGCTAATCTCGACTGCTCAATTCAACCCTTCAACAGGTCATGCAGTAGCAGACATGTCAGCTCGCCCTCCTGTCATCCTCTCTGCCTTCTCCCCACGCTCCCCTGGAAATCAAACATAGAAGATTAGTTGGGTACATTTTGATGCGGTAATTTAGACGAGAAAATGAAATATCACAATTGTGATCATTCAAAAGTGCAATGAGTTACCGGTGCGAATTCTTATCACGTCTGACACAGGCACCACTGCGCAATCAATGAAAACAGATTCCAGGTCTTTTATTAGAATAACTGAAGCCATCAAGATAAACAAATAACTCAATTACAATGGAAAACCCCATTACAAGTATATGGGTCTCTCTGTAATACTGGCCAGCCTGAAACAACTTGGCTCACCTACCACCCCAGACTTCAAATACTAGTCACTTCGATCGGATTTTGACCAAGTAATTTGATGCAAAATGTTTCACATGTTGAGATAGTACTAATGCAGCTACACAATCTGATAAGTAGGAATGTTAAAGTTGGAACTATCTTTCAATAACTGTATGATCAAATCACTTCTATTCTTTTTTTGCCAGACAATTTTTGTAGGGGCATAGAGCCCCGGCTGTGGGTTGCATCCCATATCAGAAACCCTTACCTTAAAGGACAGAGGGATTTATCCCCCCCGCCCCCCAAAAAAAACAAAGCACCTATCACTGTTTGTATTAAAACTATCCAACTTTTCCCTCATCGAGAGGAAAAAATAACTGTTCCCCTGAGTATCATATTAAAGTAGATTATGCAACTACCATGAGTATGTTCTCAATAGTACTCTTCCCATATTCACTCCTACTTTCTCTGTAGCTAGTGTAAGCAGCATCGTTTCAGATTTCTGAACAAAGATATTTTCCAAAGAACTGCAGAAATTTCATCAAGCAACAGGGCAAGGAAAATAAGAACAATTAAGCTTTTACTTGTGTTTGTCAGTCTGACGTTGCTTTCCCCAAATGACCTTACCTGGGCTTCAGATTCAGTAAAAATGAGAGGTGTCTCTAAGAAATGCAACTTTCATTCATTTCAAAATTAGTGCCCGAAATATAATAAACTCTCGGAAGCTGCAAACATGATCTAGCATAATGCATTTGGTTATTACTAAAACCAAAGAGAAGGCAATGGATAACTTCATGAAAACATAGTAAAAAAAAAACAACAGATGTAGAAACAAGCAAATCCCTCAGATACTTTACAAAAATAGCCTACCAAGAAAGAAAAAATAAAAATAAAGCTGCTAATAGAACAAAAGTTCTATAACCAGTACATTAGCTTTAAGGTTAAAAAAAAAAAGGAAATTAAAGGCGTCCAAGTCTACTCATCAAAACTAACAAAGAAACTTACCAAAAATTTTGCCATCACCAATCTCACCAGTCCTTGCCTCCTTAATTATCTTTTCTATTACTGCCTCAACCTAAGAGAGGACGGCATGCAGGTATCAATTAGTAACAGTATAGTGACAAAATATACCATAATTTTTTTCCTTAGCAGAAATGTGATGAATAGTCAACTTATTTGCTAGGGAAATAAAGGTTTAGTTTCTAGTCCATACAACAAAGTTAGACTCTTAATACCTGATCTTTGCTCACTACAATTTCCATTTTAACTTTAGCAACAAACTTGTCTTCAGAAAATTCAGACCCTACAGAATATAGATTAATAAACAAAACATTTTAAAAAAGACCTTAGTGATGATATAAGAAAGAGCAGATATAAACCAAACAAAAGAATTCTTTGTTTAGTACCAAAACAGATGAACAAGCAAACCAAACAACCAACAAAAGTGATATTCAAAGTGAATGAAAAATGCGAGTATAATTCACCGGTTAATGAAACGCTTGATCATTTCAGATCTAACAGATTGGATTCATGCAGTGTGAATACAGGAGAGGGTGCAAATTTGAGAAAATGAATTATCTTCATTAGAGATAAGTCAAAATCCACCAATCTAATCAGTAAATCTCCAACCATAATCAGTCAAGTTAACACCTATAAAACATAGACTTACCACCCTGCCTTTCTGGTGAACCACCTTGAGCACCAAAGCCCCGAACATCAGATACTGTAACACCGCGAATGCCCATTTTCAGCAGAGCCTTTATTTTTCAGAAAAGAAACACAAGTTACTTCCACATCAACCAATTAAGTAGATTAGTCAAAGTCATGGTCGGAAGAAAGTCAATAATTAAAGAAGAAATGTGAAGCCAAATATTGCCTAATACTATGTTGTGCAAGGATAAAGGTGTGTTGTTATTTGACTTTAGCACTGTGTCTATACAAAAGTTTGAACAAGTTCAAAAATCTATGAAAAAAGCATTTGGCCAAATGGTGACCAAAGGCATCGTTATATAGTTGTAGGGTTAAGTTATGGCCTTGTTGATAAATATAACATGTATATAGACATATGGTGGAAAGTCACTAATAGTTTCCTTTACTACTATTATAATAATTACCATGTGCGGATGTTATAGTTGACTACCAAATAATTCTTGTCTAGTGGTAACCGCCCTGCCGTTTAACCTCTTTCACAGATAGAGGTTGCGTGTTACAATTTCAGGACAAGTTTCTGGAGTGTCATGTGTGGTTACCGGTCTGAAACTTTTAAGGAACTTCTAGAAATGACCAACTAATTCTGTTACAAGAAAGCAATCATTTATGTGTGGTAAATGGGATCGGATAGAGCTTGTCGTGACGCATATCGGCATGCCACTTTGTTCAGTTGACCCAGATCATTTGGCAAGATCCAGATTTCTGCTCGGTAAAGTATTACACAATTCCCATAAACAGTTAAGAAATCCAAGAAAAGTAATCTGTGGCCCAAAAGCTTAAATGATTTTGTCGCTTCATCATTTTTGGAAGGCCAGGTGGGGGTAATTACTTAAGTGAACTGACCCAATTTGCATGGCATATGTAAGAGCCACCTAGCTGCCACAGATTGCAATGCCAAATAATGGCACTAATTCTCAAAGAGTACCTGGGCTGATCCTTGACCTAACTAGGATCTTGCCCCGAGTCTAAAGCAGTGGTCACCAGAGGAAGGGCATAACTTAATCTAGAACTTCATATGGGACTTAGGTAACAGCCTATATTTGGTTCTTTTGACAGGCTGGTACATGACCTCAAAATTCAGAGCGCCAAGAAAATGAGGGCTCTGCTTGATATGAAACATGTCTTGATTAACAAAGTTATCTAAATGTTATTTTATCTTATTTGGCATCCCTCATCTTATCATCTCAAACTGAACCTCAACTTTGCAGCACTCCATTCACCACTTATCACATAGCGCCATGTGACAGCACCATTCTGTGTCCTGTGGAACCTCTCATCACCATCTACATGTAATTTGTGTAGCTTGCGAACTACTTTTCCAAAGTATCTTTACCACGAAGTACCACTGACCTTCACCGCATGAGATTTTGGAGCCTTTAAAGGTTATAACGCATGGAAAATGCATCTATGAAAACATTCAGGGATCTCGCTGATTTTATCATGACAGGAATGCATGTACGAAATTGAAGGCATATTGAGAAAAGAGTGCTTGAAATTACTAGTAATCAGTTAAACATATCTCAGCTATGAATTGCTCGAATACTTTAATTGCATCATTTTATAAATTTTCCAACAGAAAACCAAAAAGGCAACTTAAAGTCCATTGACGCTTACCGAAGAGACCAACGGGACTCGCCAGGACCTATTTCGTCCCAAATTCAGCAGCAAGACAAAAAAAAAAAAAAAAAAAACGAAAACGAATTTAGACATGGCCAACTCAATAAGATCATTCGACGACAAAAATCAAATATCATAACCACTAATTCAGAAAAATAGCTATAA
Organism: Juglans microcarpa x Juglans regia; assembly: GCF_004785595.1. Taxonomy (NCBI): domain Eukaryota; kingdom Viridiplantae; phylum Streptophyta; class Magnoliopsida; order Fagales; family Juglandaceae; genus Juglans; species Juglans microcarpa x Juglans regia. Next base: position 24,755,551 of record NC_054600.1, read on the forward strand.
ATGCACGCACGCTTCACAAGCCACAAACGCCCCCAAAATGGAACATAATCGATCACATGCACGAAACGGAAAAAAAATCGGGTTTTCGAGAAACAGAAAGCACCTCACAATAGCTTCCACTTTGTAAAACTTCGAGTCCGGGACATAATCTAAAAGCAAAGCAAAAAAGTAAGTATCAATACTTTGACAACCAAGAAATGATCTGGCAATATTGATCCGAAACCCATGAATATATTATATCATAGTATTGCTAGATTGTGCGTGCAAGACAAACCAGGAGAGCTCTGGGCTCTGATTATGGGCATAATTGAGGCATTCCTCGAGAGTTTCAGAGTCGCATTGAGCTGAGAAGGAAGGCGGGAGTCTCCGAACTTGGGGCGCACGAGCGAGGAGGAAAAGCCCATGAGCGGGAATTCCTTGAGGTGGGAATGGAGGAGACCAATCGCGCCCGGTTTTGCCATCGTAGCCATGGCTGACTTCTGACTGGCTGTTGCTGGAGCAGAGAGTGGAAGGCACTGTCCTTATTGTCTCGCAGTTAACGCTGTAGGCCCCTTCGGAGGAAATTAAAGAGTTAAAAAATGCTTTGGGTTCGGCTTTGAACTAACGCATGGACGACGCTTGGAAGTTGACGGTATTTGCCATTGGTGTTCTAACTTCTACGCGGCTTCGAATTTTCCTTGTATTATGGTCGAGGAAACCATACAAGGAAAATTCTACACGCTGGATTCGCATCCCACATTTATGTTATTATTGTGCTGAGTTCGTATTGTTGATCAACCTTTGTTTATCTGTCGTATTTTATTTTTATTTTATTATTATATTGAGGTCACATTATCTACCAATCTTCGTATACTTATTATTTGAATAGATAATTATTTAAAATATATTACATCCAATGTTGTAATTTTTTTATTATTTATTTAATTTTATTAAAAGGTATTAAATAGGTCCTCACGTTATGTACTAAAATTCGGAAAACTATTTTTTTTTAATATTTGATATAATTATCACTACTTTTTAATCCTATTTAATTGGGCCCATAGCATTATTAAGGGTATGTTTAGAATTGTGTTAGGAGTGTTAAAAAATATTTAAATAGCTTTAAAAATTCTTTAATGGAAAAATTAAGTTATTTAGATATTACGTATTAAAATATTTTTTAATCTCAAATAAATTAAAAAGTATATTTGAGAAAAATCATCATTTTTGTACTTTTCTTAAAATGTGTTTTTTCAGATAATGCAAAACTTAATTCAAATTTTTAAGAAATTGTCAATGAACGAAAATATCCTTACAACTTTAAAATTATCTTTTCTATATCATAAAATATTTTTTTTAATTTATTTCTAAACAAATATATCATGTTTGAAAGTAATTTAAACATTATTTATAACTTTTTAATAATATATTTTATTACTTAAGCTATAAGTCTTAAAGTTATAATTTATATTTTTCACCTCAATCTCAAATATATATTAATTAAAACGTTGGATCTTAAATCTTTTAAGTCCTAAAGTTAACGAGATAAAAGGAAAAAAAATGTACTTTGCATCCTCGAATTAAGAATTCTGCATTTTGCATCCCTACTAAACAAACTTAACACATTGCACTATCGATCTATAAAAAATTAACACTTTGTATTTTTAATTTTTTTTTTTTTTTGAGAATACTTTGCATCTTTAATTAAATTTGATGGTCAAGATTATCCTGCGCCACTTACTTTTTTTTTATCTAAATGGTTAGAATTCAATTGTAAAGTCTCAAGTATTTTTATAATAAGTTATTCTACTTATAATCCAATGGATAGAATACAACATTTACAACGGGTGGGCAACGGCCAGATGCAAGGGGCATGTGCCCCCTCCGCATCCCCAACGGGGGCGAGGGCGGGATGGCCTTAGCCCCCATCTGCAAATCTCCCACTCCGCCTTCGTAAATATAATTACATATATTTAAATTAAAAAAAAAAAATATATATTTGCAATCGTGAATTGTGTAACCGTCGCATATTCGTTTTGAAAAAAGTGAATAAAATATAAGAACTACATGAAAAAAATTAATTTTTTAATAGTGAACATCACTCTTTTTCAAAGCAATTACGTTACGTTTACGCACTTCATGGTCGTATGTAGAATTATTCTTTAAAAAAAATACCCGTTATTAAAACGGCATCGTTTTGATGATTGGGGGTTTATGACGCTGTTTTGCCTAGTACCTCGGTGCGCCTCTCTCTCTTTCTCCCTCCCGCTTCGTTCATCCTGATTCCATCGCACGCCGTAGCACTGTCATCGTCGTTGTCTGTCACCGAAGGAAAATGTCATGTGCATGTGGCTCGTTCCCGATTAATTCTTCTTTTTTTTTTTTAGTTATGGATTATGGAGGATGAAATTAAATTGAGGAATTGGAGGATGAGATTGTGAATTGTGTGTTGTAGATGATTGATTTGTGCATGTGTTTGTATGATTGTAATTTGTAAATTCTTTGGTGTGAAATTCTCTAAGATTTTGGATTGGAATCTTAAATTAATTTAATAAACTAATTTAATTTGGAAGCAAAGGCTTCCTTAGATTCACTCGGTCGAGCATGAATTCAAGAGCAAACTGCTCACCTGTCTATATGGAGTAACTAACTAGTTTAAATTTAGATACATTAAGGTCGGGAGGTCTAATATTAGCATGCATCCCGTTTAGAGGGTCCTGCATAAATGACTCAGAGACAAACTGGGATTCCTCATTTCGAGGATCCATGTAATAATAAGGAAACTGCTTCTGTATACTTTATTGTTCCATCAAACCATTGAACATAAACTTAACTGTGATTCCCCGAGTGAACAACACAGTACATGCATGTACAAACAACGCATCTAAAACATACCGAATTACAACCTTGTTGTAAGATTAAAGCCTGGTAAAGATACCCAAAGGTTTCAGCAATCTTAAAACAGGTGAAAGCAACCTATATCTTCTCCAATAATTTAAGAATCTTCAAAGACATAGTACACTGCACACAAGAAAATGCAGGAGCGAAATTTGAGTAGTTGTGAGGTCTGCACGCATAACATCCAAGATAGACTTCTGTACTGATGTTCCTATAAAATAGAACTCAACTTTCTTAATGTTGGAGGCAGCCCAAGAATATCAGTTGGCCTTTACATTATTGGGTGATGAAGACATTCAATATGTCAGATATTTTGATGAGCACAGATGATTGAGGAAGCCTATTAATGATGATTTTGATGTGATTGCTACTTTTGTAGATTTTTTAAGGCTTTTTTATGAGGTCACAATGAAGTTATCTGGCTTTTTGTACCTTACATCCCTCATTTCTGTTAGCAAATATATAGGGTAAGAGAATAATTGGATGACATGTGCGCGAGTGACCATATTAAGGTGCAGGAGATGACATTGATGATGAGGATGAAGTATGACAAGTATTGGGGAGATTTCAGTAGGTCTAATATTTTGTTATATGTGATTGTTGTTCTTGACCCCCAATTTAAGATTGATGACATGGTTTACGGATTGGGAATTGTGCACGGGAATGCATGGGCGAAACTTATTGTGGCAAGGGTTAAGAAAACCCTTGTTAGATTATTTGATGAGTTTACCGTCTTCAAGGGTGGTAATATTCCGACACCTACACCTACCCCCCACCTCCTCCAAAAGTCAGGGTTGAGAAAAAACATAGGTTGGACTGGAGTGAGAGGTTGGAGCACAACCACATAGTCCATCATTCTACAAAAGCTCAGTCGGAGGTAAACATATACTTGGCAGCGGATCTTCAACAATTTGCACGAAACTTTGATATATTAGCTTGGTGGAAGAGTCATGCCAGAAGTCAGAGTTGGCATTTAGTACCAGAGGGTGCATATTGGATCCATTCCGAAGTTCATTATCTACTACCACTGTGGATGCATTGATTTGCACGTAAAATTAAATCAAAGGGACCCCAATTCATATTTCATATATTTTTTACTTTCAAGAGGCCGACAAAGAGGATGATGGTGATCAGCCTGGATCTAGACTATTTGGTAATCGTGAATTTCATTTTATTATTTTAATTTATTTATATTCATTTAATCAGTATTAATTTTAAATTTAATGATTGTAGTGATCCATGAGACGGTGTCTACGATTAGCTGCGCTGCAGCATGACTTTGTATGTATTGGACCCACCATTGCCATCCATAATTGGTTTGCACAATTTGTCCCTTAATTGTTTTTTGTATTTATATTTTATATAATTTTTTATATCTAATTATTTTGTTTGTATTTTTTTTGCTTTTATAATCTCAATGTCGTATGCCGAATCCTAATCCTAACTTCCTAAGGAACTGATGATTACTCTTATCTTGGTTAGTATTTTTAATATTTGTAATTTTTACATTTCTAATATATGTTTTTATTTTTAATTTTTGTTTCATGTTTATGAATCTAATTATTTTTCCTTTTAAATTTCTAATGTTTCAGGTTTTATGATCTCGATTCACATAGTCTCATAACAGTCAACACAACTTACTTTTCTACCACCATGGCCACCCTAAATTCCATTGAAGAATGAAATGCTATTCTTTTGTTAATTTAGTTAATTGTAATGTTGCTATAATAGCACAATTTGTAATACTTTTAGATGAATTTATAATTTTGTAATAGTTTTCTCTTAATTATCATTGTAATATACTAGTTAATAGTTGCAACTTAGTAGTATATAATTAATAATTTATATTATTGTAAATAATTTTTTGTTACTTTTATTATTAAATTTTATATTTTTAATTTTTTTTTACTTAAATTATCAGCCCAAAATAGCCTAGAAACAGTTTTTAAACCATTTTAGACCCATAATCCTTATTGAGCCCATGGCCCATTCATGTAGGCGGGCGTCGGGGGAAGGGGGGACGGCTGGGATATCTGTCCCACACCTTAGTACCCCTAATGGGGTACCCCGCCCCCACACACCGGGGTGGGTGCCCCCCCCCCCCCCCCCCCCCCCCCCCCCCGCACATGCGGGGAGGGTGCTACCCACCCCTTAACATTTACATTATTATAATGGCAAAGTCTACATTATAATATTCAAATTTTAAATTTTTTATGCAAATCAAATCATATTATATTAGTGATGTAAAAGATGTATCCTCCACACCGATTTACAATTATTATTTTTCTATAATTTGAGAATACAATATGTTAATTTAAAACAATTTGAGGTGCCTAATATACATATTTGAAGATGCAAAACGTCGGGCTATAACCAAAAAAAAAAAAAAAAAAATTGGTAAATCAGACCGAACCGATGGTTTAATTTAGTATCGATTCCTATTTAGTAAAATCGGTTGAAAATCGATCAAGTTCCTGTTTTGATTTTCAAATATCAGTTCAAACTGAACCAAACCGGTACATATATATTATTTTTAATTTTTAATATGATTTTTATATTTTTATATATATTATACGCTAAATTGCTAATTAATATAATATAAAATTTTAAAATCTTATTATTCATGTTTATTAATATTACAATATAATATTAATATATCATTTAATATAAAATAAAACTAATCTTATAAATCTTAATATAACATTTGATTATAATATAACATAAATTAATTTTATAATTTTTAATATAACACTTTAATATAACATATACATTTTAATCTTATAACATATAAGGTATATGAGTCAATCACTTGTTAAAATTTTGTTAGAATATGATTTTATTTATTTATAAAATTAGAAAAATCATACCGACCTGAAAAAATAGAAAGTTTTGATTTTAAGTGATGAATCGATTCAGTATCAATTTTTAAATTTTTAAAATTGATGTATATTGATTCGGTTTTAAAAAAATATCCAAAACTAAATGGAATAAAACTTATTACACCGAACAAAATGTAATTTTTATAAAAGAATAAAAAAAATTAAAAAAAAAACAGAAAAGAAATAAAAAGGAAAATCCTGGATGGACACGTGTGATGGACCCAGAGCATAGTTTATGGTGTACAGTGTTTCTCTTATGATTAAGCGCTGGGAGTTGAAGACAACAGAACCTATACTGGGGTGTGAGCCTGACAATTTCTCTCTCTGGCCTTCCGAACTCAATCGGCAATCGATAAACACAGTAAAACATGGCCTCGAAGGATGGAGTGAGTGAAGCGGAAGAGTTTGTGTACAGGATTAGCACCGTTAAGGAAAGGGAAGAGTTTCAGAAAACTGGATCTCTCTACGGCGGAGAACTTGATAAGTCTACTGGTTTCATCCATCTCAGCAAACGCCATCAGGTTCTCAATTTTGATGCCAGATTTTCTCTTTGAGACGTCGCCTTTTCTCAAACTATACTTTTCCTATTAAAGTGTTGAATAAAAGTAGATGATAAACATTTCGTGAAATGAGTTTGAACTTTACTTTTGTTAATAATCTTCCCATTTAAACCAAAACGCTTAATTTGTATCAAAGGAAAATATATACTCTTTTCCTAGGAAAAGGGCTTCACGCTGTCTATATATCTGTACTCTAGTCTCACGGTTTGGCTATGAAGGATCAGAGGAAAATGAAAATAAATTCTTTAATTAGTCCGTGGCTGGTTTATTTGTAATGTGCAGGTACTGTCAACATTGCAGAAGTTTTTCTTGAACACTAAGGAGGAGTTGTACTTGCTTCAAATTGATGCTAAGATGGTACGTGCTTAAACTTCAGTGTATACAGATGGAAATGAACCATAGAGGCAACATAGAGTCCGTGTTTTCTTTGAGTGATGCATAGTCTGTGTGCTCATGTTATGTGGATGTCAAGCTATCGGAAGTTTAGAAAGTAAAGAAACTATTATTAACCAGTTTGGTTATAGAAATGTGAGACTGTAATCACACACATCAGATCAGATTGTAGTCACAAGATGGATAGTTAATAATAGCATTATTGGATCCAAACTCCTTTTTCGATTTAAGATGATGTCTCAACATGTTATATGTCCGACTTAGACACCCTCTGGGTATACCTCTCCCCAACACCCAATCATGAGAGATAGTGACAAACTAAATGTCTTGCCCATAGGCCCAATGAGAGTTTTAATTTAATCTGTTGGGCTAGTTGGTTTGTTTTTCATTTAGCCTCCACATTGTTGAATGCGAATAATTTAAATAGTTAGACGGTTTGGAGTGTGCTTTGAAGGCGCCAGCTGGAAGGGATTGGGTCTAGATACCTTTCTCAATAAAGTCTCAATTTAAAATTTTGATCAACTATGTGTTATCAGTTTATGGAATCTCTAAGTAATCTGAGCTGTGGTCATGTTATTGTATGCTTGAAGTGGAACATGTAATTAGGCTATCGGAGGACATTTTTATGTCCCTGGAAATATGTATCCTACCTGTAGTAGATCTTAAAAAGAGGAAGACATAATATGGAATTTGAATGGGATAATGATCAAGAATTGGAACTCAACTACTCTATGGTGGAGACCATAAATGTTCTATGGAAGCTAATTTTATCCTTTGTTGGGATTGATTTGGATCCTGTAATTGGTTAGATTTTTTCTCCCAATGTCTGACGATCTCTGGTCACCTTTTTTATGTGCACATTGTTGTAGCTTGGTGATGGATTGGTATATGAAGTTGTGGATGGTTCCAATAGCTTCCCTCATTTTTATGGCCCATCCCGAAGTTTCAGTCCTCTCCCCTCACATGCGGTCATGAAAGCAGAGAAGCTGTCTCTATCAGGTGGCCAGTTCAGATGTAGTTTGCTGGAGTAAGCAGTTCTGCTAACTTCCTACCATCATTTATTTATGTTTTGTGCTGAGTATAGAGGCTTCGAGTTCAGGGATTCATGTTAAAACTGTTGTGTATTTCTGTGACTGGTTACTGAATGTAATAGTTGGTGAGACTTCAAGTAGCAGTTGAACTCGAAGTTCCAGTATTGTGCCACACTATTATTTAACAAGGATAAATTAATATGCATTAAATTTCTTCCCTATTTCTTTCCATATTCCTATCATGATTTGAATCTCTCTCTTTCAATTTTCTTCTTTTAATGGTTTTTGCTTTAATTACTCTATAGTTGGCTGAACCATTTATTGTGTGGACCTTACAATCAAACTTCCAAATTTGCTTAATTTCTTTCTGAATTCCATCAGGGAATATCTGACAGAATCCTTAACAAATTTCTGTGCTGCTCACACAATTTATCCCATGTAGAATAGTTCTTATTCATTATGTAAATTATTCTCATTAGAGACTGATAAAAAGAGATGTCAAGTACCAGTTTGTGACTGATATCGAAAACTCCGTAGAATATACCTTGCAGGAAAGAGGGATCTCTCTTTTCAAGATCTACACCAACACCTTTACTTGGATTTAAGAAATTGGACCGTTTAGAAACTCAAAGAATAGGCATTTATATACCTAGATGGCCGTTTTCACTCTCTGCAACAATATGTAGGTTCAATCTTCTGCATAAAGCAAGTGCCTTGGAATGATTTTGAAGTAACCGAGTTGTATCTGCTTCTCTCAGTTAGTGATGAAAGTGTTATTATTTGAAACAATTATCGATAGCATGATTTTGGATAATCAATCTTCTCATTGGTCTTGTACTGTGCTTGCTTTGTTTTAATTTGTCACCAGAAGATAGCGGTTTGAAATGGTTTAAATGTCTACGAGATGTAATGGGGCCAGCATGTCTGCTCTTGCATATTTGTGCAAATTGTTGGCAAAATGAGAGGGAGATGCAATGGGTGGTTGAGAAATGTTCTCGGGTCTTTGAATTTGGTTGGGGGGATGGTTTCATCAGAAACAGAGATATAAATGTGGACACAAGTGCCCTGGACCTTGGCATTATTGTTATTGGATATGTGAAATCATGTTGACTGCTGAGTGCTGAGAACAATACATTCACACGATTTGTGAAAGTTTCTTGGTTCTTTCAACGAAATTTTACTCGAGAAGATTCCAAATTTCACTTTTCTTTTTAAGTTAGCTTCTGTTGATGAGCCTATACTGTCAGGCAAGTGTGTATGGCCACTCGGTATCTAATTCATCTTGTAGCGCGAAGCCTCCTAGGAAAAGCTTTCGTCTTGTGTTTATGGGTGGCTATACAGCCACCGCGGCTCTCGCTAGTGCAATTGGTGTGTTTTTTCACATGTATTTTTTTAACACTTTTAAATATTTTTAAAAAAAATTCATAATATCATTAAAAATCACTTACTAAATTATTAAATAAAAAATAAATAAATTCCAGCGGAGAGAGTAGCATTTTCCCTTGTTTATCTAGCTTGCAAACAGTGGAAATCTGAGGCCAAATCAACTTAAGCTAGGCCAAGGGGCGTGAAAAAACGAGAGAGGAGGGGAACAGAGTGTTAGTATCGCCATAAACTCTTACTTTTTGTCCTCCCGGCAATTATTGTTACATATCCTGTCATAAAACTTAATTGTTAGAAGGATATTCGATAATATATCCTCTATAATATTGAATCTGATAAAGTTACATAAAATAAAAGAGGCGATTTTATCGCTATAGGTATAATTACGTTGTAAGTAAGAACTTAACCATCTCAATATTCAAATAGATTTATTGGACATCATGAAAAGTATAGATATTTGTGTCACATACTCATTAATTAATTAATTTAACTTAGGTAGTATGAGCCAAAGTCTTGAATGCCATTTCGGTGGCTGTTTCGGAGAGGTATTACAATGAAATATTTCGGCATCGATACCTTTCAGGATAGTTTATATGTAATAAATTAATTATATATGTATAAATTATATTTTAAAATAACATCAATACAAGTCTTAAAAAGTTAAAACATATATTTATAAAACTCATTAATACTTCTAAGTTCTCAATTCAACTATTTAAAACAATAATGATTCATCTTATCACGAAAATAAGAGTAGGGATTTGATTTTCAGTCCTCGAGAAAAAGGAAATTAAAAAAAGTTAAAAAAATAATTTTCAGATGTGAGAATTTGAGTAAAAATTATGAAAAAGTCAAAATTTTTACATTAATTACAAAAAAAAATTGACCGGTACACCAAAAACCGGTCGATATTGACCGAAACGCATCGGTACGATCGATATTTGACCCAGTACAAAACACATGCATTTCCTATACCAATCACGACCTCGATATGATAAATACCAAACGTACTGGCTAGTATGGTACGAAATTAAAATACTAGTATAAACCCATTAGAAGTATCGAGTGCGTGAGACATTTCATAGAATTTTATTCTTACAATTATAACTTGAGGAGATGTGAATCTCGATCATTCCTTTCCTTTTGATAAAACATATGCATGTTTGGACGATATGAGAATTCTCAAAACTTTAAAAACACTTTTCAATTTCAAATTTTAAATTTTTTCAACTAATGATTATAACTTTTACGAACTTCAAAACAAAATAGAAAAGTAATATAACTTTTACAAACTTCAAAACAAAAATAATATTAAAAAATTATTATAAGATTTTTATTTTAACTTTTTATCTCTTATTTTCCAAATTTTAATAAAATATTTTTTATTCAAATCATTTTATTACTATTTACAAAATTTTGAGATATTCTAAGTGTCCATCCAAATAATCAACAGCCAAGCCAAACTGTCCAACCAGGTCAATCTGTGAAGCATCCTAGTTTTGAAACTGTAGCACTGTCTTTGTCTTCATATTTGTAAGGGAAAGTCTAAATAATGAAGGCAAGTTGGGGACGGATTTCGCACCAATCCCACCTGTCATTAAACGGTGCGTTTTTATTTTGGGGGAAGTTAATTGAGTTTTGGACAAAAAAAAAAACCTCTCTTTCATCTTCCCAAAATTGAGGTTTGGGAAGTGCTTGGGCAGAAGCTTGGACCAAAAAAAAAAAACTTTCCTTCGGCAGCGACGAGCTTTCCATCGTCGAGCACGGCTTTGTAGACACTGACATGGCTGTCTTTTCCCCAAAAACACAAAGGGCCAAAACCCTCTTGCTTCCAATTTCGACCCCAACCCCCCCTCTCTCTCTCTCTCACGGAAGAAGAAGAAGAATGGCAGATGTTAATGATGCTGGGTCTTCGACGACGGATACATTGCTGCCGTTTCTGAGGAAGCTTTACGCCATGGTGGATGACCCGGAGACCAACTCGGTGGTTCCTTGGAGCGACGGCAACAATAGTTTTGTGGTTTGGAAGACTAGAACCCGAATGAGTTCACCGCCAAGCTTCTGCCCAAGCACGTACAAAACCTTGAGTTTTTTCGTACAACAACAGCTTTGTGGTCTTGAATCCCGTGCTTTCCATCCTCATGGTTGTGAAAATGTATGGTTGTTGTGGAGAAGTTGGTCGTGCAAAGTTGAAGGAGAGTGTTTCTTCTTCTCATAATTTTCATTCCTTTAAAAAAAAAAGTCCTGATAGGGCAGCACTCCATGTCATCCTGGTGCGCAGATTCGTCCACGAAGACACTTGTACGTAGAAGAATTGACTTTGTAAACATACCAATCTTTAGTGATATTTCTATCTACTAGTAAGGGCACTACATGCAAGGCACGTATGCTCGGTTGGAGGAATAAAAAAGCCATACTATAATATTAAATCCCTTCGCTGAATTAGCTGAAGCCAAAAAGAAGAGCAATTCATCCAAAAAACATGCCAAAATTAAGTGGAATATTCAAAATGAAATAATACATTATCATCCCATAACAACATGCATGAAAACTCGGGAAAAATTCATACTTCTCCAGTGTAACATCAGCTCAGTGGGAAGAATACAATATCATCTCATAGCTTATTGATGCTCTGCTCCAGTGTAAAGTTTTGTTCTTGCAGGGAGTTTGCCTTTCATAGAGAAGCTTCTTCTTCTCCAATTTTTCTCAATTTTGGTATGATAAACAGGAGGTATCTGGCATCTGCCTTGGACCATGGGTGGAGAGCTCAAAGCCAAGATTTGTGGGCTCCCTCCTCGTGTAGAAGAAGACTCGTCAACTGTTAAGGGGGAAGAAGGACCATGTACACATCAATTCAATAGAATTCCTTTAGTTTCCAGTAATTAAGGGGGAAGAACATACTTCTACATTAATATTAAAACTCAATACTAAGAGAAGGATCACGTACACATCAATTCAGAAACTTTTTTTTTTTATACGTTGGGGAACCTCTCCAAGACAGGGCCTTTCGGACCCACTCCTGCAGAATAAATCCCGGTCCCATGCATGCACCCTCGAAAGTTTCCCTACACGGAACTGGTTAAATCGCTAGCTTTTCACCAAGGGGTGTAGCCCCTAAAGATTGTTTGCACCTAATGAGATTTGAACCTTGGATCTGGGGGAGCATACCCTCAAATCCAAGGCCTTTACCACTTGAGCCAACTCCTAGGGATTTCAGAAACTATATAAAACAATGATCTGTTTATTAACTTACCTCTAGCTGTGGTAACTGGAAGAGATTGCAATAAGCTTCTATACATGGAACCTGTTGCCCCAAATCCTAACAAGAGTTAAAGAAGAGATTTAACAAATGGATTAATTTGTTCTACTCAATGTAGGGAAAAGGAAGGTGACGACAATTGAACTTTTGATCATCTACCATAAATTTGGTATTGAGTGAAAATAATTGTCTTGGATGTTCCTGACAATAGAGATGTGTGAGCCGGCAATCAAAGAGATGAAGCAGCATCGATTACAAAATGCAGCAAAAAGCAGATATTGAGAAACCTACATATCAGTTAGGGGAAGCTTAGCCATGTAGGTCACTAATCTAATGAAGTTGTTATCCTGCAAAAACTTGAAGAGTGAAGACACACGACATATGAAAGAATGAAACCAACGTGACAAAATAATTAGACTGACAGATAATATGAAAGCATTGAGAATTCTCAAACTAGAATGGTAAAAAAAAACAAACAAAACAAAAGCTTCTCAACAATTCCCCCAACCCCAAATGCTAAATAGAATACCATAGACCCAAAACCAAGATGAAAGTTCATCAAAAACAGATTCTGAACAACACCTACACTCTCCCTAAAAAAAAAAAAAAGTGCACTCTATGGTTATGAACATGCCGACCTTACATATTTTTCCAAAATTATTAAGGATAAAACCACTCAAGGTTCTTCCGTTCATTCCATATCTTCAATTTTTGTACATCTCGATTCTTTCAATAATTGAATCGATAATCTGTATTTTCTCCAACTCCTAACCCTTTATGTTATTTCCTCCTCAAATCTTGATAAATCTTATATTTCTCTTCATTATTAGCCTTTAATTGACTGTCTCCCATGCTCACTATTCCTCTAAAAAAAAAAACTCCAGTTTTTCAAAAATAGAAAAATACCCACAATAAAGATAGGGTAATGGTACTTATTACTCTTACACCTCTTTTACTACCCAATTTTTTTTCTTTTACTATTTAAATCTAGATTAAAAATCTCAGAACATAATCTTCTTGTATAATCTAGAAGAAAATAAATTCAATTAATCAACGTAATTATATAATTTAATAAAAATAAATTTAATTTTATAAAAATTGACTAAAGAGCAAAAGAGTGTCAATTTTTATAAAATTGAATTTATTTTTAATTAAATTACATGATTACGTTATTTGATTAAATTTATTTTCTTCTAAATTATGCAAGAAGGTCATGTTTTGATATTTTTAATATAGCTTCAAAGAATAAAAAAAAAACCTAGATAATAAAATAGTAATAAAAGAAATGCAAGGCTATCCTTACCCATAAACATAAAACATAACATTCACAAAGGTATGTCGGCACATTTCAAAGCACCTTGTCCACAAGGTGCGGTTAGGCTTCTTCGCTTCTTTGTTCTCATCAATCTCAAATAGTATGTCAGCACATTTGATGGTCAAATTCCTGTGGAAAACCTTGAGGATTTGATCCAGCTGTAGCATTTCTCTAGAATTGTTCAATGGACGGTTCTCAGAATCCCCAACACCCTTGACAACACCAAGGTATTCGGAAATCAGCTCCTCCCAATTGTCCATGATAAAGACAAGAAGAACATGCAGTTTAACATTGTTGGGCTTCTTCCATGTGTTAAAAAACTTAAAAGGTGTCCTATTGAGAATAATGAGGATGGCCTTGAATTTGAATTGGCCTTCAACTGAGGACTGCTTCAAAGCTAAGTAGTCTTCCCAAATATTAGTGAGGCTCTTATAAAATGCAGCATACTTTATGGCAAGTACTTTCACTCTTTGCTTGTCCATTCACATTCCAATTGCATAGACTTGCCCTCCTAGCCCACTTAGACTCGGCTCACTTGCCTCAACAATATTTGCTATCCCACCAAGTATCCTCGTGTAGAAACTTCCAATTGGGATAACTGGATCGGCAACATCTTGTATTACAGCTTCATAAATTAGCTCCAGTTTTTCCCTCGATGACTCGTAAGGTCCCCCTGTGCAGGTAGTGCAATCTAAGAAAATGAGTCCCTTTACAAGAAAAACCATCTGGTGCTTTCTTGCCCTAATCATTTTGACACTTTTAATTGACATTTTCTCATACAACTGAGGCACCATTAATGCCATTTTCAGGTGAAGCACAAAGGTAACATCATGTCCTTCATACACTCTTCTCAAAGTTTGTAGGAAGCCTCCCATGGCAACACATACAAGAAGTACAACAAAATCGATGTCAACGACAATTTCAGAAGAGAAGAAAAGAACCGATACCTTCGACGTTACCATTTGAGCCACTATCACGGTAAAATTAATGTTCGGGCTTGAGTTCAACCGCTCGGTATGTGATGATTTACTGAGAAGGGGAAGACGCTGAGTCAAGGATGCATGACCATGGTTTTCTGTGGCCTTAGCCTATGCGTTAGGCGATGAATTGCTGAGGAGCTGTAGAATCTTGGCCTTGCTTTGGCTTGAGCAGTCTGCGCGGCATCACGACTCTCCTAGGTGACCTCGACTGATGGATTTGAGATCTCCCATCAGAGGATCATCATCAGGCTCCACTGTCTCGCCCTCGAGCTCAATATCGGATTTGACTATCTCGCCCTCCTCTCTTGCATCGTCTGCATTCCTTTTCCCGACCTCAGTGTCGCTCTCTTCCATTACACAGCTCTTGGATTTGGAGTCGCCGTGCTTGTACGCAGAGGGAGGAAACTGGGCGCCAAGGCTTAGGAGGTAGTCGCGGAAGAAGGGGATGATGCGTTGTTGGTTGGGCAGGTTTACCTTCGTATCTTGGATCTAAAGCTTCACTTTGTCTATGGTATTGGAGGACTCAATCTCGAAGGTAGTGGTCTTCCTGGTTGGGGTTTCTATAAGGATTTGTATGGCTGTCGGTTGTTGTGGCCATCGGGGAGCAGTGCTGCCTTTGATAGGTAGAGGAGACTTAGGAGGGATACTGATGGTTAGGCCTTCTCCCTTGATGGCCAATGTGTAGTTATTACTAAGAACAGTTCCGATTTGTAAGGGAAAATAAAATTTTAAAGCAAAGGGATGTACCAATAGCCACAGCGAAAATTTTGAGTCTGGAGAAATTGAATTGTGATGTCTAACAGGATTTGATTTCTTGAAATAGCAGAAAGAGGAATCCGAGCGGGATTGATTGCGCCTTTTTCTTGCATAACAACTGCATCTTCCTCTTGTATGTCACAGATTTGATCTTCGAATTGGTTGAAGCTTTCTTGAATGTTGCTAGCAAATCGTCAAGGGACTGTTGAAATACTTGGTGCATTTTGTTGTGACTCTCCCACAAATCCTTCAGATGTTGTTGAACAACATCGAAGCGTTGAAGATTGTCTTCCATTAACTATTTGATATTTAGTAAGGATGAGATGATGTTTTCCATTCTCATTGATAAAGCCGATGCCAAGGAAAGACTGACTCTGGATACCACTTGTAACACACCCCTACGGGTTGAATGAACAATTTTACTTTGAGGGTGAGAAACCTCCAAAATAATAGAGAGGAAGAAGAAGGATAAATTTGAAATTGAGAATTCTATTAATTTTCTACATGCCTTACATGTTCGTCCTTCCACTACAAATACTCATTTTACTAACTAATGGGCCATGGGCCAACTTAACCAGACTAAAAAATAAAGACAGTTCAACAAATCTAACAACAGTAAATAGGCCATGGCCCAACTCGACATTAACTTGAAAACAAAATAACAGAAAGGGTCACAAACCAACACAACTACATGCTTGAGCCAACCCAAACCCACAATGAATTTCAGCCCACAATTGTTCATGGACAGAACTGTGACAAATAAGAATTGGGGAATACCTTGGAAACCGTATTGGAACAAAGGGAAAGGTCAATCTTTCCAAGAAAATGTGTGAGATATAGAAGGTGCGGGACTAAGCAAAGCAGACGCTAGGGCTTGATGAACGGAAGAGAGAGAGAATTGGTGAGATGGAGAGGATGACGAACGACGAAGAGAAGTCAGGGGGCAGGGGCCAAGGTTTGTTTTGATTTCTCGGAGTAATACACTAGTCCATTTCTCAAAATTTGTTTTACCATTTGTAGGTCATTCTCTCCAACGATTTAGGCCTTGTTTGTTTTCGAATATGAGATGAGTTGAAATTAAAGTTAAAAAGTTGAATAAAGTATTGTTAGAATATATTTTTTAATATTATTTTTATTTTAGAATTTGATAAAGTTGAATTGTTTATTTTATTTTGTATTGGAAGTTGAGAAAGTTGTAATGATTAGATGAGATGAGATGGAATGTTTTCTGAAAACAAACGAGGCCTTAAAGTCTAAATAAACCCAAATCTAAGTCAACAAAAATGAGGCAAGAAAACACTGGAAGATGACTATCCCAACACCCCCACCAAAAACTGAATGTCATACTGAAACAAAACAATGATGGGGAAATAACTATACTTGCAACGTACTGGCAACGAGAATAAACAAAAGACTCCCAAATGCCAAACATATGTGCGAATGAAATCCCCAACTTCAATACTCGATACCAAGAACAAAACAATATCCTCTCCACCAAACACAATAAATGACGACGATGAACTGAAAACCACAAACTTGTTTTCTCCCAAATTTCTCTCTGTGCTTTGCCTTCCAAAATCTGAGCTATACACCTCCCATCAATTGACCAACGCGTCATCTCATTCATGATTCTCAAATCTAATATGACAATATCAAGCCACCGCATTGCCGAAGCGAATAAAAAACATACGAGGACGCAAACTAGATCTCCAAAGGATTAAGTAGGCGACACTCATCTGATAATTATATTTTTTTAAAATTTTTATATAAAATATAATAAACAATTCAAAATTTTTTAAATTTTTAAATAATAATAATATTAAAAATAATATTCTAATAACCACTTTTCCTATTCCTGTTAGCATTTCTGCTTGTAAGTTATTGTTTGACAAGTTGAGCGAGTGAGCCAACTTGGAAAAGCTGCTGATCTCTCTGGGAATTGACCCTTGCAGGGCACTGAAGGATAAATCAAGAAGCATCATAAGAGAACATCGGGTGAGTTCTGTTAAGGTGGCTTGAATCTAGTTGAAATAGTGCCTCTGGTGTATGTTCGCTCGAGCAGAGGTTCTTCAGCTTGAGCAAAATGCAAGTCCGAGAGTTTGCTCGATATCGCTTGACAGTCAGCTCGAGCGGAATGCCAAAGCCCTACGTTCGCTTGACACCCGCTCGGCAGTTCGCTCGAGCCAATATTCTCAAAAATGAATATGCACAGTTTTCTATAAATATGAAGCGATGCCTCTTGTTTTTTACTCACTAAGTCATTTTGTTTTATGAGAGTGATTTCTTGAGAGAGTTGAGAGCTTAGAGATATAACTTCTTTGTGAAAGAAGTTTTGCATTAATTTTGTTATACTCCGTCATTGTTTATAGTGAAAGTTCTGATACCGACTCTACCAGTGGACGTAGGCTTACTTTGAGCTGAACCACTTAAATCTTGACATTTTCTGTATGTGATTGTTAGTATTTTCTTTTGCTTATTTCTATTGCCATAATTCAAACTAGTCTTCGATATACAGTTATTCCCAACAAGTTCAATGGAAAGGTTTCTTGACAAGTGGTTTTGAGACAAGAAAAAATACCTCAGTTGAGAGAGATTTCCAAGTGTAAGCAAATTATTATCCATAACAACTCATGTAAAATAAAAAATCATTCATTCTTATTCTAGTTCAGTTGTTTTAAGATGCAACGTATTAGTAAAGCTCCCAACGTGCAAATTATAGATACGATGACTAATTAATTAAAATATGATTATTAATTAATATATAATAAGTAGAATGGTAAAATATGATAAAATTAAATAAATTAATAATTAGAAAGGAATTAAATTAATATTATTTTATTACTATATAATGAATTAATAAATAATATAATATGGAGATTTGATGTGAATATAATAAAATTAAATTCATCTCATATTATTTTATTATTATATAATGAATAAATGAATAATCTAATGTGAGAATTTGATGTGAATAGAATAGTTAAAACAAAAT
Organism: Juglans microcarpa x Juglans regia; assembly: GCF_004785595.1. Classification (NCBI taxonomy): domain Eukaryota; kingdom Viridiplantae; phylum Streptophyta; class Magnoliopsida; order Fagales; family Juglandaceae; genus Juglans; species Juglans microcarpa x Juglans regia. The sequence continues at coordinate 24,773,976 of NC_054600.1, forward strand.
TCATCTCATATTAGCTAAAACTTAGATTTGACTTTGGCTTTAGCTATTCGAGAGTGCTCTCAAGTTACTAAACTTATCTTAATTCTAAAACTCTTTACTCTTATGATTCATAATTTTTTTTAATATTTCATAAATACATCTAAACTTATCTTAATTTAATTTCTAAACGGGGTCTAAGAACATTAGCATTGGATTGACCATCCTATTCTTCAAATTTTAACTAATATGTAGCCTTTTCACTTTTAGCTAATCATTTAAAACTGGCTTCGTTTGGAAAGTAAATCCATCTCAATTTATCTCAACTCATCATTACAACTTTTTCAAATCACAATACAAAATATAATAAACAATTTAACTTTTTCAAATCTCAAAATAATAATAATAATAAAAAATAATATTCTAACAATATTTTATCATCTCAACTCAACTCAGTTTAACATTCAAATGCACTCTTGTCTACATTGAATTAGTCACCACACTCTCTATAATAATAAAATATTATTTTTTTTTATTATTGATATTTTTTAATTAATTGATATTTTATTTTTATAATTTTCAATAACCTCCAACAATCATATTCATTTTTATTTTCATAATCTAATAATTTATAATATAATAATCTCATATGTATATAGATGATAAAATCTCATATAAATAAAAATCTCATATCTATAATATAATAATCTCAAAAAATATTTTTAAATTTGTTATAATTCTTTTCATATTTAAAAAAAAGAATAAATTTACTGTAATTTATAATTTGGATGAAAATAATTTAACTAATTTAATATGAAGTAAATATGAATGATATTTATTAAATTTAAAAATAAAAAAGATTTAGCTAATTCAATGCCAATGGTTAAAGGACATTACTTGTAATTTTTTTTAAATCATCCCAACCTTTTGGAATTTTACATCCATCTTTGAAACCCTTCTTTCTTCCTCTTCTTCAGACAGCCGCCGCTCCTCGCCGATCACTCTCTTCTCTCTCCGTCCGTTTCTCTCTCCCTCGGTCTCTCTTCTTCGTGATCTTTTTTTTTTTCCCCGTTGGACGCCTCACTCCGACGCCCTTCGTCCTCGGTTTCCGTCGCTGACGCCAGTAAGTCTCTCTCTTTCTGTCTCCATCCGTGCCTCTCATTCTCTCTCTCCACTGTATCCCTCTCTCCCGCTCTCTCTCCCGCTATTTCTCTCTCTTTCTCTCTCTCTCTCTCTCTCTCTCTCTATATATATATATATATATATATATATATACACACACACATTTATATCTCACTCGGTCTCACTCTCTCTCCCTCTCCGTGTTTAGGCCGCCGCTCCCTCTCCACGTCGCCCAGAACCTTCGCCACTCACGACGTCGCATGAAGCCGCAGGTAAGCCTCTCAATCCTCTTATCTCTGTCTCGGTCTCCCTCTTTGCGTATACGGTTCCGACTGTCTATCTCCCAATAACTCCCTCGCTCTCTCCGTGCTAAGCCAGCCACCGTGACTAGTGGAGGCTGCCACACCTTGTCCAGCCACGTTGCCTCGCTCCGTCGAACCCTCTTTGCAGCGCCACCTCGCCCCCGAAATCCGGCCGACCACACTCCGAGTTGGGTAAGATACTCTCTTGCTTTACCTATGTAATTGTCTTTTATTTTCTTGGCTCAAAGGATCGTTGTTCTTCTAGAACAGGAGTTGTCTATGATTGTGTTTTTGTTTTGGAGTCGGGTGACTTAATGGCTTGGTTGAGGTATATGAAATTTTTTGAAGGTCGATTATAATGTCATGGTCGGAAGAGGGAATGGGTGTATTCCGTGGGTTGGTGTATTAAAAATGCCGGGATTTGTGAGTGTTTTATAATGATGAACTTGTAACGGGTTCTTATGAAATTCGTATGTATGTAAAGATATGTGAGTCAAGGAGATAAAAAGAATCTGTTTGAGGTTATTGGGAGTTAATATGAATTCGTTATGGTATGTAAAGTAACCAAAGGTCAGAATTTGTCAGATTGTGCTTTTCTGCATAAATTTCCAGAACACGAGTTAAGGGCTTGTTTGGGAACACAAATCATCTCATCTCAAAATTTCTCATAATTTCATTCCCAAACATTTAATCACACAAACACTTTTCAATTTCAAATATTTAACTTTTTCATATAATTATTACCTAATCATTACAACTTTCTCAAACTTCCAAACAAAATACAAAAAATAATACTTTTTCAAATTTCAAAGCAAAATTAATAATTATATTTTAACAATATTTTAACTTTATAATATTTTTATTGAACTTTCTCTCTCCTTTCCCAAAACCAATAAAACATTTTAACTCAAACCATTTCACTACTATTAACAAAATTTTCATCTCATTTCATTCCCCAACATCCCCCAAGTATAAAGGGACAAAACTTCAGGAGCGAAAGCTGGAAAGTAATGTAACTCCAGAACTTGTTAAAAGGGTTTATCATATGCTGCCCTTAAGAACTCTTTAAAAGATGAATATGAGACTTTTTTTGTGGGAAAGAAGAGTATGACTTTTTTTTTTTCTTTTGCGGGAAAGAAAATGATGATAAATTAAAGACTTGAGGGTAGATACTTCAAATGAGGGTTTCGCTCTTGCTCTAACATGGTAATGCTATGCTCAGGTTAAGGAAGCTAAGTGAACGCAAGAGACAATAGATGTAAGTGGTTTTGGTTAATCTGGGACACTGAAAACCTGATTTCATGAATGTTTTTATATTAGTGTTCTGTGGTTGTATTTATTCTATGGCATGTATATTACTAAATGATGAACTAAGTTACTTTAATGCACGAAAAATCTGTGACATGAGCCATTATACAGAATGATGTTTACATTCATTGATGGTTGATGTATATATGGATGTAATTGTTACAGTAATGAAAACATATTCCATCATGATGAATGAATAAGACATGCATTTGAATGGTCAAAATGATGATATGATGAATAAAATGTCAACAAGTACATAGGGGCCTCAATGAATGGATGATTGTGCACCCACAATGAAGGGTGTTTACATGAAGGTGTGGTATTTTAATGAAATGTTGCCACGATGGTAGTCAGGTGAAGGACGTTTATGCGAAGCCATAGTTACTTTAGGAAGTTGAGGTCACATTGAAGGACGTTAATATGATGGCGTGATTAATAAATGAATGGAATGATTTGGTTTACTTGGAAGAAGGATGTAATTCCATTACAAATGATTACTTGTTGACCCCTCGGGGTTGGCTCAAGAGGCAAACGCTTTGTTCTTGGTGATATGCTCCCTCCAAGGTCCAAGGTTCGAATCTCACTGGGTGCAAATAATCTCTAAGGGCCATTAGACTGGGGGATTTTCCCCTTGAATTCCCCTAGGTGCAATTGCAGGAAACTCCTTGTTGAGGGCCTGTGCACCCCCGGGATTAGTCGGGACGCTGTTCCGGACACCTGGTGCCAATAAAAAAAATCAAATGATTACTTGTTATTTCAAGTGCAAAAATATCACCTTTGGCTTTATGAGATTGGGGTGTTATATTTAAATAATTCAAATGAGATAGAGAGAACAAAAAATTATTTCATCTTTTTAGTTGGAACTTTTGGCGGTTCCCTAAAAAAGATAGCAAAAAAGATATTCCTAAAGTCAGTACCAGGAGGAATATTTAAACCAATGCTTCCATAGATTCAACTGTGGTTTACAATTATAGTTTCCATACCTATGGGTCCGAAGGGCCTTGCCTTAGAGAGGTTCTCCGATATAAATTTTTTTTTTTTTTTTGCATCATCTCCCTGATAACTATTTAGTGAGATCTGAGAAGAACCCAAACCTGAGTATCTCTTTCTCATTTAACTATATTGCTAGGCCAAGTAACATTCACCTAAAATGAAATACATAATAGCATAAATTCAAAGTTTTATGTTAAGTATATAATTTCATGAGGCTTTACTGGTTTTTGCTCTCTCATTATACATGTATATTATAGGTTGAAAACATGCACTTTTCCCCTTTTCTGCTTAGTAGCTCTGTGATGTACCGAGAATGGTAACTGTAATTTACCTATCAAAATAGATTAAGTGTAATTTATCATTGCTCACTTATAAAAAAAAAAAAAATTATTGTCGCTTCTTCATGTGCATGTCTTTTTTTATATGTATATGAAAAACATTAAATTGTTATACTTTACCAATCATGATATCTGTTTGATCTAGGTTGATTTTGTTGCACTCTTTTAATGTTATAATCCTTTTCAATTTTCTTTACATGGAGACAGATTTTTTTGAGCCGATATAGTTATTGGGAATGGCAGAAGACAAGTTAGTCAATACATTTAACGATTTGGGAGTATGTGACCAGTTGGTGGAGGCTTGTGAAAATCTGGGATGGAAAATACCATCGAAGATACAGGCTGAAGCAATTCCTCATGCGCTTGATGGTTTGTTTTCTTACTTTATTAATCTTTTTCTATCTTGCTGTGTTTTAATTTCATTGTTACTTTTTTTGACAATAAATATAAAAAAAAAACTCAGTTCTGTTTAGGGGCTGGGGGAATTTACAAGAATTGCCAAATATGTGGCGGGTGATGGATTTAGGACAAGATTCTAGTACAATGTTTGGTGTGGGCATCAAACTCTTGAGGTGGCCTTCCCAGAATTATTTGGCACTGCTTGTAATAAGGAAGCTTACTTAAGTTGCATATCATTTATAGTTTTTGTATGATGCTCTCCTGTGGGATGTGGATTTTATTAGAACAACACGACCAGGAGCTGGAGGTACTTACCTTGTTTTTGGATCGTTTGAATTTGGTTCACCGTAGAAAGGGTATCGAGGATAAGATCTATTGTGCTCCCTCAAAGCGTGGGTTGTTTGATGTAAAATCAATTTACATGACATTAATCCATTCCCTTGGAAGACCATCTGCTGGATCAAGGCATTGGGGAATTTATAGGTCATCTATATTTGCATTGGGAGGTGGTAAGTGGTCTCTGGATTGTTGTTCGTTTTTGTTTCAATTAGATTGGGTTAAGCCTTGCCTTGTGAAACTTTAGGTGTATTGGAAAGGGACGTTGTTTGTTATGGTGTATATGGAGAGCAAGAAACCACTAGAGCTTGAAGGACAGGGGGAACATGGGAGGGCATTAAGGATTTATTCTTTAAAACCCTTTATCACTAAACGTGTGCTAATTTTAATTTTCATTTTTCAAGCTTTCGTGACTTCTTTGCTTTATTTCTCATTTCCTTTCTTCTTTTTTTGGTAAGTAAAAAATCATGGGGTGCCTCAATTGGTGTTTCTCATGTACGTCTTTTGATTGGTGTTTCTCATCAATCTCATATCTTAACCCCAAGGGGTGGTGTAGTGGTCTTGGAGCGAGCCATGTAAATTGGGCGTCCTAGGTTCAAAACTCTGCATTCACACTCCTGGGGCCACCAAACTGGTAGAATTTTCCCTCGAAATATCCGAGATGCACTTGCGAGTAACTCCCTGTGGAAGGTTTGTTCAAACCTGGGATTAGTCCGAATTTTGTCCCGAGCACCCGGTGCCAATAAAAAAAACCCTTATCTTATCTAAAACAGATGTTGTTGAATGTTCCTTTTGATCATTAATTAAATTAAACCCATACAAAACAATAAAGTTGAATGTTGTTTTTTTGTTTGTTTCAAATGAGTATGTTTCTTTCTTCTTTGCCAATGAGTTGTTGATTTCATTTTTTTTATACATAATTTATTGATTTCTTGACTTTTTGTACATTTCTAGGCAGCCAAGCAGAATAAATTGTAGTGTTTACTTTAATTTTATTTGTGAGTCAGATTTAATTTTCTGTACTATATTAGAATACTCATCTCTTGGAAGTTCTCTATTTTAGGAAAAGACTTGATTGGACTTGCGCAAACGGGTTCGGGTAAGACAGGAGCTTTTGCTCTTCCCATTTTGCAAGCACTTTTAAACTCTCCAAAAGCATTCTTTGCTTGTGTGCTATCCCCTACAAGGTTTGATATGTGACCCTTGGTTAATTCTTGTAGGATAGCTTTTTATTTCTAATTCTAGGAAGTAAGTTTGAATTGATAAGAGATTTGGTTTCTATGTTTTGCTATCACTCATCCTTTGCGATTTCTAGGGAGCTTGCAATTCAGATTCACGAGCAGTTTGAAGCTTTGGGATCAGGCATAGGTGTTAAGTGTGCCGTGGTGAGATTTTGGCCAAAATTGGTATCTAATTACACTGTTACTTTTGATGATTTTATTAGTCACATTATATTTCAACTACATGATGGTACGCAAGATGTATTTCCTTCACATAAGTAACTTTTGGTTTCGGGAATACATAATGTAGTTCCTGCATTGTACAATTAATTTGTACCCTCGTTTTTACACTTTTACAAAACAAGTATTTTTCTGGTAATAAGTATGCAATGATCAACGTCCTATGTTATTTGATGTTATCTTCTATCATGATTCAATGAAATATTTATTTATTTTTATATTGTGATTATATTGAGTTTCTCACTAGTTCATGAAAAATTTGCTGTAAGCCGATTTGGGAATAGGTATTCTTAGTAAGAACAGTCATTCCCAAAAATATAAAATCTTGCCTCTTCCTATACTTTTAATACTTAAATATGTGAATTATACACACCTAAGAAGAGAATGTGAAATTCTCATGGGATTCCAACAATACCCATGTTTAGTATGATAGTTGGTGAGTGAGATTCTACATTGTTTGGGATGGAGAAGTTCTTGGCTTTTATAATAATTTCATAAAGTTCCAATTATAATCTTGATTAGTCATTTTGGAGTATGGGCACAGCTGTGACTTCGGTTGTCATTGGGTTGTTACAAATTGTATAAGAGCCAAGCCCAACCTGAAATGTTGGACTTGAGACATGCTCCTTTGGTAGAATGGCTCAATGAAGACGTTGGCGATTTGGGGAGGGGGGGAGGGGAGATTGCAATAACCTATGTTTAGTATTGAGGGTGGTGAATGAGATTTCACATTGCTTGGGAAAGAGAATTGGTTTCTCTCTTCCTTCTTCAAATTTGTTTCGCCTTTCATAGATTTGGAACCCTTATGTTGAGCACCAATTGATTTTTACCTGTTATAATGATTTCATGGAGCTCCAATTGCAACATTGACTAGTCCTTTTAGAGTAGGATCCAGATGTAGTTTGATCCTTCGTTGAGTTGTTACACCTAAATTTAATTGTGGAAGAAAGCGCTAGTCTTAAACTCAAATGGCAGTGGAAGCAACAATGCTTGAAATGGAGCAACCTCAATATGTGCAGGAGCAATGGTTCTCACAATGGCACTAGCAGAGTGAATATCAAAAGACCTATTGTAGGGGGAGACCCCATATTATACTAGCATCTCTTTCAAGTAGTTGAAGGCAGGTTTCTTTCCCTTCACTCCACATTGGGTTAAGGGTTGCACTTCCTATTAGCTGGATATAAAATCAAAACAACTAGAACCCATAGGGGTTGACTCAAGTGGTAAAGGCCTTGGGCTTGGGGGTATGCTCCCCTTAGGTCTAAGGTTCAAATCCCCTTGGGTGCAAACAATCTCTAGGGGCCATTGGACTGAGGGATTTTCCCATTGAATTGCCCGTTATGCAATTGCGGGAAATTCCTTGCCGAGAGCCTGTGCACCGATGGGATTAGTTGGGACACTGTTCCTAGACACCCGGTGCCAATAAAAAAAAAAAAAAAAAAATCAAGTAGGGTCAGTTAAAAGATATCAAATAAGCAAAGGTTCAACCATCACTATATCTTTATTGTAAATATGCAGTTACAAATAATTCAACCAAATAGGTGTATTCACATGTATACTTCCAGTGTACCTGGGCTATGCCTACTCTTTGATAAATAAAATATCTTATTACTTATAAAAAAATAAATAATTCAACCAAATAGGAATGTGGCTTAAGATAATTCCAAGCAGCAAAACTTCAATCATTTCAATTTGTTTGAAAGGACAAAGGGAGATTTGGGATAAGGGGTGCCTCTTTGCAATAGGAATTGTAGTGACTAGGACAGAGCGATTGTTTACCAAAACCCAATTCTTTGCAAAATTGTATGACCATATGTGGAGGTTGACGCCTGCCTTGTGCTGAGTGGTCAAGGAAGTTGGTGACCTAATAACACGAGAGTCAACGATCAAAGCTGTGGTGAACAGCAGTTGTAACTGTAATGATCCTAAGGGAGCAAAATTGCTTGTCGAGTATGTTCCAACCTGCATGTTAGGAACTTAATTTAGTGCTTAAACCCCAAGGGATGGCGTGGTGGTCTTGGGGTGAGCTATATAAACTGGATGTCCTGGGTTAGAATCTCCTCATTTACACTCTTGGGGCCGCCAGACTAAGGGAGTTTACCCTTGAATTACCCGGCATGCACTTGTGGGAAACTTTTTGCCGAAGGCTTGTGCACCCTCGAGATTAGATGAGACTTTGTTCCCAAATACCTGGTGCCAATAAAAAAAATAGTTTTGATAATAAGTAAATGCTTATTTTATTTTGATACCTAGTGCCAACTAAAAATGTGCTTATTTTATTCTTTTTATGAGTAATAAGCAGTCAAGGAATCATCAAGAAACTTGATCTCTTTGGAACGAAAGGAATGGTCGCTGTTTTGATAATAGGGAACGTTCGATGGAAGGGTTCAGGGACTTTTTCTTTCATACATTGTTACTCTGGGCTTCGACTATTGTTTTGAATGAGATTAGTTTTAATGACTTTTATGCCGCTTTTCACAGCACTTAGCTTGTAATTAGGTTCTTCTCTTGTATACTTAGCTTGTAATTAGGTTCATCTCTTGTATACTTCTTGTGTACCTGGGCCATACCTATTTATGTGGATTAATAAATTTTTCTTATAAAAAAAAAAAAAAGAAACTTGATCTGGTGCCGAGTTTTCTAGAAATCCTATATCGAGGAGTCTTTATTTTTGTAATAGGGTCTATTTATGGTCTTAACGTGGGAGAGAAGTCCATAACCTATCATTGAATCATAAATGGAGTTGGGACTCTTTACTTTTTTTGTCAGTAAGGTCTAAGCATATAGCTGTGAATGATGTTGCAGTGAAAATATGTTTCATTATATATAAGAGTATTGCAATGACAAGAAAACTCTAGAAAAGGATCTTCTTTTGGTTGCTGAAGGTTTTGATGCTAAGATTGTTAGGTTCAATTTGTACGATATTGGGGTTGGATAGAAGTTTCTTTTTATATTTGCATTTTTTTAATGTTGATGAATCTTTTTTCATTTTTGGGTGGGTAACGTCAGCGAATCTTTTTAATAAGCATCTCCATGAATTCTCTGTAGCTTGTTGGGGGGGTGAACATGAAGGAACAGATTAAGAACCTTGAAGCGCAGCCACACATTATTGTAAGTGCTTATATTTTTCTGTCAACAATTTTTATAATTTTTTGCATTATCGATAATATGTGAATTTTTTATAGCTTTTTTTCTATATTGTCTATGTTGGATTGCAAAACTGCATGGGACCGTTTTGAAGGTTGGAAGTATTTTAGAAGTTTTTTGTGGTTATAATAGTTTTTTTTTATGATGAAAACAAATAATTTTGAATTTTTATAATTATAATACTGATTTGTATGATTTACAAAATGTCGTTGATTATATTATAATTTTTCATCTTTCGGATGAAGATATGGGAGCTCCCGTTAGTTGCTTTCTTAAAGTGTTGAATTCCCTTTAGGTGAAACTCAAAAACTTGAAATATTATTCCAATAAACAAGAGTGCTGCTACTCAGCCCCATCATTTTGCCCCTCAAAGTTACCACTAGTTCAAATTGTTTATTATTTTTTTTTTGTGTTTTTTTTGTGTTTTTTTTTTAAATCTTAAAAGATAAAAAAAAACACAAATGCACTAGTGGTAACATTTTTAACCATTTAAAAAAAAAAAATCAAATACACTAGTGGTAACTTTGAGGGGGCAAAAAGATGGGGCTAACTAGCATTATTCAATAAACAAAGTTCTCCTATTGAAGGGGTGCTATACTTATTTCATTAAACGAAGTCACTCTATTGAAGGGTGTTCTCTTTGCAATATCCTTCTATAGCTGAATCCGATTGCCTCAAGTTGGGCCAGTAACGAATCTCAGGTTTAAGCCCCATGGAAGATTAGGTATAATAGATTACTAGATGATGATTGGAGACGTACATAAGTCGACATAGCTAGAAATTAAGAGTTCAGTGGCTCCAGGAAGGTGATATCTTGTTGTTCCACAAAAATTCTGTCGGTCATGCATTGCTTGACTTGGTCTAAGGTTTGTAGGCAAGTTTGTGACTTTGGATTGGATTGTTGTGGGTTGTAGTGTGGTGGGCTTTATCTTTATTCGAACATCCTTATGGCAGATGTTGATAGGCTTAGTCAATCCCAAATATAATCTCTTACTTAACATTCAAATTATTAACAAGGTCTAATAAAAGGTAAATTACATTTTGCGCCTTTGAACTACCAACCTTTTTCTATATGCACACTAAACTAGGAAACATGGTAATGTGCACTAGTCTTAGTGAAAGTACTTGGCACACTGAAGCGCAAGCGCCGTCTAGAGCTTATGCGCAGAGATGGCGTTTGTGCAAGTGGCACTTATTGAAGTAGAGCGTACATTTTTAAAAATAAATTATAATAACAAAAAGAAAAAGAAGGTTTAAAATGAAAGATGGTAATGTATTTAGCCTATGAACTCAATTTATTAGAGTATTATACATTATATATATCACATATGACAACTTGTGGTGTCGTGATACATTAATGATAGTCAATTCAATTAATATTTGTTCACATCCGTTTCTAGGTCTTGAATTGATATTTTAGTATTTTTGTTTTTAAAAAAATTTAAAAAGTGTGCTTTTCTGCTATAAGCTTACACAAAAAGTGCCGAAAGTGCGCTTTTTAAATACGCTTCGCCTTTGGTAAGCAAAAAGTTTCAACCTTGGCACTTAAGCACACTTTTGTCTACACTGATGCACACCTTAAAGTACCAATAGGTTTCAATGTGCACTAGTCGTTAACCCGCCACATCTCACCCATCCTGGACTCTTCTTTTTCTTATTATTTTTCTTTACTTATTAAAAAAAAAATGTGCACTAGTCGTTAAGATACAACTGTTGGGACTTTGTCATATGGCCTCCTTTTTTGTTCAACTTGATGAGCAGATCCTAGTTAAAGGTGCACAATAAAACATATTAGCAGTTGGGGTGCACATTGCAACTTTTTGTTGTAGGGTGCATATTGCTAATTGGGTGGTAGTTCAGGATGTGATAATATTTCCTATAATTTATTTTGGTGACTCCTGTCTCATGTTAGGTTTTTGCCTTTTGTGCTTCCCTTAGTATGGGGTTGAATGCTCCTGCACATTTGGTTGCACTCCTTTCAGGCACTCATTTAGTTACCTAATATACGTACTAAAGATATATTATTTGTCCTTTTGCTTTTGCTTTTTACTCCTGAATTTGAGATGTGTTTGCTTGGCCCTTTTACCATATAAACCAAAGCTTGCATTTCCTAATGTGACAAAAGATTGGATGGTACTTTTAGTTTTGAACTTAATTATGATGACAATTAATAGAAAAGATTATATTTGGTATTTTTATTGTTGCTAATTTAAAGAAACATGATATTTACTTGTGCAATGTAACTTAGTCACTAAAATTGTGTATGCACACAAATTCCTTCATATTCAAGCGTTGTAATTCTCAATTGCCAAGAGCTCCTTTGAATTTGTCTGGTTTAAATCCGGAAAACCAATTTTGCTGCCTATTTTTATTACATTTTTAATCCACTTATAATGTTACTTATATTTCATTCCTTTGTAGGTTGCAACACCTGGTCGCCTTGTGGATCATCTTTGCAATACAAAAGGTTTCTCCCTTCGTACATTGAAGTATTTGGTATGGTTCCTTATTCCATGTCGGCTATTTACTTTTTAGGAGTTTGGAAACAATTTTATAAGAGATTGATGAATTAATTTATGGATTTGAAATTACAAGATGAATTAGTCTTTACACGAATATTAATAAGTGCAGTACTTTAGCACTTGAGTTTCAAAAGCTTGAGCATGAAAATGAAACGAGTACCTGATAAAATATTCCCAATTGTAACCAGGAATTGCTTGAACAAATCTTTGAAAAATAAGGTGGGGGTTTGGATGATGAGATGATTTTAGATGAAAGTTGAATAAAATATTGTTAGAATATTTTTTTTAATATTATTATTGTTTTGGAATTTGAAAATGTTGAATTGTTTATTATATTTTATGTGGAAATTTGTGAAAATTGTAATGGTGAGATGAGATGGGTTGAGATGGTTTTATTATCCAAACCTAGCCTAAATTACCTTCACAACAAATGAGAAATCAGAATTTGTGTTTAGGAATGCATTTTTATACCATTCAACTGTCCATTTTTGGGGTAAAATTTTATTTTTGTGGTCTTTGTAATGAGTTCTTTTATTGGTTTTTGTAGTGTTTCCATCCCATATTTTGTGGAGTCTATTGATTAAATCTAAATTCTATGGGAATCTAATATGTTTTCCAAAGTATGAGCTTTCCTCTCTGTTTTTAATAAATTTTTATATTTAATGCAAAATAAAAAAGAAAAATCACCTTGCAGCTACTTTTTTCCACTAGAAGAAGAAATCAAAAGCATCTCTATTATGGAACACATGTTTGCTAACATAAAGATATGATGATACCACAATACATGTTTATTTTTGGATAAGTGATATAACAACACGTATTGAAAATTTTCGGATCTTGATTTGTTGTTTCGTCTTCTTTAGTTTACAATAAATGTTAAATATATTTTTTGTCAACTTCTTTTATCTTTTTGAGAGGCACATGTGAAGTATTGAAATATAAACCCCTAGGGGTTTGCTCAAGTGGTAAAGGCCTTGGTCTTGGTGGTATGCTCCCTCTAAGGTCTAAGGTTCAAATCCTCTTGGGTGCGAAGAATCTCTAGGGGATACCGGACTGGGGGATTTTTCCCTTGAATTACCCCAGGTGCTCTTGTGTGAAGTTCCTTGCCGAGGGCCTGTGCACCCCTAAGATTAGTCGGGATGCTGTTCTCGGTGCCAATAAAAAAAGTATTGAAATATATTTTGCTCATTTCATGATTTGTTTTGATATTTTTTTGTTAGTGTGTATGATTTATGGTATATCTAATAGTAAATGTTGATTTATGGTATAGTATGGGTAAGAAATGCTATTGGAAAATGGCAATTAATGCTTTGCATGATGTGCGATTTGCTAGCCTTGGAGTGTGTGTCCTAAGGTTATATTGTTTTATATGATATTAACAACATAAAAAATAAACATTGTGGAGCAAAGTAAAGTATCTATTCTTTGTACCCACTTTGCAATCCACAAACTCCACCACTCTATTATGTTTTGATCTTGTCAGCAATTGATGCTTTACTCATTTAATTTATTGTATCTTTTTCGTGTGTTTTGGTTATGGTATCCTTGGTACTCTTATCTTATTCCTCAATGTATTGGGGATAGTTACATTAGTTCCTTCTCTGTCAGGTTTTAGATGAGGCCGATAAATTATTGAACGAGGAATTTGAGAAATCGATCGATGAAATTTTAAATGTTGTTCCTCGTGAGCGGAGCACATATTTATTTTCGGCTACAATGACGAAAAAGGTGTGTTCAAAAGGGTTTTGTTGATTTGTGTATGTCTTTTGCATAATATCAGCATAACTATTAGTTTTTCCGGGCGACGTTTGGACGAGAGGATGGGAAGCACAGTGGGTGTTGAGATGAAAAACAATATTTATATGTTGCTCCATATAATTTGTTTTCACTCACTGATGTTTTAGGTTAAGAAGCTCCAAAGGGCTTGTTTAAGAAGTAATGCTGTGAAGGTAATAAGAATCATTATTTTGTACTTACATTTCAATTTTCGATAATAATTGTCCCAACTTTTAACAATTTTCAGTTTCTGGATTATTTCAGATTGAAGTAGCATCAAAATATTCAACTGTTGACACACTAAAGCAGCATTATTGCTTTTTGCCAGCTAAGTACAAGGTTTTTTCCTTTTCCCAGTGTTTAACTCCTCAAGGTGTCATATGAAAGAATGGATATGTATGCCAAATATAATGGTTGGTGATGGGTATTAGGGAAATTATCTTGGTTTAGGTTTATTTTTATCAAATCATTCCCAGGTGTTAGCAGAATTTTTTTTTTGATGACGAGGGAACCATCCCATGGCAGAGCCCTTAGGACTCACCCGTGGAACCTAAACCCTTGGGGAGACTAGCACAACAACCCACTGCCATGGTCTCTCACTTAAATCGCAGTTTGATCCCAGGGGGAATCAAACCTGTGACATGGGGCTCATGCACTCAAGTTCGACCTTAGCAGTTGGGCTACCCACGGGTGGGTCCCTGGTGTTAGCACAAATAAACTAAACATTTGAATTTATGACTGCTAATGGCTATCAGGGAAATTATCTTGGTTTTTCTTTTACTAAGCATTTTGATTAAATTCTCAGGTATGTTTCAGAATACAGTGGAGAAAATATCCTTGAGTTTGTTGTAGAAGACAGCCATATTCTTTAGAGCATGTGGGTCAATAAAATTTGTGTATATACCCACACATTGATCGAGTTGCATGAAGCATGACTTATGAGGTGCCACCAGAAGGGCATGCTTTCTTGGTGAAAGTGATGCATTTTGGAGTGAAGTGTTGATCGAAAGTGTGATAATTTCATGCCTCTTGAAGGCGTGATCTTGCCATGCATTTTAGTTTCTTTAGTTAATTGTTAATTGTTGGTGTATGCTGTTGGTCTTTGGCTTTGGCTGATTGTATTCATCATAAATGTTTTTACAGGATTGCTATCTTGTATATTTTATGATTGAGAAGTGTGGATTCTCATCAATGGTTTTTGTGCGTACCTGCGATTCAACATCTTTTGTTGCCCTGTTTCTTCGAAATCTTGGATTGAGGGCCATTCCAATTAATGGCAAAATGACCCAGGTATTATGTGTTAATTTAGCAAAACTGCACAGATTTTGAGCTATAGAATCTTTAAGGGAGTTGGAGTTTCCTTTTCATCTTCAAATTTTCTTTATTTTTGAATTTATCCTTTGTTTTTTTATGTTAAGTCAATGTTGCAATAACATTTTTTATGGACTCCTTTTTAACAGTCGAAGAGACTTGGAGCCTTGAGAAGGTTCAAAGCAGGAGAATGCAATATTCTTGTCTGCACTGATGTGGCAAGTAGAGGACTTGACATTCCATCAGTTGATATGGTTATCAATTATGATATCCCTGAAAACCCCAAGGTTTGTCTTTTTTCGTATTTATTTTCATGATTTTTCATTTTTCACAAATCCTTCACTTCTATGTTTATTGAGGGGCCATAATTCATATCTCTGCTGTTTCACTTCCTGTTTGGTGGGCTTTTATGTTGATTTTTGTTAAGTGGCTCCTGTTATTGTGGAAACTTTTGAGTAGTACATGGTTGCTTTCTTTTTTAATCGGTAAACAAGATTTTACTGATCACAAAAGTAGGAAAGAGCCCAAGTATATTGGACATATTCAAGAGTGCCGCCTATGCGTGATGTTCTAGTGATACAAGGAATACATGAATGTTCATGCCATTTTAAGTAAGAAGAAAGTTGTATTGATTGAAAACAGGCATAGTCCAAATACGCATGAAGTATGCATGAATTACACCTAGCAGCGACTAGGAGCTAAACAAGCAAATTATGGAAACTAGCCCCATCACAATCAATGACCGAAGCCCAAGAAAATAGAATGTTGAATAAGAATCTCTTCAGCTTGTCCAAGGAACTCTCCTGGTCTTTGAAACACCTACCATTTCTCTCCATCTAGAGGCACCACATAATACAATGAAGAATCATTTTCCACGCTGCAGCAATTTGAACGTTACCCCGAAGACCCCTCCTACACTTAAATATATCCCATAACCCATGTCAGTCCGGTCCAGTTGAAAGTATCATTCCTCAAAAACCTGGTCATCTCACAATGTAACAATAAATGATCCACAGTTTCCCTATTTTTCTTACATAAATAACACCAGCCCATAATGATAAGACTAAATTCCCTCTAGTTTGTAAATGGTGAGGATTTTCCCAAGGGAAGCAGTCCAACCAAAGAAAGCTATCTTGGGAGGAAACCTTGCATATCCAAAATGCTCTTCAAAGGAAAATGGTTACTATGATGACCCAAGAGAGCCTTATAAAAAGATCTAACTGTGAATCTCCTACTCCCAACAAGAGTCCAGAAAATCCTGTATGTGAAGACTAATTTAAAGCACTACTCACTGCGATTGAGGCGCGGGCCACTCGCTTGAAACGAAATCAAGTTTTAAGAAAAGCAGGGAGTTAAAGCGTCTTTCTAATCAACTACGATGCTAAGGGAGGTAGCTCAAGTCGAGGGAAGACTAAATGGAGGGCATTATGAAGACATCCTCGTAGAGGGAGTTTAGGATGGAGTATTAGTCTTATGGGAAACAAGGGGTTGGGGTTTGGGAGGTGTGTTCTGTTCCAATTCGGGCTTGGTGTATTCCATTGTATTCGGGCTTGGGGTCGTTAGGAGCTCTCTAGTATAATCTAGGTGTTTTCTTGTATACATCCAGTGTACTTAGTTACTCCTATTGATATATATATATATATGTAATATTTTTACGTATAAAAAAATATATATATATATAAATATATACTGAAAAATTGAGCAAAGATACCAAGTTCCCAATCATAAGCTGCTTTAATGAAGCAAGTGCCCACTTTGTGGAGTGATTGGAGCTATCCATCAAATCAGCCACCATAGCCTCCTTATCTCTTGCTAACTAAAAGAGGGTGGGGAAAACACTCTTTAAGGTCTCTAGAACCACACCAAGCATCATACCAAAAACAATCACTAGAGCCCTTGCTACCTAAAAATTGAAGGACTTGGAAACCTCCCCCCCCTTCCCCACCATCGTTTATGCATATTTTTCCACAACTCCACTCCATAAGCACCCTTAACTTCATTAGAACGCCATTCCAACCCCCCCCCCAAAAAAAAAAACAAACAAAAGAAAAACACATATACTTAGAGTCAACAACCAAAGCCTCTTCCTCCCGATGGTACCTCCATAACCACTTCCCAAGGCGGACTTGTTCTCATTCTCAAGTGTTCCCAAACCGCCACAAGCCATCGGAGAGCAAACTTTGTCTTAACTAACAAGATGGAACTTGGCTTCATCCTTGATACCTCCCTAGAGAAACGCACGGAAGACTTTTTCAATATGAGATGCCACACTTGCAGGTAAAGGAAAAAGAGAGAAAATAGGTTGGGAGATTAGAAAGTGTGTTTTTTATTAGAGTGATTATGCCCCCTTTTCACAAGTCGTCTTTTTAACTAGCCAATCTTCTTTTGATTTTTTCTAATACACCATCCCAAAATAGCCTTCGCCTTAAAAGCAGCCCTCAGTGGAAAATTGAGGTATTTCATAATTAACTAGGCAACCGTACTGTAACACCCAATGGAAGGCCCAAGCTGCATGACTTATACTCCAAAAGGATTAGTCAATGATACAATTGAAGGCTCATTGGAACATATAAAGAGCAAAAACTTCTTATTCCCAAACAATGTGGGATCTCATATACCACCTACCCTTATTATTTATCAGAATGGGGTATCACAATCTCCCCCAACACCCCCCCCCCAAAAAAAAAAAATTCCTGGTGTCCTTGTTGGGCCACTCTGTTGTAGGTGGCATGACTCAAGTCCTACATTTTTGTGGTTGAAATAAGCTTTCTGATACCATTTGTAACGCCCCAATGGAAGGGCCAAGCCACATGGTCTATACTCTAAAAGGACAATTCAATGATACAATTGAAGCTCCATTGAAACATTATAAAGAACAAGAACTTCTCATTTCCAAGTAATGTGGGATCCCATACACCACCTACTCTTATCACTTATCAGAATGGGGTATCACACTTACAATCTGGGATGTTAGCCAAACTTCGAATATTACTCTCAAAATCCAAAGTGTACCATTTTAGACATCAAGAGATTGACCTTCAAACTCGAAAAACTTCAAAACAAAGCAAGAGTGCTCTCAAATGTTGAATATGACCACAAGTCGGCTCACAAAAGGCAATGTATTATTTGTGAAGAGAAGAGAAGATGAGAGATATTGACACCACCCATCGAAAAAACCTGATAAAAATCCTCCAACAACAGTATCCAACACGCAATTGAGGGCATCCATGACAATGATAAATAGAAATGGAGAGAGTGTCTTCTTGTCTCAGCCTTGAGAACTGTTGAAGAAACCCTTCGGAGATCCATTCACCAAAATCGAGAAACGGACTGTTGAAATACGATGTTTAATCCAAGAAATCCACCCCCCCCCCCCAACAAAAAAGACATTTCCGAAGAAAATAACACGAAATCCCAATTCACATGATCTTAAGCCTTCTCCATGTCAAGTTTGCATAATAAACCTCTCACACCATTCTGAGTCTTTGTTATAATACTTCCCATGACCGTACTCTATGTGATTGGCAAGGACTTCATAGATTACCTTGTATATCCTATTCACAAGACTAATGAGGTGATAATCCCTCACATTCGAAGCTCCAACCCACTTGAGAATAAGAACAATAAAAGTTGCATTTAGGGTTTTAATGTTTAGTGCATTAAAATCAATTACAATTGACCAATGCAACAAAGTGTTAAAAAAGAAAGTTCTAAGCTCATCATTTGACCTCTCACGATTTTCAAAACTCATCTCATTCCTCTCCCTTTAAAGACACCATAGGCAAATCAGAATCATCTCTCAGATTGTTGCCACATGAGAATTCCCCTGAAGGCCTCTCCAAGAAGCTAGGAGATTGATCACCCTTCTTGGCATCACCCAAACTAAACCAACCCTAGCAAAAAATTCATTCCACAAGGTCATGTCAATCTCTCAATGAATTAGTAGATGATGAACGAACTCCCCACTCTTTTTGCACAAACAACAACAATCGATGACAATGATTCAGCGTTTCCTGAAGTTTTTTAATGCGAGAATCTTCCTCGAGGAAGTGGTCCATACAAAGAAAGTTGCCTTTAGATGGGCCTTGATCGTCCAACTACTCTTACACTAGAATGGACTTGCATTATGCTTGTCTATGAATTGGTAGGAGTGGACGGTGAACTTCTCTTTCTTAGAGGGTCCTCTTCAAACCCCTCTCACCCCAAAAAAAAGAATAATGCTACTTGGCCATCTGAAACTTATTGCTTAGATGACCCTCGTTTTTTTTATTGGCATCGGGTGTCTAGGAACAGCGTCCCGACTAATCTTGGGGGTACACAGGTCCTCGGCAAGGAGTTTCCTGCAAGTGCATCTCGAGTAATTCAAGGAGAAAATCTTCCAGTCCGATGGCCCTTATAGATTGTTTGCACCCAAGGGGATTTGAACCTTAGACTTGGGGGGAGCATACCCCCAAGCCCAAGGCCTTTAACACTTGAGCTTTGCTCAGATGACCCTCTTGAAGTGGCACCACCATGTTATGCCACGTGGTTTATTAAAAAAATTAAAAACACAAAAAAACAAAATGGGTAGAGGGAACCAAGAGTTTTAGTCTCTCTCTTTTTGTATTTTTGGACGCCGTTTTGGTTTGAATATAAGGTTTTGTGTTTTTTTTTTTTTGTTTTTAATAAACCACGTGGCACTACGTGATTGTGCCACACCAAGAGGATCGTCTGAGCGGTAAGTTTCAGATGGCCCAGTAGTAGTACTAAAAAAACCCCTCATATGAGTAGAGTATACTAGGTTATAGAACTCCAAGAATGTGTCAACTTCCCAATCTTGGGTGGCTCTAAAGGTTGCTTTCTTAAGTACTTGTATTTCTTTGAAACTTTCGAAAAGGTTGAGCACTTACAGATTGGCCCTTTTGAGTCTTTTTTCATTTACCTAAAAAGCATACATCACACCTACTCCTTTTAAACTCAAGACTTAAAGTCTTGTTTGCCTGCTGTAGGGTCAGTTCTACTTAATATATTCTACCACGCAAGATCAAGCGTGTGCAACTTCTGTTGATGCTAATACCAAATTTTCTAGACTAATTGTTCATTTATTCTTAGGTATTGCTTGATAAAATAATTTCCAGCTCCTGTCACAGCATTGATTGATGAATTTCGAGCTGATGTGCCTTCTCCCCACCCCCACTCTTGGGAGATTTTCCTACACCCTTGTAGAGGTCGTGTGTTAGCATTGTTTTCCTCTTTTTATGGTGCTTTTCATTATTTTCTGAAATTTTGGCTTGTCACACTACTACTATTAATTATGCATCCACATACTGTTTGTAACTGGGTTTGATTTTATTTGGATTATAAATTATATATTGAATTTTGTGAGTAGAATTTGTTTCTGTTTATTCTATATTCCCTCGTTTTCTAATCACAAGTGCCCCATAGGATTATATCCATCGAGTGGGAAGAACTGCTCGTGCAGGACGGTCGGGTGTTGCGATCTCTTTAGTGAATCAGTATCAACTGCAGTTCTTTTTACAGATTGAGAAACTTCTTGGTAGGCAAAACATGCTATTTTTCAGTAGAGAGGCATTGTGAAGAGTGTCTAAAAATTTAATGGTTTTTTTATTTCTTTTCTTAAGGCAAGAAGTTACCAGACATTACTATTCAGGAAGAGGAAGTCTTGCTATTGATGGAGCGTGTCACAGAGGCCAAAAGAATATCTCTATTGGTAATATATTTAAGGTGTTGTTTATTTAATTTTCCACAATTTATGTGCGCCAAGGTTAAGAGTACTTGTGCCTACAGTTTGGGTGGATGCAGTGGTGTCCTTGTCCATCTTAATCGACTGGTGGCCTTATCTCACTAGCTCTGATTTAGTGCTAGTCACTCTACTAGGCTCTGAATAATTCCACAGAGAGTTTATAAATAGCCTGTCTTTACAAGTTGTCTCAGTTATCTAATATTGTATTAGCTGGGGTTTCTACTTGTTAAAAAAAGTATTATAATGGCCTCGTGGTAAACTTCTTGTGTCTCATCATATGGTTATTTGTTTATCTAATTATCAGAGACATTATATTCAATTATTAAGATATATGTTTCACTAATTATCAAACATTAGTCTGGTATTGTTGGCTGATTGGTAATTGTTTCTTAAGACTAATGAAAAAAAAAAAAATTTGTTTCTTAAGAACTTTTCTGAATATAAATTGGAGAAGAAAAGTTAGACATAGTCATCATTATGCCATGCGTCAGTTATAGTTAGTAACAATGTCACTACCTTTCTTGGTTTGTGAGCATGTTACCGAAGTTTCTCTTTTATGCGTCCTTCCATGTTATCTATAAGATGCTATAGACGACAACCTCTCCTTTAGCATGTACTGTCATTCAATTGATTAGTTCTCTTCATAAAACTAAATTTATGAAAGAGAGTTAATTCTAGGAGGAAATATGGAACATGACTTGGCTATGAGTACAACTAGAAGCTATCCCTACTCGGAAGTCTAGCCATCCAGGCCTAGCGACATACTGAACTAGTCTTAAGCAGAAAGTGTCAATCTTGAATCTAGTTCATGAAGTAAACAGTTTCTCAATTAGGATTTCACAACATACTATGCCTCTTTGAAATCTTGCAGCTATAACATCTCTTTTGATGCAAGCCCCTATCGTGATCCCTTTCCTTTTCAATTCCATCATTAGTTCTGTAAAACTAGAACTAATAAGCTTATATACAAGTGATCTTGATGTATGATTTTTATTTTTATATATTTTTTCATAAGTAACAATATTTTCTATTAAAAAAAGTATTAGGGGTGCAACCCAAGTACACTGAGGGTGTAAAAAGGGGACTCCTGGATTAAGGAAGGTTAGGAAAACAAGGCTAGTAAAGTTTAAAAAAGATAAAAACGGGAATTATGCATGTGATGTGAAAGGAGGTAGGCGTGCCACACCCTATAAAGGAAAGAGTTGAACAAGTGAACTAGGTAACAAAACTTTCCACAACCTTAACAATTTTCTAACCTAAACTTCAAAGACCCTCTCATTGAGGAACTCCCCAGGTAACATGTTTCTTTCTCTTGCAGTCGCATTAGTAAACCAAAGCCTCACCACCGGTTTGGACATTAGACCTCGAGACAAGACAGATGACACTAGGGACTACCCGTTCCTAGCTCGCACAGCCCTCGATATTCTGATCCTACAGGCCCCACCTTAGCCCTAGGAGACAAATTGGTGAAGATCCCAGGGTTGATTCCGCATATCTAATGAACCTGGGTCAATGGAATTACTCAACACTTTGTAGTAACCATGTGGAGAGTAATGATAAAGGACCCAACACCTTCTAGCTGTTGTATTTGCATGATTCCTTGTTCTGGCTGCTTTAGTACTTACGGTGTTTATGCTGTGAATATTTTCTGGACTTAATTATTATAATTGTTATCATTCTACTTTTTTCCATCCTTAGTATAGTTCCCAGCTCATGAAATTTTAGGTAAAGAATTGTTGCCATAAATGGGGTCCACCTTGGAAGAACATTATTTTGCTGTTGTGTGAACTTATTTATTATTAATTAATTTATTGTTGTTTTGTGTTCTATGTTTGGTTTCTACAGAAAATCAAAGAATCTGAAGGCAAGAACTCGAGGAGGCGAGGAAGAGATGAGGATGATGACGAGGATATGGACAAATACTTGGGTATGAAGAATGCCAAGTCGCATAAGAAGATGAGAAAATGAGTTTAACAGCTCTTCTTTTTCTTGGTTGGAAAGGTTAGGCCTTCAAGTATATGAGCCTTGGATGGACAAATGCGTCCGCTTTTCTGGAGTGTTCAATGGCGTGTATGTTCTGCTAGTGCTCGATTACTGAGGATTGGAGTCGATGTCCGCAAATGGTATTTTTATTCATGGAATGTTACAACAAAACAATTATTTTGTCCATCAATTTATAGGATTAAGTACGACAGTCAAGTCTCTTGATAAAGGGAAAAAAGGGTGCGTATAGATTCCTGTAATTTCTTAGGGGTTTTGGAATACGGATCAGTACAGATTGATGAAGCATAATTTATTTTTAAATATCTTAGAAAAAGATTTCTGTTCTAGTCCATTAATAGATAATGGTGAATTGCCCCTAGAACTCTCAGACTTTAAGCAACTGGAAGTTGTTGATTTGAGCCACAACAATTTTCCAATGGCTCCTTCCAAGGACATTACAAGGTTTCTTGTTTTATTTTAAATTTCAAACAGATGCCTATCTTGATCCTTTGAAAAATGTATGAAACTTCAATTGATCCGCAACACACTCAAATTTTAAATCAAGTTCTCAATTAATAGCACAAGAAATACCGATAATATCTTTAGAAATCAGTTCTGTATTCGCATATATATATATATATATATGTTTATATATTTACTTTCTCTGTGTGGCATATACCCCAAAAAGTATCCATTTATTATACTGTCATCAAACGGGATAAATAACATTTAATTTTATAAAAATAAATTCAAAAACTTACGTGGCTCAAAGTGGTATGCCAGATCTATTTTTTAGTAAAAAAAATTTATAATTTGATGACGAGGAATTCATAATACACTTTACATCGGACAGGATGATATGGCCGGTTCCTTCGCTTCTTTTATTTTCCATCCTTCATCACACAAGTAAAAAATGCCATGTTTGTATGAATTTTCATATTTCATTAAAAGATCCAATCTTCCTATTCCAATGATTTGTCACATTGTCTGAAATTCTCAAACTGCAAATATTGTCCTGTAGTTCGTCGAGTATTAAACCAACATGATGGGAAAATCTTTCCGGGTGCACAAATGCTAGAACTTTGATCGGGATGGGTGCCTACTGCCTCAGTCTCTTTACAACGCTGCAAAAGCTTTTGACATCCGTAAATGGCATGTTGTGTCCAACTGGTTTCAATCTCTGCATTGAAGAATTAAAATAAGCGTTACCATCATAAGCGTTACCATGTGAGTGTTATGTTAAAGATCCAATGCAAGAGTCTCGGGCACATGCAAATTAAGTTGCATTTATCCATTGCCTGGAAAGGTTGCTTCCAAGATCTGCAATTTACACGTTCGACTCCTACTATTATAACTAGACAGAAAGTCAACGCCAGCAAATCAGTTGGGTCAAAGTCTTTGCACAGCAGCGTGTATCCTGGAGGCTGGACCATGTGAATCTCAGATTCTTAAAATACGGATAGTAGTAAAGGGTTTGAACTCCAAGTTGGCTAAGTCGATGATTAATCTTGCTAATTCAGTGAGTTCAAAGACGGGGGAAGAGATGGGCTATGTGGGATTTTCTAAACATCCTATTTTGCTGGTTTGGGTGTGCGTCTTCCTTGGTATGTTTGCTAACTCCAAGTGCAGCAGCAACATCAGGCCTATTCTAATCAACTTGGGTGATTCCAATTCGGATACTGGAGGTGTCCTGGCAGGCACTGGACTCCCAATTGGCCTTCCCCATGGCATTACATTTTTCCACAGAGGCACCGGCCGGCTAGGCAATGGACGGCTTGTGATTGATTTCGTCTGTGAGTCCAACTTTTCTGTTCACCTTAATTTCTATGTGTACTACAGCAGAGCATATTAACACCATGAGCCCAAACCTCTCAAGTTAGGTGAAGTAATTCTGTGTTCAAATCTTTTAACAGTTCCAATTTGTTACCCTTTCTGTCGAAGAAGTCCTACACAAACTAGAAAGTCTTATCTCCTGTAATTTCAACTTCAGTGGGTATAAACATATGTTCTTGTCACATCATTGTTGCAAAGGATGTGAAACTTATCTTATCACTTCCCTCCTCTTCTATGTTTTTGGCTGGAGTATTGTATACTGCCATCACATCCTGAAAGTCTCCTTACAAGATTTGACCAGTAACTCGTAATACATTTGTGCTTATTATTAAAAGTCTTTTCGTGTCAAGTGTCAATATTTATATCTGTATTATGGGGAGGGCCAGCATTTGGTTCATAGGTATGATCAGTTTACTTAAACTTTCACAGCAGTAATGTCAAACATAAAGAACAGAGAAGGATGGAAAGCCAACAAACTAAGTTCAAGTTCCATGCTATTATAAATCTTCTATACAATCTATCTCAACTTAACATCAAAAGATAATACATATCTCACCTATTACACTGAATTCCATAGGTGAACACTTGAACCTGAGTTATTTGAGCCCATATTTGGACTCATTGGCACCAAATTTCACAAGTGGAGTGAACTTCGCAGTAAGTGGAGCAACCTTGCTGCCACAGTTTGTGCCTTTTGCACTAGATGTTCAAGTTCGCCAATTCAATCGCTTTAGAAAACGTTCTCTTGAACTCCTATCACTGGGTACGCTCATTTCTTTCCAGTTTTATGCTTACCTACTGTTGTATTGGCATTTCCTACCATCAAAGAGGCTCGAGAAGTATGTACCCAAATTTCTAGCTCTTTATTAGTGCAAAAACTGTTGTGCAGGTTCCAGAAACTTAATCGATGAAGATGGAATCCGTAATGCACTTTATATGATCGATATTGGAGAGAATGATCTCTTGCTAGCCCTGTACGCATCAAACTTAACATATGCACCAGTTATTGAAAAAGTCCCTTCATTTCTTGCAGAAATCAAACTAGCTATTCAAGTGAGTCTATATTTCCATGCGTTTCATTAATTTGAATTGATATTTTGATAGTACTATTCAAGTGGGACATCATTAAATTTAATTTTCAGTAACACAGTCTTATATTCTGCAACTGTAGAATATATATCAATATGGTGGCAGAAAATTTTGGATACACAACACTGGGCCATTAGGCTGTGCCCCTAAAGAACTTGCATTACATCCACATAACAACACAGATCTTGATCAAATTGGATGCCTTCGCATCCATAATGATGTTGCAAAGGTTTTTAATGAAGGAGTTAACAGTGTCTGCAAAGAACTGAGATCAGTATTCAAGGATGCAACTATTGTTTACGTGGACATATACACAATCAAGTACAAACTCTTTGCCAAGTACAAAAAATATGGTAAGCATAATAGTTTTTTGTGATGTTAAGTGGAATAGAAAAGTTATTCTTTAGGATATTCTATCTTTATAATGACCTTCGTTGGTGCATATGTTTATTCATGTAGGTTTTGAAGATCCATTCATGGCTTGTTGTGGTTATGGGGGGCCTCCAAACAATTACAATGTAAAAGCAACATGCGGCCAGCCTGGTTACAGCATCTGCAGAAATGTATCAAGATCCATAGTCTGGGATGGAGTTCATTATACTGAAGCTGCCAATCGTGTGATTGCAACAAGTATTTTATCTACGCGTTATACTACACCTCGAGTAAAGCTTGACCAATTTTGGCCAGACAACTAAGTGGCCTAGCTGCTGCTGCCTCCACGAGTTCTTTTTGATGTGGATACATTTCTAAATGCTGCCTCCATAAATAGATCCAAATGCTTGTCTAAACCCATGATCAGATCAGAAATACTTGGGGTTTTTTGTTTTTGTGTGAAAACGCTTCTTAATTTGCCCTCTTACTAGATATATAGACATTGGTGGAACATAAAGGGAAAAAAAAAGGGAAAATGGTGTCTGAATTGCTTCAGGATCATATATAAGGCCAAATCCACCATCAATCTCTGATATTTCTTCAATAATTACTCGAAAAGAAAAACTACATTTATTGAGGATTGGTTGGATCTTCCAATAGAAAAAGAAAAAGACTAAACCCATAATCAATGGACCTACCACTTGGTCAATGGCTGAGATTAAATATGTAACAATCTACTTTTCTTGACAGATAGTTTAGTCTTTGCCTCACAATTCCTGAAGAATAAGTAAGAATAAAGTTTTGTGCCAGACAAAATCATTTGAATGCAACCCCAATAAGCGCAAAGAAAAAAAGAAAAAGGAAAAAACTTTGCTACAAGGGTTGAGCTTCTGGTAGCATGTGATCAAGCTTCCCCCATTCTCCTAATAATTTCTTATGAGACGGGGGCATTGCTGGCCAATTTTAATAGTTTTCTGTAATCATAATAATGAGCTTGACAATGTTATAAGCCCTCCATGATCAAAGCTTCGAATGGTTGGAAAGAAGTTAAGAACTAAAGCAAAATAGCATATATCCATTCTTTTGGTTGTGGAGGTCCGTTGTCACGAATATCAAATTCCCAAGCCAATAATTCAACAAGGAAAGAGAGGCATCTGATTGAATATCAAGTAATTGGTGTGCATGTCTACATTTATAAACTAAAAGAGTTTACTTTTGTTTTGTTTTCATTGAAATCCTCCAAATTTGTATGATTGCGTCTACAGTACTGTTAGGCTGATCAGCATCTCTCCCCACTCGCGTTAGCGTAAGTAAACTCTATTCAAACTCAAAAGACATGCATTTGAAGTGACAAAGCCATCCTAGTACAACCATTATAGCAATAATAGGAACACTAAATAGACATACTAATATTAAATAGAAAGTGCACATTTTATTAAACAATATAGTAATTAGAGACCTTGCCCGTTTCCTTAGATTTATAGGGTGGTCACTGGTCATCATCAATAAATGCACTCCATAATTTAGATGTTATGATCATTTCACTTGCCAACTTTTTATTTTTAAGAGCACCAAGACAAAAAAAAAAAAAAAAAAAAACACTGATCATATTTCACTTTCATCTCACTAAGGTATTGATATATGGGGAGGAGGAATTCGATCATTAGTTTTCTTAGTGGGAATCTAGGTTTTGCCAATTGATCCAAAGGAATAGTTGTTGGCCAATAGTTTTAAAAATATAAAGAGATGCACTTTTGCCAAAGCTTATTCTAAGTTCAGTGTCAAACACTTTTTTGAAGCTAATGATAACAAATGTGAATATTATTACACTATATATGCAATACATTAGGATGTTTTAAACTTTATTTCAGTGTTTAATCTAGGGATGGGCTCCAACTTCGATGGAGTCAGAAAGTCCACCTCTGATCTCCGACTCTGACTGGAGTCGGAGGTAATTTTAGACTCCGAGGGTCAGAGCCACAGAGAGAGAGAGAGAGAGAGAGAGAGAGCTTAGTTGGCACATTTGTGACGTCGTGCATCCTCAATGCTGCCAAATGCCCAAAGCCACCGTGCATTTGTAAAGATGCTTTGACAAAAACAAAAATTGAAAATTGAAAATATAGGAGAGAAGAGAGGAGAATCAGAGATTGAATACTTATACATGTGCATTGTAACCAAAAATAAATAAATAAATAAAGCCGTTTATGAAAATGAGCGAGCGGTGGGGATTTGTACACCATGAGCCTTGAGAATATCCAAGATCTTGCTTCCAGTAACGCTCTTGACCTGAGCGATACCATGAGAGTCATGAAGAATCACACCAATCTGGGATGGCGTCAGACTCTTCTTTGCAAACTTGCAAATGTTCTCCTTATCCTAAAACCCACACAAAAACCACAGCCCACTGATTCCTCAGAACTGAAAAAAAAAAAATTACATACATATACGCACATCTTACATGAATCGAATAAGAGAGTTTAGGTTTTTTTATGGGTACATCTTGAAAAGAGATCTTAAGCCAACTCGGCGGAGTTCTCTTGTAAGGCAGAGTCGAGGCCAAGATACCCTTATTGGAATCATATCACAAAAATCAATTAGATTTTGCCACGGCTAGAAAGAGAGGCAATATCGCTCGCACGCGCACACACACACACACACACACACACACACACACACACACACACACACACATATATATATATATATATATAGAGAGAGAGAGAGAGAGAGAGAGACCCACGACTGTGCATACGACCCATGGTGGCAACGAAGAAGTGGAGGTGTCGTTGCTTTCATTCCTCTGCTTAGATGAGCTGCAATGACTGTGCATATGACCCATGGTGGCAACAAAGAAGTGGAGGTGTCGTTGCTTTCATTCCTCTGCTTAGATGAGCTGCAGCAAACCCTAGGAATACTTTGAAACATGAGGTAAATGAGATTTATTTATGAGTATATTAAAAAAAAAAAAAAACCCAAAACGACTGTGAGTTTTGAACCCAAAGCAAAGAAAGCAAATGTGACAAATTGATTGCGATAGACTCAGACTGACAAACTGATGAGATAGACAGACAGAGACTTAGATAGACACACAACTAAGTCAGACAGAAAATGAAGACTTTGAAGACTTAGACAGATACAAAAGGAAATTGCAGATATATATTTTTTTTGTTTAGTTAGAGTTCGGAAGTCGGAATGAATTTTTCCTTCAACTCTGACTTCGATTCTGACTTTTTTTTCACAATAACTTCGAACTCCGTTTTTCTGACTCCAACAGAGTTGGAATCAAGGTGGACATCGGCTGAAGTGGAGCCGGTGGAGTTTTTGCCCACCCCTAGTTTAATCATTGTAGTGTAATAGAATTGAATTCTCTTTCTAAAACTATGTGGGACCCCCCCCCCCCCCCCCCCCCCCCCCCCCCCAAAAAAAAAAAAAAAAAGTGACATTCTATGAGCCATAGGATGATAGGAAATAAAACTGAACGGCCAGCAATTTAGCAAATTAAAATAAAAACAAAAACTAGAAATCAATTGAAAGAAAGATGACCAATATGTTGATTTTATGTAGAAGTGTTTAACGAATATGCCTTCTAAATCAAAGAGTTGTTGGTAGATACCTTCAAACATTTATGGTGAAAGGCTTTATTCAAGTTTATGATATAAAAATTTAAGAGAAATATTTTAGTCACAAATAAATAAATTTATAAATTATTATAATTTCATATGATACGTTATATTTATTTTATAATAAAAATAATTTTATAATCTGATGTATTACATCAAATCATGATAATTTATTAATTTATTTTTATGAAATCCTATTATTGCTGTAGCACTTCTTAAAACTTAATGGAGATTATTTTCTTTATAATTTACTTCTTAAAACTTAATGGAGATTGTTTTCTTTATAATTTTCTTCATATAATTTATTTTCTTTGTCGTCTTCGATATTCTTAACCATATTGGTTGCTGGAAATTATGGTGATATCAAGAGTAGGAGAAACAAAGCTTGAAGAGGAATTGCTTAAAAAGTCTCACATTTGAAAACAAGTACTAAAGAAATACCCAAAATTAAATAGATTTCCTTACGAATTAAAATAGGGTATTAATAATTTGGTCCACAGACGATGTACGAGTGATCGGTAGCCGCAAAGGTAGTTCGTATGAGTCAGCTAAACAGATGAGACTTGTATTAGATACAGTATAATAATGGCATTTTTATTGTGCATTGTGCAATAATGGCTTCCATGCATTAACATGATAACACCCTTAATATATATTTAATATTTATATTTGTTTGAGAAGTAATATCCCCCAATATTGTATTCCATTAAAAAACAAAAAGATAATATTTTTATCTTTAATATAAAGCAACCAAATATATATAATGAGTGAGGTTAAGCTGCCGTCTGCAGTTACTATTGGGTGTGCTGCTGTCTAGATAAAATTTATTATTTATATTTTTTTAATATTTTTAAACATTTTAAAAAAACATATCAATATATTAATAATAATTTTTTTAATTAATAAATTAAATAAATTAAATATATCAATAAGGGATAAAATGAGAGAGTATATATAAGGATTCAACATAGGTACTTTAATAGGACAAAAAAAAATCAACAACCTACTCAACGTTGTGTCACATCGAAGAAAAGTTAAAATTATAAGTTATCATCCACCGTCTTTAATGTTTAACAGATCGAGGGTAGTTGGTGAAGTGATTTAGAAAATATCTTTTAAACATTTGTGTTTTCATCATCTTATTAGGTAATAAATTTATAAATAAAATATAATATATAATTTTTAATTATTTAATAAGACGATAAAAAAAGAGATAATGAATAGCATTTCTCAGTCATTTAAGCTTCAATTCTCAATTTGATAATTACAATCATGTCACATAAGGGAATTATAAAAGAATAAAGGCATTACATGGTAAAAGTCGGTTGGCCCCACATGAATAGAGTTTATTTTCGATTCTATGACTGAATTGAATGATTTAATTATACAGATATCGAAAAGAAATATTTTAATCACAAAGTTACAAAAATAGTTTTATAAATAACGTAATTTGATATAATATACTATATTATAAGTTATTTTTATTGTAAAATAAATTTAATAAATTATATGAAAGTATGTCATTTTATGAATTTATTTTTATATAATTTTTTTATGTTTGCGAAGCTTCCACCGAAGAGGCTTCTAAATCAAGCAGATAACACACCCTTATGGGGTTCAAGAATTGTTAAATTATGAACTTAAAAGAGGATAGATAGTCCAAACAGCAGTTGGATGTTTTGGGGTGATATTGGAGTTTGGAAGGCAGCAGCTAAAATGAGTTGTTCAAAGCACATGGACAGCAATTCAATATCACTAAAAAAATTCACATAACTCGCTAGTCTCCGCCAACAATTGAGCGAGACTAGGCCCCAAAGGAGTAGCTTGTAGCCCAATTGGTTGGATGATGAAATGCTTTAGGTATTTTTTATTGCACGAAAGTTGACATGCAGCTGCAAATCAATTGAAAACTGAACCATTTGGATGGATGGAACTATTTGGTCAACTTGTTTTGTTGTCATTTACCGAAGCTGGTTTTCGATCTAAACAGAGAGAGGAAAACAAGATCCCAAAAGAAGGTGTGCAAAGGATGCTTTGAATTCATCTTCCTTTTAGGTTCACTTATTGAAGGTGCATCAATATTCAATGGTAATTATGCAAGTAGAGGAAGACACCGATTTCAGCAGAGTACTTATCCAAAAAGTTTTTAGAAAAAAAACACTACGAGTAAACATTCTAACAGGAAGTCACAGTATCAAGTGGGTCCAGCTCATTACGTGATGCAGATGTGGGAAAGATTTACGATTTTGATCTGTATTTCCTGGCGATGACAGTGAGATTCACTAAATTCCCTTGTGACCCGCATTGCTGTCTGCACTAAAAAAATTGCATCTCCTTTCATTCAACACCTTTTGAAGCTTATATATTTGGACCTTCCCTCTAGTCTTCTCTGTGCTTTAAACATTGATACCAGGAAGCACCTCAGAAGACTGGTGTTGCTCTAGTTGGTGATCAACCTCTCAAGTGCGTTGAGTCATGCACCTTGGCTTGTCTTTTAAATTTTCTTGAACGTGCAGTTTTCCTAAGCTCGCATGCGGTTTTGTCCATCTGGGTGATTTGACTTTTTTTTTTTTTTTACTTTTCGTCCTGAATCAAAAACCACCCTCATTACTTGCAGCAAAACTGGCTATTGTTGACCCTCTTTAGCAGGGTGATATTAGTCGTTGGGGCTATTCTTTCTCTTAGAAGCCATTGAAGAAGGAAGAACACACTTTGATTGACTGAAACCTACAGAGACAGGACCATGGAAGAGACATTTGTACCATTTCGAGGAATCAAGAATGACCTTAAAGGAAGACTAATGTGTTACAAACAAGATTGGACCGGTGGCTTTAGAGCAGGCTTCAGGTAAAACTCACATACTCTCTCAATCGGGTATTCATATTATAAACTTCCTTGTGTATGTTGTTCAATTGCAATGCTAATATATTTGTGTTGTAGTCTTCTTTTGTTGGAAAACTCTAACTCGTCCGTCTTGTTGACGAAATTTTATGGCTTTCAGGATTCTGGCTCCCACCACATATATATTTTTTGCTTCTGCAATACCGGTCATTTCATTTGGAGAACAATTGGAGCGAAATACTGGTACTGGACATAAACTTCAAGAAAAGCCATGCACTTTAGATCGACAGAAGAATATTCTTTAAACTTCATAGATACAGAACAATTCTCCAAAGTCACGCTTCTCTTTTGAACTTCTACCCATTCAAGCTTAGCACTTTGATCTCGATTATAAATTTATACGAAATAATTGGAAGAAAAAAAAAAAAAGAAGGGTTGAATAAAATAGGACATTATATGAAAGTATTAAGGCCAAACAAAAATCTGTTTGAAGTTATATTCATGATGCTCTCCACTCCCTTCTTGCAGAGGGAGTTCTGACAGCCGTTCAAACCTTAGCATCCACTGCCCTTTGCGGGATTATACACTCGATCATTGGAGGTCAACCTTTGTTGATTTTAGGTGTTGCGGAACCCACTGTGATTATGTACACATTCTTGTTTAATTTTGCTAAAGAGAGACCAGACTTGGGCCGGAATCTGTTTCTAGCATGGTCTGGATGGTGAGAAATTTCCACTATATGTTTTGGAAGTAATTATAATACCGTTCATGTCTTTGACATGGATTCCGATATATTGCTATGAATTATCTGTTTTAAATTGTCTTCCTCTAGTTGACAGAACTTGCCTGGTCTTTTGATATTGTAGGATATGTGTCTGGACAGCATTATTGCTGTTCTTACTGGCCATCTTAGGAGCTTGCTCCATTATCAATAGGTTTACCCGTGTGGCAGGAGAATTATTTGGTCTGCTAATAGCAATGCTCTTCATGCAGCAAGCTATAAAAGTAAGAATTCTGTACCTTGAGTTTTGTTTTTCCACACTTTGTTCAATGCTTTACGGAATTTACAAAATGTTAAGTGTTATAAATCGTTTCTCTGCAGTGTAATAAACTATTTTAATTTGTTTGCATTAAGATCCATACTCTTGACTTGAAAAGAATGGATTTATTTATTTTGTGAACTCATTTTTTTTTTGTTGATTTGATTTTTTTAGGGACTTGTAGAAGAGTTTCGAATCCCGAAGAGAGAAAATACAAATTTAACTGAGTTCATACCTTCATGGAGATTTGCAAATGGCATGTTTGCTTTGGTTCTGTCATTTGGCCTTCTTATAACTGCATTAAGAAGCCGGAAGGCAAGGTCATGGCGATATGGTTCTGGTAAGCATGAGCCTTTGAACTGAAACTAAATAAAGGCTTCTCTGCGCGCATTTCTTGAACATTAGACTCGATAACTTCTCCAAAATACAGTGTATTCTTCCACCTAAAAGATTTATGACTTGATTTAACAGGTTGGCTTCGAAGCCTAATAGCAGATTATGGTGTACCGCTTATGGTGTTAGTTTGGACAGCTGTTTCTTACATACCAACCAGCAGTGTTCCAAAAGGGATCCCACGGCGCCTCTTCAGCCCAAATCCATGGTCACCTGGTGCATATGATAATTGGACCGTCATTAAGGCATGTTTCCCAATTTTTGAGATTAAAACATAGTTTCTTGTATCCTGTCTTGGTGTCGAACATTGAATTGACAGTTTACACTTGAAACTGATAGGATATGCTGGATGTTCCTGTTCTCTACATAATTGGAGCTTTCATTCCTGCAACAATGATTGCTGTGCTTTACTATTTTGACCATAGTGTAGCATCTCAACTTGCTCAGCAGAAGGAGTTCAACCTGAGAAAGCCGTCTTCTTACCATTATGACTTGCTTCTGTTGGGATTTCTGGTATGCAATGTCCTCTTGCTCCCTTTCTCCCTTCTACGTCATCCCCATTCTTACATATTTAATATTCTTTATGGCAGACCTTGTTATGTGGTCTGATTGGAATCCCTCCAGCAAATGGAGTTATCCCACAATCTCCAATGCATACAAAGAGTTTGGCTACTCTCAAACACCAGGTAGTCTACTCATTAAGTGCAGGGTGTTTAGTGTATTTAGCAGTAGATCTTGCCCCTTTTTTTTCTTTTTTATGCTTTTTATTCGAAAATATTTGCTTGCTATGCAGTTGCTTCGCAATAGACTGGTTGCAACAGCCCGCAAAAGTATGAGAAAAAATGCTAGCTTGGGACAGCTGTACGGGAATATGCAAGAAGCCTATCGACAAATGCAGACCCCTTTGATCTACCAGGAGCACTCAACTCGGGTAGGGTTTCTATTTTCTAGTTTCTACACATGTTGGTTCTATGTTTTAGGATAAATTGCTCCCCTGATTTCTTTTAAAGGCTACAAAATCATATTTTAGATATTCTGAGGACAAAATCCAGGGAAATGGTTACCAGCCTCATGGCTCATAGGCCACTAACATCTGAGCACGCCCTTTGCATCAGCATACCCATGTGAAGGTGGTGGCATGGGCCTCCAAGCTAGGGATTTGCTCTCCCACAAAGTGTTTCCAGTCAAATTTCAACTGGTAGAAGGACCATCAGGAGCGCACATAGAAGACTTTCTTTTTGAGAAGTATTTTGAGTTTTGACAAGAACTTTTGCAGCCATCCCTTGGCCTGGGCAGCCAGCACGCTGCCCATGTCCCCCACTCACACGGGCATGCCTAGGGATGCACACGTGCCATGCTCCCATGCCCATGGCAGGGGTTATACCTTCACCGCCCCTGTGGTGGTTGTGGCAATGGTGGCTAGTGGCCACCGCCTGTCCCTACAATTAATTATCAGGGGCTCAACTTTGTGAGGGGCAATCCCAACGTTCTCAGTGGCTTTCTTAGCAATATATATGTACACGACTGATGGTGTTGTGTTACCTAGTGCTATCATGCATGGGCTTGCCGAGAACTTTTAAGCACGCTAGGCTTCACAGTATGTGAACATCCTTCTGACCAAGCATGGACGGAAACAAGACCATGCCCTCCCCTAACTATGGGCTCCTGGGACCGAAACTATGGGGCAACCCCCTAGTTCAGACAACCAGGGTGCCCCTGGTTCCGTCTCTGTGACAGGCATTCTCAGATAACGAAAGAATGACTTGAAAGCAAAGAGACTTATTGGCCCAAAGAGTCCTGACTACATGATTGTTTTCATGTTACAATCAAGCGTGCACTGATATTTGTAAAATGGAACTAAGGAATTTATTTTAGCAGGAACTAAAGGAATTAAAAGAATCGACCATTCAAGCTGCGACTAGTATGGGACACATGGATGCCCCAGTTGATGAGACAGTCTTTGATATCGAAAAGGAAATTGATGATCTGCTACCTGTTGAGGTCAAGGAGCAGCGCGTCAGTAACTTGCTTCAAGCTATAATGGTGGGAGGATGCGTTGCAGCCATGCCTTTCCTCAAAATGATCCCAACCTCAGTTCTATGGGGCTACTTTGCATTCATGGCAATTGAAAGTTTACCAGGGAACCAATTCTGGGAAAGAATCTTATTGCTCTTCACGGCACCTAGCCGAAGATACAAGTAACAGCTTCAATTCTATTTCTTTATTCTAATAATGTTTCCTTTTCTTATTATGTCTAAGAGAAATGGCTCTCTTTCTTGCAGAGTTCTTGAGGAGTACCATGCTACGTTTGTGGAAACAGTGCCTTTCAAGTCCATAGCAACGTTCACCATTTTCCAAACAACTTATCTTCTCATATGTTTTGGACTAACATGGGTTCCAATTGCTGGACTTATGTTTCCTCTAATGATCATGCTTTTAGTTCCTGTAAGGCAGTACTTTCTGCCCAAATTTTTCAAAGGAGCCCACCTTCACGACTTGGATGCGGCAGAGTATGAAGAGGCACCAGCTTTACCATTTAACCTTGCAACAGTACGAGTTCTTCCCACCCCTTTGCGTGTTCATTTATAATTTTATACTTTCATAAGTTCTTGTGATCCCCATTTTTAAACTGCTTCTAATATTCCTTGCACATTTGGTGTCCCCAAACAGGAGGGAGAGCTGGGTGCTGGAGCATCCCATATAGATGAAGGAGAGATTTTAGATGAAGTTATCACAAGAAGCCGGGGTGAGTTCAGGCATGTTAGTAGTCCTAAGGTCACAAGCTCCACCCCAACGCCAGAAAATGGCCCTAAAAGCCTTCAGAGCTCGAACTCTACATACAGTCCTCGTGTCGGTGAGCTTAGAGGGGAGCAAAGTCCCCGTTCTAGTGGTAGAGGACATAGTCCAGGGACTGGAGAAGTGAGATTATCTAATCTTGGAAAGAGTCCTAACACCTCATCAAAATAGGGGGGAGAAATAGACTTTAAGACTAGTGTTATCTTTAACCTTTGTAAGAAGTTTTCAATTGCTTGTTCATTTCCATATTGCCGTCTGCTTTGCTTTTTTTGGCTGGGGCATTGTAAAGCTGCCTTCTTTGTACTCCCCTGCTTCAACAAGATATATATATATATATATAGACACACACACACATATTTAACGGTGTAGTTGTGCCAGATGAGTGTATTTTTTCAGTTGTCTGTTACATAACCGATATGAGTCTCAAATACAACCAATGAAGGATTTCCTCAACACTAATAGATAAAATTGCAAATACAGTATAGATCTTGGCTATGCAACTTGTTTAAGGAAATACTTTTCTGGCTGAGATTCGCCCTCTTTATGTGACATCCACAAGAGTCCAACAGCAGAATCAATGAGAAACTGCACTGTGCGCATACTATTGAGAAAATGAAAAAAGGTGCCTCCGGAACAGTTGGGAAACAAAAGCAACGGACACGAGTTTTCCCAGCAAGCACTTCAAGTGAATTGAACTGGAGACGAGGGGTCCTACATCCTTAATTGCAGTGTTGTTTTCATGGCATTGACTAGGCGGTATTCATGCCTCTCCATTAATGAAGTCAGGTCCCTTTCGAATGATTTCCTGATGTCTGTCTTTATGTCCGATTCAAAGGTTGGAGAATGGCAAAAACAAAGCTCAATAACGTTTTGTTTGTGTCCAAAAGAAAGTAGCTTGACATCATCCATGAGAAGAAACCAGACTTTCATGATTTTTGCTGAGATGGGACATCTTAGTTGACCATAACCAGCTGTGATCTGTGCGTGATCAGTTCTACTTGCAACTGAACCTTCAATCTGATATCACAGAAAGTACCAAGAGTTGCATCAACTGCTGGTAGTGCATTCCCATGCTATGGACGTTGACATAAAGATCCAAGCTTTATTAAAACTGATTTGCATGGATGATGCTGACAACTGCACAATCTATATTTGCCTCTCTTATTAAAAAGGTTGTCCGATCCTAAAGCTACATCATAGTCTCGTGTGTGTATATGGTTAATGCAGAAAGATGAAAAGATGGCCTATGGATGGAAGTTTAAAAGATGTATTTTCCTTATTTAATGAAGCATTATAGTATAAAAAAATGAAGCTACGTGCCTAAACTCCCGTATGATCTAAAAGGCATGCACTGCATCTGTATTAACATGTTAATGATGCGCGACAAAACCATGTAAAATTATCTTCTATTGAATAACTTCAAACCCCAGTAGTACAGCAGTAGTACTGCTATGTATATAAGATATAACTCGGCATCAAAGGCAGGGGAAGACAGGGATCTAATTCTCTTGATCTTGTTCGTGATGATCAGTTTAGCAGTGTGGTCTTAATTCTTGGAAAAAGACAAGCTGGATGCATTAAAGAATATTTGTTGCTCAATTGCACTTCCCCACGCAGGCCACGAAGTCTCCCCGCATGAATGATGCATGCACGGCATGGGGTCCAAGATGATATTAATATGATCTCTTTCGTTTTCTTGGCGCATTAATGGTATTTATCTCCTCTTGATCTTCTTCTTCATTAATGGCGGCCTCTCTCTCTCTCTCTCTCTCTCTCTCTCTCTCTCTCTCTCTCTCTCTCTCTCTCTCTCTCTCTCTCATCAGCATCTTAATTATTCCAAGTACAATATTAATAATATTGCTTCCCGCAATAATACCAAGACCTGAGTTGACAACAAACAACTGAACCGAATAATCACGCAGGAGGCAATAATAATTAAGAATAAAACATTAATAAATATGATTCTATGCTCTGACCAGAACAACCTTTCAACAACCATGCATGCATGTATATATATAGTACTGCTGTCGGTTTGGACTTAATTACCTAGCAAGTTCGCAAAAATTTGCATCTGAAAAATGAGTTTCAATTTGACGATGTGATATTATTAGAAGTTATCCCTTATTCTAAAAGTTTAAACGATAAAAAAAATAAATAAATAAATAAATAATTATATTATATTTTTAACATGTATTTAAATAAAGGTGCTAAAAGTTAATTTGAGATTAGAAAATGTAAATATTCATGGAAATGACAAGCTTGATTTTCTCAATGTTCTCATCTTCACTCGTAATATTTTGTTTTAAGTCGTTTACTGGCCCCCTTTCACGTGGCATTGTTGCATGGACCGAACATGCTAAACCCAGCAAAACTGGGCCGAAGCACGTTAGCAGATGCCCAGTGGCCCTATTTTTTTTTTTTTTTTTTTAACTTTAAAAGATAACTTCTGTTAAAGAGGTGGGCACGCATGGCAAAGTATTAACCTAATTAAATAGCAATACATTGTTTTTTTTTTTTAAATTGTCTATTTTTTCATAGTTACTCGACTAAATATGTGAATTAAATAATTTTGTCATTTTTCGTAACTGTAGAAAAAATAAGATTTATGTTTCAACCATGTGTAGGTCATAGGAAAATGGAACATTCTTCTAAATTTAAGAAAAACTCAGATCTAATTAAATACTCTTTTATTACAAAGACATTCCCTCAGGAAGATTAAAAGAAAAAAAAAAAAAAAAAAAAGGAGAGAGACACAATCGATCATTAGTTTTTTTATTTTTTATTTTTTATTTTAACCTTTTCTATCAAACATGTCTTAGGAAATAATGAAACAACGACATTAAAAAAAAATATTATTTTCCTTTTATAGCTATGGACCGACAGACCGACTATAAAATCTTTTTCATTTTCAAACTCTTCCGCACGTGAAAAGAGAGTTTAGGCTTCGTTTGGTTCCTAACCTATTTCAATTCATTATTATAATTTTTTTAAATTTATATATATAATATAAAATATAATAAATAATTCAAAATTTTAAAATTTTAAAATAAAAATAATATTAAAAATAATATTCTAACAATATTTTATCATCTCAATTCAACATCCAAACGTAACTTAATTGCAAAGTAAATGAATATCTTCCTTTCTTTCTAAACTCTGGTACTACTTTTTACAAAGTTAATAAGAAAAAATTAATAACTTTTTAATTAGCCACCCTACTCTTAACAAAAAATTACTTTTTCTACCTTTTTATAATTTTATCCCTTCATTTGCATATTCAACAAATCTTGCAAAATCATGTCCGTCCACTAGAATTTAATAGAGAATTAAAATAAATAAACTTACTGTCAATTTATAAATATTCCATATTTTCTTAAGTCTTGAGTTATTGAGTTAATTAATTGTTTTTAATATTATATATGTAGATAATTGAATGATATTTTTAATATTAATTATTTTGGTAGATCATATGGGTGCCTTTCCAACGACTTATTCTCTCATTTATTGTGACAGTCAAAATGCCATACAAATTGCTCATAATAATATTTTTCATGAGCGCAGCAAATATATCAAAATTGATTTCCACTTCATTAGGTATCATCTTCAGCAAGTGCAGTACCTTACTTCTTCGCTCCATCTTCTAATCTAAAGGCCAACTTGTTAATATTTTCACGAAATCTCATCCGCCTATTCGACTTCGTGATCTTGTTTCCAAATTCAAAATATATTGGAGATCTTGTATTTACTTATCTTATTGATATAATAATCAAAATTGTTAAGTGGTCCCAAAAGGTTCAATATGATTATCGTATAGACTCATTGATCAGGTTCAATAATCAAAATTGATTTTATTCAATGTGTAATCAAAGCAAGCAAGCTACGTATCAACCCTAATTAGTGAATTCGACAAAATATTCAATGAGGGTATGATTCTATTACTTGTTTTTTTCAGGTTGGTCATATATTTTAGAATAATGAAAATAGTTGATAAGAAGTCGATCCACCGAATTAATGTATTAAAACAAATCATGGTCAACACATGATGATTAAAGTTAAACTAGTCTTATTAGATAAAAGTGCTCATTTTTTTCACTAATTGTAGACATTAGATTTCAAATTATTAAAAATATTAACTTGTGTTTTAAGTCTTCTATGCACCAATCTCATGATCCAATACATTAAAAATATAAATAATCCCACAAATTAAATTATGGACAA
The DNA here is from genome assembly GCF_004785595.1 of Juglans microcarpa x Juglans regia. Lineage (NCBI taxonomy): Eukaryota > Viridiplantae > Streptophyta > Magnoliopsida > Fagales > Juglandaceae > Juglans > Juglans microcarpa x Juglans regia. The sequence continues at coordinate 24,814,894 of NC_054600.1, forward strand.
AATAAATCTCAAATAATAAAGCCAACAGAATTAGCTAGGTTTTCAGAGCATGATCAGTACTGCATCGTGATTCGTGAGTCAGTCTAGCTAACTTTGACAGGCCTTTACCTAAGATTATAAAAATTCAATGAAACTTGGTCCAATATATATAGATATATATATATATATATGTATATAATACAGATAATTACATGATTTTGTGTTCCGAAATTATCACCGATTTTAAAATTAATAATTAGGAGCTATTTATTACGATCATTAATATGACATGTAAGCCTATTTTTTCATCATTTTTAAAGTCAATTAGGAAACCTATATATAGTACTTTACATTTCATGTTATATTAATATCAAGAATAATGTTAAAGCTCCCGCTGGCCTCCCGCTGGATTCTGACATGTGATTTATTATATTTTTTCTAGTTCTTTTTTTATATAAATTTTTTTAACAACTTTAAATATTTTGAAAAAATAAAAAAATTCACAATATTATTAAAAAATAAATAAAAAATATTTTTTATTTTACTTCGTGATTTAGGAGGTATTTTTTAATGATTTTTTTAATTACTAATTAAGGAAGTATTTTTAATGATGTTCTAAATTTATTTTATTTTTAAAAAATATTTAAAAGTGTTAAAAAAATGTATATAAAAAAATTTAAAAAAAAAACACATGAAAATACAGCATTGTCCTAATATCAATTAGTTTGAGATGTAAGTACATTAAAACAAAAAACAGAAAAAAAAAAAATCTCCTTTATATATAACAAATTAATTATGAAGTGAACCCACGTTATTCTTCGTTTTTAGACCGCATAAATTTTCAATTAATAATATGTAACTTTATTTTATGTGATTATTTATCTCCAACTCAAAGTTTGCACGAACTCAATTGAGGTTGTGTTTGGATGTTGAACTGAGTTGAGTTGAGTTGAGTTTAGATGATAAAATATTGTTAAAATATTATTTTTTAATATTATTATTATTTTAAAATTTGAAAAAGTTGAATTGTTTATTATATTTTGTGTTAGAATTTGAAAAAGTTGTAATGATGAGTTGAGATTAGTTGAGATGATTTTAGTTACCAAACGAAGCCTAAAACTCCATCTCGGCTGCAAATGTAATCATGTGATATTATAAATTAATCATTCTAAGTTCATAAAAAAAATCTCGTAAAAATTAAACTTACAAATTAATAGAACATTTAATACGTTAGATATGATATAAAACAAAATATTTATAACCTAATACACTAATTAATATACGTTAATTTATAAATTTTAGTACGTGAGATAAATATTTATATTTTTTTTAAAAATTAAATAGATCTGTTATTATCCGTGCAAGGAAAAGTTGCCACGTGGGATTCTATAACGTGTTAGAGGACCAACTGCCACGTTGACCAAAAAAATATTTTGAAAAAACATCCTGGCTATTTTATTTTTTTTTCTTTTTTTCATATATTTTTTTGTCATCATAAATATTTTTTAAAAAAATAAAAAATTCACAATATCATCAAAAAATATTTTCTTAATTATTAAGTAAAAAAAAAAAATCATTCAAGACATAAATTCGGGACAAATTTTCGGAAGAAAAAGCATTATAACATTCCTAGCTATTATTGAATCTTCTTCTATGCGACAGATCAGTTACAGATTCAAACGCATGGATGTGAATGTTGTGATCCCCCTGCTGCGACGGAGTCCGTTCTTGGTTTCTGTTTTTTCTTAATTTACATTCCATCGGTGGTCCATAATTACCAGAAAGCCAAAAAAAAAAAAAAAAAAAAACACCAAACCTTAAACTACACGAACGAACGATTAGATTGAAGAAGAAAAACAGTGAAGACCGTAGTACTGCATGCTAAAGGGTGAGTCTGAGATCTAGGCCACCATCATCTTCTCCTTCTTTCTTGTTTTTCTCTTCGTTGTGTGGTCGAGGAAAGATTAGAGGAGTCCTTCTGAACTCGACAACCTCTCTCGCAAAATCCTCTTGCTCGAACTTTGGGACCCAATTACAGCTCGATTGTTCTCCGCCCACCCTCTTCGTCTTCTTGTGGCTGCTGTTCTTCTTCTCCAACTCATTCATTTCCTTTCTTTTGTAATAATTTCTGGCCTCTCTGAAGCTCCGAATCAGCGCAAAAAAGTTCTCCATCTTCACGTCTTCTTCTTCTTCTTCTTCCTTCTCCTCTTCCCGTTTATCCTCCCTAATTCTCGAGCTCCTGTTGTTATCCGCCATGGACGGCCACAAGGAAAGAACAAAACGAACGAACGAACGAACAAAACCAATAAAAGCACGGAAACGGCAGCTAGCTAGATTCGACGATTCAAACAAGCCTGGCTTTTACTTTTTTTTCCTTAATTTCTTCAGCGCCGGGTGTGGAATTAATAGAGTGGTAGGTGAGGAAAAGTCAGAAGTACCCCCTTCGGTTTCCGATCGGAAGACGGTGAGGGGACACGAAAGGTAAATAGCTGGTGACGTGGGGGCGGGTGCGTCATCACTCATACGCGCGTGGGACCGGGGGAGATTACGTAAAAAAGGTTAATACGGTTGTTGATGTTGACGTTGGTGGGTGACGTCAAGGACATGTCTGGCTGGCGTGACTCGCTCGTCCCAACGCGCTGGTTCGACATGATTTTGATCACTGCTTTTTTACTCTATTTTTCTTTTCCTTGTCACAAATTAAAGAGAACAGAAAAAAGAGGAAGACGGAGGCTTGCTTCTTCTTGGGGCTACTCGAACAAAACATCCTGTGTGCTCGTGAGTTTGGTACCAATATTTGTTCACATTTTGTTTCGGGGGAGGGAAATAAATTTGTTTAGATTAATTAATGATATTTATTTATGATTACTATGTCGTAAATTATGAAATTTGGTCTAGTTACCAATTAATTTATACTTTTAAGTCCAGTCCGTTTGAATAATAAAAGTATTTCATCTCATCTTTATAATTTTTTAAAATTTTCACATAAAATATAATAAATAATTTAATTTTTTAAAATTTTAAAATAATAATAATATTAAAAAATAATATTCTAATAATATTTTATTCAACTTTTAAATTTCATCTAAAATTATCTCATCTCATCTCACCTCACTAACTAAGATTTCTATGGTATCAAGACGTTAACTGTGGTTTGAAAATTACTGAGAAAAAAATGTATGATACAAATTCAAGCCACCTTTAGATCCACTAAACTCTTTCCTTAGTGGAAGCATCACTCTCTCAAAACTTTAGATAATCTTTCTAATCTTCTTCATGCTCATCTTGTATTATCTTTCAAATTTATATCCTTCATTTTTAATCATTTTTATAATTGTTGAATAAGAAATGATAGTTGCAGTCGTGAATTTATAAGCATCGTACAATCACTTTTAAAAAAATGAATAAATACAAGATCTACATGAAAAAAAATTATTTTTTTAATAGTAGACTCTACTATTTTTCAAAACCACTATATGATGTTTGCGTACTCAATAACTGTATGCAGCATTACTCGTTTATTATCATACACTCATAACACTTGTATTTATATTTCAACATTATCTTTTTTTTCTTTGATTCGCCACTTATTAATTGTTTTATCAACGCGTGAAGCTCATGTCAACAGAGGAATCTCGCTTATTATTCAAGCCAACAATATCTAAATTATTATCTTCATCACTCTAGAACTTCTTGTGATCTCCTTCCTTAATTGTGGCAATGGTTTTTTTATTTTTCTAAGAAACAAAGTATGTTCATTTACTCGTGGATGTAAAAGATCAGCCAATGAACTCGAGTCATGAAAGACATTTTCGAAGCTCATTCTGATCACTCTCATCGTTTCTACTACTCACAAACTGTCATTAAGGTGACGGACTCTTGGTTAAGAAACTATGAGACCGTTTTTGGCTCGATTTCCCGTTTTACCTCTTCGAGTGTAACGACCCGATTCAATATTATTAAAGATAATTTATGGATAATGTCATTGGGCCTAAATTAGGATAATGGGCCAATTATTTTATAAGCCCAAGTGAGCGTTTAAGTATTTTTTTTAACAGACTACGGGCCTAAGATTTTTATTTTATTTTATATATTGGCAGATATCGAATTTTTTTGGATTTGCTATGTTAGATAATATTATTAAATATTTATATTATTGGATTAGGTGAAATATTTTTTTTTATGGGCCCCGAGCCCATAAAGCTAGGAATCCATTTTTCACGTTAGGCTCGTTCCATGTTTGATGCCATGCACGTCTCTCATGCACGTTATCCTCTTCTTGTTCTCATCTAGGGTTTTCTCCAATCAAATTCTATAAATGCACGTTTTTCCCTCATGCATGAAGAGGACCCAAACAACCGCAGCTTCCTCCTATGCCAAAACACTTTCACTTTGCAGAACCACGAGGATGCCACCATTGGTTAACACTCTGTTTTGCTTCACCAAAAACAGAGAAATCCCACAATCTATCGCAAACCACCAGCACAGAGAAGGAAAACTCATGCACTCGTCAAAACTTCCCCACGTCGTAGCCCTGTTTTACACTCCTCAAACAGAGCACCGGCAATAGCAACCATGAAGGGCCACGACTCGACGAAGAAACCACCACAGCAACTCCACCTTCCAGACCGTGCACAACCGTGCACGCCACTGTGAAGAGACTTCCGTCACCGTGACGTTCGGAGCAAGAGAAAACACTACCCAGCCATGCAATACCGTAGCACCAGCGCTGCTTCTCCCCTTTGCAACAACACCAACGTCACCCACGTTCCTCTGCGGCGACTCCACGCTGCTCAGCACACGCCGACGCTACCACCAGTCACCTCAGAAGACAGCAGACCACCCTCAACAGCCAAGGCACGCCGCAGCAGCCATGGACGTGAAGAAGCCTCTGCTTCTCTTCCAAGGTAGCAACCTCAAGGGACGCCGAACCACCCCTCCGACGACACAGAAACTGCCGGCCATTTTTTTTTCCGTCGCACCCACTCCTTTTCCGACAGCCCACGACCGTCGCCACCCTTCTCTCTCTCTCGACAGCGTTTCAACGTGTCAGAGCACCTTCTCTCCGACTCACGTTCTCTCTCTCGGCATCTCACACCACTGCCCAGACAAAGCAGTCGCGTCGTCAACCCCCGCTAGCCACCCAGAACCGCCGCACGTCAACCTCTCTCTCTCGGTGAGCCCCTGCCTCGGACGCCTCTCTTGTTGCCTCTATTTCTCTACAACATATATTACTTACTTTTAGGTTTTAATTTACTAAGTGCAGGTGTTAAATGAGATTACTTTATTGCCCTTTTTAATTCCTTTCCATAGTGTTTCAAGTATAATTACATTTACAACCTTAAGTTTAAATATATGTTTCTTTTGAATATTATTACATCATTTTATTTGAAGTCAAGTTTAATATTTCAAGTTGAGTTTAATTTTATTAAATAAATATATTAGTCAAGTGTTCATTTTTTATAAGAAAGTGTTGAAAGAATTTGAAATATATTTTATTAAAATATACTATTGAGCCTAATATTTTAGTTAATATTTCCTTTGTCTATTTAGTCATATTTTCTTTAATAAAATTATTATGTTATATTAAGGAATTTTAAACTATAGTATTTATTATTAATTTTACAAATAAATTTCAATAGTAAATAGCAAGTGTTAAATCGTTTATGTTTAAATCTTTAAATCTATGGTATGTAATGAAACTGTAATGTTATTATAGTAGATTTTAATATATTTATTAAAGTTGTAATTTTTAATAAAGAAATGTGTTCAGAATATTTAAATGATATTATTATTTATTGTTGAATTATGTTAATTATAAGAAATGAAACTTAGTTTAAGAATTTAAGTTTAAGAATTATTTTAAAATAGTTCGAGTATTCATCTAAATTATAAATTAATATTTTAAGTAATTTAGATATTGGGATTTATTGAAGTGTTTAACACTATTTTTAGATTTGTGGATTTAATTAAGTAAAATATTAGTACTTATGTGTTTCCAAACAAATTTAGTGATAGTTATTATTTCATATAGGTCTCAAGTTACGAAGTGTTATTCAAGAAGACACACAGCGAGGTAAGTAATTTGATCACAAGTTTATGATCAACATAGTTTAGTTTATAGATAATTAGTATACAAGCCAGTTCTTTCCAGCCAATTATTTTATGCACCACTCATGTCATATGTAAACATGTCATCCAGCATAGCATACTATTTTGTCATTCCGTATCATGTTTAAATTCAGAAATTATGATTATGTATATAGTATGTCATGCATCTCATGTGTATAAGACACGTAAGCCATTTTAATTTTCAAGTGAAAGATAAGATCAGATCAGTTAATAAGATGACCATTCAGATGTATGGTACCAATGCAGCTCAGTTTCATAGTGGATGTGCAAGCCACGAACTCAGTCGTGGTCCACCATAGTATGCCAGAATACTATCAGCGGCTCCCCTTACTGCAGCGGGACGTGGGGTCGGTGCACAATCTCGCACACAGGGTTAAGTGTGTTGGCCAGTCAGATAAATTAGATCAGTCAGATTAATCAGTCAGATCAGTCAGTTAATTCAGTTAAAACAGTCATGTATAACACAAGCATCAGTATGAATAGTCATGAATTTAAACTCTCAGCATGAAAGTTTTTATAAAAACCTTATGTTTAGTATGTTTACGTTGTGATGGATTTCTTGCTGAGTCTTCGACTCATTTTTATTTGTTTCATGTTTTTAACCACTCAGGTGAGGATGATGAATACGAGCAGGCAGACCAGGAGTAGAACATGAGTTTTGTTCAATTTATTTCATTAAATATTTTTGAAAGACTTTTTATTAGACATTTTTTACAAAATAAATTACTGATTTCATTTATGAAATTTGAGATCTCTTGCTGAATTTTATTTTTTTGAAAAGTACGTGACATTCCTAACCTTTGGGAAGGGGGTGTTACATGAAGTGAAGTAGTGATTTTGATATATTTGTGAGAATAATTCTTTGTTTTTTATGCGCTGTAAAGGAAAGCAAGCCGAGGAAGAGATGATAGTTTTTTATGCTACATCATGGATCAATAGAAAAAGGGGAATCATATGGTGCACTTAATCAATTACTTTGATGAAATGATTCAGGGGGGCAAGGTAAACATGTGGGGAAGGTAGCCACTTGAAAACAACATCTTAACCAATTTTATGGTAAGAACCCTATAGGAAGAGGTTGTGCAAACCTACTTCACAACTAGAAAATACTAACAACAACAACAACAATAATAATAAAATATAAAATATAAAATAATAATAATGATTTTATAATGTATAAAATAATAATAAAATAAAAAATAAAAATATTTTGTCAAAACACTAAAATGATAATGTACATACGATTTAAAAATACTAGAATTATTGTTGTTTGTTTTCTTAAAAGTAATTATACGTGCACGTATAGTTCTCTTTATGAGAAGATTTAGATAGTGAGTTGACATGAGATAAATTGAAATAAAAGTTGAATTTGAAATGAAAGTTAAATAAAAAATTGTTAAAATATTATTTTTTAATATTATTATTATTTTAGAATTTAAAAATGTTGAATTATTTATTGTATTTTATATAAAAATTTAAAAAAATTATAATAATTAGATGAAATAAGATGAAATTCATTTTGTATCCAAACCTAGCCTTATAAAAACTTTTTAAAAAGGATTGTGTTTGTATTTTGAGAAGGAAAATAATAATATTCCCTTAAAAGTTTGCTCCTCATTTTGACAGTCCATATATATATATATTTTTTTTTCTTAATAATTAAGAAAGTAACTTTTAATGTATTAATGTATTTTTTATTTTTAAATTTTTTTAAAGAATTTAAAAAAATTAAAATGTGTCATTTGTACTAGTGAACACGACAACACACTAACAGCACCTTTTGAGAAAATCTTAAAATAGGATGCTTGACAAATTTAATTTACACCCTTGAATGAGAAGGGAACACGTAAGGTGTCTATTGTATTTGCAGTAGAACCTATTTTAGCTGATAAATCTTTAGGGGTAATGTTCCCTTATCTTTTAAATTGTTTTATTTTCGCATTACTTTTTAACACTTTTAAATATTAAAAAAAAAATCACACATTCTTAATAATTAAGTAAAAAAAATAAAAATAAAAAAAGGAGCGGCGTCTTTTAGTACGAAGCGCTAAAAATCACACATTTTCCAATCTTTTAGTACGAAGCGCTGTGTCTCCCCTCAAGCATAGGCACTGGAGCTGTTCCCCCCCCCCCCCCCCCCCCCCCCCTCCCCCAAAAAAAAAAAATCTTCCCAGGTCTCTCTCTCTCTCTCTCTCTCTCTCTCTCAAATAACAATGGGTGCAAGGATGATTATGTTTTGTTACGAAGGTCTCAAGTCTCTGTGTATGGTAGAAACTTCAGGAAGCGAATGGTAGTAAGTGTTTCGGTGATTGATGGGCACACTTCGTTGCAATGTTCAATAGATCCCTTTAGAAGCAAGAGACGATAAAATTTTGAAAGATTGAGCAGTTTTAAAGATGCACTCCAACAAATTGAGTCTGGACGATAAAAATAAAAAGCTCACCAAGGTCCTTTTGCAGAGTTGTGTGGGCTTTCTTCTGTTTAATTTCACTCTATTCTGACGGAGGAGGTGATGAAGCGAAAATCTCTGTGGAAACTTGAATCCCCGGCCCTAATACAAAACCCATATCGATCGGAGAGGGCGGCAAGCATTAGTGACTGATTTTGTCTGCAGTAGCGGAACTGGGCGACGTGTTGCAGAGATTGAAGAGCCAAAGCGAAACCGAAAATTCTCTTACGGAATGGGATTTATTTAAAGAGAAATGATTTGTAAAAACTCTAAATAGATAAATCTTATACAAATTTTTGTAAAAAAATAAATTTTACTTTAAAATAGTGTAAAAAAGATTTATTTTTTTTATAAAAAATTTATATAGAATTTATCTATTTAAGATTTTTATCTAGCATTACTTTTATTTAAAATTAATGATTGATTCAGGGCAACTCATTTTTTTCTCGTAATATTGGGAAGCTTACGTCTTATGCTCGATGACGTAAAATATGGTTTTGCACAACATCCGGTTTAATTCTTATAACTTTGAAAATTTCTATTCATCATTTCTATACACTATATATATATATATATATATATATATATATATATATTTTTTTTTTTATCAAATATATAGTGTATAACTAATGAGTAGAAAAAGTCAACAAATTTAAGAGGAATAAAATCAAAAACAAATTTAGAAAAATAAAAAAAAAAGGTGCGCGGTGTGTGAGGATGATGAATAACAAAATTTTATAACTTTATCGCTTATAGCTTATAACTTAAGTAATAAGTTAAGTTATACTATGAAAAATTTATTTACTATTTGATAACTATATGTTTAAAGTACTTTTTAATATCTTACGTTTGTTTAAAAACAAATTAAAAAAGTATTTTCTAAGATAGAAATAACGATTATTTTAATTTTTAAAAATTATGATCATATCTTTGAAAATTTGAAAGTTGTTATTATTTGAAAGTTGTATGCGTATTTTCGTCCATTAATTATCTTTTTAAAATTCGAATTACGTTTTACATAATTCGAAAAAGCATGTTTGAGCCTCAAACATACTTTTTAACTTACTTGAGATTAAATCTTATAAAAAAAACTTACTTGAGATTAAAAGTAATTTAATATGTAACATCCAAATAATTTTTTTTTTCCATTAAAGAACTTTTAAGACTATTTAAATATTTTTAAAACTCCTACTGCAATATCAAACAGACTCTAAGTAATGTTAGATACAATTAAGTTATGTAAGCGTCTTATACTTCTTTTTTAAAAAAAATGAGATCAGTTATTAAAAAATTAATTTTTATATATAAACTTTCTATTTATTAATTTTTTAAAAAAAGAATTCTACGTTATAACTACAAAATTCATTTATCTATATGTATTATTTTTTCGAATAATGTTACGTATAGTTGTGAAGTGCATAAATATCATGTAAATTTTTTTTTTTTTAAAAAGAGAAGAGTTCAATATTAAAAAATTAATTTTTTATATAAATTTCGTATTTATTTATTTATTTTAAAAAATTACACAATATTTACACATTATATAATTATAAATATCATTTATCTTGTCATCAAATACACGTGACATGAATACAGACGTGTAGTCGAAGTTTGAAAGAGAGAGAAGGGTGGCAGCCTCGGGCTTTTCCCATCGACGAAGGCATCTATCTACCTGTCTAAAGAAAAATTCTCTCCGAGTAATGAATATGATATATCACACAAACCTTGCTGGTTCCACCATAGTTTAGAAAAAGCAACGTACGCCACTTGTTTGCATTAAATTAGGCAAGCGGTAGGGAAAATATTAGACAGCAACAGTTTCAGATCTGACTCTACTTGCCTAACTTCCCCCACAACAGTACTATGCCTTGCACGATATGCTAGCCTATTTCTTGATGCATACACTTTAATTATTTTCATAATATATATTTTTATATCAAATCATATAAAAAAATATATCCACTATACTAACTTCTCAATGTAACTTTTCATTTATATTTTATATTTACCTGTAAATATATGATTTATATCAACTAGCATTTGAGAATCACGCACCATTATTTTTTATACAAGAAATGCTTGGTTTTGCAGGCAAAACTTACATGTTTATAAGTTGACATAATCTAATGTAAATTTAATTTTTTTTTTTTATATTATAAATTTAACATATTATATTAAGAATGTCAGTTTGAACAGTAACCTTTCAGCTTGGAACGAATAGACTGATGCTATATACTTAAAGAAAAAAATATATTAATGAGACGACTTGGTTTCTTGGTTACCCTTGGAAAAGGTTTTCCACGCGTTTACATTAATTAAGGTTCATTGAATTAGAAATGATTGATCTAAGTAGATATCTTACAAAAATATCTTATCTGTAGGGGTCAATTTAGTAGTCTATAATTTAATCTCGAGATAAGACCAGAAATCAAGTTAAGGGATAAAAGTAAGAAGAGATAGGACAAGTTGACTCAGATTCTTAAGATAGAAGAGATTTGGACTTCTAAAAAGAAAATATTTCATAAGGTAAGTTGGACTCAGTCACTACTCTAAGGAAATAAACCTCCATATAATGAGGAGATCCCTTACAAATCTGACAGACTCTCCAAAGTTCTCTACACAAAATATCACTACAGAACCTCCTTACGCCAAACTCACTACAACTCCAAAGGATCTTTCGTAAATTTTTCCATTGTATTGAACGATATGTAAGGTCAGGAGAGATTGTAAAATCATCAATTATAGTGAATTTTACCTCCAAATAATCCGTGAACGTAGGCATTATGCCGAACCATACAAATCTATGTGTCTCTCTTTATTTACTTTTATTTGCTTATTTATTATTTATGTTATGGATGAACGCGAAGAACACCTTATCAAAGCCCAAATCACCGTCATGAGTCAGGGATGATTCTTTCCTCTCTTTTGGTCTGTTGTGCAAATTAAGACATTAATAGTTGGCGCCGTCTGTGGGATCGATTTTCTATTCTTTGCACCAGAAAGGTGACTAGGACAATTTCCCAATTCACGAGATCTTCTCCAATGAGCCAGATAATTTTTCTCTCAAATTAAATTTTTGCTTGTCATTTTATTTCGTTAAGAATTTTGTTGCAAAAAGAAGGAACAGAAAAAAAAGAAAAAAAAAAGAAACATGTGCAGATACACTGCATGTGCTGTGCATGTGGGACGTGCGCTATGCATGGGAGGAAAATACCATTCACATAAGGCACGTCCATGCAAGTGCACAGCAAGTACGCAGACGATGGGTGCACGCCTTCGTGCACTCATTAACCCTTATGACGGGCGGTACAACCACGCCAACTCCTCGTCGCGGTGACTGGATATCCAAGCAAATCTAGCGAGAGTTTGAGCTGACACCTCATAAGAGCCACTCACCGAGAAGCCATCGTCTTCTCCATCCATCACACACCGTGTGGAGCTTGCTCGCCGCCGCGTGAAGCCACTAGTAACTGACGTCTGGGTCTTCGGTGGGTTCTGCCACCACCGTGACACTCCATGACCTAGAAGATGATGGCGACCTCACTCGCACCATGCATACCGCTGAGGTAGGCATTCGTGGGCCAGCAGGACTGTCGCCAACCACCTACATGCATGACGTGGCCCATATCCGGCCACCAGAACGAACGGTCAGACAGAGCTAGATGCCGACAAAAAAGCCCTTGGCCACAACAACTTTTCTTAGGCTGTCGGCACTCCTTATGGCTCATTATTCTTGTGGCGAGCAACAAGCACACTACAGAAGTTGTATTCTTGCCACCTCCATTGCACGACACTAATCAAGTCCGACCGTCGTTTACAAACGCCCAAACAAGGCCGGCTGCAGTTTTCCGAATGGCTCCTCACTGGTTCCCCTCACCAGGTTCCACCGACCGCCTCCCTCACACACCGAATCCACAAGCTAACAGATTGTAAGCTGGCGAACATCTAGTAGCGACCACCTGACTAGCCTGCGTTTTTTGCCGCCTTCAAGGAGGAACTCAACCATGTAAGCTCGCCGAAATCCTCGCCGCCAAACGTTGCAATAGTAGACAGGAAGAGCCACGCCTAAATGTTCGTGAGTTGGTAGACCACCATTAATGATCACTTGACTAGCCGGCGTTTTCTGTTGGTGATAAGAAAGTCCCCGACCATGGAGGCTTTGCTCAATGTCAGCCCGTCACCAAAGCTTACTGCAGGAGCTACCCGATGCCAACACCACAATGCGCTTGCCAGCCCAGCCCAACCATGAGCTCGGGCACCACCCACAACCACGCCGCGACCCTCAGGTGTGTTCTGCTGCTGCCATGGCATCGCTGACCCCAGCAAGCTCTAAACTGTTGAATCTAACCTGCATGACCATCCTCCTCCATGGCAGCTCCAAATCAAAACCATGCAACTCTGTCGTAGTTAACACCACCGTAGCTACATCTCGCCATCCTCGTCCAAGCAGCTCACACGACCCTTAGCAGTTGATCGAGTGGCGTTTCCTACTATCGTGAAGGCACTTCCGACCTAAAAGTCTTAGGCGAGTTCAAATGCACCATGCACGTGCAAGCAGCCACCCCATGCAACACCTCACCAAAATGTGGCAGCCAACATGCAACGTCTCGCCACCCTTGGGCGAGCAACAACACGCGAACATGCAACTCCTTTAGGCAAGCAACAAGACCAACACCTCTCAACGAGCAAAAATTCAGCAGTCTCAACAGTGCAAGATTATTGCTACAAAAGCACTCAATGATGAACAATTTCTCCATGCAAAAATCATTCAGCAGCGAACCATCCCAGTAAAAAAAAATAGAAAGCAGCAACAAAATTGCACTGGAATATACTTTACTGGAAATCACCTGCGTGGCGCGGAACACCGCTTACAAAGCCCCCTCTCGGGCATCTTAATCTATATTTATCAGAATAGATAGTTTGGTATTGCGGGTATTCCGAGCCTTCATCAATGCCAAACCATGGTTGCTCGAGGACATCGCCCGTGTGTCACTAGCCTTCACCACCCTCTAGCGAAACGGCTCAGGTTTACAAATCTCAAACTTGTATTTGTATCATGCTAACCTATTTGGTTTTAGGTGAAACCTCTTAGGACGATCGAACTTAGCCTCTCCCCACAACAATACAGTCGAGCATCCCCTCAAACACCAAAGTCGAATCCCTAGACTCGAGGTGAACAACGACCCTCAAACATCAAAATCGAGTCCAAAGACTCACGGTGCAGCCAATGAGCGTGGAGGTCAAGAGACCATACGGCCCCTTTACTTAGCCACCAAAGTCGAGTCCAAAGACTCGTAGTGCAGCCAATGAGCATGGAGGTCAAGAGGCCCCACAAGCCCTTTACTTAACCATTAAAGTCGAGTCCAAAGACTCGTAGTGCAGCCAATGGGCGTGGAGGTCAAGAAACCTCACGACCCCCTTACTTAGCTATTAAAGTCGAGTCCAAGACTTGCAGTGTAGCCAATGAGCGTGGAGGTCAAGAAATTCCATGACCCTCTTACTTAGTCACCAAAGTCGAGTCCAGAGACTCTCGGTGTAATGGGCGTGGAGGTGTAAAAAAAAAAAACCTTGCAACCCTTGCCATCAAAACAGGCAGGAAAGGTCGAGGACCACTAGACTTCCCAGGCACCTAGTAGGCAGACTACCCTCTGGACTGTTCGACCTCTCTCACCTAGACAATAATATAAGCACAACATTTTCTCCAGCAAAAGTCGAGTGTTTAAGCTCGTGCCACAACAGCCACCAGCGGGTTACATTCGGGAATGAGCCACCGAACTTCATAATCGCCTTGCATGGGTTTCTTTTGGGAGCTAGTCGACGGGCTCGACAATTGCTTACGATGGACTCAGGGAGTCGATGATGGGCTTCCTGACCACTTAAGCGCGGGTTACTACAAACAAACTCCAACATCAACCCTAAAATGGGAACATCAAATACCAAGGGGCAGAAAATCCACAACTACCAACAATAGCAAAAAGGATCACGGAAATATACACAAAAAACCAATCATGGAAATATACACTATTCATCGACAATAAACAATCTCATAGGCAAATATCCACATAAATAAACAAACTCAAAACTGAGCCCCACGCTCACCACTACCGCGGTTGAGTACATATCTTGCCCAAGCAGAGCTTCACGCTCATACCTAATGCGGTTGAGTATATCTCCCACCAAATCAGAGCTCGACACTCTCACCTAATACACTCGAGTACACCTCCCGCCTATCTCTCCAAGCTGAGTTCCTCATTGCTTAACACAAAACAAACAGAAAACCAGAAAATAAACAGAAAATCGGGGACCAAACAGGAAACCATAGACCAATTTTTAAAATTTGTTATGTAGATTATTGACTGCAAGATTCTCAAGGCCTTTTTGTCCAACATATCACTCTTAAGAATCGCGGGCATCTATAGAGGTTAAATCAGCAGCCTATAATTTAGCCTCGAGATAAGGTCGAAAATCAAGCTAAGAGATAAAGCCAAGAAGAGATAGGATAAGTTGACTCAGACTCCTAAAAAGAAAGAGACTCAGACTTCTAAAATGAAAAGACTTTACAATGCAAGTTAGATTCAATCACTCCAAAGAAATAGGTCTCTATATAATAAGGAGATCCCCCACAAATCTGACAGAATCTCCACATGCTCTCTACACAAAATATCGCTACAGAAGCTCTTTACGCCAAACTCCATTACAACTCCAATGGATATTCTCTAAAATCCTCCATTGTATTGAGCGATATGTGAGACCATGAGAGATTATAAAATCACCAATTATAGTGGATTTCGCCCCCAAACAATCCGTGAACGTAGGCATTATGTCGAACCATGTATATCCATATGTCTCTCTTTATTTACTTTTATTCGCTTATTTATTATTTATGTTATGGATGAACGCGAAGAACACCGTATCAAAGCCTAAATACTGTCGTTAGCCGGGGATAATTATTTTCTCCTTCCAATCTGTTGTGCAAATTAAGGCATTACTAAGATCGATCTGTATTACTTTAAGTCACGATTAAAGCTGGTATTAGACAAGAATTTAAAGAAAATATAACTGTCACTACAAGAAAATTGAACATTTATGATGAATTATTTGTGATAAAAATGGCTATTTCTGATGAGAATTGACTCGATTTGATAGAAAATAATTATTTTGATAAGAAATAACTGGAAGTCAATAAAAGTTTTCTTGTAATGTGTTCAAGACAATTTTACTCAACCCGGGGGTGGATGTTGGTTTGGAGTAGTAGCAATATTAATGGGAATTTCAATTAAAATTCATCCTGAACTGATTTTATCATCATCACAATTAGGAAAATTCATGAAATCTAAATCATTGTATTTGATCAAATAATTAAGATGCTCATTATGACATGTCAATTTTGTTGTGCATAAGATAACTATATATGTGGGTTGCTATCAATGATTTAGCTGATTGCATTATCACAGAATCCATTCTCACCAAGTGTTGGCCGTCCACTCACCTAGGGTTGGTGGCCGGGTACTTGCACTTGGCCCGCCTGGCCCCGCTTGAGGTGGGCAGGGAAGTCCTCCGCATGATTCGGCAGGCGCCAACTCCCCGGAAAATGGGGAGTGATCAGTGCCGGGTGGAACACTATCCCACCTGGATTTATATACATATATATATATATATATGTTACATATATTTAAAAAAAAATTAACGAAACAACGTTATTTTATTTTAGATTAAAATAAAAGACCCTCCCTGCGTACACCGGATCTCTTCCGGAGGGCAGTTCCAATACATTCTCTCTTATCTACATATATACCCAGTTTTCAGGTCTTCTAATATCTTTTCAATTTTTATCCTGATCAGTACTAGTACTCCTCTTTGAAAGAACATTTAGGTAGTAATAATAAACAAGTCAAGCTATATACATATATTCAAAGACTAAAATCTGAAATCAATTTAGGTAGTGATCACAAAGGTTTACCTGAGGTCGTAGGTCAAGCTTCGGTGGAGTTAATATATTTTTGGTTAATAATCAGTCATGACCATGATCGATGAAGGCAAAAGTAACTCCAAAATTCCTCTTCACACCTGTGGCGTTGATCATCTTCACTTTCATATATAGTAAAATCCACTAATCCATCTGCGGAAAGGTTCTTCAGTATATAATAGTAGTAAAGATAATGTTATAGAGCGCTACAAAACTCACATGAAAGACAAAGGAAAGAACCAAAACTAAATCCTAGGACGTACATATGTAACCAGCACTCGTTTGTTTTCAGAAATGAGATGAGATGAGATGAGATGAGATTAAAGTTAAAAAGTTGAATAAAATATTGTTAGAATATATTTTTTAATATTATTTTTGTTTTGGGATTTGAAAAAGTTGAATTGTTTATTTTATTTTGTGTGGAGATTTGAGAAAGTTGTAATGATGAAGTGAGATGAGATGAGATGTTTCCTGAAAACAAACGAGACCTTGGTTTCTTACTTTCCACCTCCAAACCAATCCTCTTTCGACCCTTAATAAAATCTTGGGACCCTCGTTGTACTTAGCGCGCGCATCACTTTTATCATGAATTAGTGCTTAATTCTGGGTGTTCATTCAATCAATCAATGAAAAATTAACTTTCAAAAATCAAATATCATTCCTAGTACAAAATGTGATTCCATCCACATGAATATTATAAGAACAGAATATATATATATAGCATGATATAATTAAAGACCACCTAGTACTTGCATATATGCAGACATGCATTCATATGCTTTTGATTAAAGTACTTCACTCAAACGGTTTCACACTCTGAACCATCTGTTCCTAAATATTTGCTGACATAAGATATAGATCGTCACTAATTAACAATGGACGGTTGGATTTGCTCGGGTTCTTCCGCAGTTGTTCTTGCAGTAACACTCTAAAGAGAGAGCTTTAGGTCTAGCCTTTCTTCTTCTTCTTCTTCTTTATCGTTTTCTTTCCTAGCTTCTGGTTCTCTTTCAGAAGAACCTGCATGAACAGTCTTGAACTGAGCTTCCCGGCGGCTTTCTTCCATGAAGTCTTCGCGTTCGAAGGACGGCGTCCAAACTTGGATATTGGTCTGCTCCTGATGATGATGATGATCTTCCCCAGCTTTCTTATTCTTTTTCTTATTCTGTAATCCCTTGGTTGCATCAGAGCCATTCATCAAACGGTCACGAGCCTCTCGGATATTCCTGATGAGATCATAAAACTTCTCCATTTTCTGTTCGTCATCTTCCACGTCGTCGTCATGATAGTGGCAAATTTTTCTCTTCCTGCTCGCAGCGGCAGCTGCCTCCATCTGATGTTTGAGTGCAGAAAGAGACAACGGCGCATGCAGTTTCTGGGTTGCTTCCCCGCTTCTTCTCTAAGAAACCCTCAATTATTATATAAGGTCACAGTAATGGCGTGGGTCGAACCTTTTTTTTTTTAATCTTTAAAATATAAAATAACTAATCAAATCCATCTTTTAATCTTTAAAATATAAAAGATCACAGTAGTTTGTGTGCTGAGAATATTTAGTCTATTCTTAAAATATTTTATTATTATTTAATATTTTATTATTATTATTTTTACTATTATTTATAAAATATCTAATAATCCTTCTCAAATCTTGACTCTATACTCTATTTTATTTAGTTAAATATTTTACTTATTGAATTATCTATTAAAAAAAAATCTAATTCTTAAATAAAATAAAATATTAAAATATAAAATAAATAATAAAATTTATCTATATGGTTAACTTAAAAATGATTTCCCACTATCCAAATGACCAAACTGTCATATTCTTTCCCCTTTGGTAATTTCAGTAAAAACTTATTAGCCTACCGGGTGTAAGCCCTGCTTTGGTAATTCAAATAACTACAAATTAGTTGACTGCTGAGTCTCTCATAAAAACTTAAAAAAAATAAAGAAAAGTTGACTGTAGAGTGACTTGTCCTAGAGTCTGTGTCTACGTCATTCCACCAGCAATCTGACACTCCCTTATGACACCCGCTCAGATGGACTCTACCCTTCACTCTTTCATTTTCGCATTTTTATTTTCAGAAAACATAAAAAATTAACAAAAAACATGAAAAAAAGGTGTAACAGTGATATTTAAATAATTATTAAGTATTCTTAGATTACTAAAATATATATGAAATAAATTTAATTACGGGAGGATAAAAATACCACGTCATCTTAAATATTTCTCACAACATCTCAAAGTTTTGGGTTTGCTATATTTTGTATTTTAAGTTTTATTATTTTCAATATACATGTTATATGCGATCTTCAACTGCGATTAATTAAGCTAACTATATATAAATTTATTAAAATATGTGACTTGAAAATAATAAGATGGATAAAAAATAGTAGAATAATAATATATATAAGACTCAAATATATAAGTTTTTACAATTTTTTATTAATAAAAAAATCTACTCAATAACTATACACCACACATTTATTATGAAAAAAATATAAAAAAGATAAAAATCGAGTGTCTAGTGTAAGTTTGTTGAGTTGAAAAATTATTTATAAAAAAAAAAAAATAGATCCAATCAAAACTCACTTGGTGGAATATATTTTTTATAAAAAAATCTTCACAAAACTTATATATTTAGGATTTATCCTTAATATTATTCTATTAAATATGTTCTAAGCAATAGTTTTAGAATATAATTTTTCTTTTTATAATATGTCGAACATGATATAAATTGGTCTTCAACTTTTTTTCTGTAGTAGGCTTTATTTATTTTTACAATTCATCTCATCTCATTTTAATTTATTTAATAATTATAATTTTTTTAAATTGTTATATAAAATAAAATAAATAATTTAATTTTTTTAAATTTTAAATAAAAAATAATATTAAAAAAATATATTTTAATAATATTTTATATAATTTTTAATTTTAAACTTAACTTATCTCTTTCCATCTCCTAGACTACAAGGACTGCAACGTGAAGCTGGCAGGCAGAGGCAGGGTGACAGTAGAAGAAGATAAAAGTTATGGTTTCTTTTTTCTTACCAATTTTCGTTACCTTATTCATTCATTTCCCTGCCCTTTTTTCACCCTCCCCACGTACGTCGGGTACGTAAGTGATGGGATAATTGGAATTTGTCCATTCTGCGTCCTCTTATTTTGTTAGTGTCAAATCATCAGTGAATTGGTATCAATTAAGCTGTCCTGTTTCTTTTAAAAAGAATAAATATAAATAAAAATTATTATTTAAAAATATTTATTTTATATATATAATGTGATATCATTTAAAATATATATTTTTTTAAATAAATATTAGAAATAATCAATTAGAAGCAATCATACAGTGAATATAAAATATACATTACTACAATGACTTCTTTTTAACATTACTCTTTTAAAAAATACAAATTCCATCATGACAAGCTTATATTGCTTTCCACATCAGCACGTCGTAAAGATGATGTAAAACCATCCTATGATTCCTATCTTATTACTAATATCTTGCAAAATTCTCAATACGCATACTCGTGTGATTATGATTTTCTATAGTTCTAATTTCAATATTTTCAAACATCAACATCTAAAGATGTAGACGTATATATATATATATATATATATATATATATATATAAGTATATTATAGATCCCACTATATTAAATGTTGAGATCTAAATTATTTATCGAAAATATTTAGTACAGTTATGAAATATTTTCCACTTTCTAAATTTTAGAAAATGTAGGGATTAAAAAATGAGAAATGATTTTTATAGTTATAAAATGTATAAGTATCGCGTACTATTTAAAAAAAAATTGAGTAAATTTAAGATCCACATAAAAAAAATTAATTTTTAAATACTAATCTCACTCTTTTTCAAAATACGTATGTGACGCTTATACAACTCATAATTGTGTCTAATATTACTTTATTTTACAAATTTATATTAGATAAGGAGGAAGTAGTTTTGTAAAATTGAAATTAATTCATTTTTAATGAAATAATTAACATTCTTGTATTTATGCTGTAAAATAATTGTAAAAGAGTTATAGTAGTTATATGATTACTTAATAATTATTTAGAATTTAGAATTTGACAATTATTAATTAAGAACTTGATCCATCATGTACCCCTAATTGATTTCCAGCTTAAGGATGATTAATTATGGGTATAATGTGGCTGGTGCTTAGGAAATATTAGAATATTACTACAATTAAAACTTACTGCATGGTATAATATGAATAATTAAGGCCTTCAGGATACTCCTCAATTTTATGGAGTTGGAATAATACAATGATTTTTTTTTTTTTTTTTTTCAGGAAATCGTGTACATCTTTGCAACGGATGTTAATCGAAATAATTTTTACGAAGCTATTGGCATATATATATATATATATATATTTATATATATTCCCATTCTGATCTAATCAATTAGGAAGCGCCAGAGAGAGCTTCTGGGCATATGATGATCTTATCGGCCTTATAATGGCTTCTGTAATTAATTCTATCGAACAAAATGTAAACAAATGAAGATCTCAGAAATCTGATCAGCAAGCATATGAATACTGAGGTACAATCAAACATTAAACAATTCGAGACGAACACATGCATTAATTGAAAAAATAAATCCATTTGGGATAAAAAGACATGCACAATTTCTGTCCTCCGACCATCGGTTCCAACTGTAAGCCATGCGCGATGTTCCATGGCGATCCTAATCTATAAAAAATTTTATATACTATATTATCATCTCACATTCATCTTATTAAATATGATATGATACATTTATCACTATTAAATGATCATTTATTATAATTTTTTTTATCATCTAATAGTGATAAATATATCTCATACAACTTATATAATATGTTTAAAATAAGATGCGAGTGTGATATATAACATTACTTCTTATCTATATATGGGTCTGAATATTATGATTATGATTATTATTATTATTATTATTATTATTATTATTTTAAATCATTTAGAACCATTAGATCTTGACCATCCCGATAAAGGACCCGATTCAAAGAAAAGTTTTGCATCGATCCTTTAATTGTGAACCATAACTTTCCATTAGAATCCAATTCTATACCTTGAAGCGAGATAACATCACAATTCACATCTATGCTCAGTACGTAGCCAGTGTGTAATATATATATACACACACATACTATGCAACGGCCCGAGTGGGTTAGTTTCGGGATGTACTTGACATAATAATTTAAATATAAGAAAATAAAAATCAGTAGTTTATTTGTCTAAAAAAAATACAAGATTAAAGAAAGGTAAAAAAATCAAGATTAAAAAAAAAAATCTAAACTTCAGTAAAGTATGAATATTGGTATGCA
This sequence comes from Juglans microcarpa x Juglans regia, assembly GCF_004785595.1. Classification (NCBI taxonomy): domain Eukaryota; kingdom Viridiplantae; phylum Streptophyta; class Magnoliopsida; order Fagales; family Juglandaceae; genus Juglans; species Juglans microcarpa x Juglans regia. The sequence goes on from NC_054600.1 coordinate 24,836,767, forward strand.
TCCATATTGGATAATCTATTTACTCTCTATAAAATAATAAAATATTATTAACTTAATAGTTTTTTTAATTTTTAATTTTATCACATTTATAGTTCTACTAATTAAAATATTAATAATAATTATATTCTAATCAAATTTATAATTAATATTATATATTGATTGTTTTAAGTATTTTATTAGTTAGTCAAATTTACTTAAAGTTGAATTTTACCATGAGTATGCTCTAAAGTGTTTCAGTTGTTAAGAGTAAAGTCATTTTAATTTTTTTATTTAAAAAAATTGAAACAAAAATAAAGAAAAATGAGTACACTGTCAGAACAAAAATGACATGAAAAAGAAATGTCAATTCATGTGTGCCACGGGGCTATTAAGGGTCTTTTCGTAAAATATGATCATTCATTAAATTCTATAAGGGAATTACACGTCAAATGGTCAAGGGTTTTAAGAACTTTTTGATAAAACAAGAATTTTTATTAAATTATATAAGGGAGTTATACGTCAAATGATAAGGGTCTTAAAGATCTTTTGAAAAAACATGACTTAACGGACTTAACGGAAAAACAAAAAAAATTAACTAAAAAATAATAAAAATTACTATTCACAGTTAGATGGTCATTTATTATAATAGAATAGATATATAATATATATATATATACACACACGTACACTGGCCGGTACTGCAGATCAAAGAGCTCGTTAATAATGCAGCAATATTGTAGATACTGTTCTTCTGACCAATAAATAAATAAATAAAGAAGGAATCCATAATCCGATCTCATCATGTACATATAACCATATAACCTCAACAAATTATACTAATTGTCGGCTAAAGTGAAATTTCGATCACTACACACACATATATAATGCTGCATAAGGTAAATGAAAATTGCAAGTCTGGTTCAAAATAAAAACTAACTTCTTCCACCTTGAGACAGCTCATACACATTATATATGATACGAGACTAGCTAGAGAGAAAGCGTTAGGTCTAAGCCTTCTTCAGTAATTTCTTTGTGAGCTTCTTCTTCCCTTTGAGCAGAACCCAGAAAGGTCACATGAGGAGGGCATGAGTTGAATAGAGTTGCCCTTTCCGCGAAGTCTTCACGTTGGAAGGAGGGTTTCCAAACTGCAACTTGCTTGTGATCTGCCGCCTTGACATTGATGATCTGGTTTTTCTTGTTCTCTGTCCCGCTTATGAATGCATTCGAGCCATTCAAGACCAAATTACGGTCACGAGCCTCACGTATATTCTTTATGAGAGCAAAGAACTTCTCTATTTTTTGTTCTTCATCTTCATCCTCGTGATCATGGCAGATCTTTCTCTTCTTGCTCGCACGTCCCTCCATATATCATGCGATGCTTTTGGTCTGCAGCAAGCAAATAAATTAGAACCTAGAAAGAGACTACAGCATGCAGCGCACTTTCTTGGTTGCTTCTGCGCTATTACTCGGAGAGACACTCATTTATATAGGGTCAATGTCTTGGCCGTATTTAATCATTTTACTCACAATGTGATCCACATGCACTAGACATGTTTGATGGAGAAAAAAAGCTGCGTTTTTTTTTTTTTTGGGTTGGTAGGGAGTGGTTTTGGTGAGGGCCTGGCTTTTATTAAGACTCCTGCCTTTCTAGTACGTGTTACTGCACCCAAAACGTGATGCACGCATTATGACATGTTAGGCAGGCAGTACTCTAGCTTCTCACATTTTTCTTTTTGATTTGTTTATTTTACCTTGTGTGTTTGCACGTGAACACATGTTGCAAATTAAAATGCAAATCTCGAGCAGTACTCTAGTTTGTGTTTTGTTCTAAGCCAGCTGAGACTTTGTTTTGTTTTGTCAATACTTGCATGTTATTTTATTTATGATCATCATCTTCTCATTACGCGACATTTAATAATTAAAAATTATTTATTATATTTCGCTTGGGGGTTAATTATTTAATATATATCAACATCATATCATGTTGAGAAGATGATTATAAATAAAGTTTATCGGAATTGTTTTGCAAGAATTTGGGATTGGTGGGTGTAAATTAGTTTTGCAAACTAGTTAACTATATATATAGGTTAATGCTCTCATCATGAATTAAATATCGAATAATTGACTGGTGTTGACGAATCTTTGCCCAATTAATTATACAGCCTGTAGCCCTGAAGAAATGCATGCACTGCCAAATTAAGTTATTAGTCCCTCGACATGTGATAGCTAGCCTGCAAGACGCTTTGGTCAAGATAGTTAAACATAATCTTCTATTCGCGGTTGAATTAATTATCGGAGTCTATTCATAATATTGTTGAAATATTTACGTATATATACGTAATAACTATAAATAGATATAAATTAATATGAAAAAGTCGATTTCGAGCATGCACCAATATTAAATATAAAATATTCATTTAATGAAATAATACGAATTGAAGACTAAAATCATTTTTGTAAGACAGAAGCTCACTTTATTCTTCTCTCAATTTTTATATTTTATTTTTTTGTAATAAAAAAAATTATATAAATTTGATATACAACTTGATCATCAAAACGTTTATATCTAACAATTCCTTTAATCTTATCTAGTACTGGCGGAAAACTCTTGAAAAATACATATTATGTGATCACTTTAAAAAATAAAAAAAGGGTCCGACAGAAGTTTTTATTTTTTTTGGAAGATCCGACAGAAGTTGTTGGAATAAATTTTGATATGAAAGTGATATGAAAACACGAGAGAGAATTAGGGGTAAAGTATTGAGAGCAGATGTCACAGAAGATATCATATCATATTGGAACAAAATCCTCTGTCGCGCGCTTGCATTGCCGTTGCCTCTCTGTTCAGTGTGCAGCAACGTATGACCGACGGATCCTCCTCTAAGAATAAGTAAAGTAAAAGTTAAAACCAAACGTACAGCAGGTTTTTTGTCTCCCTTTGATCTTTCCTTTTCTTTTCTGGGAATTTGATCAACGCTCAAGAGTGGGGTTTTTCCCTTGTGTTTTTCTCCGACAATATCATAAAATTCTGCTTTTATTATCATATATCTAAAAAGAAAAATTCTATTATTAAATATTGTGTAGAGCACGTCTAGTATATTACTTACCTGGCATAACTTGATTTAAAATATAAGTTTTGGTATGAATTCGTCAAAATAGAATCTATTAGATATATAATCAATTTGAACACTCATCTATGAAAGTAAAAAATTAAGTCAATAGATAGAGAATCTAGACCAGTTAAGAACTCGTTTCAAAAATCTAGATTATATGAAAATATAGACCCGTTGAAGAACGTAAATTATAAGGAAGAACGTCATAAAAATTGTGATTTGTCTTTGATAAGTTCAAAAGTTTATTAAAAAATAAGGAGAGATAAACTCAATTCACAATGAACACATTCATTAAATTTCATAAACTTCTTAGGTTGAGGCTACAAAGAGTATTTAAACCAAAACTCAATTAAAACCCTAGCCAAAATAAAATATTTTCTTCCAAAAATACCCCTGGATGAATAGTATCGCGGCTACAATACTTGTTTAAACTCTAGTTCCTAAAAAATAACTTTTCAAATAAGCCATTGACCAAAATATAAGGCCTTCCCAAAAATCTTAGTTCATAAGAAATAAGACATATGTGGACTAAACATTTTCAAGCCCAATTATTCTATACTAATTGATATAACTAATAAAATAAATCCATTTAATGAAATAAATAAGTTCAAGACCTTCAATCACATAATTATAATAATAGACCCTAATTTATGTTGTACTCTTCTATAGGTTGTATCACATAAATGATCACTGGATCTCCTTCTTTCAAGCCCATCTTGAATATTCGGTTGTTGCTAGACTCGTCATCAAATGGATTATATCAATCTTTGCATTTCTTCCTTGACCTTCTTAACTCTTAATCTTGTAATTGGTCTATCTGAAACTTGCAAAGGATCTTTAAGACTAGGACCACATTATTTCCCATCAAGTTCTAAAATTTAAATATTACAAATTAAATGATATGGATGATGTGCTCTACACACCAATATAAGAATAAAATAACTTATTTAAAAAAAGAATGAAATGATCAAACAATTTATATAATACACTAAATGAATATTATCTATTTAAAAAATATTTATTCCTTGTATGGAACAATATGGCTATTGATTTCAAGTAGTAACATCAATCACAATTGTGCCCTGCTTGGAAGGGGTGAAGCTGTGTCACCTTTTCTGTCTAGAGGTGGCAATATGTAATACGATCTGTGAATCCAACACAAATACAATATGAAATTAGCAGGTTTGGATTTGATGTTAATGGGTTCGTGTCAAAACGAGTTGACCCGTTAAGACATGATTGATAAACAGGTAAATAATGAGTTAACCCACTTAATCCGAAATCAACTTGTTTTGATCCGTTTAAGTTTTATTTCAAAGTTATAATTCTATTATTGTTGAGTTGTAATGTTGATATTTCTCAGTATGTTTATATTTTTATTATTGGGATTGTAATTATGTACCTATGCTCATATTTATTATTGTAGGGTTTGTAATATTGATTTTATTATATATTGAAATTTGAAAAATATTGATATTTTTTGTTAGTAAGTAGACTTTTTTTTTTTAAATATATTGTCGCTACTAATAAACATATATTTAAACTTTTATGCAAACTTATGTTAATTAAGTCAAATGGGTCATGCGTGTTCGTTCAACCCATTTACATGAAACGAGATTAAATGATTCGTGTTGTATTGACATATTTTTAATTAATTATTAAACATGCCAAAATGAATGATACAACACTACCCGCTATTTAAATGAGTCAAGTTATAATTGAAAAATATTGATATTTTTTGTTAGTATGTAGTTTTTTTTTAAAGATATTGTAGCTACTAATAAATATATATTTGAACTTTTATGCAAACTTATGTTAATGATCAAGTCAAATGAGTTATGCGTATTAGTTCAACCCATTTACATGAAATGGGATTAAATGAGTTGTGTTGACATATTTTTCAATCATAACTTGACCCATTTAGATAATGGGTAGTGTTGTATCATTCGTTTTTTTTTTTTTTTTAAGATTTTGTGGCTATTAATAAATTTATATTTGAAGTTTTATAAGAACTTATGTTAATCAAGTCAAATGGATTATGCGTGTTAGTTTAATCCATTTACATGAAACGAGATTAAATGAGTCGTGTCGTGTTAATATATTTTTACTTAATTCTTAAACAGGTCAAAACGAATGATACAACGTTTCCCACTATCTAAATAGATTAAGTTATGATTTGAAAGTTTGACACATTTAACTTATTGGGTCGGGTTTGAATTGATCCATATAATTGAATATTTATGACTTAACACGACATGAACATAATGACTCGTAAAGACGAATTATCACCCCTACTCTATCCTATCTGCAGTGGACAATACTCTTGAAAGACTAGCTTTTATGTTACTTTTTCACAAATATATATATATCTTTATCTCTTTCCATTATCGATTGCTTTTAGTTCTCCATCGTCTTCGGTGAGGTCTCCTTCCTCCTTTGTAAGATTCTTTTGCTTTGGAGTTTTAGCGAGAGGTCTTTTCCCTCCAACATGTAAGAAATTACAAATTGAATGGACAATGGTAAGAATTGAGAGGCCAACTTACCTTCTCCTTCTACTTCATTTGATTTAAATAGTACAACATCAATTAATAGAGAAATTACAGCTTTACAAGAGTAAATATGGAAATGTACAAAATGGAAATAAGATTATTTAGTATGATACAAGTGAAAGAGCAAATCAAAGAAACACTGATCACGCTGGTTCTGGAGGAGATTGGGTCCGACAATCATTTTGGAATGTCCAGAAATATCAGCTAATTGACTTGGTCTAACACAACACTCATCTTCCTCCGCGGACCTCTGTTATCTTTATTATTCCATCAATTGTTTTTTGGTAGATGTGAACCACTTTAGCTACTGTTGTGTGTCCTAGAGATTCTGAGTCTTTGCTGCTTGCTTGCATCATCCGAGGTTGCTAACTCTACGAATCCCTACGTTCATACGTGGATTGAAGCTTGCAGACCTCCTCGATCACATGTTTTCTGTTTTAATTCAAACGCAAAAATTTCATTTGAATAAACTATTCTCATTTAGTTAAGAGCCAATTATCTTAGACCTTTGACTCAAACTACAAAACCCTAATAATTTAGGGCAAATGCAACATTTTATTGTAATTCTACCTGCAAATTGTTTTTATTTATTAAAGAAACACTTTAGTAACAAATGAATTATATAAAAATAAATCTATAAAGTAACGTGATTTAATATGATATGTCGGATTGTAAAATTATTTTTATCATAAAATAGATCTAACAGATCATTATATAAAATCACGTCAATTTATAAATTTACTTTTAGTTTATATATTTCTTCATTTATATCTATAGTACTTCTTGATTGATTAATCATTATTCCCAAATTGATTAACTACTTTCGTCGTATTAATATATCCCCTTATGAAAAATGATACATAAGTGTATCATAACTTACATATTTATGTAAAAAGAGAAAAAATTGCTAGAAAAAACTGGAGCTAGGCCTAGCTATCCTGGAGGCCATGTTAGCAGGTACTGATCACAACCATAGGAGTGATATCCGCATATTAATTGTTGCCGTTAAAAGCGTGAGAACGGAAACTCCGTTCCAAAGAAGGACTCTTTTCCTTAATGGGGTCCATTTTTTTACCAAAAAAAAAAACTTACAACAGGCTTGTGCATTTAGAACTTATCTCTAGTATTACTCTCGTCTTTTCTCATTGAAACTTTGTCTGCATTAGTGGCTTTCTTTTTCTTTTTTCCAAGGATTGAGATTTTTCATTTTTTCTCATGTTTATATTTTAGTTTGTGTTCGATGGATGCTGAACATATATCACAGATATGGCTTAAAAGATTAATAAACATAAAGATTGAGCAGCTGAAAGTCTCCCTGTTTCTTCTTTGGGCCGAGCATGCCATGAGGTTTAAGCCCAATAACATAAAAACCAATATATTGATGGGCCTCTTACCTAAATTAATGACTAACCTTGAAAATATGATTACTTTTATGAGTTTATTTTGGAATCGTGCTAATGTCCGTTAATTTAAAACGGTATTAGAGTCGAACAATCTCTAAATTTTAGGAGACAATCAGGGTATTGTACTTCATATTGTTATATTGATTCGAAAACCGACCAGAATGTTAGGAGACAGTTCAACGTTAGAAATATATAATACGATTAAGGGCCTGTTTGGGGTTGCAGTAGGAGTCTTAAAAAATACTTAAATGATCTTAAAATCTCTTTAATAGAAAAATTAGGTTGTTTGGGTGTTATATATTAAAACACTTTTAATCTCAAATGATATTTTTTCTCAAACGTATTTTTCCTGATAATGCGGAACGTAATTAAAAGACTGTCAATAGACAAAAATACCCATATAATTTTTAGATAATTACAACTTTCAAACTTTCAAGGATATAGTCATAATCTTTAAAAATTCAAATAATCGTCATTTCTACCTCATAAAATATTTTTTTTAATTTGTTTCTAAATAAACGTAACGTATTTGAAAGTATTTTAAACATATAGTTACTAAACAGTAAATAAATTTTTAATAGTATAACTTATTACTTAAGTTATAACTTATAAGCGTTATTTCCTACCAAAATTCCAAATATGCACTAAGCGAGGTATCGTAGGTGCTTAACTCTTATTAAAAGATATCTACCTACAGATGGTTGAGCTTATTATAAGCATCTATTCCTTACATATCATCTTCCACAGTTTTAAGCATCCACAGATTTATCTTTAGTTGAGTTCAGAGGCTCAAACTGAGTGGGGATGGAGCAATAGCTTGATTACTGTGGCTGGTGGATTTTTCGGATGAATAATATTATTTAATCCGAATTTGGGTCCTGATGTGCTTTTTACTCATCATAATCAAGGCTTGGACCACTTTCGACCTAACGAAAAGGAGTCAATAGTTTCTGCTCAAGCTTTGTGCACTCTCTACTTTTTTTTGTTCTTTTTGTCTCCCTCTAAAGTTTATTTTCCGTTTGTGCTCTTTCCATGCCGTCTCTTCAGGCATGAGGAACATTTTGTTTATACTTTACATGTCATCCATAGGTAATGTGTTGTGCTATACTAGTGGGTAGATATGAAATCCTCAAAGTAGGCTAGATTCGTTTCTCTCTTTTTTTGGTAAACTTTTTAGGGAGCCTGCCATGCCCATATTCATACGACATTCCCCCAGAACTGGCAGTAAGATCCTCAGACCTTTGCTTTTTACCCTTTTTTGTGTGGGGTGGGGGTGTTTAAACCTTGGAAAGAAAAAACACTTCTTTTGCCTGCCCTGCCCCTCCATCCTCTAACTAGTCAGATTGGATTCGGATTCTTCTGCACTACTAGTCTACTATATATCTTTGCGAGGTGCTTGGTCCCTCACCATATCAGGTGTCAGCAGCTTCTATTCAGACATATCTGTTCCGGGGTTGACAATCAAATTAGAGACAGAATAAAAGAGAAGGAATAAAAGGAAACTAAATATGACACGCTGAATCTTGAATGCAGATTGCTTGAAAAGGGTATGTAATGGACTGGATGAAGAAAGGTCCATACTTTCCCTGCGGGGAAAAAAAAAGAAGTGGCGGGCAGAAAAGCTCAAAAGGTTGCTTGCAGTGTAGGAAAGGGTAGAGGAACCTGATGTTTATGTCTATATGCATAAAGAGTCTTGCAGGAATCCCGGTTTCACTTCCACAAGCTCTCATCTTTTGTAGGTAAAAATCGTTAGGCTAACACTAGTTAATAAAAGAAGTATACTGAAATATACAAGAAGTACGAATAGTTTATTGCCACTGAGACTCTTCTTCTGTGCCTTTGCATATTCTAATATAGAAGGGGGGAGAGAGAGAGAGAGAGAAGTAAAAAAGGGTGAGTTTGGTGGGTGGCAATTGGACTTTAGCTCGTGCACCGACCGGTACCTTTTCAGAGCACCAAAGTCTGTCTATACCCTACTCTTCATGCTCCATAGAAATCCTGATTCATGATTATTGTAGCCGCTACGCGTGCAAGAGAGAGAGAGTTAATCCCTCCACTTCAGCACCTCCATGTGGAAGTTTGTGCTGTGGTGACAAATTCACTTGGAAAACAGTCACTCTCAAATTATTCTGTAATTATGATTCTCTTTCTGTTGTGGATCTTCGCCCGCCTTTGAAACTACATTTGTTTATTTAGTTTTCATTTCTCAACCACCCTTAAACAAACAAATTAAAATGACATGGTAAATCAAGTAGGAGAAGGGTAAAGGGTATGCTAAATTATCACTGAGCTTGCTGTATATATCACTAACTAGGTAGCTTCTCCGCAACATACAACTTTATTCAGCATATAATTTAGTTGAATAATCGACATCCTCAGTGAGTATATCAGTTAGCTGCTTATGTAGACCATATAGATCTAAACTTAATTTGGCTAGCATGCGTGAATCTTTTCACATTGGAAATGATTGCCGGGTTTAGCACTCTTTTAAGAAGGTTTAGTGGATCCATGTTTAGAAAGATCAGTCTGTACCAGTGATATGATACAATTGAAAGGGACAAAAAGGGTTAAATTAATCATCACACTATACAAATTATCATATGCAAACATATCTTTGGCAAATTCTTTCACAGCAGGGTTGCAAATTGTTCTATTCCTCAAAAAAAAAAAAGAGTTAAGGTTGATGCCTCGTTCAGCATGCTTAATGATGTGTTTGTCACCTTGTAGTCATATTCATGCATACTTGCAAAGTGTGTAGTGATACAAGAAAGGGGTAGAGATATAATTCAGATCACCTTGGCTACAAATAACCACAAATTATTGCCTTTATTATTATTATTATTATTATTATTTTAATGAAAACAGACTCGTTTCATTAATAAACCGAAGTTACAATTGTAACTTATCAATATATGGAAAAATCCTGACAATAAGCCAAACTACGCATCAACTCTGGGCTTCCCTACATACAAATTCTTTTGTGGCGGACATTGTCTTAACTTCTCAATAAACTCTTTCCTAACAGAGAAAGCGCTCTGTAAACAGAGCTTGAAGGCTCATCTATCCTCTAGAGAGGAAAAGTATGAGACCCTGCTATAGACACTAAATCCAATAGCCAATTTCTATTTTATTAAACACTAAAATAACAAAACAATTCAAATAAAACATATTAACAACTAACAACTAAACTATAGAACCACAAGCACCGGTGTGACTCCTGACGTCACGCCCACACCGCAAGCATCGACATCTCGAGCCCTGATGGCACGAGCACCCAGCTCACGCATGGACACAAACAGCCTCCACTAAGCAGGTAGCACCTACGCGCAAGCACTGGTCGTACGATATCACCAGCTGTAACATCGCCCACCACTCTCGAATAGCTCTTACCTCAAATTGCGTTCAATCCAAAGTCTTAACACCTCACTCGAGTCAACAAAAGAATAGAAGAAAAGAAAAACAAACAACAACAAAACACTAAAATAGAACAACAAAGAAATAGAAAAACAAAAATGGATGAATAGTGCACGATGTGTCGGACTCGGCACTGGTCATTGGGGAGGAAAGCCGACGGTCAATCTTGGAAGCCCCGGAGTTAGGGAGTCTAGAGAAGCCGAGTTTGGCATCGGCAGAGGGCTCCGCGATGACACTTGATGGGCACGTGTCGATGAGATTGTCCCGCGCATGCGGGCTACGCTCCACTCTGATGAACGTCGTATTTGGTGGTCTTGAAGATCGGCGGCTGGGTATCATCTCGGTGGGGCGCGTGTAAAAGAAGGACGGCTGGAAAGACCCGAATGACGATTATTCCTTATTTGGCTTGAAAAATACAAAAACAAAATCAAAAAACACTACATAGAAAATAAAATAGACACAGGAGAAGGGGAGGGAGAAAGAGGGGGAGGAGCCGAAGCTCCCACCCCCTTTCGTTTGATCTGAAGTTTGAGATGGTTTAGAGAGAAGGAAGAGGATTTTTCTAGAAAGAAAAGAGTGGCGTTTTCCTGATGTTACAAATTACTGCCCTTTGGTGTGCCGCTGCATGTTCAAAATTATTAATACATTACTAAATGTTGCCTGAGTTTACTTTCTAGCAGGAAAGTGAATATATGTTCATCCCACAGCGAGGAGTTGGTCAGGATGCGACGATATTCATATTTCTGGAGGCAATTTGATTATCTTCTTTGGTTCAGAAATCCAATTATATAGGTATCGATCAGAAAAATATTGAATCCTTGTCGAAACTTGCTTATGGAGTAAAAAGCATATTTCATATTCATATATAGGGAGAAGCATAAAAACTCCACTCCTCAGCACAACCATAGGATATTAGGCATCAAGATAAATCCATGATTCCTCTTTCAATTATGTACATACATAATACATGGATATGAGCTATAGATGAGTCTCAGCAATAGCCTATGTCGTTGTCCAAGAGGGATCGAGGCATGCCCTCCAACAAGCATGAGACTGGGGGAATTGTTAGTGTTTGCAGATCTCCATAAGCATTGCAACAGAAGGGGTCTAATACCAAATCTCCTTGAGCAGGAAGAAGCTCAACATCTGAGAGCGTTAAGTTGGTGCATGGGACAGAATCACTGCAGGCAAAATGCATTGGTGGGCTTCGAATATCGTAGGTTCCCTTTATGTTTGAGTATAGTATATCTGACACAAAAACTGCTGATGTTTGGTTTGTGCACTTCTTGCTAAGGCAGTAGAATTGATCAACTATAATGGGGTTCCGGACATTATCCATATGAATATTACTGAATGTTAATCCTGATACTGCTCCTGATCCACCTTGCCAGGTCTTGATCCTAACTCCGTTAGCCGACACTTTAATAACAGAGTCACTAACTGTAATATTGGAAACACAGGCACGCGAGTTGTGATTGCCTAGACTCCCAATGCTGAGTGGAAGGCAAAATGAAAGAGATTCAAACAGGATAAGTTTTTGTTCGCAAGTAACAGAAAACTTCTGGTTTAGAAATTCTATAATAGAGTACCTGATTCCATGTCCAGGTCCACATGTTATGTTCCTTATGTCTACGTTATGGCAACCCGACCCAATTGAGACACAATCATCCCCTACAATATAAATCAGCAGAGAATTAGCTTAGTGGCCCTTTGAGGATAGAAAATGGAGAGAATAAGAAGATTTTTGAGGTTTTTGGTTAACCATTGGAAACTACTGAATTATATATTCTGACATCATTTGTGTTCTCTATGTGAATCCCATCAGTATTGGGACTTGAGGCAGGTGCTGTTATGTAAATTGATTCAATATGGACATCTCTGCAACTATCAAATCTGAAGTGGAACTGGGGGCTGTTCTTGATTCTAAGCCCTAGCACGCTCAGGTTTGAGCTCATGAAGAATCTTATAGCCTGCATCATAAAATTTAGAATGATATTCATACAGTGGTTTTCAGTAGTATAAAGTCAAAAGAAGGCATTGAGGCAGTGCGTGCAACTTACAATTGGGCTATCGCATGGTCCAGGCATTGTTGCTCCATTAATCCCCTGTGCCATTGGATATAGGTAATTAACAATTATACTAATCAAAAAAATATAATAACAATCCAGTCATATTAAAGATAAAGTACACAATACCTTGTGAGGTTTACAAGGAAGATTCCACCATTTTTCTCCTCTGCCATCTATTACCCCACCTCCTTGTAGTGACATTTCAGTAATTCTGTAAAAGACCAGCCATTGCCGCCTACTGTTGTTCTTTGGCCAGGAATCAGGTCCATCCGGGGGAATAAGAGTTCCTTCAACCTTCTCAGTGACCCAAAATGAACCCAGTTACTAAAAAGAGTCAGTTCATTTGACCTTAAAAGGTATAAAAGAGATTCAAACTGGCCCAGAAGGAGCTCACTACCTGAAAGACTAAGCCACCTTGGCAAGGACCTGTGAAAATTGTTGACTGAATCATGAAGGAGAAACCGTAGGGAACAAGGATAACTGCCGAACCACTTTGACATGCCGTGTCCCATGCCATCTTGAATGCTTCTGTATCATCTGCTATTCCATCCCCAACAGCACCAAAGTTTCGAACATCATATAAACCAGTATAATTGTAGGGACTCCCACCATTAGGTGGGTCAGCAGGCTGAGGAGAAGGAGAAGGAGGTTGTGAAATGCTGGCTGATTTGTGAGTGTGAGTATGCTTGTGTTTTGTATGGTTATGCTTTCTACCTTGGGTGGAAATAAAGAAGCAAACAAAAGAAATGCAGAATATAAGTAATGACAAACGAGAATACTTCATTTTGAGCTTAATTTAGTTCAAGCCTGGAATGATTGGGGAGAACCAGTGTACAACTGGTTTCTCACTTGCTGGAACTCAGAAGAATTAGCTTAAATGGATTTGTAAGAATCAATGACTAGATGAAAAGACTTCGTTAGGGTGAATGCACCCAAGTTATGGGAAGAAGAGAAAGTAGTAGCTTCTTTTGTGTAGGTGACCACCACTTAGTACCAGAACAACTTGCAACAATTTGCACAGAATTAACTAACTGAGTTTGGCATTGGAATGCATGCAGATTCAGAACGGTAGAATTCCTATATATATATATATAATATCTGCTAGTGGGAGGACTTGTAAAATTTTATCTGCACCTCTAGTTTTTTTTAATGGTTCAAGGGGCGGGAACCGACCAATTCCATTTAGGAATTGGCTTTTTCTTGAGAATGTGGAATTGCATAGACTATTCTGGAAAAAGGGAAACGGAACTACGAGGAATCAGATGAGTGGGCAATCGATAGTCCCCCTCCCCATGTTCTTCCCATAACTGTCATTTTCTTTGGTCCAAAAAAATCTAGTTATTGGTGACTTGCACACAAAATGCAGAGAGATTGAACTCATGTGTTGAGTTGTCAATGACAATATTCCATTCCATTCCATCTTAAACTCACCTCAACTGAATTGAACTCAACTGTCTTCTTAAATTGCTGGAAATTAAACGGTCGGTGGATATTTAATGGGTGTAAATTGTTGATTATAAAGCTGCTCATTTTCATCGAGTAGTGGGAATGAAGTAGAAGAACAAGAGCTTTCCATGTTAGTTATGGTACCATGCACGTTGATAAATTAAAAACTTCAATTGTTAGATAATGGTATACGATGTTTAGTTCAACACCATCAGAGTACAAATTAAAGAAAGGCTTCATTTTTCTGGGTTTCTTTATGTGATATGTCACACAGAAGCTGAGACATCTTACTAACAGATTATTTAGTTTTTTTATTTGTACCGCGTATTTGAGAACAAAGTTTCAATTAATTCTAGAGGTGCATAGGCCCTGGCAAGAAGTTTCTCATAAGTTCATCTCGACTTATCCCAGAGATTAAATAATATGGAGATGAGCCTAGGTTCGCGTATTTAGCAGCTAAACAGTACATCTGTGTCATTCTAGATAGTGGATGAACTTGATTATTTCTATTCGAACTTGATTATTGCTTCCTGATTCATCATGGTGGACTAGTGGAGCTTGACTAAAACATATAGCATGACATAAATAGACGAATAAACTAAACATTATCTTCTACCAACTAGGCCGAAAGTAAAATGGTTATGTTCTTGTTACATGGCTTGTCCACTAAGAGCTCTTTAATACCTAGACTTATAGAGGATGTACTCCCATATCAATGCTATTCTATCTGGTCAGGGTTTCTTATTTCACCGATAGCCATTCATGTTCTGTGTGATGTTCTTTATCATAGAGGCAACAGACCTATGCCTCAACATGATTTCCATTATATTAATCATTATCTGAAGCTTTTGGTTGCTGCTCTTCTCCAACGCTCAGTAGAACAGAATGCATGTTCTCTTCACTTACCTAGGTTGGGTTTGATTACTTTGAAATAGACCATGCATGTGGTTGTACTTTATTCACACTAGTTAATAGAAAATGTGTGGGAATAATTAAAGTTATTTAATGCAAAATTTATTAGTTGTTGGCATTCAAGATTAAAATGGTCAAAGTATCAATACAAGCTATTTTCTGTATAATCTTCTACATATGTTTGGTAATTAAATATGAAGAAACCCGTGGAATGCAAAGAACCGTATTCGACGAATAAAGTTTTAATTAGATAAAAGAACAAATTAATTCATGTCTAAATGAGAAGGATAACTGACTAGCTTATGGTGATCCTCACATGCATTCCAGACAATTACTAAGACAAATGAACAGAAGACCTTTAAGCTTCCATGCATTTAAGAGAACTACTAACACAAGTATAAGTATGTAGACTATTAAACTTCAGAAATTTGTGAGCTGGGAAGGATCCTATGGTTTAATAAGAGTAAAGTTCTTCCGTACTTCCAATATTATAGATAAGAAGTATACAGACGATCCAGAACAGTAGTAAGCGGTATTGTAGTAGCTATGGTTCTGTAAGATAAAACTCAAAAGATTTTCAGGATTTATTTTCCACGAGGAAAGCATAATTGTTGGATAAAGTAAAGCTGGGTTATGCCAGCAGCATGGTTTCTAATTGCTTTAAACCTGACGATCATAGTTTCCGATGTTCATATTAAGTTCCCACGGCGTATTTTTCACCGAGGATTCCACCTTACCGTCACCAAATTACAACTCAAGTAGTAAAGAGTATGAGAAATGTTTTAGTCACAAAGAGATCTCACGAATTGGTGTGGCTTGATGCTGCATGTTAGATTGTAAAACTAGTTTTATTGTATAATGAAACTTTCATTTATGAGTTTAATTTTATAAAATTTCTTTGTGGCTGTCTCAAAAAAAATATTGAAGGAAAGACAAGGTAGGCTACGTCAAAGCTAGCCAATTTTGACTGGCTAGTAAGAAAAGGCAGGCCTCTAGTTTTGAGGGTCTAAAACTCCTCGGTCCTCAATTACCAAGCCCACTTTTTCAACCTACAAATTTGAAAAAGTTCCTTATGGCAGCCTCCGCACACATCCTCGTTTTTAAGTGCCACTGTCTAAAGTCATGGAGACCTGAGCCATCCATCTGTATGCATTTGTTGATTCATAGTCACATGCATATCTGAAACCAATCACTGCATCCCGCATTCATGTAAGAGGGACACAGTTACCTCCAGAGAACACAAACCCTTCTCCAAAGAAATCTCAAATTCTTTGGTCATTTAAGAACCATATCTGATCTATGTTAGTACCAAACTTAAGTCATGATAATATACCAAGTTTTTAGCATCTGTATTGCAGTCACCACCAATATGTCAAGCATTGGGATCAATTCTATCCAACTTGTCTATGATGCTGCACAAAATTCAGTCAGTAATTACATTTTGAAGTAACAGATAAGTAATGGTAACAGACTCTAGTTTCAAGAGAAATTCTTTGGCATCTACAACATTTTAAAATACGTAATCAGTTAATAATTTACATGTCAGCATAACTACAAGCATACCGGCAGAACCTTCTCATTCTCCATTATAGAAGCAAGGCGGAAGAAGACAGATGTGAAAAAACAGGGCACAAATCAACATTGGAACAAAATAAACACAAGAATCATATGATCACTTTATAATTGGCCTCTAGCTATAAATTTCCACAGCAGACTGTATTTTCCTTGCCGGGAGTAGATATCAACAGATTTGACCTCATGATGACCCAAAGAAGGTGCAGTTCTTTCTTGCGTGCTTTGGAATCAATTTGACCACCATCTCTGCTGGCACTTCCTTTAGTTCTGATCAAGAAGTACGACCACATCAACATACAGTTGGGAATTGCTTGGAAAAATTAAAAAGTATAATATGGCCTTTACCATGGGACTTGAAGTTGAATAGAGGGGGAAAGGGGCGTCCATTTGGCAGGCAGGTGCTAGGATCACGAAGCTCATCAAAGAAAGGATGAACCAAAGTCTCCAGCTGGTTGCAAATAACCAGAATTAACCATAAATTTCAAGTTAAAAAAAAAAAAAAAAAAAAAAAAAAAATCTTGATCAGCGCTATTTACTGTATAAGTAGCCATCTAGCTAAAACATACCCAGCCCACTCCTTCTACACAAGCACTAAATGATACTCGTGAATTTTAAAAAACAAGGATTTAAAATACAAAGTTTGATTCTTGTTGATAGAAAGAAGTAAAAACAACTTATAAAAAGAAAGTAAGAAAAACAAGAGAAAAAAAAATATATACAGCTTGTTCAAAGTTTTGAACTCACAGCTGTACTTCGGAGATTTGGAGAGTACTGAAGTAGTCTTGAGACAAGATCGACAGCTTCAGGAGGGACACGCTTGTTGAATATCTGAGGATCCATGAGTGTGGATGAATTTACCATTAGATATGTTCTTAGAAAATAGAGAAACCTCATGTGAAGTAATAGCACTCTTACCTTGTACCATGGGTAAGCTTTAATTTGAGGGAACTTAAACTCGGTGTAGTTAGGATTCATGCACTTAATTTCCTCTCTTGTTGGGGTACCTAAAACCTGCATGGGAACACATAAAACTATTAGAAGAAAAGGGTACACATGGCCACATGAGAAAGGAAAGGAATGGAAAAAAAAAAGTAGGTATTCAATGTGAAGGAATTCACACTTTTTCTGGAGTCTAAATTACTTGTAAAAACTTGACATTGGGATTTGAAATCATCAGTATGTCTCAATATCAATCCATAACATTATCAGAAATCTTATGAGATACCAAGTTATGTCTACTGAAAGATATCAGAAAGCATTTACTAGCAAATTTATTTCAGAGTATTTCACCTTAATTATTTCCACAAGCTGGTCTACTGCACGCTCACCAGAAAAGAGAGGCTGGCATCAAGAGATACTTTTTTTAGCAGGTAAGTAGAGAAGAAGTAGAAAAACACTGTAACAATCAACCACATAAAAATATGCTACCTACCTCTCCAAGCAATAATTCAGCTAGAACACAGCCAGCAGACCACATGTCTATGGCTGTGTTGTACTGAGTTGCACCAAATATCAGTTCAGGCGCTCGGTAGTACCTGGAACAGATGTAAGATATATTTGTCTCCCCTGTTACCTGTCAGAAATAAATCCAAGTTACTATAAAAATCATAAGGAGATGAACCTAAAAATGTGTTCTAAATAATAAAACAATACAGAGAAACAGACCAAGGCTTTTGCACTTCCGAAGTCACAGAGTTTAACTTGGTGGGTATGTGGATTGACCTGACATAAAGAATAGTTAGAAAAAAAGAGAGTTGATGCATATATATTTCTTTAAATCTTTTGATAAGTAATCAAGGATTTTATTAAAAAATGCATGAGGTATAGCCCAATTATACAGGATTATACAAGAGTAACACCTAATTAGAAATAGAAAAAGATAAGAGAAAATTATGGAAACTCAGCCTGTTAAAATCTAAAAGAGTAGATACATAAAACTAAAAAAATGACTCAGCAGGAAAACATTATAACCTAAAAGAATCCCAAGGCTAACAACTTGAAACCGTTATTTAAGAAGCAGGGCATTAAATAATTTCTATAAGAACCAAAAGAAAAGTTACTGAGAAGGCAGCAACTCATATAGGAGAGAACAGCTATAACCTCATTACATAAAATATTCAAAGTTCATTGCCATTTTCTGCTGGTCTAGATATTTAATGTTTTGTTGCCTTACATGTGTACTCATTAAATAGCTAGACTAGATCAAACACAGTAAATTAATACATATTGTTTGTTAAAATTTTTGTTTATTAAAACATGATTTTACTATAATAAAATAAGTTTTCATATAGTGTAATGTTTCATAAATGTACAAAATTATTGCACTCCACATTTGATAATGAAACATGCCTTAGTCCTAATACCTTTTAGTCTTCCAGATTAGATGACCCAAGATCAGTTAGATTTACTACTTACAAATGCAATATAGACCATACAAATAGTTGCCAGATTGGCATATGCATATACAAATGATTCACCAATGCCCAACAGATGAAAAGGAAAAACATTGAACACACCAGTAGATTTTGAGGCTTTACATCCCTGTGACAGACTCCAACACAATTATGAATGTATGCAAGCGCCCTACATATCTGCAGGAAAATATGGGGGAATCTGATGTGAGATCCAGAAGTTAGAGAGGACTGCTGATTAGCATATGATAATATAAATTATAATTAAGGATTAGAAAACCTAATCCATGAACACGAGCATGCCGGGACATGTACTACACTACAATTAACAACACCTCAAACAGGTAGATTCAGGATACATACACAACATATACCTGGTAAAAGTAAACTTTTACGTATATCAATGGCATCCTATGATGCATCTTATTGTAGTTTCTGATCACCCGATAGACAGTCTCAGGTACATACTCCAGCACAAGGTTTAGATAGAGCTCATCCTTTTCGGTTTTTGACAAGAAGCTGTGCTTCAAGCACACAACATTGGGGTGGTCTAGAAATCTCATGATCTGTAACTCCCGATTCTTGTACCTCTTGTCTTGAAGAACCTTTTTTATGGCAACAGTTTCACCAGTCTCTAAGCACTTTGCCTGCATATTAACCACATCAAATGCACAAAACACCGTTTAGTGCATTGTACCAATCTTCCACAGATTCACAAAATCTGAACTCACTTGACCACATCCATGATCAGATCTTGAGCACTACTTGTTGTTTTTTTTAGAATAAACTTGAGCACTACTTGTTTAATCCAACCACAAGCATGCAATTGTAAGTCTAATTATATAAAATAAAAGAATTTACCTGGAATACTACTCCAAAGGAGCCATTCCCTACAACACGCTCAGCCATGTAGCTTATCGTCTACAAGCATTAAGTCATTAATAGAGCAATCAATCACTGTGAAATGTAAGAAATGAAAAAATATAGTTGTCCAAGAGTAGAATAACATTTCAGAAGCATACCTGTTTTGGCTCGCCATAGTTTCCACTGATAGATGTGACAATTATATGGCCTGCCTCCGTCCCTTTTCCATCAATAACAGTTGTCTCCGTTTCCTGCAAAAATATCAAATACAGCTCTCACATCTAATACTATAAGATCACTCAACTTCAACAAAGAGGGATGATAAAAGGCAGATGAGGAATGTGAAGAAGAATTCGTGCCATATACCTTGTCGCCCCAAATTTTCATGTCATTCATCTTGTCGTGCAACCAATCAACGCCAACTGTATTTCCCCTTGAATCCCTTAACCCAGAAGCCATTATCCCAAAAGAGTAGAGTTCGAGCAAATCACCTTCCAAAATCACCTTCTCAATGCAGTAACATACATTGATATCTTATCTGCAGAAAAAATAAATAAATAAATTATTTATAGTCTCATGAGAAATAAACAATATTACCATACGCGAGTAGAGCATGCATGAGCGCACGCGCGCACACTGTCAAAGAGACAGATGCTCACGGCATGCATGTGAATGGTAACACAATCTCTAACACACAAGCCAATTTATCTTCAGAAAATGACAAAATAGTGATTTCTTCCAAAACATAACCAAGTCCAATGCTTTTGGACTTCGGAATCAACATAATCGGAACCACCTACAGTCCAGAACAAATAGTTCACCATCCAGAAAAACAGAAAAAATACTTGGCTAAATAGAGCCAACCTAACATATTGTTACACTTCGATTGCCAAATTCTAAATTTTCAGAATCGCATGTCTTTAATTCTTATAGCAGATTGGATCTAATAAGTTACAAACAACCAAATTTAAAAGTTCAATTTTTTGTTGAGTAGGGTATAGTAATCCAGATGTAAATTGAGTTTAAGCAAATCACTTGTAAGACTCAAATTGAGTCTGTTGGTAGATGGGGCCTTTAATACTAAAGTATCTACTACTACATTGCTGAGGGGTGGTCATATGAGGGTGTGAACAGAAGATGCCAGCTGAATGATCAATGGTTCAGTACCGAAGGACAGGCTAAGGGCCCCTCTTTATTCTGCTGCTTCAACCTCCAATGCTAATATGCCAGGTACCATTGTCTTTCTGCTTTTCTTTACACTCAATTTATCATGACACGGGAGTCTCCCTTCACACAGCATGCTCCAAATCTTTATTTTCCACTCATGACTGTCCACAGCGGGACATCCCTCCCATTGCATTACCAACAAGGGAAACGACTCCAATCTCTTGGGCTCCTCGGAATTAATGAATCTTAGATGAAGCTTCTTGAAACGGTGTTAAAAACCCAACCATTGATCTAAAAGTCTTACGACTATTAGATACTAATTTGGTTAAACTCTTAACCCTCAGGATCATAATATTCCACCACGCTTTCTAATTCGACATCCGCGACAACCCACTCTATCAACATTGACCCAGTGGTAGCTTTTTCCCTTTTGAAGGCTACACTCATCTGTTAGTATTCAATGACTTAAAACCATGCCCATACATAGTACCAAGGCATTTTAATATAGCCTATAGGTCGCCCCTTCCGTGACTTGAACTAGTGACATGGTCCCAACTCTGATACCAATTGTTAAAGACCCAACCATTGATTCAAAAGTCCGAGGACTGTTAGATATTAATTTGGTTAAGTTTAACCCTCGGGATCATAACAAACAGATTGATCAACCCTAGAAGACTCAATGGCATAAAGGTCTAGCGAATAACCTGATTCAAAGATACAACACGTCTTGGTGGAAGCAATCTCTATCAAAATGGGGGAGAAAAAAAAAATTCAAGGGTCATTCAAAGGTGATAGCACTTTGCTCTAGTCGGGTAACCCATTGGTACTATCTTCAGAGGGATCTAATACAGTAAATTGGTAACTATTCTGAAATTCATACCAATACACACTATAATGAGATGAGATATCCATTCATCAACATGGGAATTCAAGGATTATAATGAGATCACTAGCTTGTCATCGAAATGGGAATTCAAGATTTTTGTTTTCATTTTTACTTTTCATTACCCAAAACATGGTAAAAGGACTCATTATTGATTCTCCTAACAAATGAGTAATATGATAGCTAATCAGGATAACACTATTCTAATAAAAAAAATATAATTTAACACTAAAAAAAATACCACTGCACGTAACAGCCAGAAAGGAAAAACAAATAAATAACGAACTAAAAAGAATAACAAATGATTATAAAGAAAACTCTATATAACAGGAATCAATGCGTTGCCCAGAAGATCAAACGCAGTAAACCTTAAACTCGTCGAAAAAAACATAAAAACAAACATTAAAATCATACTACATGACCCAAAAGGCCAGACACAGCAAACCTTAAACTCATTGAAAATTAAGACCATGAAAACATAGACCAAAAACTATTCCACCGGTCGAGGAATGAACTTACAGAAAAAGGGATTCACGGTGTCGGGAAGCTTAGGGCCGGACTACTGCACTTTGGTTTCTGTTTCTGTGAGAGGAAGACACAGAGAATTGCAGAAGGTTTCGGTGCAAATAGTAGTAACTAGAAGCTTTGTTGCTTTATGGGAATGTTAATAACAGTCAAATACTGGAGCCCAAACATTTATGCGCGTAACAGTAATCTCCTTTCTTACCTTTTGACCGTTCAACCGCGGGCCCCACTCCTCTCCATGGCCTTTTACTTTTTGAAACGCATAAAATAAAATAAATAAAGATTATTGAAAACACTTTCCACTTTCCAGGCAACCGCAACGAAAGAAAAACACTGTTTTCAGATTGAATTCAAGCTCAGTTTGGATATTAGGAAAATAGTTTATGAATATTAATGAAATAGTAGTGTTTAGATATTAAGAGTATTTTAAATAATATGTGAATAGTCATAAATAGCTTGTAAATAGTTTAAAAATATTCAATAGAAATTATGTTTCCAAACAGATAGAATTATTTTATTCTCAAATTGGTGTGTAGAGTATATCATTCACATAACTTAAATGATAATATTTGGTTTGTAAGATTCGAATTTTAAAATTTATATTTTAAATCAAATTATGACATTAAGTATTTTACTAGGTGTGCTCTATACATCATCTTGAGAATAAAATTTTCTTGAATTTAATATATTTTTATTTGAATTATTTTATTATCAAGTTGGTGTATAAAATACACAATTCATATCATTTAAATTGTAAAATTTAATTTGTAAGATTCAGATTTTAAAATTTATCTTTTAAATTAAATTAAGTCATAAAAATATTTTACTAAATATGCTTTATATGCTTAGTTGAAAATATAATTTTCTATTAACGTTGACAAAATTGTCACTAACTAAATAAAAGAATTTTAAAAATGATGTGCTAAAAAAATAAACTCTTTTTCCCGGTGGATTTGTACTTAACAAAATTAGAGATGTAATCGGTCTGGGTCCATTCGATTCATGAATATTTTTTCATTGTATATATATATATGGTCAATGAAATTAAGTAATTTTTTTAACATTTTATATATAATTAATGAATATTAAATAATTTCATTTTATATATGATTTATAGTGATTTACTGGATGAAAATTATATAATTAACTTATAAATACTATATAAAATAATATATTATGTATAAAAATATTTAAATATATATCTATATTCATTCGATCGATTTCGATCTAATCCGATCTAATCTAATCCGATCTGATCTATCCCATTCGATCCTCTTACCACCCTAAAATGGTGGTTTTATATAAATAATGGTTTAAGGAAAATATTATTATATTAATGTGAACAATTTTACGCGGAAAATGAAGTAGAAGATACGGCCGAAAGTGTGTAAATGGTCAACGTTCTTTTGGTTTGACCGAACTAACGCCTTGTATTTTCTTTTAAGCTGCATAAACTGTCAAGCAGACTTTAATTAATTAATTGATAGCGATGACTGCTGACAATTCGGACTAACCACGTTTAAAATAACTGCACAAATACCTTTTAGGCGTTCCCAATGCTCTAATTTTGAACGGTTGAACAAATGTTGAAAAGATATGGCCAGATTTGAACAACATCTATGTCATCCATCTTGTTTTTATTATTATTATCATCATCTTTAGAGTTAGAACTGTTTACATACTGAGATGAAATTATATAATTTTTATATAAAAATTAAAAGTTGAATAAAATATTATTAGAATATTATTTTTTAATATTATTATTATTTTAAAATTTTATAAAATTAAATTATTTATTACATTTTATGTAAAAATTTAAAAAAAGTTGTAATATTAAGATGAGATGGGTTGCGAGTGTTTCTCAATCTAAACGACTCCTTACCCTATTTTTAAGTCGATATGTAGAGCATATTATCTACATTATATATAAACTTTGATTTGTAAGATATAAATTTTAAAATTTCTATTCTAAATTAAATTATATCATGTAAATATTTTATTAAGTGTGTTTTATATACCAATTTGAGCATAAAATTTTTCTTATTATTATTATTTAAAATCTCATACAGGTCTCACCTATTATATTGGTCAACAAAAATAAACAATTTTATAAGCTTTACATAACCCTTAAATGAATATTCTATTTTTTTAACTTGTTTTAAATTTTGTTGGACTTTGATAGGTATAAATTTAAAAAAGTTGTAAAATAACAGTACTGTATCATGTGTCATTTTCATACATACTGCATACTGATGAAACGTTCGAATAGATCATATATATATATATATATATATATAAATTCTCTGTCTCTGAAAATATAGAAAAGAGTAATAAATAGATCACCGGACCAATCTACAAAAACGGAATGATCCCTCCGTAACCGGTCGTCGGCCAAAAAGTAAGATACACTGTGGAAAAATAAATGCCATTATTACATGAAATTCAAGCATTACATGATGATTCACGTCGACAACCCTGAAACTAAATCTTAAATATTCATGATCTCTGATTCTCTAGTACTTATTTCGAAAGTAAATGAATGGATCCGACAATAGGAAATGAATTGAATCCCAGGTACATGATCATGTCCGATCGATCATGCTAGCTATTTTCAAAGGCCATATCCATTATATATATATATATATATATATAGAGAGAGAGAGAGAGAGAGAGAGAGATGGATAACGAAGCTTGCATATGCATTATTGCATACCACGTGGCTGGGTTTGGACAAAGATGGATTATATCCACCAGAAGAAAATAAGTCGGAAAATTCCAAAAAAAAGTAAAAGAGGCAATTGAGTTTAAAAAGAAGCTGCTGGATCTTAGATGGATGCAGTACTCGAAGCGTTAATTCCCTGGAGAATTTTGTAAAGTGGAAGGTGATCAGTTTTTATTTGTTTTTAGATATGATCTTCCTAGAAAGTGCATGTAGACATGCATTGATTTAACATGTCCTTCGCATTAATGAAATTTCATTGTCAAGGCCGAGCACTGGGTTTCTGCTAAAAAAATGTATGATCAGAATGCAACCAAGTCAATACCCGCGCGCGCGCACACAGTCTTTTCTATATATATAGATATATATATATATATATATATATATATATATGCATATATTGTTTGGACCATTTAGATGTATTGTGTTTACTACCAACACAACATGCACATGATTTATAAACTTGACTCACTACCAACACACAACCGATCCTCCAATAATACTGATCAACATGAAGGCAGCGCTCAGGCCCAATGAATTATCATGTTCACTAGAATCAAAAAAGAAAATGAAGAGAGCAAAAAAAATAATAATTAAGAGTTATATATAAAACGCATGGGTTGTTCAAAATGAGTTTCTATTTTAAAGAAATATTAGAATATAGAAAACTGTTTCGCCAAAAAAGGCTTAAAACAGATTGGGATTACAAGGCTAAAACTCATATCTAACAAAAGTACCAAAAATGAGAATCCATGTGTTGATGCTGCAAAAATTCACAACAGGCCAGAATGAGAGAAAAAGTCATTCCCAATCTACTAAATCAATTAGACCTTGATTGGTGTTGTTTGGAGTCTCCAGCAGTATTCCGGTGTAGTTGTACTGTGGCGATGTGTACGTTCATGACGGTGAATAGAAAATAAGTGCAGAAAAAAATAAAGAGAGATGAATATCAAGATTTATGTAGTTCAGCACCAGGCCCACGTTCACGAGGGTTTGGAAAGGGAAATTTCCACTGTAATATATTTGTTTACAGTCTCATGATTCCTCATATCTCACTGTACAAAGAAAGTTAGAGCTCTTCCTGTTGGAGATGTTGTCTTCCTTGAGAGGCTGCTGAAGAAGAAGATGATCTGATTGAGAGAGAGTTCTTTTGTCATTTGGTAGAAGTCTTTTTATACATCTCCTTGTTGTGTGTGCAAGTCTATAGTAATGGAACCTGATCCCTTTACGTGTGTCAGCTTTCCTTCTCTTTCTACTTTCTTTCTTACTCCCTTGACACTTGCATGCTCTCATGTCCATTCTTGTCTCTTTCTTGTTTGTCTTCTCCTCCCTAGTGGTAGTCTAGTGGGCTGGGCTCAACTATGAGCTATGTTATTTTGTCCCTTCACACCATGAAACCAAAAAAGAAAAGATATATATTATATAGGTGTATATAGTACTTAATTCAAATCATTTGAAGCTTATATATTTTTCTTCTGTTGTACCCATTTGAGACTTTGTTTTTCTGAAAAATAAAATCAGATAGAATTTAGACTTTGATTAAGGAGTTACACAGTGTAATATTATTATAGTACCTATCCTAAGTATTTATTTCTGAATGCTGATCTAGCTAGCTGCTAAGCAAGTCGATGATGATCCTAGCCCTCTAAACAGATAGAACTCACAAAACAGATTGGGATAAGGCTCAAACTCCATTAATTTTTAGCTCGAGTCCAAGTGCTATGGGCCTGAATAATTTTGTTGCCCTGAGTACGTACTCATGTGATCGATGTGAGGATGGGCATCGAGTCAGAGCTCATTAATTTGAGTTTCGGATAAGACGATATTTTATTAATTACATATATATATATATATATATATATAAACATTAATTACATGATCAGAGAGCACCCAACCTAATCAAGAACGGATCGAGATCAAGAGATCATAAAGATATAATATATATATATATATATATATATAAGTTTTGAGCTTAATTTGCTTTTGGTGTTTGATGTAACTGTGCATAGAAGTTCACACGCTTTTATTATATCTTCCCATGCAGTAATTCACACGCTGCAGCCTTCCATGCAAAGAACTGAAAAAGTAATACAACCCGATCGACAATATACATGCAAAGATTATTTATTATTTGAGCCAAAGAATTGAAACGACAAGAATGGCATTAACAAAGCGTGCATGCAATTAATTAAGCATAATTAATTAAAAGCATATATAACCTAACTAGCTATAGCTACAACATTAATGTCTGTTAGCTGGGAAAGAAAGCAGGTCCAATTAGGTTAATTACAAATGAAGAGCATGCATTTATATTATATATATCATGTGTGTGCGTGAGTCATCGATCCTCTATATATGTAGGTGGCTGGCGCTGGACCACCAGTACCAAACCCACTTAGGCCGATCACTTTCTCAAGTACAAGTGGTTCATCAATCTGTGTGCGATACATGCAGGAGGCCTGCATGCATGTTCCCTCCCTTTATAGACAAAAGAGAAATGATATGTAGACAAATTTCGCTCAAAGCTTTTGTTAAAAAATAGATTTTACTTTAAAAAATTATTATTTATTAGTGGATTTTATATTTTTATAAAAAAATTATATAAGACTTATCTATTTAAGATTTGAACATAGTATTAATCAATTAATTAATTAAGCTAGCTACAACAACAGCTAGCCCAGTGTCATCCATTATGCATATTATTTTATTTGGGCATCCACGATGAACCGATTACATTATATATATCATGTTCTGTGAGAGACGTACGATAATTCCCATGCATATATGTATATCATCCAGTAATCTGTCTCTCGGGCAGAGGTAAGGTAGGTATGTACCACGAAGGCGTACCGCGATGGAGTGCCAAAATAGGAGTATAAATTATTGATTATTTTCGTTTAGTTTCTAAATCCATCTCGACTCATCATTATAATTTTTTTAATTTTTGTAATTAAATAATTTAACTTTTTTAAATCTCAAAATAATAATATTAAAAAAAATATTATAACAATATTTTATCATTTCAACTCAACTCAACTCAGTTCAACATCCAAACGCAGAGGTGCAGCTTCTACACCACTGCCAAATGCATGTTTTACATCCTACTTTCTACATAAATAAACAAATAAATAAACTATAATTATGGGCCGGTCTACCAGAGTACTTGATTTGCATGTAGGTCCTATAGGGGTGGGTAGCGGGGCTCTATCCCCACATGGGCGGGCGAGCTACCCCGCACCATCCATGCGGGGGCGGGTTGACCCCAGCAAAATTTTATTTTTTTTCAAAATGAATGTACGACACTTGTATAACCTATTACTATATCTAACATTGCTCATTTATGAATTTGCTAGGCTTGCTAACCTTCAAATTTGAGTTTTTTTTTTTTTTATGTGTTATTATATTTCTAAAGTAATAGAGATATTATTTCTTATCAAAACAATTAATAGTGATCATTACTTGGAATTAAGTTATGCAACTTTAAATCATCAATATTTTAAACTTTTAAAATATTATATATATAAATGATGAGAAAAAGTGAATTTAATCATATATTAATTGTAGTAATTATAAATCAATTACTACCACAAACCCAAATCATTTCTAATATTTCAGGTAATCGATGAATAATATTGTAATGGAAATCAATTCTTAAACACGTACCTCTATACGAAATATCACATAGAGAAATGATTTGTACAAGTCTTAAATAAACAAGCTCCATACAAATTTTTGTAAAAAAGTGGATCCCACTATAAAAAAAATTATTATTTATTAGTGAAATCTATTTTTTACAAATAACTTGTATGAAATTTATCTATTTAAAACTTGTACCTAACATTACTCTTTTATTACATAACATATTGTTCATCGTGATATTTGGATGAGAAAATCTTCTCATCAACCGGTTTAAATGTTTTACACCATACATCCTACGTGGCATTCCGACTCACTAACAAATTAATAAAAAATAAATCGATTCTGTTCCCAAATCATCTCTCTTGCTTGAAGACTCCTCTTCTCCCTTCTTCTCTGTGAATTTTCATCTCCTTGTGTTCGTGCTTCATCTCCCTGTGCACAAAGTCACCCACTGAAACAATGCTAGCCTTAGTGAAAATCAAACCAACCCGAGAGAGAGAGAGAGAGAGAGAGAGAGAGAGAGAGAGAGAGAGAGAGAGAGAGAGAGAGAGAGAGAGAGAGAGAGAGAGAGAGAGAGAGAGAGAGAGAGAGAGAGAGAGAGATTGAAATCAGAGTGATGGGTCTGACATAAAAAATTAAAAAAAAAAAGTACGTCAGGTATGGGATAAATGGTGATTGATGTATAACATATCTCTATTTAGTGCTGAGTTGGTGTTTTTTACGACTCAGATGCAACAATATTCGCGTACGAGTTTTTCACGTTCAACCTATGCGTGGAGCCACCTGTTGAAGTAAATTGAGATAGATTTTATTTTTTTTATAAAAAGTTAAAAAAGTAATAACTCCCATAATAATTAGTTTGAAATGGTAACTAAACATAGCATAATATTACATTTATATATATATATATATATATATATATATATGAGTTTTGCAACATATAAAATACATTATTTATAGTGGAATGGCCACATTAATTTTATAATTAAAATACAAATTATTTTTTAGTATAATTAAAGTGGAAAGCTTCCACAACAACGGTGTCTTAAAAATAGGGGCGTGGTAAACAGATTTTCTCTATATATAATCCATTCATTATTAAGTTTATTATATAAAAAGCACGATTTACGATATTTCTTGTTTTAAAAAATAAAAATTATCATTTGGTTTAAATTGAAGATCGAACAATATGATTTCAAAATATAAAAACAAAAAGTAGACAACTCCTCTACAACTTTTATACAATCCATTTTGATCATCACGTTCTATATATACAAATTTCATTCCAGACGTACAATCTAATTCTAGTTCGTGAAATATCATTTATGGGTATTGATTGATCTTAATTTATTAATGAAGAAGCAGTACCATGCAGTACTGTTCGAACCTGCATGCACATTATTTCTTCGAAATTTTGTTCAGGTCAATCTAATGATCCTAGAGGTTGATGGTGGACCACAATCTGTATCAACTCGATCGATCCGTGCAAGATAATGTTACCTTAATTGGTTAAAGAAACATTGTTTGGACCACAATATATAGGTACCCATTCAGTTCGAAGCAACCTGATATTGGTTGAAGAAGCTAGCTAGCATCATCATCATTTGAACCACGCTCTTTATCTTCGAGTAATATTATACATATATAACACTTTTATCGTACTTTCATTCCATTACGTAAGATGTAACATATTTATTACTATTAGATGATAAATAATCATCTAATAAAAGATTATTTAATAATAATAGATATGACATATCTTATATAATAGAATGAAAGTATGATAGTAGCGTAATGTATATAACTAGGGGTGTCAAATCGTGTTAACGGGTCGTGTTCGTGTCGTGTCAAGACGTGCATATTATACTATATAGGTCAACCCTAACTCGACCTGTTAAGCTTATCGTATCAAAATCTCAAACCCTAACACGACCTATTAACATAACGGGTCATGTCGTGTCAATCCGTTTTGACCCGTTTATGTAAATGGATTGAACAGACCCAAAATTAACCCGTTTGATCTAGTTAAGTTTAAGCATATTTTTATATAAATGTTAAAATCACAATATCTATAAAAAAAATATAAAACTAACTACAAGTCTAAAATTACAATCTAAACAATAAAAATATCGAAATTAAAATCTCGACAATTTTATTTTTTAGGTATAAGGGTATAATTGTAATTTTAACTTTCATAACGGGATCAAAACGGGTTGACCCGTTATCAACCCGTTAAGTAATCGTATCTTAACGGGTCAACCCGTTTTGACCCGAACCTGTTAAGGTTAAACCTTAATCCACTTTTATCGTATCGTGTTTATATTGAATTAACGAGTCGTGTCACATATTATCACCCATATATATAACTTTCTATCTAAACTTCCTACGAAGCACCAACTTCATTCGGGTCAATCTGAACTTAGTTAATGAAGTACCGTTTGGACCACATTCCACTCGGATCAACTTGACCTTGATTAATAAAGTACTAATTTCATTAAATAAATGATAGTTTTGCAAAATTATAATTAATTTTTAATAAATTATAAAATAGATAAGTACAAAATAATTACATGAATTATTCATTGACTAAAAGAAAATACGAAATAAACGCGGAGAAAATACAAAACTCGATCCCAAGTCCCAACGAAAACAACATGCGCCCCCGTAGAAAGCACTCAGGAATTTTCTTCCCCTAGAAAACCTTTAAAACATGCTTATAATCCCATCCATACCCTCCATCAACCGTCACAAAAGTCAACTGCCAGCTCATTCATGAAGGTACGCGAAGGCCTTTTATGTTATTTCAGAAGAATACCACGAAGGCTCACGCGTCAACTTGAATACTTTAACGTGTCCGTCCAGCGAGCCCTCATTGCGTGTGCGCTTCACAATTCCCACGTATCGTACGGCCTATAAGCTCACACCTGTCCACCATCTAGAAAACTTCACCGGTAGCCACCGGTCAATCAGTTTCCACTACGCGACTCTTACTATAAGTACTACTTCAACCGCTCCTTACAGAAGATTTTGATCGCTTCAACGTAAGAGCTACAGAGAAAGTGCGAGAAAATTCTTAAGAAAGACCGAGAAAATATCAAAAAATCCTCTTCTTGTTGTTTTTATCTTTTGGGTTTTGTTTGTTCTGGTATGATATTGGAAAATGGTTGCTGAAGCCGAATCTGTGTGCCAAACGAGCGTGCCTGTGTTGGAGGTGAGCTTTCTAATCAGCTTCAATTTTTGTTTCTTTGGTGTTGTACTTGGTAATTTGCTAATGGGTTTTGCTAATTTTTAATCTGATGTTAAGAAGGTTTTTTTTTGCTTGCTTGTGTTTTAGGACCTCTTTCGCTTGGTGCTTAGATGTTGAATTTGCATAGGTTTTTAGATTGGTGTTGTTATTCTCAGCTCGATTGGTCTTACCTTGGTGTCTTTGTTCATATACTTGGGTATACTTGGGATCTGGATCATGGGTTTGTGCTTCTTTTCAATATGAAGCTAATGTTTTGGTTCTTTTGGACTTTAGGGCGGATTTTGTGTTGGGTCTTAAATATTGAATTAGCTGAATTTTGTAGGATCTCGTGAAAATATGAATATGTATTGGTTTTATGATTGATATTTCACTTTTATGTTTCCTTTGGATAGGTGAAAGGATTTTGATCCAGGCCTTTGCTGAAAATTTATCTTTTTTCGAGGATTAAAGGAAGTTCTATGAAGTTGTGAAAGTATGGTTGTGTCATATACTTGGGATTCTATAAATCTAGGGGTTTGCGTGATATCTTAATTTTGTTTAATTAAAAGCCTGCTTTCCTTTATAATTATGAATAACAAGGCCTAATCAATGTAAATATGCATAATAATTTGGAAAGCGAACCTCTATATACTCTAGCAAACTATTTAACACTGACGTACAGAACACAATATAGGGATGTGTGCCGAATGTTGACATATTCACCAACCTAATAGTTCATAATTGTCAATAACCGCCTCTCAAATGACTCAGTTTACTTTCAGTTCATTGACGAGAGTCTTCAAAATATAGTAATCTATACTTGCCCGTGTATATTACAACAGGACTTATGACGTATGTGGTTTTGTCTTTGTTATCTTTTATGTTTGATGGTTTTTTAACATTCAAGGTTAGCAATGCTAGGGAATCCTCTGGTTTTTCCAGCAAATTGAAGCTATAAAATTGATGCTCCGACATTGAAGATTGTGTGTGTTTTATACGTGCACAAAAGCTATCAGCATTAGTGTTAATACTTAGTGTTAGTAATATAATACTTAGTATTAGTAATATGATTAGCAGTCGGTTTCAAGGTTTAGCCCTTCGAGGGGGAAAATTGATGATCAAGTTCTTTGTATTTATAGGATATCAAGCCCGTGGACAAAATCCCAGATGCAGTCCTTGAATCTTCCATCCTGCAATTTATGCCCAGTTTCCGCTCTGGTAGCTTTGCTGACATTGGTCCTCGAAGATACATGGAAGATGAGCATATACATATAGATGATTTATCCTCACACTTGGGATCAGTTTTTGAGTTTCCTAAACCAAGTGCTTTTTATGGGGTAACGAGCTCTTGTGCCTATCACTGCTATGACATTAGTATTGATAATTGTATTGCTTCATAACTGGCTGATCGTGTATATATTACACAGGTATTTGATGGTCATGGAGGACCTGAAGCAGCAGCTTATATAAGAAAAAATGTTCTTAGACTCTTTTTTGAAGATGCCAACTTCCCCCAAACATCAGAAGTGGATGATGTCTTCTTAGAGGAGGTTGAGAACTCACTTCAGAAAGCATATCTGCTGGCTGACCTAGCCTTAGCAGATGAATTTGGTGTGAGCAGTTCCTCTGGGACAACGGCTCTTACTGCTTTGATATTTGGAAGGTATATATACATGCTTTAGAATTTCGTTTCTCCATGGAAAAACATTGTTTCAATTGCATGATATTGGCTCTACGCGATCATTTTATTCCATTTTAGCGTCTAGTGCTGTTGCTTTTATCAAGTCTAGTTTCTATGTATGATTAGCGGAATAATCACTGTTGATTTAGAATATGCCGAGTGAGGAATATTAGTGTTGGTTTGTTCGCCTGTCTTGTTTTATGTTACTTGAAACAGTTAACATTTGCACCATTCCTGATTTCCTTGGCATACCTTTTTGCTATATTGGCTAGATGGGCTGATGTTGGCTATATACTTGTCTTGTTTTCCCTTTTTTCAAACTAAAAAAATGTGTATTAGCTCAAGAAGAATGCCAATTGCTCTAATATGTGCTTTGGTTTAATTGTTCTGCTTAGTTATTTTCAGTATAACTTCCTGCTGACGGAACTCTTCTCTTCCAGGCTTCTCTTGGTTGCCAATACTGGTGATTGCAGAGCAGTTCTTTCTCGGAAAGGAAAGGCAATCGACATGTCTCAAGACCACAAACCCATTTATCCATCAGAAAGGAGGCGAGTGGAAGAGTTAGGTGGATACATCGAGGACGGGTATCTCAATGGTGTTTTATCAGTTAGTCGAGCCTTGGGGGACTGGGATCTGAAGTTCCCTCGTGGTTCTTCTTCACCACTTATTGCGGATCCAGAATTTCAGCAGGTGGTTCTAACTGAGGATGATGAGTTCCTCATCATGGGGTGTGATGGAATTTGGGATGTGATGTCTAGTCAGCAAGCCGTTAGCCTTGTTCGTCGTGGGCTGCGGCGGCATGATGACCCAGAACAATGTGCAAGGGACCTTGTCATGGAAGCCTTGCGCCTCAACACATTTGACAATCTCACTGTGATTGTTGTATGCTTCTCTTCTCTGGATAACTGGGAACCATCACCACCACGGCAACCGAAGATGAGGTGCTGTAGCCTCTCTGCAGAGGCCCTTTGTAGCCTGAGGAGCTTGTTGGATGGCAGTGCCAGCAGTTGAATGTACATACATTTATTAATAAACTAAACTGTTTTTGGCTGCTTCAGTGAGATGGGAGAAAAAGTAGCTAGCAGTTTTGTTGGTGCTGATTATTCAGCTATTCGTGGTGAGCTCTGGGCTGATGTACATAACCAGCTAAGGTGGATGGTGGTGTAGAGATTTTCCATATGGATACATCCTGTGTACAGAGTCATTTGATTATTTTGTTAACAGTCCAGAGTGACCTGCCCTTCTGATGAATCCATTTTTGATTCATCGTGTGTACCTAATGTAAATTTTCTTAATAAAAGGTCAGTTTCTTCTTTATTTGATTACGGCAAGTGGGAACTACACTTTTAAGATAGCATCCATGATGTTTCGCCAATGATCTTGCAACCTATCCCAGATCCGATAAACCATATTCATAATCAAGTCAAGCAAATCAACAGGTGTCTTGGCGTAGTAGTAGTAGTAGATTACTAATATTTTATGACGAGGTCTGATTTTACAGATCCATTATCGTTACAGCCCTAAAGACTGACATCCTGACCTGGAGGTATGACCATAACAATTGTCATCCACCTACCTCATACAGCCGTTCCCGAATACGAAGCTCTTAACAGCTCACGAACTGCGAACTTTCTTCTACTCGCGACACGATCCAGCACGATGGACTGTTCCAACTGGTACGTGAGTGTGTTTATTGGGTCCTGTTCCCTGTTTTCATATCTTTAACCTTATTAATACTTGATTTGTTTATATATAAAATAAAATCCAGCACACTGGTCTGTTTCAAACATTAGAAAGGGAGGCATCTGTATAGACTGTATTGCATATTTATAGTGGGGAGAATCCATCTACTCCGACTTGCTTATAACTGTTCTCTCTCCACAAAGAGAGGGAACAAAATATGCCCTAAATAGTATATATGGGTGAATGCAAGTGCTCATAGAGTTTGCTTGGAAAACTGTAATTTGAGTTATTCGAGCTTGCTTGTTATTTCAGTTTGCGTTTGCTTAGGGGTTGTGATTGTATGTATAAACCAGATGGGTTGAGTAAGTTTCAGAAAAGAATATGATCAACAACATGGTTTGTTGGAGGCTAAGGTACCTCTGATCGATATATCATTATTTTCTTTTCCATCAACTCCAAAAATAGGAAATTCACGTCAAAACGATCCTGCAAGTTTTCCAGTCCATAGACCTGTTGATTACAAGGAAAAAAAAAAAAAAGTCTTCAGACCTGTTTCTCGATCAATCTCAAAGGCTCATATCAGGGTACAGGCTGGATTGGATCATTCACTAAAACTTCACCCCTGGAAACTTATTCTAGGAGCTGTCATCAATAATGGAGGGCTGAGTGCGATGATGAGATTATTGCATGGTACATGATGTTATTTTATTTCTTTCCAAAGAAAGCATTACAATTGGATGTGGCCAACACGCATTCCACATCGAAAGAATCAGTGAAATCTGCTGAACATAACGTTTAGTTGTCATTTGTACAACTGTACCATCATGATCATCTAGTTGGGTCCGCTTGGTAGGTTTTTACAAATGATGCAAATCGTTCCATATCACTTCGTAGTAAGCCTTCAAGAAATGGTTGCAGTGCCTGGACAAGTTTAACATCCGAAAAAGAAATTGATTGATCTCATAATAATATCATATACATCTTTAAAGCAAAGAAACATCTAGCACAGATTTCTTTTGTTTTTCCCCCTCAAAAGATGGAGAATAAAGGAAGGGAAGTTTGAGGAACAGATGAAGTTCGTTTGCTCCAGCATGAACCAATGCATAAAATACCAAAAACAAAAAAGAGTTAGAAGATTACTGATGCCACTGGAACGAAGATCTGAGGAACTTCATATGACACTGTCAGCTGGAAAGAACAGATGCAAATAATTGTAAGGGCATAACTAGAGGAACCTAAGCCATAAAAAGTGGAAAACAGTAGGAGAGACATTATAGTAGCCATCAAATTGATGGCATGTCTATCCCCATTCCCCACAAGTTCGTCAAACTGTGGCCAGTTAGGAAATAAACCATGTGCTATGAGTTACTAAGAAATGGGTCATTCTGTTAGAATTTTTGTCTTATCAACGTTAACAAAAAGCAAGTGATAGTTCATGAGAATGCCACATGGAAAATTTGAGTTTTTTTTTTTAATATTATTAAAATTAAAAAAGCTAGCAAATAGACTTTTTTATGATTTGAAAAAATCATTAATTGTTATAGCAAATAGTTCTAGCCACCCCATGGTAGCAGAACTCAGCCATCATCATTCATCAAGCCACCAAGGGGTAGCTCATGTTTTCAGTTAACATTGATGGATGAAAAGGGTAATGGAAGGACCCATTTCTCAGTAACTCATGGGACAAAGGGTTATCTCTAAAAAAAAAAAAACACAGGAGTCGAATTTTAATTACCCCATATCACAGAAGGTGTTTGACCAAGATTTTCTAAAAACTAAAATGGAAAAAACTAAATTAAATGTCATAGGAAAAAGCACCCTTACTTCAACTATGCATGATGAAGGACCTTTCGGATAAAATCGAACAGCACCTCTGCCATGTGAAAAATCAGTCTATCAGGATTATACTAATAACTTAAATGAAAATAAAACATATAGATAAGGTTTATGAACTAAAAATATAGCAAATAACTACAGCATTTAATGTTCAGTTCTATAAAAGAAAGGAGACTTAGAGATGAGCAAGTACAGCAGTAGAGAAGATAGTTTGCCAGTTCATGTTCACAAGAACTGTCAAAATTGAATAAGCTTAAATTGCTGAAAGAGCCTTCGTGATGAATCTAAGAAGTTGAGATTTTTTAACTTTGTTGTTTTAATGTTCCTCGAAAGCAAAGCCCAAACAAATTGAAGCAGTTTGGCACATGATGCAGGAAAGCCAACTTGTTAAACTATCCATCATTTTCAGATAATTGATTTCACTGAGAAATCAAACTAAACATTGTCATCTAAGCAACACTAAGCTCCACAAGGCAACTAGGGAAATGTCAATGTGCTAAGACATCGCCCGGAAGATGACTGACTACCTTCAAAATTCCGTTTATACTCTTTTTCTTTTTGTACTTTTCAGATTCTGTATTAAGTGTGAGAGTTTAATCTTCCTTTTTCTTCTTTTGCCATCATATGCTTCGCCTAATGAAGCCTCGGAAGACATTCACCACTAATATTGAACTGAAAAGGTAAACAACAGATAAAATACACAATACTGTATCACTGTCTCTATAATTACCTGTTAGGAACACCTTCCAGGGATCTCCAGTGGATCTTCTGATTTGGGATAGGCTGCAAAAAGTGTATCATATTATGACTCAAATTACAGGAAAAGGAGAGACGTAAACATCCTTACCTGAAAATTTCGCGTGAGCCAAGAGAAATCAACATCGCGACCAAATGCTTTATACCTCATCGACCATCTAGATAGCTCAGGCTTGTCCTCCAATATCTGGTAGGAGAAACTAAGCATCAAGTTCTCAAAGATGCACAACTCTGAAACTGATCAACTACATGGGACTCAAGACTCAATAATATCATTACAGTGATGCACTCTTTAGGCATTAAATTGGCAGGGTTGAAAACTCAAAACTAACTCAAGTCGGCAATAACATGCTCGGCAGTTATAAATGCTATGAAAAGCAGAACCATTTCTACCTTCTCAAGTTTGGCACAATAATTTATGGACTGTTAGCCTGATTAAGCTGAGTCAAGTGTCCAGTAGTATTAGATTAGCTATACAAGAAACTAAGCATCCCCTATGACCTTTACCGAGGAAAGGATACTTTGCTTTTGTTCACACAAGTAAAATAATTGGAATAGGCAGTACTTTGGAAATTCAATCTTGTGGCACCTTTACTGAGGAAATAGAGGGCATCCAACGGGGAACGGCTTCACGATCAGAGTAACAATTATAGGCAACCGAAACAGGCACGTCAATTTCCATCTTAACCCTGCATATTGTCACATTTTGTAGTTAATGGTAATAACTGGTAAGCTGATATCTTAGCTCAAATTGCCAGCCTTGGCACGCCAAGAACGGACCATATATATGTAAGGACTTGCATTATATTTAATCAAAAGGATCAACATGGCGGAGCATCGTGGCATCAAACTATCAGATTCTGAAATTAATACTAAGAACGAAGCTACGAAAGACTTAGAAAATCAATCATTGTTCTACATAAACGATATCACAGGAGTAGCATCAATTAATAGATTCCACATGATGCCTACTTCAACTCTTATAAATCTAGGTAAATTATGCAGATTTTCAACGAGATGGAAATGATGCGCAACAGCGTCAAAGAAAATTAAAATGTGGACTATACCTGCCGAGTAAGAATCCAATCAATACACCAAAATTACAGGGAGCCCATAAAAAGCCTCAAATTTTATGCATCAGGGCAATAACATTCCAAGATCCGTTATGGAACAAACAATATGGAGATAAAAAATTCTTCAGAAAGATCGAGTTTTTACGTGCAATTCTGCCATTCCATGACAGGAGCAAAGGGCTTGGAGGCGGTGAAGACCGAGCTTCCCTTGGAGGACCCATATGGGATTCTGAAGAAGATAGACGGTGGTCCCAAAGAATCGTAGCTTCTCCAAGGGGGTACGATGGCTATGGAGCAGAAGAGGATACTACCATTTCTGGGTGTTGTTTTTGTCATCAAACCCAAAAGGTTTGGGCTCGAAATCACAAGGGATGTTGCTGTTGCAGACATGACACACTGTTTTTTAGCAGAAAACCAGGAAAGAGGGACACTGATAGACCGTCGAAGGCAACAAATCCAGGACACAAGCCAGCTTTATCAGAGATTTCTCAGCTGTGGA
Source organism: Juglans microcarpa x Juglans regia (assembly GCF_004785595.1). Lineage (NCBI taxonomy): Eukaryota > Viridiplantae > Streptophyta > Magnoliopsida > Fagales > Juglandaceae > Juglans > Juglans microcarpa x Juglans regia. The sequence goes on from NC_054600.1 coordinate 24,876,189, forward strand.
GTGTGGAGTATGATGCTATTCTATCTGTTGCATTATAGATGCGAAAGACCCAACTACTAATATTTTGAATATTTTGGTCAACGACTCAACTACCGCCCGTGTTATAATTTTATAACACGAGTAACATGAGTAATGCATATACATTTCTCAAAATTCTTAAAATTTTTATAATTTTATTTTCAAATATTATTTAAATATAAAACTCTTCTTAATTTTAAATTTATAATTTTTTCATCTAATTTATAATTTAAATTTATAATTATTACCTAATCATCATTTAAAGACAAAAATTAATACAATTCTTACGAACTTTAAAACAAAAATTATATTTAAACAGTTTTTAATTTTAAAATATTTATATTCAATATTTTCTATTTCCTTTATCAAAATCCAATAAAATATTTTCAAACTATTTTACAAATATTCATAAAGTTTTGAAGAAAAATGATATTTACAATCTTAGAGTGTATAAATCTCGTGCATCCCTTTTAAAAAAAATGTATAAATTTGAGATCCACATAAAAAAAATTATTTTTCTAAATAAATATGCAAGACTTTACACACTCTAAACTATATTTAAGATTATTCAATTTTGAAATACTTCAAATCTCTAAATAAGACCCCGAGTAATATTAAAAAAAAAAATTCCTACTATTAGCCGAATTAAAATATGTCTTTGTTAGTTTTGTCGGCCATCATATCAATCGAATGCATTATGCATACTTGAGAATTACACGTTGTCATGTGTCAATTTTATTTTTCTTTAAAAAATTATAGAAATAAAGTTTTTGGCCATCGGATGGTTGGGAAGTCACCATGGTGGTGACCTCCACTTTTATATATATTTATATTTATTTTTCAAAAAGGTAAAATCAATTAAGTTATTTAAAAAAAAATAAAATTAAACATGACAATATGTGATTTGGCCATATGATTTAATTAATATATTGATGGACTTAAAAATTAATAAAGGGTCTTATTTCTAACTTACATCGAAGGAGATAAATATTTCTATATATAAAAAAAAAAAATACACAGGATCTTAAACCTAAGTAATCACCAAAATTACTATTAAATTAAAAAAATGTAATCGCCAAAATTTACTAATATTCTCCGCCTACAAACAATCACTCAATTAATTAGGTCTGAACCGTCAAAAAATCAATAATATGAAATAAAAAACTACTTATTACTTTCAATTTACACTAATTAGAGCATGTTTGGATATTAAAGATATCTCAAAATAATTATGAATAATATTGAAATAGTAGTGATTAGTTTATAAATAATAGTGAAGTAGTATGATCAAAATAACTAAGAACAATTGTATTTCCAAACAAGACATAAAAGTCTAAAGAAAACAATACTATGCCGTCTGAATTTATCCCCTCGAAATAGTAATTTTTTTTTTTAATATTATACTATGTATAATATAGCACCGTCTAAAGTCCAATTACCTAAATAAATAAAGCGAAATCTTTAAATTTTATAACATATTATTTATATTGCCTTCTTTGGGAGATTAAAATTATATATTTACCCTTAATGGAATAAAAAGAAGAATAATAAAATCAGACTGGTTGGTGCATGGCTACCCATGGCCATGGCCGGGATCTCGTGGTGAGGAAAGACCAACCTTTCTTGGGGACGGCGTGGACAGCCATGCACCCTTCGTCTACGTACGTACCATGTTAAATATATTTTTTTTAAAACTGCCATTTTAAATTGTTTTTAATCTTCTTTATAATCTCATGTTAAGTATGTTTTAAGTGTTTTTAAATTACTTCTTTAATCTCCTTGTTTTAAGTGTTTTAAATTCTTTATAATCTTCTTTAAATTGTTTTTAAATTAATATACTTAATAATTGACGTGAGAAGTGAATTATAAGTGAATGTCATCTCAATATATAAATTTTGTTATCGTGGACCGATTTGTTACGTATGGTATGACTCATCATAGGTATCGGTTTATCAAATAATAAATTGGCCAAACCCAAAAGATCTATGAATGATTTTTCTTTGGTTAATTTAGATATTGAAATAGTCTATCGGGTTTAACTTTTGGTTGAGCTAATTTCAAGTTCGGCACGACAAATCTTAAACATTTTTAAATATTTTTTTAATTAATATCACACAAATATAAAATATTTTTAATTTTAAATATTCAATAATTTTATTTAATTATTATAATTTTTTCAAACTCTCAAATAAAACACAAAATATAACGTAATTTTTTCAAACTTCAAAATAAAAAATTAGATTGATTTGTAGACTTTAACTTCTCTCACTAACTTAACCATCAGAGGTATCAATTGGGATCACATGAGGTTGTTCTCTATTTCACTAGGTGGCCATTAAAAGCGTTGCATACACCGCTCACTGCAAGAAATAAGGCTTTTTGCGGCGATTTTGTCTGTTGCAAATAAAATCGCCGTAAAAAGCTATTATTTGCAGCGATTCTTCACGTTGTCGCGGGTTTTTTACATCAAGTTGGAAAATGGTATTTTCCAGCGATTTTTATACTTTTTACGACGGACAAAATCGCCGCAAATACAAAATTGGTCTTTTACAACGACTTTTCAATTTTTGCAACAAAAAATTTGCTAAAATATTAAAAAAAATTTTGCGACACTTAGTTAACCATTGCAATTGTGAAAGTTGTTATTTGCAGCGATTTTTATGTTTAAAAATTGCCGAAAAAGATTATTTCCAGCAATTTTAAAATTGTCGCAAAAAAAAATGCACAGAATACTACTGATTTGCGGCGATTTTAAATTTTGCCGCTGAATTCAGCACGAAATTTGAAATTGCCGCGATAGAATTCACTGTTAAGTTTTTTTCCGACTGACTTTTTCATATTTCTGGCGAGGTTTAGGCATTTTTTTTTTTTTTTTTGAAATAGAAGTGCTCATGATCTATTTATGAATAATGTTGACAATCAGCCATTACAAGTTCAGAAATAGAAGAACAAACAGAATCAATATCAATTCTTTCTTCATCTAATGACACTGCAACTCTTGCAAGTTCATGTGCAACTTGGTTGGCATTCCTCTTAACATGTCTCACCCTCCAATCAGTACCATCCAACAGTTGTATAATATCTGCAATGATTGGATTGTTACTATAATCAAGCTCCCTTTGGTTATGAATTGCAGACACAACATTTAAAGAATCTCCTTCAAACAAGCACTTATTCAGCTCGAGATCCTTGCATAGCTTTACTGCTTCAAACAACCCCTTGCTTCAGCTATATCTGCATTAGAACAAAAACACATAGGCTTCATCAAGCTTAATAACACTGACCCTTCCCAGTCTCTAAGCACAATGCCAATTCCAATCCTATTTGCTTGGTTCTGCACTACAATATCCCAGTTGATTTTAATAAACCCCTCAGGTGGTCCTTCCCATCTTACTGCAACATTTGAACCTGATACAAGGTTACTAGTGGTGACCTCCATAGCTTGCTGATATAGATCACATTCATGGACTGCATGTTGGAACAAAATTCTGGGTGAAGTAAACTGCTCTTGATGAATTAAGGAATTCCTTCTATGCCATAAAGAACGAGCTACATATGCAAAACAAGCAAGATCCCTTCCTTTCAACCTGTCAAGCATCTGTTTAAAAATCTGAGCAAAATCAACATCAGTAATAGCCATTTTCTGCATAACCTTATCACCCATCATCCAAACATCCATAGCAGCAAGACATGCCCATAGAATATGCCCAGTGGATTCAGGTTCTAATAAACAGATAGGACATAAATTCCTTGCAATCACCTTTCTTTTATAAAGATTCAACTTAGTTGGGAGTGAGTCTGAAATAGCTCTCCACATGAAATTCTTGACAGAGTTAGCAACAGGTAAAGCCCACAGTTCTTTCCAACAGGGATCAAACTTAGCTCGAGTAGAGGTCTCACCAAAAACGCTACAAGTTGTTTCCATATAGAGATGATAAGCACTTCTGACAAAAAATAAGCCATTTTTAGTCCCTTTCCATACCAGTCTATCTGGATTTCCCAACACACTAATTGGAATCTGTAAAATTGCCACAGCCTCCACTTCATTAAAAATAGACTGGACCAATTGGGCATTCCACCAAGCATTCTGTTTATCAATTATCTCCTCAACCAAAGCATTAGAGCCCAAAGTCTGTATTTGAGATTGAATCATACCCGAGTTGGTCCCTGAATTCCATCTGTCCTGCCAAATGTGAATCTGACTACCATTCCCCACCCTCCAAATGAGACCATCTTTAAGAATCTTTATGGCTTGCCAAATGCTTCTCCACATATAGGAAGATCTTGACCCCAAGTTTGCTTGCAACACTGAAGATGATGGAAAATACTTTGCCTTAAAAATTCTGCTAGGTAGGCTGTTTGGGGTTGTGAGGAATCTCCAAGCCTGTTTAGCTAATAAAGCCATGTTAAACCCAACAAGGTCTCTGAATCCACATCCTCATTTCGGTTTACCAGTACATAAAACATGCCAAGATTTCCAATGCATCTTATTTTTATCTTCCAAACCACTCTACCAGAAATTAGAGATTAAAGAATTTAACCTTTGGCTTAAGGATTTGGGCAAAAGGAACACACTCATACAGTATGTAGGAACTGACTGAAACACAACCTTAATAAGAACTTCCCTTCCAGCTTGAGATAAAAATCTATTTTTCCAATTGCCAATCTTGCTTTGTACTTTACTCACAATAGTCTGAAAAGCCCTCATTCGAGATTTTCCTACCAAACTAGGCAACCCCAGATATTTTTCCATGTTTGAAGTGTCATTTAAACCAACAATCTCCTTTATATAAGCTCTAGTTGAGGCTTTTGTGTTCCTGCTAAAAAAGAGAGAAGTCTTATCTCTATTGAGCAATTGTCCAGAAGCATTTTCATAAATACCCAAAATGTGATTCAATCTTCCCCATTCCACCATATTAGCTTGACAAAACATCAAGCTATCATCTGTAAAAAACAGATGATTCATGGATAACACACCCCTAGCAATAGGCACACCAGAAATTAGCCCTTGATCTTCTGCTGTAAATAGTTGAGAACTCAAAGCTTCAGCACATAGGATGAATAGGTATGGTGAGAGAGGACATCATTGTCTTAAACCTCTTGAAGGTCTGAATGTTTGCTGAGGTGATCCATTAACTAGTACTGAAAAGCTAGAAGAGGAAACACATTCCATAATCAAATGAACCCAGCTCTGTGCAAAGCCTAACTTAGCCAAAACAGCTTTGAGAAAATCCCATTCCACACAGTCATAAGCTTTGCTCATGTCAAGCTTTAATGCCATATAACCCTTCCTACCATACATCTTACTATTCATTGTATGAAAAGTTTCAAAAGCTACTAATATATTGTCAGAAATCAGACGTCCAAGTACAAAAGCACATTGGGTTGGAGATATTAACTTTGGCAACACACACTTCAATCTATTGGCTAACACCTTGGCAATCATCTTGTAAAGCACATTACAAAGACTGATTGGTCGATATTCAGATAAAAATTGAGGCTTAAACTTCTTAGGTATCATAACAAGATAAGTGTGATTAATCCCAGCCACTGCTTTGTCCAACTTCTCTCTAGTAAAACTAGCATCCCGTCTATTATTGGACCACATGAAAAATCCATCCCCAAAATCCAAATCACACAAATTACAGTCTTGTAGCACTTGGTGAAAAGGCTGCATTTGACTCTGTTGCCTCACAGCACCACCCAACTTCTCATGAGTATATAGAAGCTCATTAAAATCACCAACACACAGCCACATACTTGGATCCAAATTGTTCAAGGCTCTTAAAATGTTATAACCCAAAATTTTATGTTCAATCACGGGGTGACCATAAAAACATATCAGCATCCACTTAGAATTCTGCTCAGAAATCACCCAACTATTGATGTGTCTTTGAGAAAAAGATTGAATGGAGAGAGATACATCATATTTCCAAAAAATTTCCAAACCTCCACTGAGCCCGATCCCATCTACAGAAAATAAATTCTGAAAACCAAACTTAACTTTCAAGACATCCAGTTTAAATTTCAACACCTTTGTTTCCATTAGAAAAATAATAGTTGGCTTATGAATCTTGATCATACAATCAAGATCACGAACTGTTTGAGGGTTGCCAATCCCTCGACAGTTCCAACTTAAGAGTTTCATTTCTCCCAGTGGGGCTGTAGCACAGCCTCCACCGATTCATTCTTATTCTGAGTTTGTGCTCTAGACTTCCTAAGAGTTTTGAAAGGAAGAATAGATGGCAAATCAGAACCTTTGGGAAATGACTTTCTCTTTCGACCACCTTTTGAGATTTGAGGTTGAGCAACCCCCAGCCCTCCTCCTTGCCTTATGTACTTTTTCCATTTCAGCAATGAATTACCATAGTCTGTATCTAAACTTGAAGAGCCACTTCCAATACTGTCCAACTGATTCAGACCAGAAGCATGGAGATGCAACCCTTCCCTCCCCTTCACCTTATCCACACTAACTGCACTCGTTGAAGCCAAAAGAGAGTTGACACCAGATGGGAACACAGGTTGCACCACAGCAGTTTTTTGAGTAGTTACTATTGAGGGTACAATAGAGTCCTTCTCGGGACACGTAGACATAACTACCTTTTCACCCAATCCTGGAGAAGTATTCTCAGAAACTTCCTGTAACTGTCCAGAGCAGTTATCATTTTTATGCAAATCCTCAGTAACTGCCATCTTCCTTCCTTCAGCAAAAGAACACAATCCATGGGGAATAGTAGAAACAAACTTGCTAAGTCCCATGAATGGACCAGTAATAGAGGCTCTCATCCAACTGCCATACTGCAGATTAGAAACATCCCTTCCAGAGCCAACCAAAGGCTTTTGAGAGCACTCATTCGTGCCATGTAAGAGCAATCCACAATAGAAACAGAATCTCAGTATTCTCTCATATTTGAACTGAATAAAAGACCTCTTCCCATAAACATTAATCATCTTCCCCCGAATCAATGGCATAGTGAAATCCAACTCAAGAAGAACACGAAGGTACCGTCCCCAACTAATACCCATCTCATCAGCCTCCACATGAATTACCTTCCCAACTGAACTACCCAATTGAACACCAATCTCAGCATTCATACATCCAAAAGGCAAGTTATGCAACTGAGCCCAGAAGTAAGTATGAGTGAAGGACATAGCAGACGGATAAGTAAGGCCATCAAAGTATTTAATACAAAGGAGACATTGATCAAAAGACCAAGGCTGGCCATCCCACACCTTTTTCAAGTCAGTTTCATTAGCAAATTCGAAGAGAAAAAGATTAAAGGCCACGTCAACGATGTTTATAGTAGTGTCCACTTTCCATATCTTCAACATAGTACCTTTAAATGCATCACGATTCACCCTCTTCTCAGTGATAATCTTACCAATCAAACAAAATCTGCCCATTTCCAACGTTGCATGAATATCACCTTCCTTTACAACAACATCCTTAGACTCCTCTTCCGTTAGAGACAATCTATCCCACAAAGTAGTAATATCCTTAGCCATCTTTGGCTAGAGGTGAACAAAGAAAGAATCAAACACTCCAAAATCCTCAGAGAAAATTCGCATTTCAAATACCCGACTCAAACACTCCTGTCATTTCCCTCCAGCCCTTCTCCCGCCCCCTCTCTCCCCTTCTCTCTCCCCAACTCTTCCTTCTCGAGCACAACCCACGCCGGTAAGCACAGTCCGTCGCCAGCAACCCCACCATGCCACCGCCACTGCCACCTCACCTCGAGCACAACCCATGCTAGGAAAGGCCCTGTTTCTTGTAGTGCCCTCTCCGTCTCTCCTTCCACCCACCACGACATATTCAAACTTCCCCAAGGTAAGATTTCCAAACCCTTATTTCCAAATCATCTTCTTCTTGCCATTTTATGGTCTTCTAAGTCTTCCTCTTCTATTTCATTCGCTACTCTTCAAGTATCTAGACCCACGATGATGTGGCCAGACAGCTTCCACCCCCGAGTACCGATATAGTGCTTTTGTATTAATCTTGCCAAGGTTATTCTCTCTCCAAGCTTTAGTTAGATGCAATTTTCTTTTTTATCTAGGTTTTAATTTGTTGATGTTGTTCCAAATCTACTTAATCTTCATGGGTTTCCAAAGGGAGCAGCGGTGGTGATCGTGGGTCTCTATTTACTAAAATACATCGTACCGTCTTTTGAGCCCATGGATGAGGTTCCTTGTATCTCATGTCTTACGAACGCAAAACTAGGGCTTTTTACTAGGTAATCATTGATCAACAAAGCTAGAGAAGGATAGAACGAGAATATGATGGATTCCTCTTAAACAATAAATCCTCATGTGCTGCGACATGGTGGAGCCACACCAACAATTGAACTGCTACTCAGTGATAAAGATGGGAAAGATACAATGGTGGGATAGCTGGGAATGTCCATTACCCTATTTGATGTGTAACTGATTTATAGTTTATCCTGTTGGATTTCAATTAAAAACTATTATCTGTGAGATTTATTGGAGTTAAGTTACTTATATTTCTTGGCATGGTCTGAATCTCTTTCATGCTTCTTGTGTACGCAAGTAACACTCATTTTATTCTTACCTATCTTAGCATGGCCTAATTACTTTATGTATATGTAACTGGTTAATTTATAATGTCATATTTGGTATAGTGTTTAGACCTTTGGCTGGTACTCAATCACCTGGAAATTTTTGTTTCAGTTCTAAATGTACCTTGAACATTGGGTGTTGTGTTATGTAGAAATATTGAAGCTTTACTCACTAAATAGCTGTGTGAACATTATTTTTGGGTTTGCTTTAATTTTGATTGTGAGTTATATTCATTTTGGTGGTTCAAATGTCTACCATGCTACACTTGGTTCTGTACCTCGGTGAGGATAGATGGAAGGTTCAAATGTGGGATTTACTCTTGGATAAAGAAGGCAATTATTGGGTCTTCCTCATTCTCATTTTATACTTTTGTAATAATAGAGGGATTATTTTTCCTTGTAATTTGCTAAAATCTCTTGTGCCCTACAATTACAGCATTTGATGCTAACAAGTCATCCTTACTTTAATTAGAGAAAAGTACCTGTGGGTTTGAAACCTGAAAGTAAACAAACATCTTTCTATAAGGTTCTTAGACTGTTGAAACTGTATTCTTATATGTTTTCAGACTAATGGTCTTCACTTAAATATATATATATATATATATATATATATATATATCAAATGACCTCTTATAAATGAAAAGTATCATATTGATGCTTTCTTATTAAATTATAATTATTATTTTTGTTCTGTAAAGGACATCTAACATTATTTTTGGTATTTATGTCGTCATTATATTTGATTTTTAATGCAATACAAGTCATAATCCCCACCCCCTGTTCACCTGAGGTGAAATATTCTTTGTAATTTCGATGAAGATGGAAATCTAGAATTGTCCTTGTTGCTATCAAATTAATATCTTTTTTGTTTATTATTTTAACAGTGAATTATTTTATTCCTTATGATTTCGTTTTGCTTTATGTAACATTTGTTCATAATGCATAACTAGTGAACTATTTTTAGTTCTAATTGTTGTTTCGCTCTTAGCCCTGAATCATTGTATGTGTTTTTATAGTTTTTCGATAATAATTCCCTCTATTGCTTGTCTTGGTTTCATAATTGAGAGGTGGATCTATGCTTTACCTACATGGAGGCAATCTTCACATTAGTCTTGTAGGAAGCATATGTTTCATTATTTTTGTTATTAAATTATGTCATCCGCTTTATCTTTTATCATATTTTAACAATTTTAACAATCTAGTGTTGTCTTTTTGTTAGTTGTAGTTGCTAGTGTCAGAAATTTATATGCTGCCCAGATTTTTGTTATTTGAGCTTCTCATCTTAGTTGAATTGATTTTCATATCTTTCTTTTGTGTCATAAGTTGTATATGTTTATGTTCTTATGCGGAGGATACTTATGTTACCTAGTTTTCAATATGTTTATGTTCTTAGCATTCCAATTTCTAGCCTCTAATTAGCCCCTGTTCTTTCCCTTTCCTATGTAAATTCAATTTAGTTACATCTATCATTTTGTGACATGCTAGAGCATTGAAAAATCGAGACATACATAATAAACTTATTGTCAAAATCAGTTTTCATCTAGCCATTAGTATATAACTATCTGAAGTGTAAATACTAGGTAAACTTAGTTTTGGTTTTACCTGTGTTCCCTTAGATTTTTCCTATTTTTCTTCATCCGAATAGCCTTCATTCATGGTTCTACTTTACTTTTAATAGGAAATGTGGTGGACAAGCATTAGATCACAATTCTCATGCTTTGACACCATGAAACCTCACCAAGAAGCTTAGCCTCTCTTGAAATGAACTTATTATTGAGACTTCCAAGTGACTCATGGGCCTTATCTTGATTCTAAACCAAGATTACATAGCTATTGTGTGAAGTGTAAAATGTAGTTGAGTTTACAATTGTGTGATTGGGTTGAATGGTGAAGCCGTTGGGTTGTTATTGTAAATATATGGAGAAGGAGCATTATACTTGAAGTTGGATTGAATTGAGTACGCGGTTGATGTAGATTAATAAAATGCAAGAGTTAGAATGTGGTGTAGAAACTTAGAGTCAAGAAGTGGAAGCTTGTGTTGTATTGTACTCTTAATCAGATTTTTCAGTCATTAAATACACCAGTCACCAAGGACTACTTTGATTCTCTTTTGAGCAGATGATATATTTCTCTGATGTTTTTCTCCAACCCAAATTAGGTGACCAACCAGTATTACATTAATGTCACTTTCTCTCTCTATCTAGTAGTAAGAAAATATCATATCTCTCTAGTACTCATGCCCTTTATGATATGTGCTCAGATTTGGCTTGAGTGTTTGTGTTCTCGGGAAATATTGGAACGGGCTATTGGCATTGACATGGTCGTCAATCTGAAGCTCTAGGAAGATATATTGCCTAAGAAATGTCCTAAAAGAAGAATTTGCAGTGAGTTTGGGAAATTTCAATATGGCCTCCACTAACATCAAGGGTGGAAATGGGAATCTTGGTATTAGCTAGCTCCACTTATTCCCTAGCCACATTGTAGTTGGAGAAGAAGAGATGAAGCTGATTGTGATTTAGTTTCTAGCTTGAGGGTTGCTGCAGGTTTGATATGGTTTGTCTTTCTTCTTCCTGTTTTTAGGAAAAGGCATTGATAATTATGCTAAGAGGAGTAGTTTTATTATTTTTTGTCTGTGAATGGTATAGTTTCTTCTATCAATCTGAGATAAGTGATCACATTGTATAGTTTTATGAGAGTTAGTATACTTAACAGTATAACTGGAGAATTCAATTGGATGCATTCCATTTGATTCTTGGTATTGGTGAATGGTACTTTAAAGGATTAGATATTCAAACATCCTAGATATTTTCAACAAGATAACTGTCTGAGCATGCACAAAACCAAATTGAAATTATCCCATATGCTTTGGTTTGATTATGTAAGAACAGAATAAAATCTGATCCTGAAAAATAACTCTGCTTTAGTCATGTAAACTTGTTGCATGTGAGCACCCTTTCTTGTTTGGGTGTTTTTTGATTTAGTTGTTTGCACATGTATTGAGTGGAGCTATGTAATGTGAAAAAAGAAAAGATGTGGGAATTGAATTTAGAGATTTTCTTGGTTATATAAGGTGGTGTGTTTGTATATATAGTTGATTCATTATTGTTTGATATAAATGTTTGATATAAATACTAAATTGCAATTTATATAGCTTGAGCTTTGTGTGGCCATCTAGAAATTTCATAGTGAATATAATTTGGATGTGCATTATATTTTTTATTCATTCTGTTTTGTGTATTTTTTTTTAATTTTCTAAAACATCATTTCCGGCAAGGATAGTTTGCCGGAAATAATTTTTTTGTCATAAAAGACTACTTGCAGCGACTACATATCGCCCAAAAGTCTTTTGCAGCGACAATTACTTGCTGGAAAAGAGACAATCTTATTTACGACGATTTTAACCACTACAAAAAATATTATTCACGACGATTTTTGAACACGCTGCAAATAATATGAAGATATTTGCGGCAATATTTTGTGTATTCGCGACGATATAAAACGCTGCAAATACTTTTTTGCAGCAATAAAGAGTTGAAATATGAACGTTATTTATAGCGTAATTTATAATATTAGCAACGAAAAAAATTGCTGCAAATAAAGATTTTTCGCGATGATTTTTAGGTTTTGCTGGTTTAACTTTTAAGTGAGTCAACAATTACGACGAATGTCCAGCGCAGCATAAATCACTGCGAAAGGGTATTTGCAGCGATTTTGAGGTTATTTACTGCCATTTTTGGCGTCAGAAAAGACCTTATTTCTTGTAGTAGTGCTAAGAATTGTCCCAACACATATTTCAATTTTGATTAGAGGAATTTTATGCATCAACTACTATTCACTTTCACATCTCACATCTATAGTTTTTTTTATCGAGTGTGGAGTGTAGGGTAGTGAATAGTGACTGATGAGAAGAATTTTTCTTTTAATTAAATCAATCTTTTTATTAATGTTCTAAATTAATAAAAATGTTGCATGGCATGATATGCCACCAAAAAAAAAAAAAAAAAAACCATTTCAAAGTCCGAAAAATCTTATAAAATAAAACATAAAGTAAAAGTACGCAATAGAAATCAATTGAAACAATCAGGGGAGGGGTGTCAATATCTCATTGCTAACGTGATAATTGACATTTGATCCATGGGCGAGATTAGTGCATGTTTGGACACAATGAGAATTTTAAAAATTCTCAGAATTTTATTTTCAAACAACAGTACTGTTTAATTTCAAATTTTTTAATTTTTTCATCTAATCATTATCTATTCATTATTGAAATTTAAAATTAAATCAATACAAGTTTTACAAACTTTAAAACAAAACATAAACATCAATACAAATTCTACAAACTTTAAAACAAAAATTATATTCAAATAATTTTTTAACTTTATAAGATTTTTATTTAAATTTTTTCTGATTTTCCAAAATCCAATAAAAGATCTCCACTCAAATAATTTCATTACTATTCACAAAATTCTGAGATATTTGGATTGTGTTTGGTTGTTGAACCAAACTCAACTCATCTCAAACCAATCTTGATAGGACTCATTATTTTTTCAACTTCTCATAAAAAAGTTAAACTCATCTCAACCTATTTCATATATTTTAACTTAAAAAGTAAATACATGATTTGAAGCTAAAAAAGTTTAACTAATCTCAATGGGACTTATAAAATATTACTATTCATAACTCAACTCAACTCAACTTAATTCAAATATTAAATTCATCTCAGCATCCAAACGTAACTGCGCCTTAAGCGTCCAATCATGCCATTAGAATATTATTTATTATTATTATTATTATTGTTTTGAGATTTGAAAAAATTGAATTGTTTATTATATTTTATGTTGAGATTTAAAAAAATTGTAATAATGAATTGAAATGAATTATATTTCCCAACGAAGCCTAAGAATTTCAAAATTGAAGTATAGATAATAATAATAATCTATCCAAAAGATGTGAACTATTTTATTATTTATTTACTTTATATAAGTTGGGGGTAAAATGAACTTACCAGGCCAATTACCCGGCCCTACACCTACTGTGAACCGCACCAAACACCAGTATACATCGTAACTTAAGCCTAAATTGAGCTTTAGGACAAGCAGCAGCAGAATCGGGCACTAAGGTCACTTCATCGAGCACCACAACCTATGGAACCTACCTATATTTATTATATTATATAGTCTTAATTGATTGAATGCGTCTTGAGGTTGCTCTAGTACTTAGCATTGGATCCATACAAGTTGGATGTATAGCTGCAATTGGAGTTCAGTTTTCAGTCTATGGGTATTTCTCTATTTTCTTTTTTAAGTTTTGTTTGGATTCATAATTCCTCTTAATTCATCTCATTTTATCATTATAATTTTTTTAAATTTCCGTATAGCAGCAATTGGAGTTCAATTTTCAGTTTATGGGTTTTTCTATTTTCTTTTTAGGTCTTGTTAGGATTCATAACTCACCGTAACTCATCTCATTTTATCATTATAATTTTTTTAAATTTTCACATAAAATATAATAAACAATTCATTTTTTTTAAAATTTATAAATAATAATAATATTAAAAAATAATATTCTATAATATTTTATTTTACTATTTATAAATCATCTCAACTCATCTTTAAATTCAAACGCGGCCTAATTGAAAATGAGTAGAAGAGGTAATTATATTATTGGGTAAGAAGGTTCTAGCTAGATGACTGAAAGTCGTGGGTATTAATTAGTCGAGTTTAAATCATAATTTAGATTTTAATTCTATGTAATTTAATGAATCTATAGGCATAATATGCTGCTAATACTGATAGTACTTCAAGATCTAATATATATATATATGTCAAACTACGTGAGAGTAATCCAATGACTATTGAGACACTGATCAACTTAGCAATATATAGTACTTCTCTTAATTAAATTAATCATTGTTGAATTAGATTAAAGAAATAGCTAGGTTAATCATGCCCTAATTTAGATTTTACAAGGATCGATCAATGAGATCGATATGGTACTTAATTACCATTTTTTTTAAAAAACATTTGATGTAATTAGAAGAGAGACACAATACATAGATATTGCGATATTTAGTACTGATGATATTTACTTAATTTATAGACAATATTAAATTATATTAATGTAAGATCTCTATTTATCTTAAACTAATCAATTCATTAATTGCTAGCTATCGCTATCAATTACTATTTTAACGCATGCGGCCTAGTGTTATGATGCTAACATGGAATGGTTCAAAAATGGAAGGGTTTAAAAGAATAAAAAAATAGATCAGCCAGTTGCAATTTTTAGTTTATAATAATTACAATTTTTTTAAGAACGAAACACCATTGATCAGAGAATTAATAAATTATACAAAATTTTGGCTGAATATTTAAACTGTTACCCTAACTAATTGTAGGAAAATTAATACGATGAATTTTAAAATATCAATGAACAGTTGACTTGAAAGAATAATTGATGGCATCTTAAAGTTTATTTCCTAATCCTAATCAATTTGTAATTTTCCTGTACTATAACCAAGGAGATTAATTACATATAGGTTAAATGCATTATTAGTAGTTCTTGCGTTTTACAACAATTTTTCTATTCATATTATGATTTCTTATTATCTAAAATAAAAAATATTGTGTTTGTCTTCAAGTTAATAATATTTTAGCAATAAAAAAAATCACATAAAAGTAAACTCATAAACTAACGTAACTTGATGTAGTACATTAGATTGTAAATCTACTTTTATTACCAAGTAGATCGTTTAACATATCATATGAAGTAATATCAGTTTGTATTTATTTTTTCGAAATTTCTCTATGGCTTTAGCATTTGTCTTAAATTAATACACATACACATATATGTATATGTATGTATCCATGCATGTATATATATAGTAGATGAATGGAATCACTATTTTGACCGAAATTATGAAAGATCCAAGAATCGAAATCATTGATCCTTACAACTCAGACATTTAAAAAAAGAATATAAAATTCATATAAACTTGAACAAATCACTCAATTTGCTAGGGCTTAAAAGAAAAAAAAAAAATAGTTAGTCTTTGATACACATTTCATACGGAGGTCTGCTAGCTGCCTGCTAAATCTTAGATATATAAATATACGATGACAAAGGTAATATATGCAGCAGATCCAAGAGCCTTACTGGAAGTTTGAGAAGAGAACAACAAGCTGGACCGATCACCAATGTCGACTAAGCCAAGGTAAGGTTTTGATCTTTCCCCGATCCCGGCCCTTAGATCACCCCCCCCCCCCCCCCCCCCCCCCCCCCCCCCCCCCCCCCCCCCCCCCCCCCCCCCCCCCCCCCCCTTAGATCTGCCTCTGCACCTCACCTGTAATAACCTTCTAATTTTATTCCTTAGGACTAAAATATTTTCCAGCTAGCACCTTTTTTTTTTTTTTTTTCTCGGATTACTAACACGGTTTATACTCGATGATCCTTCCTTAGGTTGGAGGGCAAGGTTGCCCTCATCACAGGTGCAGCAAGTGGAATTGGCGAGGAGGCTGTCAGATTATTCGCGGAAAATGGTGCTTTTGTCGTTGTTGCTGATGTTCAAGACGAACTGGGTAATCAAGTTGCAGCATCAATAGGTCAAGACAGAGTGAGTTACCGCCATTGCGACGTCAGAGACGAGAAGCAAGTTGAGGAAACAGTGAGTTACACCTTGGAAAAATATGGCAGCCTGGATGTCTTGTTCAGCAACGCTGGAATTATAGGCCCTAAAACTGGCATCCTGGAGCTTGACATCAATGGCTTCGACGACACCATGGCCACAAACGTTCGTGGAGTGGCTGCAACAATCAAGCACGCAGCTCGTGCCATGGTGGGCAGAAACATACGCGGATCCATCATATGCACTACGAGCGTGGCTGCCTCGCTCGGGGAGCCGGCCCACATGCATATACAGTATCGAAACATGCCCTCGTTGGTCTTGTCCGGGCGGCCTGCAGCGAGCTTGGGGCTTCAGGGATCAGAGTCAACTGCATTTCCCCGTTTGGAATTGCAACACCTCTTTCGTGTATGGCTTACAATCTGCAGCCGGATGAGGTAGAAGCCAACAGCTGTGATGCAGCCAACTTGAAGGGCATTGTTTTGAAGGCAAGGCACGTTGCTGAGGCCGCTTTGTTTCTTGCTTCTGATGAATCTGCTTACATCAGTGGCCACAACTTGAGCTTGGATGGAGGATTCACTGTGGTTAATCAACGTTTTTCAGCGATCTAAAAAAACCTGCAGGGTTTTTGCAAGAAGCCAACATTTAATTATATTGTATGAATATTGGCTAGCTCTGATTGTTTTATTTTTTATTTTTATTTTTCATCTTCCTTGTAAAATTGAAATGATTTTACTTTTCGAAGTCAAACCTTATTACCGGGATTTCCCACGTGCATTTTCCTTGTAATCTGGAATTTTGTTATCATTTACTAGTGTTTCCAGTTCATATATCCATCAGTCTTGTCTGCTTATGTGTACATGTTGTAAGTACTTAAGCTGCCAGCTCTCTTGTTCTCCTCAACAAAGCCTGGTCTTCTCCATCTCATGATGTTCTGTCTCTCAACACGTACGTGTTTTTTGTTAAGAATTATGAATAAAAATGATTTATTGCATACAAATCAAAGAAAAAATCTCCTATTTTTCTGTCCACATGAATGAATTAAAACAATGGAGTACTGGAGAAGAAAAAGGACAGATATTTATTTGCGGAAGAGTGAGTACTTAGGACCTTAATTAAGCATCTCAACATAGGTCA
Source organism: Juglans microcarpa x Juglans regia (assembly GCF_004785595.1). Classification (NCBI taxonomy): domain Eukaryota; kingdom Viridiplantae; phylum Streptophyta; class Magnoliopsida; order Fagales; family Juglandaceae; genus Juglans; species Juglans microcarpa x Juglans regia. Next base: position 24,893,538 of record NC_054600.1, read on the forward strand.
TGTGGGTGGGTAGCAATTGATTTTTGCATCTTCATTGGAAGACATACACAAATGACTACTTCTACACTAATTTGGACAGCTCTTCATTTACCGACAGTGACTTGCGAATGAAAAAAAAAAACAAAAAATAGAAGAGGACAGTCTTTTTATGTATTTTTAGGTCAAGGATATGTAAGTTTTTTCCCCCCGAACATCATACGTCGAGAAAGATGCTTGTCACCAAATTAATTATCATCAACCATAGAACTCAGGGAAGAAACATATATATTAATTAATTAATTAATGCAATTTGCAAGAGAATACATGTTCACCCTATAAAAGTTCAAGCTGCTGTGTCCCAATTCAATGTTTGCAGTCTGAAAGAAGATATGCATGCTCATGTTGAGCAATTAATTATAACGTGCCAGTACTTGGGCTCATAAGTCATAAAGTGCTTTACTTGGGCTCATAAGTCATAAAGTTATAGTGATTAAAAAATTGATTAATCTTATATACAATTATATACAGTTATAGAGTACGTAAGTATCGTATAATTATTTTAAAAAAGAGTAAGATTTATTATTAAAAAATTATTTTTTTATGTGGATCTCATATTTATTTACTTTTTTTTAAAATAATTACACAACACTTACATATTTCACGACTATACGTAACATTACTCTAAAAAAATAAGACTAGTAATAATTTAATACTACGTACGTTGTTTTCCTGATCAAATAGATAATTACTGGTTCTCGTTCTAGTTCTTTTTTCCTTCAATTTGTTTTAGCACCAAATCTTCAACTATGATTTGAAGGGACCCAATTAGAGTTTGAAAATGAAATAAAAAAAAAAACTATTTACAAGCGTGGTTATTGACACCTGATGATCAGATACATGATTAGTGATGCGGAAATTTGTCACATGATCAACTAATATATATTAATATAAAATGTAATTTAATTTTTATAAGTAGAATAGATCCTGCAATAAATATTGTATTTATATGTAAAACTCGAACAAAATTATGTATAAAAAAAGGATTTATTTGCAAACAAGACCAGTAAAACGTCCCTTGCAAATTTAATTTGTGGAAAATTTACATATACAAGTTCGAGCTTGCTTCTACTTACAAGAATTGAACATGCTGAGGTTGGGGTGATATGAAAGTTATCGATCTTATGTGGGAATTAACAAACTAAGTCAGTATTAAAGTCTCAGAAGAAACGGAATGGACTGATTTCTTTTTTCTTTTTGAAAGGCCACCAATGACAAATATATATATATATATATATATATATATATATGTAATGGTGGAGGTAACCGCGGGGAACTGCGGCGTACGTAACCACGTCCCACATGGCATTAAATGGAAAAGGCACTGTTTCCTTTTTTTGTCTCTCAAAATCATCTTTACTTCGTCTCACATTTGTTTCTTCGTCTTTTCCAAACATAGAAATAGTACTAGGGGTGCTATCCGCATAGTGCAGGACGGGGGCACCCCCTCCTTGCCCCCCACCCCGCACCATGCGGTTGGAGGGGTTTCATACCCCGCCCCGCTACCGGGGGGTGAGGTAGAAACCGCACCCCGCCCCGCCTCCCGCTCAACCCATGGTTTAAAAATTTTTTTAGTCTAAAAATTTTTTTAGACTCAAATTATAATATAATTTAAAGTATAAATTGAAATTTATACATTAAAAAAAATACAAACTCATTAGAGTTATATTTTGGATTGTCTTGACCTCTTAAGCCAACCATTAACTTGAAGTTGAATTCAAGTTTTTAACAAATTGTATATATTTATATACAATATATTTATATAAATTACTTATATAAATATTATAAATTATAAATTTTTACATTAAAAATGGGAGGAGTGCGAAGCAGGGGGCGGGGCCCCGTTGGGGTCAATCCGCCCCCCGCCCCCGCATGGGGTATTCCATGCGGGGCGAACGGGGCGGGACCCCGCTGCCCACCCCTAAAAAATACCCCTTCGTCCTCCCCAAGCATAGAGAAGCTAAATCCTGATTCTCACATTTGTTCCTTCGTCTTCGTCTCACAATCTCACATTTGGAAACTCTGATAGTGGTGTTGGATCGTGTATTGGCACTTAACTATAACGAGGCAAGAGGTCCAGAAGTCGGAATCTATTGAATATAAGGATAAGAGATGAAGCTCACTTGTATTTTTTCAAAAAAATAATTTCTTCTGATTCTAAATACCTCTAGAGAGGAAAAAAGAATCAACTTGGTCTCCCATCTTGAACCCCTTGGGTGCCTTTTTCATTTCTGAAAATTTTGACCTTTTGGTTAGATATCTTGTCTAAGTTGATAGCAGGGAAGCTTACAAAATGAGAGACAACCGACGAATGATTATTTTATTTTATTTTTCTTTTTCTTTAAAGGTTGATGGATATTATCTCATGAATTTGACTATTTCTTAGAACAAAAGAACTTTGAGCATTTCTCATACTCTTTTTTCAGCATTTTTTTTGTCTTCTTATTTTTTGTCTGGTTGCTTTTTTTCTATATACCATGTCTATTGAGGTTAATGCCACGTCAGCCGATTTCCCAACGATTCCCCACCCCGGTTGCATATATATATATATATAAAAGCATCAACCTCCACTAACCTTACAACTATGCAGGTTGACAAATAATGAAAGAAGGGTTGAATATATATGAAAATTTCCCTTATCTGTACGACAATGATGAGCTTATATAGACTGGTAGAACTTCCTAGTTGTTTTTTGTTTTTTTTTTTTTTTAATTTATAACTTTACAAATAATGTGATTGGAAATATATAATTGGAGAAAGACAAAGTAGACATGGTACATAGAATCTATAATATTTAACCAACATTTAAATATATGCAACCAAACAATGATTTCTTTCTAGAGCATTGGCATTGGATTATATAAATCCAAAAAAAATAAAGAATTTGGATAATAGAGTCTAAAAATATACTGTATTGAATTATGCAAATGTAAAAAAAAATAACTTTTAGGTACAGTAAATTAGTATTGTGGGTCATATTTATATTTCACCGTAGGTAGACCAAATGAAATAAAAAGTATTTTCTTTAACTCTGAACACACACACTCTCTCTCTCTCTGTCTTCCTGAACACTCTAAACTGTCTTTTAGAAATGAAATCATGCGGTCCCCTCTCTCTAAACTAGGAACTAAAATATTTTTCCGAACTCATTTGATGAAAAAAATTATGTTTGAGAAAGTTCTTGCAATGCAAAATTTAGAAAAAACAAAATATGTCCATGTAGTTCTTAATTTAGAAAAAAATTTAATAGAAAAAATATTATTATTAAATTAATAGTATTTTATTATTATTTTATCTAATAGATGGATAATCCAATGTGAGAATAAATTTTAAGTAGAATAGTCAAATGCAAAATCATATGATATTATGTAAATTTTGCATTTGTATAATCCAATGAGGATGCTCTTAAGCATACTCATTGGCTTGTCCAAAATTGAAGGATGACTAAAATTTAGATAATTTGTGTCAAAAAGACTCCACTTTGGATTGAGCATCTCTAAAATAATTTGGACTTCTGTTACAGTAGTTGACCAAAGATAGAGAATCACAATTGATTCACCAAACATTAAAATACTAATTTATCACTCCAACCACTTGTAGGTGTTTATGTAGGTGCAGATTTTTTATTAACATTGAAATGGATATGTTGCTAGATATTTAGTTAGTGAATAAGAAATTTAGATAAAATTTTAGATAAGTTTAATCTCAATTTTTGGTTATTAGCATTAAATGACCTTTGAAAATATGATTTTTTTAATATTAATTTGATTAGAATATAATTATTATTAATATTAAATTTGTAGAATTATAAAATGTGATACAAATGAATTAAATAAAAAATTATTAATTTAATAATATTTTATTATTATATAGAGAGTGAATGGCTAATCCAATATGAGGATTGAATTTAAAAGAATGGGTAAATGTAAAAAAAATGTGATATTGACTAAATTTTAAAAATACATTTAACCAAACCAATAAAGATGTTTAGGGGTGGAACGGGTAAGTTTCTTTAGAATTAACCACCGAAAAAGATTTTTTTTTTTTTTTAAAAAAAAAGAAAGGAAAATACTACTTGGACCTATATAAGAATTTATTGTAACTGCTCAACCTGGCACTGCTTATATTAAAAGAAAAGAAAAACAAAATGTAACACTCATTTTTTTTCTCAATTGTGAGGCATGTTCTCTTTGGATCTATTTCTCATTCTGTTTTTTATTAATAGAAATTAGAAGTATATAGTTCAGTCCGGACCGGATTGAACCCTTATATATCTTTTAAAAATATATTTTTAATAATTTAATATATTATTTATATATAGTAATTATATAATTTAATGATGTAACTTTAATCTAATTTATTATCATCGACTATATAAAATATAAAATAATATATGCTATCAATTCATAATAAATCATAAATCATGTGATGATTTGTGTCATTATATATAAATAGTTAATACATCATACATACTCTACTAATTTACACACCTATTAGCAATGACTATAAAATAATTAGCTCCATCAATTGTAGGCTATGATATTTCTTTGGCATAATAGAATATAAATAAAATTATGATCTTGGAAACGAGGGAGATTAATCGAAACTTCTGGCGTGATTATTGTTTAATAATGAATTGAATGATACATTTTGGTGGTTTATTAGGAGATTTAATAATCGTTTATAGTTAATGAATCATTATACATACGCTTTTCATCGCGATGAAAAATTAATATAGGTGATAACAAGAAAAAAAAAATAGTTTTACGTTCTGTTTTTGTTTTTTAATATGACATGGCACGACCACGTGGCACTACCAGGTCAAGCAGTCCATCTGAGAAGTTTGTTCATTTCATTCCCCTAATCTCAGTTTATACAGTTATTAATCGCAGGATACGTAGTTAGAGAAATTAGGTATTGGGTAAAAGGGAAGAAAGTCAGTGACGTTGAGATCCACTGAAAAGAGTCGTTCCTTGGCCTTCTAACATGAGAACTGTTAGCAAATCAGGCTTAATAAATGCAAATAAATTCTTATCGAATTGAATTACAAGCTATTTACGAACAGCTTTGACTCTTTGCTAGGCCTGTGGACAGTTCGAAAATCTTGTTTTTGGGGAAGAAAAAAAAGGGAAAGAATGTTTTACCAACTATCAGTCTTCTCGGCCTACCAACATTTTTTTGGAATCAATGCCATGAGCATACCCGCTGTCATCTGATGTGTGTGTATATATATATATATATATATGAATGTATATGATATGTATATATGTACGTATATATTTATACACCTGGCCTGTATATATATATATATATATATATATATATCATCCAATTCACTCAGATAATTGGAGAATATCAGAATGGAGAGGAATTAGGAGGCCTGAACACAAATAGAGACCATAGCTTTCAAAAGAAGCACACATCAGAAGCTACTGTCACAGTTGACCGCCCAAATGAGTACGACACAACGATTTAGCCAAAACAAAGATCACCCACGTTTGGAATTTACCCTTTTTCTTTATCAAACTTGGCAGCCGACCAAAGTGTCATCATGACCATCCTCTCCTTCAATAATAATAAACATTTTTCTATTAAGCATAATTCAAAATCCCAAACCAGACAGTCAAAACTAACAGTCTTGCATCGAACTATCAACTAAAGCTTCTCCAGCTAAACAGGTTCTAGACCTAATGCACAGGCATGCTACTAGTACTTCCATGGCAATCCATCTCAGGCCTTCATATCTGATATAGGAAATCCTTCCTTTGGGTTTTCATATGTGAGGGCCTAAAAATTGGCCAAATATCCTATAGGTGGTGGCCATGGCACTAGAAGTATACTGGTATGATTTTGTTTGTTTTGGCATTGTTGGAGTTGCCTTCTGTGGCGCCTTGTGGGTGCTATGGGGGAAGGAAGGTGGCTCAAAATGCGATGATAACACCATATATGAGAGCCTTCTGCTGGCTAGACCGGGCAATGATGTCTATGTGAGTGCTCTCCCAAAGGGTCATGTCAGCACCTCCCAGCTATGGACCAGTTGTTGGCGAGGGATGCACCCCAGATGGCTCTTGGCTACGCGATTCATATCCTTTCTGATTATGACTGGGTTTCTGGCATGGGATGTTGTGGACTGGGATGCAACCATCTTTGTTTACTATACTGAGTAAGATCTTCTTTTGCTTGCGCTTGAAGTATGCTAATTTTATTTAGGAAAACTTTTGACCAATAGTTTGATAACTTGGTATTGCAGTTTCTCAAAATTTTCTAAATATATCAGTACTGCACTAGAGATTTTTAATTGTCTTTAGTGCGTGCCTAATTTGGACAAATTAATATCTAATTCTGTCATAAGTTTAATGATGCCACATTGGGAAATGTATTTGTAGTCAAATTCCAATTAGAATGAAAGGCCATTCTTAACAAATGTGGGAGTGGAGTGACAGAGTTCTGAACCTTCTGATGGACAGCTTCTAGTCTACTAACATCGTATAAGTATTTGGCATAAATTGCAATCGAGATTTCTAATGTGATTATCTATGTCAGTATTAACATGTTAAAATTAACATTCATTCACCATTATGATACTCTTCTAAGCAATCAAGGGTACAGCTTCCATGCTATTCTAGATTTTCAATGTGGAACTGAAACGGACATTAGGCAACCATGTACATGTTGTTGGATTGTGAGCTGCCAATCCATCCAAGTTTTTGTGGCATTTGACATCACACCCGAAAGGCATATTTTAGAGTAGTCAGAGCTCTATGCACTGAATACACAAGGACATACCAGACAAGTGAATTTTTGAGGGGACATCGATCCAAGTGCAGCCTGCTTATAAAAATGTGGCAAGAAAAAAGTTAAGCAGGGTGAAAGACCAGTGTAGAAAATAAGATAGAATAGAAAAGGAGATGGAGAATACTCAGAAGAGAGAATGGGGGGGAGAGATTTTGAGGGCTACATTTTTACTATTGTCAATTGTTCTTGAATACATAACATATATCCCTATTTAAATGAGAATGAGACTAAAAAAAGAATGAAAATACAATAAATCAATGATACTAAATGATACTGATTGATTTACACAATAAGCTAAATATGATAGAGAATAAGTCATGTAAACTGAGAAAGCCAAAGTTGGGTGAGAAAAGCATGCATCACTATTAGAGGCATTGGAGTTTCCCTTTCTGGACTTGTAACAGGTTTTAGAAGAGAAGGGTACCTTCAACTGTCTGCTTGCCTGTTACGGTTCCTAAGGAGTAACGAGTGGCTTTCTATAGGACTTCAAACCTATGCCTTTATTTTATGTTCTAATTGGAATTCATCACTTCACTTCAAGCACTCCCAAAGCCTTGGAATATCTATTTCCCTCTTCAAAATCCCTGCCCTCAGCGTATTCCTCAAAGTAAAAGCAGGGGCATTACACTGTCATGATTAGTGAATTTGACGCTCAAGAAACCCCAATCCTCTTTTTCTTCTCGTTTTTCAGATCTTGTGCTTTCCTTTGCTTGGCTTGGATACCATATTCCATTGTGTCCTTACATTAAAGCTTTTGCGCGTTCTATTTCTACGCACCAAGGTTACATCCTCATTTTTGAGATTTTACCTCATTTTGCTGTTTACAAACACTATGCTGTAGTATGTGGCTCATATCGAGTGGAACACGTATCTATGAGTGGAACACGTACATAGATAAAGCAGGCTGATGCCTAAATCTGTGTTTTTCTTGCTTTCTCTTCTTTTACGTACTTTTCATCATAATTGCCGCACGTCGCCCAACACACTAAACAAAAACTGACCTTGAAGCTTATATGCTTTAGATTATCACAAGTTAAAAAAGAGTTGACCACAGCATTTGTCTTGGCATTGTTTCACTTAGGGATATTATAATCTAACTGAGTTATGTTTTATTAACATGGAAAGCTGTCTAATCTCCTATAATTTGTTGGAATTTCTCTACAGGTGGACATTTGCATTAGTTATGGTCTACTTTGCAGTAAGTATAGCACCATACCCCTATTAATTTTCCATTTTCTTTAGCGCAAGAATTTCTAGTGCTTCCCACTTGCTACTAAATGCTCCAGGCAATTATTAGTTTGGAATTATGTTAAACAAATAGATGGAATATACTTACATAGAGCAAGATAAATCTATCGTTATTATTGCTTTTTTAAATCTAAAATCAGTCCAACTTATATTCATTTTAAAGCAGTTGCTGATTTACTCGCCATAAAATTTCTTGTGTAGCTTGGGACCATTTTATCTGCATATGGATGTTGGCTATCCTCACAAACACCTCCTTCCGAAAATGGGGCGAGCGCGGAGTTTTTGAGAAGGGATTTGGAAGAGAGTAGAACAACAAACTCTAATACTTACAGGGAAAGAGAGATCAAGGGTACCATCAAGCTGCAAAGCCACTATACTGAAGAGGAGATTCAGCAAAGAGCAGGATTTTGGGGATATTTAATGCAAACAGCATATCAGGTTAGTCCGAACATAACTCAACTTTCTGCCCTTTTCCGAAACTATCTCGTAAGTTAGTTAATGAATAACTTCTAACTTCTTAGGCTTTAAATTCTGGCTGGAGCTAATAAATTATTTGCAACAGACTTGTGGAGGTGCTGTTATACTTACAGACATTGTATTTTGGGGTGTAATTGTCCCCTTTTTATCAGATGCACATCTTGGTTTAAACATGGTGAGAGTGATCCATCTCTGGAAACCTTCATTCTTTTTATCCATACGAAGTGCTTTTGTATGATCCAAGTCTCTCAGGCTCAGGCACCTCTCTGATCTCCTGTTGTTCTATGTTTGGCAGTTGATGGGTTGCATGCATACTTTGAATGCTTTTTTCCTTCTTGTGGATACCTCACTTAATAGCCTTGTAAGTATCAAAACCATTGGATAATATTAATCTAAGTGACACAATGAGGCTGAATCCAGTCTTTTTTTCAGCCATTTCCTTGGTTCCGGCTTGCATATTTTGTGATCTGGAGCTGCCTGTATGTAATTTTCCAATGGGTGATTCACGCCTGTGGTTTTACATGGTATGAACAAGGGAGATATAGTACTTTTTCTATCATCTGATATATATCTGATCAGTGATTATAACTTACTTTTGAGTCTCTCCCAGGTGGCCATATCCTTTCCTCGAGCTGGATACACCTTGGGCTCCTTTATGGTACATAATGTTTCCACCATTTTTCCTCTATATTTGCTGTTTTTCACCTTAGATATTACAAAGAAACTAATCAATGTATCACTTTTACAGGTATTTTTGCATGGCTGTTGTTCACATCCCCTGTTATGGGATATATGCACTGATCATCAAAGCCAAAAATTCAATTCTCCCCAGATTTTTCCCCCATGCTTTTATTAGGTCACGTTAGTTTCTTGTTTTCCTCCATAATTGAGAAGTGTTATTGAAGGTGGTTTTCATGTTGATTTGGTGCTTGTGTATGTAAAGAGGGGATGGGGCTCATACCCAGCCCTTCTATAAACTGGGATTCATATATGCTTCTGGACAAAATTACATTTGAACTATTGCAAGCTCTGCATCCGGAATGAAGCTATCTCCTATGAATTTTTTTTTTATTTTTCACTTTATTATCTGTTTCTTTTAAAGAAACTTGATTTCTCTCTCTTCTTTTTTTTTTTTTTTAATTAAAGAAATTACAATTGACATGTGGCAACGTATAATTGTGTCACATGTTTTCATTAACGTTGATGGACGGTAAAACATGTTTTCATGTTTTAATATTATTATTATTTTGATATATGAAAAAAATTGAATTATTTATTATATTTTATGAAAAAAATTAAAAAAATAATAATAATAAGATAAGATAAAATAAGATATACCTAAATTTACCTAAAATTTAAGAGATGGTTTCTTACAAAACTATATTTACTGAAACGGGATATTCTTTCTGATGCGGGTTGTTCTCACTGTCACTTTACTGTTGAGGATTGATATCATGTTTTTTTGGGGCTGTCCAATTTGACTTAACTTTAGTTTCTAAATTTATTATTATTTCGTGGAAAAAAATAATAATAAATTTATTTACTTAACTTTAGTGTCCAATTTGACTTAATATTGTAGGGCATTAACTTTAGTATTGGTTCTCTTAATATTAATACAAATGTGTCTGTTCTAAAAATAAAAATAAAAATCTTAAGGGATGGTTACAGACTCCATCATACATCGCTTTATAAAAAAAAATCTTTGAATTTTTATTTTTTTATATATTAGATTTATTGATTTTGCAAGAAATAAAAATATTATTAGAGTAATGCCACGTATATTTACCACACATTATTTTGAAAAGAAGATAATATGAATACAAATGTCTGTTCTAAAAAGAAAAAAATCTTAAGGGATGGTTACAGACTCCATCATTCATCCCTTTATAAAAAAATTCTTTGAATTTTTATTTTTTATATATTAGATTTATTGACTTTGCAAGAAATAAAAAAATTATTATAATAATACTACAAACTGTGTAATTGCAGCACATTCATTTTAAAAATAAGTAAAATATATTATTAAAAAATTAATTTTTTCATATAAATCTCATATTACTCACTTATTTTAAAGAAAATATATAATATTTACATGATTACAAATATCATTTTTGTTATAACCACGCGTTGAAACAAGGCGATATCCATATACCAAAAGTATCTAAGCGCCTGTCACTTGACTGTTAATACACGTTCATGGTTATGGCAATAAAAGAGACAACACCCGAATTTAACATTTGAACAGCCAATCCGATTAATACACAGTATTTGAAGTTAAAGACTGAAGCCTAACGAGTAACGGGATGGGACCAACACGATTTGGAACAGCCAATACCAGAAGACATTTTAGTGGGTCTTCTTGGACTTGTTACAAGTTACTCTCTCTCTCTGTCTCTCATGTTCTTCATTGACCTTTAGCGTTTCCGTTTTCTACTACCATTTCTTTTCTCTGGCGTAGAATTCGTATGGGAAATGTCTATCTCGGACGGCGACGAAGGTTTCAGGTACTGGGTTCGATGGCAAGTGCCGGTTTGTGCTCTGATCATCGGGGGTCCAGCTTTCTTTGCGGTGAGATTCGTCAGAAATTTGAAAGCTGAGCCTCTTAACTACAATGACTTGTGGACTCCCTGCTGGAGAAACCTCAATCCTCTTTGGCTTCTTATCTTTAGAGCTTTCGCTTTCGTTTGCCTCGCTTGGGTACTATACGAAATCGTTTCGGTGGCCGGAGCTTTTGCCTTCTATTTCTACACCCAGTAAGATCATATCCCCCATTTTCTGATTTTTCACCCTCCATTTTTCTTATGAAACTTACATGTCAATTGGGTTTTAAGAAGTAAAAAATTTATTTCGTTTATGGTGGTTTTTGTTTTTCTGATTTTTTTTTTTTCCTGAGCGTTTATGGTTGTTGAGATTATGGACTTGAACATTTTTAGATTTCCTGATCGTGGCTATGTTTTTCTAACAATTAAATCCATTTAATTTTGTTTTCCTTTTGATGTATTGATTTGCAGGTGGACTTTTGCATTAGTTATGGTCTATTTCGTGGTATGTTAGTAACAATTTGCCTTTTTTTTTTTTTAAAAAAAAAAAAAAAATTATTTTAAATCTTCTTATTGTGCTGGCTGAATTATTTGTTCTGGTTTCCAAATATAAACATAGAAGTTTTGGGTTTTGTTGTCTTAACTTAAAAAAAGAAAAGAATCAAATAAAACCATACCCATATTAAAGCGACTCTAGTTTTAAACTATTTTTTTGTGTAGCTGGGAACCGTTGTATCTGCATATGGATGCTGGTTTTCCTCCAAGAAACTTCCTTCCTCAAAATTTAAGGGTACAGCGAACTTGAAAAGTCACTATGCTCAAGAGGAGATACAGGGGAAATTGAGATTTTGGGGTTATCTTATGCAAGCTGTATATCAGGTAAGTCCATCTTTGTTGCCTTTTCTTGAGGCTAATGATAAGATTGCTAATAACCCTGCTGAACTTCTTGTCTTAGACGCTGAATATCTTGTTAAAAGTGTTTTAAATCCTTGTAGTTCCAGCCCTGAGGGGTAACTCAGCTGGTCCAGCCTTGGGTTTGCTCCCCAATGGTCACCAGTTCGAGTCCCCTTAGTGCCACTGGAAGTTTACCTGGTCGTTAACTTCAGGGCCCTGTGGGATTAGTTGAGGTGCGCGCAAGCTGGCCCGGATACTCTCGGTTATAAAAAAAATATATATATATATATATATCCTTGTAGTTCCATTAGGCTGATGCCTCCCTCCACTCATGCTTGAATATTTCACCTCAAATTTTAATTGGTCGTATTTCCTTGTGACATTATGTTTTACATTAATCCTATGGCTAATATCTAGATAGATGACTGGTTTTTAAATTGCTCATTGGTCACTTAAGTCTCATGTGTCCCAAGTAGTGTCAAGTGGCAAAAATGGCTTGATTTTTGAAATTTTTGTCAGTAACTTGTTCTAAGGGACGTTTTTTCAAGCTTCTTTTTGAAGCTAATATTCTATTTGTAAACAGACTTGTGCAGGTGCTGCTATTTTAACAGATGTCGTATTTTGGTGTCTTCTTGTGCCATTTTTCTTGGGTGAGCAGTTCAGCCTAACGCTGGTGAGTGTCCACTTGTACTAAATGGTCGAACTTTTTCTTTCCATCACCGAAGTTTTTATACTGTCACAAACTTCTTTTCCCTTCTCTTTATGTTTCCTCATCCATGCCAACTGATATCTAAAGGTGAGAGAAATTAAGAACTGTATGTTATTTTCGTTGTGGTGCTCAACTAAAAGTGCAAATACACCATCTTGGAATAATACAATTGGAGCAGTATTGACTGTTAATATTGGATGTTTGGCTTACTTTGGTCCCAATGGTATTTTTAGGTTGGTATTGTGAAGTGAAGGAAATAAAATGCAACAGTTTTACCAAATAATGCACCTCACTTTTTATAATTATTTTTACATGAAATTACTCAAGTTCATAACTTATATACTTTTCCGATATTACAAGGTTAGATGTCATGGAAAGGAGTTAAGGTTCAACTTGAAATGGATTTCATTATGGCATCTGGCTTTTTAATTTTTCTAATAAATTGACAATTGTGCTGTATTGAGTTCGTCAATCTGCAGGTGCTCCCTAAATTACTGGAATTTCTGCTCCATATTCTTATTGGTGATGATCTTTTCTTGGCCATTTTGATGTTAGAGCCAAAAATCTACCATTGCTTTTTGTTTGCTTGTCTATGCAATTTCTGCAGTCCTCTGATATTGTTTCTTAATGATGTTCTCCCTCCTCCGGGATTAGTCGGGACGCTGTTCCTGGACACCCGATGCCAATAAAAAAAAAAATGATGTTCTCCTTGATTATCTTTGCTTGCCTGATGATGCAGATGCAGTGCTTGCACAAACTCTGGATGTTTTCTTTCCCCTTCAGCCTTGTGTAGCATTAATTGTACTCGGTTCTGTAAATTGAGTTCCATCCAGCAGTTTATATGCTTAGTGTGCGCGCGCGCAGGGGTGTACACGCTGGTGCCTACATGGTGGGAACTGGTTGTTTGTGTACATGGTGGTTATGACCCGTATCTTTGTTTGTTAAAAAAACGTTCTTTTATTGCTGCTCGGAACCTGTGTTATTGTCTCTAGTTATGCTGTTTCTAAGAACCTCGGTACAAGTTGCTTGATTTCTTCTTACCATCATTTGCATTTACAAATGTTGGGAATTATGTTACCACCATCTTGTTCTAATTCTCACAGGAATCATAACATGATTTAATTCCTAATATTCTCCTCACCATTTTTGTGTTTTTTTTCATTCTTGGCAGTTGATAGGTTGCTTGCATAGTTTGAATGCCATTTTTCTTCTTCTGGATACAGCTCTCAATAACCTTGTAAGTATTAGCCATTTGTGCTCGCAAAGCCAATTCATAGGAGTGAACTGTGGAAGGTCTTATACCTTGTAACAATGCCATTAAATTACCCCTAGTATAATAGCTATCACAGTCTTTTGAATTGTGCAAACAGCTTGGTTTGGGTTTCCATATTTTGTTCTCTGGAACCTCAGAGATTGACAATTAGGATTATAGTATGTAAGTAACTTACATCTTAGTTAAGGATGTCAGATTGGATGTTGCATATCCCAACCTTTTGGTAGAATAGAACATGTTTATCATACCTCCACTCTAATCTGAGTTTACGGGATCCATAATGCCATTTCAACAATGTTTTTTTTTCAGCCATTTCCTTGGTTTGGGTTCGCATATTTTGTGATCTGGAGCTGCCTCTATGTTACTTTCCAGTGGATCCTTCACGCTTGTGGTTTTACATGGTATGCATAATTATCTTATTGGCTCTCTTCGGTGGCTGTGTTGAACCATAACATTCTCTCTAATATCGACGATATTGACTCGAGAGCTAGCAGTAACACATTTTGAATCTTGCTCAGGTGGCCATATCCTTTTCTTGAGCTTCGTACACCATGGGCTCCTTTATGGTACTTTATTATGTGCACCGTTTTCATACCTATTGTTTCACCTCTCATTGTACACTTGATGAACTCTACAAATATGTTTGATTTACAGGTATTTTTTCCTTGGCTCTGGTTCACATCCCCTGCTATGGGATATATGCACTGATTTTTAAAATAAAAAATTCAGTTCTCCCTGCACTGTTTCCTCGTTCTTTTATCGCAAGTTCACATAATTAGCTGCTTGTTCTGGGAAATTGAATTTTCTTAATATGCTTGTTACATGGAGGGAATGCTCATATTCCCAGTGGAAATGGCGGTTCATTTAAACCCTGTTGTTGTTCTATTAAAGTCAAACCGATGCCAAGAAAGCATTGAACATAAGATATTGGTATTGGACCAGAATTTCAATGTTAATAAAATTTTCTCTACCTCTGCTGTGTATCGTTTGTAAGAAACTTGCATCATATTGAAGTTGCAGCAGTCCAACGTAATTCCAAGGAAGATGTAAACCGAAATATTTGCTATCATATCTTCCGCCAAGATGCTTGGGTGAATTAAATTGCTGTAATCGAATTTTCCCATGTTGGACTTTGGCTTGAAACGGTGAACCCAGAAACGAAGTCTATACCAGGAATTATCTGCACAAGAAATAAACAAACATATATACCAAATTGGCAAGAACACAAAAAGGTTCAAAAACAGCCAAAAACAAACATAGGTTCGGTTTTTTATTACACTTCCATGAGATGTTTATCATAAATACAAAACAAAGTTAAAATTTGCAAGTCCACGACTGCATGTGTGCGATGATTTACGTGTTCTGGGCATGGGTCTGGATTCGGGGTGAGATTTTCATTTCCCAGCAAAGTGTGTGGGGCCTGCTCCTTTTCATTCAATCGTTTGTCTGATTGTATCGAGGTGTCCTTGCGTTGTTTCCAATAGTGGAAGACTAGCTTTAAAAGGAAAGAAATATAAATGTGAGATACGATATTGGATCCGACATATCTGGAAAGAGAGTGCAGCTAGGAAACATCAGATATGAATTTGAAATGCTGTCACAAGTCTCAAGGTCCGAGTTACTGCAAGTGTGGAATCCACGTTGATTTCTGGTGTTGAAACTTGAAACTGATCTATCTCGATTCTCCTCAGTTGCCAGAGGAGAAACGGATCAAAACTTGCTGTTTACTGGCCGGATTATTATGATCTCTATGATGCAGGATAAAGTCGGTGCAAACATTTCACTTCCCAATGATAGTTGATTGCATGTATTAATTATTATATCAATTCACTTCCCAATGATAGTCGATTGCATATATTAGATTATGAACTCAGACATACAATCTGTTCTAAGATAATGCATCCACGAATTATTATGTGCACATATCTTATAATCGAGCGTCACACAGATTTGATGAAGGGCCGGGCTGGAGTTGGGCCAAGGTCGCAGTCTGGACTTCGAAGAGTAGGGGTACTGGGCACACGAAGGAGTAAAGGGCTAGTCCCTCTCATTTATGTTATTAGCTTTAATGGTTTGTTGTTTGTTTTATTTTAGCTACACTGTCTCTATGAACCTAAGGCCCATGATGGCCCACGATATAGTTTATGCTTTCTATTAGTTGCTTATTTTCTGATTGGTTAGCACACTGAGAAGTCTGCAGCATGTGACACTTGGTGGTTATTAGTGGGAATAGGGTGCTATTGTAATGAAATTACAAAAATCATTTACTCTATTTTCTTTCTCTAAATTCATCTTGGAGGAGTTCACCCTCGAAGTGGGACTTTATCTTTTTTTCAATTTTCATACACACTTGTGTGTATTATAATTCTGGTATCAGAGATTTAGACCCAGAAGAAGATGCTCTTTCGGAATGGTAGAAGGGACGAGGATGAACCAACTCCAAGAAGGCTTAGGTGCATTAAAAAAATCCACAGAAGCTCAATTCAAAAGTGTAGAAACTGAGATCCTTAGGTTTCAGAGTTAGCTCCAGGATGGTCTGGCTACCCTCACAAGGTCTACAAAATCTCAATTCAAGACTGTTGACACCAAGATCCTTAGGTTGAAAAGGTAGTTTGACTCGGTTGTTCATTAGCATGCTACATTGACTATGGAGATGTAGAGAAGGAACCAGGATGCTTTACAGGGGAAACTTCTTTGATCCCTCACCACCTACAGAGAGAACAACACCAAGAATCAAAAGGGGAGTCCTTTCCTAGGTCAGTACGTATAAACTTTCTTAGTTTTTGTGGGGAGGACCCAAGTGGATGGCTATATAAGGCCAACTACTTCTTTAACTACTACAACACAATGCCTCATCAGAAATTAAGGCTAGCCTCATTTTATATGGAAGGCCAAGCCTTGATATGGTTTCAAGACTTGGAGGAAACAAGAAATTTGGGTTGCTAGGAAGAATTCTCAAAGGCAATCCTAACTAGATTTGGCCCTAGCTCCTATGATGATCCCATGGAGGTCATTGCTAGGCTTAAACATAATGGTATAGTAGAGGAATACAAATCTAAGTTTGAGGCATTATCTAATAGGCTTAAGGGTCTGTCTGAATCCTATAAAATCAATTGTTTCCTAAGTGATTTAAGGGATGCCATTTGACTTCCAGTAAGAATGTTCAACCTAACTAATTTACTCTCTGCTTATAGCCTGACTAAGATTCAAGAAGAACATTTAGGAGTTATAAGGAGGAACCTGAGAGGCCTGCAAAATCACCATGAACCAAGATTGCTGAAACCCCTCAACTTAAACCCTATAAGTGCACAAAAAGAAGTGTCCAAGGCCTTGGTACCTGTCCATAAAATCAATTCCCATCAAATGAAGGATAGGATGGAAAGGTGTTTGTGTTACTAATGTGACTCCAAGTGCAATTCAGGCCACAGGTGTTCCAACCCCAAGCTATTCCTAATTGATGAGGTAGAAGAAGAATATGATGTTGATAGTGATAGTGAAAAGATAGAGAAGATCATGTTAAGAGAGGAGGGAGAACACCAAAAAGCAGAACCTCAGCCAGAAATTTCTCTACATGCCCTTATTAGCTCACAGAATCCAAAAACAACGAGAGTGAGAGGAAGAGTAGGCAGCCAAGAAGTGACCATCCTAATTGATTTGGGAAGTACCCACAACTTTTTAGACCCATCAGTTGTAATGAGGGGGTAATATACCATCTAATGAGAATGAATGTGTGAGAGTTAGGATTGCCAATGGGAGAATAGGTCACTAGTGGAGGGAGAGTGGCTAAACTGGGATTTAAGGTGCAGGGCACCCATTTTTCTGCTGATGTGCATGTTCTAGTACTTGCAGGTTGTGATATAGTCCTAGGGGTGAAGTGGTTGAGAGGCTTGGGTACTATCATCTGGTATTTTCATATTCTGTTGATGAAATTCCAACAAGAAGGGAAAACTGTACAACTAAGGGGGTTGAGCTCTTCTCAAGGAATTGAAGAATGTTGACTATCGATGTAACACTTGGGTCCATCAACAAGCCCCTTTTTTGTGCATAAATTATATTTTTGTGATTTGATTCTATTCTGTTCTGAAAATATTTTGTACTCTAATATGATATGATGTGAATTCTGAAACCTTTGACATGACATTTTATTTTTGTTCCATTCTAACCTTACCACTGGTGTAAAACAGTGGCTTCTGTTTGAGTTGGTACTAACTTTTCTGTTTCCGGTGCACCCACTTTGAAAGCTAAATTAGTTTTCTGTGTGGTTTTTCCTATATGTACACTTGGAGATCCGAGAATAATAAGAAGAAGATTCATATTTTATTTCTGCTCTGTTGGCCGCCGGAGTTTGCACAACCCTACCATGAGGGTTAAATATGAAATTATGTTTTGATGTGATGTTTCAGTTATGACGTGCCAAAAGAATTTTGAATTAAAATATTTTTGAACTTTCGCTCTGATATTTTTGATAACACGTTTTGATTCTGCATTCTGAAAATAAAAAATATTTTGTTTTGCATTCTGAACTCTGTAAATGTTCATGTTTACATACTAGTATATGTTTTTTGCATACTGAATTGTTGATAACTCACCCCTTATCTCTGAACATTTTTAAGATAATCTTGATGGTTCTACTGAAGAGTAAGAGTAGGCAGTGTAAGAGAGATTTGACGTTCGTAGAGGAATAAGTATCCGAGTGTACAAGTACTTATTTAAAAGTCATAGTTAGTAAATTGATTATTTTTCGATTATTTTGATATGATGAGTTAAAGATATTTTCGAATTTTTGAGAGTTTTTAATTTTGTTTATTGAGAATTCATTTGTTGTCCCTATGAAGAAATATGGATATTTGGGTTGAGCAAATGAATTAATATTTTATAGAGTTTTTTGAATTTTATAGTTGTGATATTGGAGTTGATATTAAGTATTAAGAATTAAGAACTAACTCTCCAGACCTCTGGGAATAGGGCGATACAACTGAGCTTTGAACAAGGCAACCAATAAAAAAAAAATATCATATCCCAGTAGTTGAAGATCTGTTAGATGAGTTAAGTGGAGCATAATTATTCTCTAAGCTAGATCTACATTCTGGATACCACCAGATAAGGCTAAGGACAGAAGACATCCTTAAAACTACCTTCAGGACACATGGGGGTTACTATGAATTCCTGATTATACCTTTTGGGCTAACCAATACTCTATCAACTTTCCAAAAGTCTCATGAATGAGATTTTCAAACCTTATCTAAGAAAATTTTTCCTAGTTTTTTTTTTTCAAGATATTAATCTACAGTAGGACAACAGAGGAACATTTGAAGCATATAAAACCGACCCTAAAAATTCTGAGGAAAAACAGTCTCCTAGCCAAGCCCTCAAAGTGCTCTTTTGCTAAGTGTAAAGTAACCTATTTGGCCACTTAATATCTGCAGATGGGTTGAAAGCAGACCCTGAAAAAATTAGGATCATGGAGAAGTGGTCCTTCCCTACAACACTAAAATCTCTAAGAAGATTTTAGGGGTTAACAAGGTATTTAGGTGGTTCATCAAAGGATACGAGGGAATAGTTAGGCCCCTAACTAATTTATTGAAAAGAAATTAGTTTGTATGGTCTCCTGAGGCTAAGGAGGCTTTCCTCAAGCTTAAAGTAGCAGTGACTAGGCCACCTGTGTTGGCCTTACCAGATTTCTTAGTGTCTTTTGTAATAAAATGTGATGTCTAGGAAAATGCAGTTATGACTATACTTACGCAGAAAAATAGACCTATTGCTCACTACAACTAAGCTCTTAAGGGAATGGTGCTAACATGGTCTACCTATGAGAAAGAGTTGTATGCACTTGTGGCTACCATTAAAAAATAGAGGCCCTACTTGATTGGTCAGGGCTTTACCATCAAAACTGATCACCAAAGCCTAAAATACCACTTAGAGCAAAAAGTAGAGAACCCAATGCAACAAAAATGGGTTTCTAAGCTCTTAGGTTATGATATTAAAGTGGAGTACAAAAAGGGACAAGAAAACAGAGTGCCCGATTCATTGTCTGGGAAGGATGAAGATAGTAAGGCTGAAGTGGAGGCAAACATTTCTGTCTTATATATTTCTACTATTGAGTGGTGGGAGGAGTTGAAATTGGGATATACCAGGGATCCCCAAACCCTCAGCCTATTCTCTAAATGGGAAGAGGGATCTTTACCACAAGAGTTCACAGTGAGGTAAGGGCAAACAGAAGATTTATACTACAAACAGAAGATTTATATTGCTAATGATGGGGAAACCACACAAAAAAGTATTGCAAATGCTATACAGTAACCTAGTAGAGGGCCACTCAAGGTATGATAAGACCTTGCATCGAGTGAAGAAGGTGTATTATTGGCCACGGATGAGATCAAACATTAAAAGGTTGACAAGGGAATGTGAAACTTGCCAAAGGATCAAAGTTGATCAGTCCAAACCTAGTGGCTTATTACAGCCTCTCTCAATCCATTCCCGTAACGCCCCGTACCTGGAAGGGTTGGAGGATTACTACCTGTCACTTACAAACCTATCTCTCCAAGCATCTAACACTCCAAGGACTTCATAAATAGTACACAATCTCATATTTTCCAAATAACCATAACACAAACTCCATAAGTCATCATTACAAAATAACAAAAACCAAAGGGGGGTCCACAATTTTAAAATAATCTCAACGAAATAAAACGATACATCTTTAGATCTCAATAAGTCCAAACAACACAAAGTATTTCAAATACTCAAGTTAAATCCTTCTACTAATAATGATACTCTTAGGTACTTGACCTTCTATCCATATCTAGCCAAGCTCCAATTTCTAATCCTGACTCTCAGCTGGGTAATCAATGTCATCTAAAAAATAATGAAAATAAGGGGTGAGTTAACCACAACTTATTAAACAGAGAATATATACTAGTATGTAAACAAGAGCCATTTTTAGAAAATTTAGTATGCAGGAGCAAAACATTTCGTTTTCATGTACGCATCTCAAAACGTATTATCAGAAAGAAATCTGAGTGACTTTTCAATATTTTCATATTCATAAACCATTTTCATATTGAAATACTATTTTCATATTCAAAATCACTTTGGCGTAACATAACTACACGTCTTCATTTTATTATAACATATCATATACCATGTTTAACACCTGTGGTAGGATTGTGCTATCCCCGGTGGCCAAACCAGACAGTATCATATTGTGAAACTTCCCATTTTTCAATTTTAGAACCCCGAGTGTGCACACAGAAAAGAACACATAAGAAACCATTTTGTTTCCAAAATGGGTGCACTCATATCATATCATATCATGTTGGTTGGTGCCAAGCATATCACGTGAACCAGTATCATCATATCAGAACCATATTCAGAATCAGAATCAAAACAAATAAATATGTCAAAGGTTTTTCATATCCATGTCATATCAAACCACGTGCTGAACATATTTATATCATTTCCATTTGGTCAAAAAAAATAAATCCAAATCATTTCATATCACATGTAGAAAAATTCACAGATATCATACTCGTTCTTTTGCACATTTCAGAAACATGTCAAATATTGCTCATGTCTACACTATTCATGTCAAAAACATTTCTTTTCTCTTTCATACATATATCATGAGCGAATGCAAAACATATACTGAGATTGTTTTTCACATTTTATTTTTAAAACAAAATGCCCATTTTTATAAACCAATCTCAGTTAATTTGTTTTTATGCAAATCTAGCATAAGAATCCCGCTTATCTAGACTTCTTAGTTTTTCAAAAATTTCCTCAACAAAGTCGAACAATTATTAACCGTCACCTATAAGATAATCATATAATTTTCATAAATTTTTAGTCAATCACATATTTCGATATTTAAGCCTAACATTTTAAAATAACCTATTTTAATTCCTCGAAACTTGAATTTCTCATAACCTCAAAATATCATCATTTTACCAAAACCATCAATATCTTCTTAATCGAATTCGTTTCTGAAAAAGAATTTAATCGAACAAGTATTATGATAATTACTGAATTCAACAAATACTAATATTAAAATATCTAAAATACTAACAACGTATTATAAATTAATAGAATACTAGGACTACTTTAAAAAACAAATCTTATAAAATATGTCATTAAAAAAAAACCTCTATTAAAAATAAGTTTATTTCCTTTAGTTAACAATATTATTAAAATATTATCTACACAAATATTATATTTCAGTGACTTAACAACAAAACCCATTTTAACATAAACCCAATTAGACTGTTCATCTGAAAAATATATCTGAGACATACAATAAGGATAACTGGTAATCAACTATTAGGTTAATGATTTATATTATATATATATATATATATTATATATAACTTATAAGAACAAAGCTAGAGGAAACAAAACAACTAGAACTCAGTATGTGGCGGCAGGGACTTATCCCAAGGAGACCGAGGCAAGCGTGGTGGAGTACGGGGCAACGGGGCTGGCTGGCAGGATAATGGCGGCGCCGCTGAAGAGCAGGAGTGCGGCAAAGATGCCGTCGAGCTAGATTGAGCATGAGAGAAAAAAAAATTAAAAAAAAAAAGGAGAGAGGGCGAGGTGAGCGAGCGAGAGGCGGAGAGAAAGGAGTGTGTAGATCGAAAGAGATGCTCACCGTGAGGGGTGGTTAAGGCTGAGGTGGCCCGTGGGTGTCTGACGCCCTTTTCCGTGCGGGTGGCGACGGCTTGGATTGGTTGGTGCGGTGCAGTGTAGTGGTTCAGTGGTAGGGCCTCTGTTTCAAGTGGCTAAAATAGGGGAGCTTCGTGGCTTGCAATGGAGGCTACGAGAGGCATTGGACGACAGCTTTGAGTGGCTGAGCACAGTGGTGAGGTCTGGACCGAGGTTCTCAAGGGGTGGACGAACTGTGCGGTAGCAACTTGTGGGGGCAGTGGGTCACCCGACTCACCCTCTGTTTTTTTTTTTTTTTTTTTTTTTTTTTTTTGTGAACAAAAAATACAATCATGGGTGATGGAGGCTATGGTTGACGGCAAGATTCCTTGCTAGCGCAGTGAAGTGGAGCTCTCGGTTGACCCTTATGTGAAGAGGAGGATGGGCGGCACATGAACTAGGGTTGAGGATGTTTAACACACACACACACACACACACACATATATATATGATATAAATAGTAAAGAGAAAAACCTAGAGGAAGAGGATGAAAAGGGTATGCATGAAAATGGTAAATGGGCGCGAAACCATGCTACGTGTTCTGGAAATGCTTCCACGGGCCTGGGCATGGCAGAGGGCTGGGTCTTACACTTCCCAACCTTGGGCCCACATCACAATGGACTTCATAGAAGGCCTACAACTTTTCCAAGGTTTTGAAAGTCTATGGGTAGTTGTTGATAAACTCACCAAATACTCTCACTTTACCCTCTGATCCACCCCTTCAAAACCAATACTTTAGCCCATTTATTTGTCAAAAACATCCTAAAAATCCATGGCATGCCCTAAACTATCATCTTAGATTGAGAAAGCACATTCACTAGTACCTTTTGGCAGGAGCTATTCAAGACTTAGGGAACTCAGTTAGACTTCAACACTTTCTACCATCCCAAACCGATGGCTAAATTGAGGCAATAAACAAATGCCTCGAAAACTAACTTAGGTGCTTTGTGGGTAACAAACCTAAGGTGCGAGCACAGTGGGTACCCCTAGTCGAATGGTGGTATAATACCACTCTACTTGCCTCGACACGCCTAACCCCCTTTGAGGCCCTCTATGGCTACCCACCCCTTAAATTAATGTTGTATTTGATTGGGACAACTAAGGCTGATGCAGTGGAAGCAGATCTTAAAACTAGAGACCAAATAATTCAATTTTTGAAGCATAATTTGAAACGGGCACAAGAAAGAATGAAGAAATATTCTAGTCTCAGGTGAAAGGACCAAACTTTAGAGGTGGGAGAGTGGGTTTACCTCAAGCTTCAACCCTATCGACCATTGATAGTGGCTCACCATAAAAACTTGAAGTATGCCTCGATACTATGACCCCTTTCAGATCACAGAAAGGGTTGGGGAAGTTGCATATTGCTTTTAGCTTCCACCCACAACCACCATTCACCTGGTGTTCCACATCTTGCAGCTTAAGAAGAAGCTTGGCTAGCAGATGGTAGCTCATCAAACTCTTCCCTAGTGACCCAAGACGACACCTTTAAGCCAGAACCTTTGGAGATTTTAGCAAGAAAGGTTAGGAAGGTGTGGAACCAGCCCATTGTGGAGCTCCTCACCCGTTAGCAAGGGCAACATGCCGACGATGCAAATCTGGGAACCTTACCAGGTTTTGAAGGAACATTATCCTTACCTTGCGGGCAAGGCATTTTGAGGAAAGGGGAAGTGTCACACATATTTGAACAAGGGCCGTGTACTGGGCTGGAGTTGGGCCAAGGTAGTAGTCTGGGCTTCGAAGAGTAGGGGTACTGGGCACACGAAGGAGTAAAGGGTTAGGCCCTCTCATTTATGTTATTGGCTTTAGTTGTTTGTTGTCTGCATTATTTTAGTGACAGTGTCTCTATGAACCTAAGGCCCATGATGGTCCACGATATAGTTTATACTTTCTGTTAGTTGCTTATTTTCTGATTGGTTAGCACATTGGGAGGTCCGTCGCATGTGACCCTTAGTGGTTATTAGTGGGAACGTGGTGCTATTGTCAATTGCTTAATGAAATTACAAAAATCCTTTACTCTCTTTTCTCTCTCTAAATTCATCTTGGAGTAGCTCATCCTCGAAGTGGGACTTTATCTTTCTTTCAATTTTCATATACACTTGTGTGTGTGTGTGTGTTACATCGAGCTAGGTCCACTTTGAGATATATTTATACGCCACTCGAAACTATTGTCTTTTGAGAACACAAACCCTAACAACTTTACCATTTACAGTGCTCTCTCATGGATCCCATTGGCTCCATAGTCTTGATATCCACCATTGATTGGGTTCACTATGGCTTCGACCTCTTCTCTCTCAAGATTGGCCCAACCTCCAAAACTCTCGGTCCTAAGCGTTGCATCACCGATATTGTTTCCATCAACTTCAATGCCCAATTCCTTGATGACTAGAATGATGAGAACCTTGTTTTCGTATATGAGAGAATTGGGTCATCTTGTATCTATCTGAATCGACCAAAAATTCGGAACCCAAAATTGTTGGATTTTGAGAATCCAAACATACCAAGATCTCATGTCAAAATTCTTGTAGAAATTTATTAAAGAGAGCGTACCTGTAGCCATTGGAGAAAAGAGCGCAACAGTTCGGTCTTTCACGTCCAAGATTCACTATCTGGAAATACTTACAGCGATATGATGCGAAAAGTTAAGAATAAATCTAGAATGGGATCATAACCTATATATAATATCCGGATTCATATTTTGCCCATCATAAAATAATGGAATTACATGGGCCTTAATGTGTTTCAACACATGAATTGGGCCCATACAACTTTATTACTGATGATTTGACCAGTGACCAAAATCACAGGCTTCTAGAGATTTGTCAATAGCCCAGTTGTATTACTTTATTGATCATACTTATTGGTCCTTACAGACACTACCAAAATCTTATATTTGGCAATTATACAATGTATGTTGTATGATCTATGTAGGTCCATTAATTTAAAATATTTCTAACAAAAATCACTTCCTTCAATACCTACAAGCCTCTTCCATGATCACCCTATCATCAAGAATGATCGCCTCTACTTCATCCCAACTCATAAGCAACTTGACTGACCCTACAAGAGCTGGTCAGACTTAGTCTACTCTCTACTCGACTTGGATTGATGAATTGAATATCACTCTGCTCACCCCTTACAGTTCTATCAATTAAAGTCTTGTACATTGTTTCTCAGACCTAGAAATTTATAGTCGTTGTGTCACATGGGTCTGGTCCTTGGGATGGTGAATATCGTGAGCTCTACACCGCTTATATGGTAAGATTTAATTTACAAGACTCAAAATTCTATCTTGCTAATCAAATGTTGGCATATAAGCTGTGTGAAAGGCATGTACTCCACACCAACTTGCAAATAAAATTTTTCTTTCATTTATATTTCTAATTATTAAAATTTCTTCCTTAAGAAAAATAAGTTTGGATTTTTTTTTTCCCACAGAAATATTTGGAATTTCGTTGTAATGATCATTTGCTTGAAAATCCATGTCTATTATATTATTCATTATCAAGGAATTTAGTGCATGGAACATAGAATAACTAGTAGATATGGACCTGAATCTCTTAGTCATATTCTTAATTACCAAACTCTAGGTCCTATAATTCAGTCACAAAGTTTAGAGAATCTCTATTGAGTAGATATCATCCATTTTGATAATCACGACTATCATGGAACAATTTGAATTATTGCAGCTATTGCGTACGTGCAGACCAGCGACTAGGGCTAGCTGCTAGGAAGTCATATTCTGCAACCTTTGCGTATAAAGCTCTCGTGTTCGAGCATATAGACCACATGCTAGGAATGTCCCAAAAGCACATAGAGAACCCCAGATAACAAACGTCGTTCTGTAGCATTTCATTCCCATGCATATAACATCTCCGTTTCCTTCCCTGCGGTAAAGGAAAGCTGCCATGCAACCAAAAGTTAAGGATCCCACTGGAATATTGGCAATCACCACATTATGATTCCGAGAAAATTGCTCCCTCCCGAATAAGTCTGCGGTGATACATACACCAATAGATGAAATTGCTCCGGCACATACTCCTATAATGGCAGTGCTGATGTATAAGAGGATGGTGATATTGGAGGGAACAATTAGTAAGAAGAAAGCTAATGTCATCAGAGCCATTGATGCTGCTGCCAAAGATGTTGGTCTTGAAATCATCTCATACTTAGTCCTGAAAGATTTAAAAGAAAGTAAAAGAAATTAACACTCGAAAGATAGACTTCAGTTAAGTTTTTGTATAATTAGTCAGTGTAATTTGTTGGGCTAGCTACTGCTATGCTAAGAGATTTTTCTAAGGTGAAGGTTTTGAGGAATGGGTATATATTTTTTGCAGCTATTGGTTCTCTTTTGTGTTGATATATGAAGGCCCCAAAGTTGGAAATTCTGAAGCAGATCGAGCAGACCAGTTTTTGGGGGGAGTTATGTTAAATATAGATGGCAACTGGACTTTGTGGATTGGTGGGCATTTAGAGATGAGAAAGGGAAGTTTGTGGAGACTTTTTCTGCTCACAGTGGAGAGAGTACGTACGTCTAACACCATTACTGAGCTGGTACGATCATTGTTGACTGGGATCTGTAGTTTTGTGAAAAGCTTTGCCTGTGGTAGGTGGAAATTGGATCTGATTCATTGGTGGAATGGAGGTGTGTCCAGGTTTGTGTGGGAGATACGGAAGAAGATCTTAAAAGAACAAGAATTCTAAAAATCATATATATGATAATTACCAGACGCTTAGTCATGCAAGTCATTGAATAATAGAATTTAATTTGCTGTGAATCGCGACGTTTAATCCCGAAATGCATAGACCTTTTCATCAAGTTCTTAAATATTTTGAACTAATGGTCAACAGCAAGAAGACTATGCTAAGTGCTAAGTTTTAACTGATCATTTAACAATTTTGATCAGATCCATATAACGGGCAGGCGACTTACCCTTTCTAAAAGAAATGATAATGGAGTCAGAAAGTAGAGTTTAAGAGAGTCACCGTGAGGAGCAGTAGTCCATAAAGGATGGGATGAGACGGCCGAAGAACCCGAACGAAGAAGACAAAGAGACCAAAGCGCTTGCAGAGTGGCCACGGGATTCAGCTATTTGAGCCAAGTTGTTAAAAAAACACCAGTCCCAGCGTTGGCCCACAAAGGTACATGAAAAAATACAAATAGAAATCGCATCTTTGTACCATCTTCTTCACTCCCATCTCCTCAGACTTTGAAGTTGTTTGCTCTCCCTCTTTCACGGCCTCCTCCAATATTCTATTAACACCACCATTCTCTTCTGAAGCAAAACAATGAAGTCTAGTGTCTGTATCATTACGATCCACATGATTTCCTGAGAATTCTAAAACTGGAACTACTAAAGGGAGCAACAGGAAAACTCCCATGCCAATAATTTTACCCAGAGATGATATTGGAACTAAACTGCTGATCAAAGAATAGATTCCAGTCCCTATTGCTATGAAAAATAGAACAGCGAACCCAACTCTCATGATTGATCTTGGTCGTCCAAATTCAATTTTTGGAATCAGAATTGGTGCAACTATGACACCAAAGATTATAGCTGAGATAGAGTTGAGAAGAAGAAACGCTTCAGCTATTTTATCGGGCGCAGGGGAAAAAATAGCATGAACAAAGTCTGTATAGATCTTTGCGCTTAATCCTTGGTAGCTAATTGCTATCCCCGCCACAACTTGTTGATGATGAGAAGGAAAGTTCCTTATGATAACCACATTGCAGACTGTGTTAATCCAAGAGATACCGAGGCTTGCAAATAAAATGGATAGAAAGAAAACCCAATACATATAAATATGGAGTTTTAAGAGGAGGAACGACAATCCATAGCCAACAAACCCAAGAATAGAACCAATCAGGAGCATTAACCAGAGGGGTAGACGATCAGCCAATAACCCGGGTAAGAAACCGAAGATCTTTCCGGCATCAAAGGCGAAGGCCAGCAGGATGAGTTGCATCTGGGATATAGAGAGTTGTTTCTTGAGTTGGATAGAATAAGCAGGGAAATTGAAATTTGTTCCATTTACAACTTGAAGCCACACTATCGCCACAAGGCTTAGCCATTGAAGAACTGATCTGGAAGACATATGTAGATAGTGAGGTGGGAAGGATTACAGAAGCCGAGTAGTACTTCGTAATTAAAAGCTCAAAAGAATTAAAGCCGACTGCAGTACGTGATTATTAAGCTGCTTGCTTTACTGTATATATAGAGAGGAAGTCAGGAGAGAAGTGTTTTTTTCCTCTATAAATTGGCCAATTAGGGTCGTGGGGAGGTGAGTAAACGAAGGAAGCGGCCGACTTCATACTGCATTATATCTGGAAGAAAGGTCGACGCAACTTTCATGAGTTAGGTTCAGGGCTAGGCAAGCTTGCCTGCAACGGTACCTAATCTCGGCTTGCTAGAAAAAAGCGTCCACGTACACAGTAATTAAGAAATATATAGGTGTTATGAAACTTATCAATGCATATTAATACATGATGATTTATCATTTTTACTATTCAAGTCTTAGATGGAGAGCGGCTTAATTCATTTCATCTTATTTTATTTAAATAATTATAATTTTTTTAAACTTTCACACAAAACATAATAAATAATTTAATTTTTTTAAATTTTCAAATAAAAATAATATTCTAATAATATTTTATTCAACTTCTAATTTTTATCTTATCTCAATTCATTATTCAAATCTAGCCTTAAACACATACATATATTGATATATGAATATATAAATACGTGTATTTAAATAAAAAGATAAAAATAAAAATTATATATTAATGCGTGGTACGGTATGAGAATGATAAATAGTGTGATTATTTATACATTATTTTGACCGGAAGGACAGTCCGCGTACAGGATAGTTGGCACGGCGCTGGCAAGAGAGGCAAACATTTCTAGATAAGATTGGCTCTAGACGGTGACGCTGCGTGCGTGTCCTTTGGTTTGCATTCAAAGATTCGACGAAAGAGATCAGCTGCTTAAAGAGCTATGTACACTAGCTAAAAGTAGAGGGGAAAAGAAAAACATTAATTTCTTCATGCCCATGTTGACCAGAATGGTAGACTTAACTCGGGTACGTACGTACGTACGTGTCGGGAAATGAAGACACACCAGAATGATTCCATCTCTTAAAGCTTGGCGAAAGGATTATATATTTTAGAAGAAAAAGATGGCATCCGTCGATCGCCTCCAAAAGTTCCAAAAGAGACTCATTTGTCTCTTTACTTGTGTATTTTCTTTAGAATATTTTGAACAACACAGCACTTAAAAAATTACCTGACTCTCTGCAACTGATCTCAGAAGTCAGAACCGATCGATCCACCCAGAGCCGAGGCAGATTCCTTGTGTTTATGCCTGGAGGATGATCCATTTTCCTGGTGGATTTCCATGAAATTTAACCAATTTGTTTCCCGCTTGGATTGATCCATTGTGTCACTCCGGCTCGGCCACAGTTTCGAGATCTTCCACATCGATTCGGGTGCAAGTCAACTCCGAGTGGCTAGAAATTTTGTTCATGATCTTCTCCACACGGCAATTGTGTCGCGTATGGTCACGACTTAGATGGAAACTCCCGCCTGGTGATAATCAAAGTGAATGATGGTGATAACATCCTGATCCGGCTGACGCGACGGGAAGACATCAACGACAGGGGAAACTGGGAATAACGCCTCCGCGTCGTGCATGCTTGCCAGACGTCAAGTCCACGAGCCGTCTTTTGGTCTGGGCACTAGAGTTTGCATATATCGAATCCATTAATGCCGACTTGGACTCCGCTGTTTACGTGCTCCATTGCCGGAGGGACCATGGATCTGCATCGCTCCCCAGCTGCTCACCTAACGGAGACCTCATTGCCTTCTCATCCGACGGACAAAACAGAACAAGGTTGAAGAGTTGATCTTTTACTTGGTCAAACATGATGGATAGTTTAGAGGTTCACGTGGCAAAATCCGACTGGTCATCTGGCTTGAATATGCTACAAGTCAACCAATTCTACTTGGTTTTTATATTGTTCTTGATTTCAATATTATTACCATATTGTACCAACTTACTGACCCCCAAAAAAAAACTTTAATAATATCTCTAATAATTATCTTACCGAACATACTTGTATAAATATTATTACATATCCTTATGAAATAATTATTACACATAATCCAATGAAAAATGTTGACGAATTAAGACTAAAAAATTTAGGTAAAGAAATTGTAATATCACAAACTGAGTATACAAGTAGTAAACGAGATTTCACAATTTCTTAGAAGAATAAATTATTGGGATTTATAATAATCTAAAATAACTTTAACTTTAACTTTGATTGGTGTTTTTGAAGTATAAGAATGGGTGTTAATGCTTAAATATTACACAACAAGCGGGAAGGAGAGAGAGTCATTCCCAATCCATTATGATGATTCAGGCTTTGGTCAAAGTGGTTTGGAGCTCCCAGTGGTGGTTAAGTGCGGTTGTACGGTATTTGTGTGTACATCCATGATAGTGAACAGGAAATAATTGCAGGTAGAAGTGTAAGGCTGCATTTGGATGTTGAACTGAGTTTAGTTGAGTTGAGATGATAAAATATTGTTAGAATATTATTTTTTAATATTATTATTATTATTTTGGGATTTGAAAAAATTGAGTTGTTTATCATATTTTATATTGAAATTTTAAAAAAATTGTAATGATGAGTTGAGATGAGCTGAGATAGGTTTAACTTCCAAACGAAACCTAAAACTTTCAGTCTGGACCAGACCAGACCAAAAATTTGTTTGGTTGGTTTCGATCCTCCATTTGTGGGACCGAATGGGCTTCGGTCCGGTCCCGAGATCTATGATTTTTGGACTAGATCATACCGAAACCAACCAAACAATATATATTTTTTAATAATACAATATATTATTTTATATAGTAATTGCATTGCTTAATTATATAATTTTCATCTAATCTATTATCATTGACCATATAAAATGTTAAATAATATATGCTATCAATTAATAATATATCATAAATCATATGATAATTTATGTCATTATATGTAAATACATCATACATTCATATATACTCTACTATTTACACTTAATTAAAGTAATTAGATAATTTTTTTTAAGATACCTAAGTTGCAAGTAAGTATTAATAATCTATGGACAATAAAGTTATTGAATATTCATTAACCATATATGATATATAAAAAAATAAAATGTTAGAATTTTAATTTTTAATACAAGCCATTATTAATGATTATGAATACTAAAGTCTAAGTTATAACTATCAATATTATAAATATAATTATAATTAAATATTTTTTAATTACATAATCCACATTATTAATTAAACCTTACTTAATTTTAATATTAGCAATTTTAATATTTTTTTTATTAATTTATCTACTAAAAAAATAAAAATAAAACAAGTTTTTGCTAGGTATTGTAAGAACGACACGATTTAGAGTGAAATAGAATCTAAACAGATCCATTGGATGATTGCTAAGTTCAATGAAACCAGGCTACTTCCGTTGAAAATACTCAATTTTTTTTTTAAAATTACCCGTGTTGCGCTTTATCCGTTGATAACCTTTTTTGGATGAATATGGATAATTTTTATTTTTTATTTTTTTCTATATTTTTCTTTTGTTTTGAGTTTGGATGTTATTAGCATATTGCATCTTTTTCAAGTTTTTTTTTTTTCTTTCTACTTTTTGTATGTAAATAATTTTAGGCTGAAAATAGGATAAAATGTCAAGACTTGGGCCAAAATCTTACAAGAAATGTCAGTTGGGCTGAAAAATATAAAACTGACACATTTGGTGATAGGTCGGACCGACTGGACTGATACTTAACAATCTTGTCCGGTTCGGCGTGGGAAAAGGGTGGACCAAAATGATCTGGTCCAGTCCCAAAAATACCCTATAGACCAACCGAACCTGACCAAAATCGCCCCTAAATGCAGGGAAAGTAAAGAGACAGAGACTCAGATTAATCTGGTTTGGCATAATGCCTACATTCATGGGATTTGGGGAACAGGAAATCCACTATAATATTATTGTTTTACAGTCTCTCATCATTGTTGTGCAATGGGAATCAGAGATCTATTTTTTTAAAGAGACCTTGTCATTGGTGCTCTGGCCGCGAGGTTGAAAAAGTTGAAGGAGAAGTTAAAGTTGCAGTCTAAAAGCCCTTTGAAGTCGTCTGGTCCTTTTATATTATCCTATGTCCATCCCTCCTTTATGTCACATCACCTCTCATTTATGTCCTCTCCTCTCTTTCCTCTTGACACATTGACACCCTTTTACTTCCTTAACCTTTTGTTCCCTCCTTCTTTCTTGATAAAACCCTTAACCTTGGACTGGGTTTGGAAAGCCACTTTGGGCCTGAGATATTTTATTCCCTCCAATGTGAAGTTTTATTTTATTTGTTACAAATTAATAGTACCATATGATCAACCCGGGACCTAAGGTAGGATCGTGTTGAATTTATGGAGTTATATTGAAAATCAATTAGAAATCATGATATCACGATAAGAAATATGGTTGGCTAGCGTGAAGGTGTCAAGAATGAGAAAAACTTCAAAATGGATATGGTGAAAATTTTGATTTTACACCCTCCAATAGAGGGCACGTAAGCGATGTAGATTATTTATGCTAAAAACGATTTGAGAAAATTATCCTCCCATGTGAAGTCTCTCTCCTCCCTCAGTTGCTTTCTTTCTCTTTCTCTTGAAGTCTCTCCTCCCCCTCCCCCCCTGCCCCCGGGCCGCGGGAAGCAAGTATTTTTCACTACAGAAAGCTTGAAGTTTGATGAGTTTGAGGAATAAGAACCATACTTTTCCATCCCAATGTTTGATGACAAAATGTCTTTTCTTCAGACGCTATAGAGCGTGCGATCCCTATGTTTCTTGTCCATCAAGGAGCCCAGTTACTAGACACTGTTGAGATTACAACACCTTAAGAAGCCTTGAGATGGAAACCCAAATTTAGTTCCTAGCGTTCGGGAGTTGTATCACCAATGACATTGTGGAGCTGTATTCAGCGGTCAAATATGAGACCATGGACCTTCAACATTCACGTGTCGAGTGGGGGAGCTCAAAGCGCAACCAAAACCAACCCAGCTCAATAGAAAACCATTGCATAGAAGGTGCCTCAGCCTCTCCACCTTCTTAGGCTAATCCATAATCGTGGCCTAAGAAAACTCACTTCCCCAAATCTCTTCCAATCACCCGGGAAAGAAAAAAGCGAAAGCAGGTTGCTCATTAGAAAGCATTTTTCCCCATCTGAGATGACTTGAGGGGAGAGAGAGAGAGAGAGAGAGAGAGAATCAGAGCTTCATATAGAGAGAGAAAATCTGAACTTCAGGAAGAGAGAGAAAAGAGAAGAGAGGGAGAAAGAGATGCCAAGAAAGTTTGTTAAAGTTAATCGATTTTACGGTAAATATATAAGATGGCAAACATGTCATCCTTTTATTAAAGGGTGTAAATTCTGTGAGTTTTTTCACAACATCTAATTAGAAGGACCTCTCGTCAAGAATTAGTACATACAAGCCTAAATTTATCGAGGGATCACACTCGATCTACTGACGTGTTCTACACTCCTAAGATCCAACAAATTTATTATTGCATGTAGTCAATTTACTTGGACCTGGCTTCACTTTGTATATAAGTATTACAACATTAATTACTTCTTTTTCTTCTTTTTTTTTTTTGCTTCATTTAGATTCATATATATGGTTTGGCCGGGTTTTTCTCATTCATGTTTTCATTTTGGAACCTAAACTTAGTGGAAAGATCTCTCTCCCTTTTCTCCCCAAATAATCGCCTAACAAAAACCCAACTGGGGGGGGGGGGGGGGGGTGGACCTTCGGCTCCTCCCTCCCTCCCTCATCCCATCTGGTTAGACCAAAGACTGTCTGTGTATCCCTTTATTTTCTAGTTTTGTTTGTTTTTCCGTCTAAAATATGGCAAAATGCTGATCTACTATTTTTCGAATCCAGCGACCACCACGCACCCCTTCGTAGGATTTCCAAGCTACCGATCCTTTAGACGACCGAAGGCTTTCATCGGACGGAGCGGTGCGTGAGTCACACGCACAGGTCATAGTAGCACGTGAGCCAGGCGCCACCGCACCAAGAAGCTTCTACTGTTGCCATGCGCGGCATTTTTGAGACCAGGTACCTCAGTTTCTT
This sequence comes from Juglans microcarpa x Juglans regia, assembly GCF_004785595.1. NCBI lineage: Eukaryota > Viridiplantae > Streptophyta > Magnoliopsida > Fagales > Juglandaceae > Juglans > Juglans microcarpa x Juglans regia. The sequence continues at coordinate 24,928,379 of NC_054600.1, forward strand.
TTGACTCAACTGTCTGCCACACTCCTAGCATGTCCCTCACACGCCACCACAGTCTCTTTTTCTTGTTTTTTATTTTTCTTTAAGCTGAAAATTTAGATCTATAGTTGTAATCCATCATTTTCACATCTATCTTTATGTTTATTGTTATTTCTTTTCGTTTAGGTAAAAATAAAAAACAAATAGTCTCTTGGACATTTTATCCATAGAGTGAAAGTCTTCTCCTCCTCTAGTTGTGGGATTTGAAATCTCTACTTTAGGTAGAGTGTGGTTTCTCAGACGGTTTATCTATAGAGAGTTATAAAAGTTAAAACTATACCAGTCACAAAGGAATTTATGTACTGATGGAGCCCCAACCATAAGTAGTTGGCCTATAATCTGAGATTTTTCATGTCTATATCAAGTCATAGTTGTACCTTCGCATTTATGAATTAATGAATTCTATTTTCTATAAAAAAAAAAAAAAGTTATGATTTGGCCGGGGAAAAGAAAAGATGGATAGATAATTAGTTACATAGCACGAACAAATTAAGTAAAGCACAACCATAATTTATACCAGCTGGGTTAAATGAAGTACCAAAACGAACTACATATAATGTCCTGATTTCTAATAATGTAATTTCAATAAAGTGCTCGAAATGTACTAATTATGATAGTCCTTAGCCATAAATTAATGAAGGCATTTTAATAAAAATTAATAATACAAATAACACTTTTACTTGACTATTTAAAATGTGACATTTTTATTATCTTTGAATTATCTTTTATTTCTTTAAAAAAAATAAAAAAATTGGTGGAGAATGTCATCTCATCCTAACATGAATGGGATGGGTGAGTTTTCTTCTAATAAAATTGGGATATTGTCCATTCTAGAAGCTGGAATTATGTATCTTGATGACCAAGTTTTGAGCAGGGTTATAATAATATTAATTATATATTGCAATTTGCATGCACGGGCTCACCACCCTCCCCACACGTTCTATGTTTCTTGACAAATGTGGTCAACAACTTCCGGGATGGAGTAAAAGTGTGCATATTACATGGTCAAGCCTGACCTGTTTTCAAGATTTCGTCCTTCCACGGCTACTTTTCCATCTCTCGCTTGACACCACACGTACGCAATATTAATCCACGCCTCGCCTGAGATCAAGTCCCCATGCATGAGGCCGCGGGATTAGGCGCTAGAAAATCCATATTCTAATTCATTGATCAATGTGTGTTTGTGTGTGTGTATCAGTGGTCGACCTTAATTTCAAAGATTGAAAGTGCAAAAAGAAATGCTAGATTAATGTAAAAAAAATATATAAAAGAATAGACTAATAATTTGTTAATTTTTTTATTCCAGATTAGGATAGACCGGACAACATTATGCATGCATATCAAATTACTCTAATCGATTCTAAAGATTACGTACAAGTACCGTTGAAACAAGCTAGCATGCATATGATGCCATTCATTTGCTATATATACATATAAATAAGATTTTATTGCCTTGATCTATATATATCCTTGAACTTCCCTTATATAATACTCAACTAAATGTCAGCAGAATGTCGGTAAAATAAACTCATGAACAAATTTCTTGGGAGTACTTTTTTTTTTTTTTTTTTTTTTCAATTCTGTAGATCAGTTTGACCAGCTGCATGCAAGAAATAATCTCATCACCGGCCTTATCCGACATATATAATTAATGCTTTATTTTCATATGCTATAGCCTTAAATATTTGGAGTTGGATCATTGCGCAAATCAAGCGTATATATCCACGTGTCACGATTTATCACATTTGTTGAGTGTGGCTTCATTCCTATTGAAAAAGCACCACTCTAGGTCGTTCGTTCGCTCAAGCCAAGCACTTGATGCTCAAGTGAAGCATCAAATAGATTGTTGGATCAACAGTTGCTCGACAGTCAGCTCGAATAGGATCTTTACTTATTATTCGTTCGACTCTCGCTCGATAGTCAGCTTAAGGGAGATTCAGACAGAGCGTTCGTTAGACACAAGCTCGACACTCAGCTCCAGCGAATTCCAGCCCTAATGTTCGCTCGAATCTCGCTCAACATTCTGCTCTAGCGAATGTTTTTAATTAGGTCTTTTGCGCCGTTTCAATATAAACACAAATTTAACAGCAACAAAGTAACAGAAAAAATCAAGAAATGCACTATCAGAAGAACAAAGCACAAAAATTCTCTTCCAAACTGCAGATGAACACAAAATAAGATATCCTTCAATGGAGATCAGGGCCTAGGTCACAAGTGGAATGAAGATGGCCTCCATCCATAGTTCCTTTAGAAATAAAAAAAGGTGGAGAGTGAAATAGAGAAAGAGAGAGGACGAGAGAAAATACCTCCAAATCAATGGCCAAAAATAAGAGGGTGAGAGCTTATGGAAATTGAGACCAGGCATAGCAGGTGGTGGAATACCCTAGACTGTGGCGGTACGACAACTGCAAGGATTTTGGGCAGACGAGGTGAGAAGGAACAGCAGTAAGCACAACATGAGAAAGAAACATGGACGGAGACGAGAGATAATATCGAGCTGGGGGTGAAGAAAATACAATAGAAAGGGGAATTTTAGGTTTTGACCTTTTACAACGACTATTGTCGCCACAAATGGTATTTACTGTACAAAATGTTTTTAATGGTAGAATAGTGTCACTATAAAAGATTAAAACTCGCCACAATAAATTATAAATTGTTTTAATCCACAAGTTGTCACTCGTGACAAATAAAATGGCCAAATATAAATATTTCGGACCAATTTTGTTCTAACAATGTAAATTTGATAGCAAAAAGTACTTATTTGTCCCCAAATAAAATTCGTTGGAAAACTTTATGTCCCAAAAACCATTATTTATTGTAGTAATCCTTTTACAATAGTTACTACCAAATTACTATATTCTTTCACAAAAAGGTACTAAATTACTATATAAGAATTTGTTGTCGTTGGAAAGATTACGCCTCAATTGGGAGATTTGATTGCACAACTCTAATTAAAGGTGGAAGAGATAAAATATATCAAGCCCAAAGTAAGTCTACTAGGCTCATCCCAAGGGAGAGGTCTCATCTGGAGGAAAAGAAGAGAAGATAATGAGGGAAATAGCGAAAGGAAAAGCGGAAGGAGGGAAAGATGTTAGGAAAAAAGAGAAGATATGACATAAAGGTGGGATGATGTGACGTAAAGCAATAAAGAAGGTAGATGATAAAAGGAAAGGGACCCGACCGCTTAAGGGGACTTGGAAAATCTCGACTTTGGCTTCTTGAAAGAAAGGAGATGAACTCTAGTGACGATCTTTCCATTAGAAGATAAACCTCTAATATACCTTGTACAGTGAGGAGGAGAGACTATAAGGAACTGTAAATAGGCTTATTATAGTGGATATTCTCTCTCTAAAACTCATATTGTGTGTGTCTCTCTCTCTTTGTTATTTTTAGTATTTATTTTTTATTCACAGTCATGTATGTATGCACAGTCACACCGGACCATGCCAGGGGCTCCAGAACATACCAATCGAGGCCTAGATCTTCATAACGCGGTTGTACAATTTTTGGCATAAAAAAAAAAAAAAGATGAATTTTTTTTTAAAAGGTACCAAGAAAATTGGGTTATCAAATCAAATGACCACTACTCTATTGATCATGAACTTACATATCATGCAACAATAATAAATAAGTCAACTTTCAAAAAGTTTAAACAAGTTTAAGAAGAATAAAATTAAAAAAAAAAAGTAATGATGTGTGGTGTCAGGTGTATAGGAATGATAAGTAGCAAAACTCCATTTCACTTGACAAAAACAAAACAACCAAAAGAATAATGCAACCATTTCCACATTTCATCTAGGCATATTCCACCCAACTCTCAAGTATTAATTTAAGAGTTTTGCTACTCATCATTTTCTCAAACCACACATCACACTTTTTATTTTTATTTTAAAATATTTTTTATTTTATTTTTCTTAAACTAATTGAATTCTTCTACTCATCATCCATATACCACATATTTGGTATGAGAAAAAAAATATGGTATATAGTGTATGGAAATGATGAATAACAGTTTTCTTAATTTAAAGGCCATGGACATGACTAGCTTCTCAACTGAGTAATTGCTCTGACTTTGTACGTTTGGGTAGTGATAAGTATTGAGAAGAGTTGTAAATAGTAATACTAAAATAATGAAAAAGTAATATTAGAATATTGAATGATAGTGAAAAGTAATGAATAATAATAATAAATAGGTAAAAATTAATAATAAAGTAATGAATAGTAGTGGAGCATTTAGATAAAGTAACATTTTTTCTAAAAACTTAAACCGTTGAACAAATGACAAAAAAGTACGTACGGATCTTGACGTTCAATTTAAACCACAATTTCCTAATTATCTGTAATAACTTTCAAAATACTACTATAATTAATGAAATTATCCAAGTATCCCTGTAATGCAGTGGAAATATCTACAAATTTACTCAACAAATTGGTTAGTATTCAAGCATGCAATTAATTTAATAATTAAACGATAACATACAATAAATAAATTACATAACACTAAGATTGGTATCAAAGGGAAACCTTTTAAATAACTCTTTAAAGGTAAAACCCTACGGGGTAGCCAAACTCAGGAAAGTCAATTTTATTATTTGAAAATCAATTACAAGTACTCATCAATTACAAAACATTTGCAACTTAACTCTTTTACTTGCCTAGACAAACGACTCGTTTGTTTTCTACCGCGGTAGTCGCCAGAACCTTTAGCGATATTCAAATATTGTCTTTCCTCCTAGAACTCTAGTGGCTGAAGTCCAATCACACGATCCTTCACGCTCGAGGCATGATGACACTCAAAGAGAGATCACAAATATGAAATTCACTAAGGAATTTTCTCACCAAAATATGTACTAGAAATTACTCTAGAAAATATGCAAATCTGAATCTCTACCGATCCTAACCAATAGGATCTCCTAAATAAACAATCTGAAAATCAATTCTAATTGTAGTAGGATGCTGTTGACAGAACAAATCTTATAGAAGTTTCAGGAATCTACTGACGAGAGAACTCTTCTGACAGACTGCTAACAGCCGACGCTGACGTTTCATCAAATAATTGCTTTAGATAACTTCTTGATAGTTCGAAATTCTTTCTGTTTGATATCTTCTTTTTGAATCTTCTATTTAGATCACTTGATATCTCATATCTTTTCGAACATTCAATCTTGATCAAAAGTCTTTTAAACTTTTATTTATTCAACTACTTATCTTATAATTCAAATATTCATAGATAACGATAAAGACAAACCTTTATTTATTAATCTACTTATCTTTGAATTTAAATATTCATAACTAAAGATAAAAATGAATTATATTCATTCAATAATTCAAATAGATCCTAACCATCTAATCCTTACCAACAAACTTTTTTATCAACTATTAAGATTATTACTAACTTGGGAGTGGAAAGGCCCAAATATTACTGGGAGGGTGTAATGGAGATTTGAGAAACAATGACTTTGATGGAAGGTCCATGTACGAGAGAGAGAGTACATTTTGAGAAGTAGCAGCAGCCCACAATACAGCCCAATATTTAAAATATAATTATCAAAACATGGTGATAGTGTTTTTTTGGGCCTTTCCCTCTCCCAAGTTTGTTCTCGACTCTGGATCAGACCTTCCGTATCTTTGATCTTCTACAATCTACTTGATTATATTTTATTAAAATAAATTTATAAATAGATATAATTTATTTAATATTTAAATTTTATTATTGATTTATCACAATTTATAAATTTATTTTAAAAGTCGAATAACTTCTCTTAAAATATATGTATAAAGTTATTTATTTTATTTAAAAAGAAATATTCTTATCCACTTTATTCCTAAGGTGAAAAAAAAGATAAATCGAACCGGACCGGATTCGATTTTCTTAAAATCAGTTTAGTTTCGATTTTCTTTTTTCTAATACCGATCAAACTTGATCGATTCATATATATATATATATATATTTTAATTTTTATATTGTATTAAATATTTTTTATATTATATATATTTTTTATATATAATTATATATGAAATAATTTTATATTATATGATAAATTATTAATTAATATAATATTAAATTTTAAAATAATATATAAATAACTATATATTATCACTATAATCTATAATATATTATTACTATATTATTATATACTATATAATCTATATGCTATATTATATATACTATATAATATATTAAAAAAATTGAACCACACCAAAATCGATAAAATTAAAAAAATCAATTTAAAAATATAATTGATATAGATTCTTCAAATCCAAAAACATATATATCTCTTCAATTTTAAAATATGTCAAAAACGGATCACCGACTACACCCCTATTTATTCGTAACCAGTGTTGGGAACTTGAATTGTTGTCATGACTCATCACTATAATCTTATTCTAATACTTTCTTCCGGCTTCTCAGTGCTTCTCTTTGCTTTATTTCCATCTTCTTCAATCTTCATATTGGACAGATGTCGGTCGATACGGATAAGCATGCTGCGTCACCTCATACGCACTCGATTACCATTTCCAGTTCCAAGAGCGCCCTCTCTTCCTCAACCTGTTGCCTCCCCGCTTCTTCTGCTTAAGCATTTCAATCCCCGCTGTTCCGTCATCTCAGACCCAACTCCTCCGACCACTCACTCTCCAACTCACACCCACACCCACACCCACACCCACGCCCACATGGATCCTAATCCTACAGGCTCCATCGTCTTCTCCACTCTTGATAGGCCCCATTACGGATTCGACCTCTTCTCTGTCGAACTCGGTCCCGCCACCACTGTCGGTTCCGAGCGTCGCCTCACCGATGCCATCTCCATCAACTTCAACGGTCAGTTCGTCGACGATGATCAGACCCTCGTATTCATCTCCGAGCGAACCGGATCTTCCCGTATCTACTTGTCTCGACCTGGATTCTCCAGTCCTAAACCACTTCCTTATATACCCACTAGCCTCTTCCACGACCGCCCCGTCATCCACAACGGCCGTCTCTACTTCATCTCAGCCCATGAGCAACCCGATCGACCTTTCAAAAGCTGGTGCGCTCTCTACTCGACACGGGTCGATGAGTTGGATGTTACTCGGCTCACCCCGTACGGTACTGTCGATTACAGTCCCGCTGTTTCTCGGTCCGGTGAATTCATCGCCGTTGCGTCATACGGGTCTAGACCTTGGGACGGTGAGTTCTTCGAGCTTCACACCAATATAGTTGTGTTTCCACAATCCGACCCGAATAACCGGGTGACCGTGTGCGAACGTGGCGGCTGGCCCGCTTGGTCTGGGGACTCCACTATCTACTTTCATCGCGAAGCGGAGGATGGTTGGTGGAGCATTTTTAGGTTGGATCTGCCGGAAAATCTCGAGCTTTCTTCGGAACTTCATAACACTGTCACTCGGGTCACCCCTCCGGGGCTCCATTGCATCACACCGGCCGCCTTGCACGACGGTAAACGGATCGCTGTTGCGACCCGCCGGTGTGAAAGGGAGTTCAGACACATTGAGATTTTTGACACTGAATCGAAGACATTCTCCCCAGTGACGGAGTCGCTGAATCCGAATATAAACCACTACAACCCTTTTGTCTCTTCCGGTTCCCGGTTCCTTGGGTACCATCGGTTCCGAGGTGAGTCACTAGAAGGCGTGTCGACGATACCATATATCGAGTCAATTATGTCTCCGATTAAGCAACTCCGAATGTTCAGGATAAACGGCTTTTTCCCTGCTTATTCTGCCGACGGTAAGTATATCGCGTTCAATTACGACTTTGGTTCGAATTCTAGCCTAAAGATACTAAAATCGGACGGTACGAAGCGGTGGACCCTAATCAAGGGCCGTACAGCGTTTGGCAACTCGTGGAGCCCCGCAGAGAAACACGTTATATACACATCGTTAGGGCCTATATTCAGGTCAGTGACAGAGACGGTCCAGATCGCACGGGTCGAATTCAACCCGGCAGATCTGGACGGCGATGGTGAGGACGTGAAGTGCGACGTGAAGATTTTAACCAAAGAGGAGACGGGGAATAACGCCTTCCCGGCCTGTTCACCGGACGGCAAGTCCGTTGTGTTCCGGTCTGGAAGGTCTGGGCACAAAAATTTGTACATAGTGGACTCTGTCGATGGCGAGTTCAATGGCGGAATACGTCGGCTAACGGAGGGCGCGTGGATCGATACCATGCCCAGCTGGTCACCTAAAGGAGATCTCATTGCGTTTTCATCCAATAAACACAATCCGGACAACAGCCGAAAGTTCGGCCTTTACGTCGTCAAACCCGACGGCTCCGATCTGCGTAGGATATATGTGGCGGGACCTGAGGGTTCGAATGAAGCTGACATGGAGAGGATCAACCACGTCTGCTTTAATAAGGACGGGGAGTGGCTGCTGTTCACGGCTAACTTTGGCGGGGTGTCGACGGAACCTGTGTCGTGGCCCAATCAATTTCAGCCATACGGCGATTTGTACGTGGTGAGGTTGGACGGGAGTGGACTGAGGAGGCTGACTTGTGATGGGTACGAGAACGGGACGCCAGCATGGCACTCGGGGGATGATGATGAGCTGGACATGGGACGCTTGACTCTGGGAAGCGAGGTTGGTGGGGATCAGCTAAGAGGGGAGTTTAGGGAGCTACGTTGGCTCTCTTGTGAATTTGTGAAGCAGTAGACTTTAGTCTATTACTGCGCAAGGTACATTTTGTTGTATCTCATTTTGCCTAGACTTTTTGTTATATTTGTGCATAAGATTGCTTCCTTCCTACGAAAGTAGGTTGTGAGGCACAGAATTGATTTGCATGGCACTTTTTAACTCTTTCAGAACTGTATGTTAGGGTGATTAGCTGTGAGCATACTTGTGCTGATGTTGACTTGGGAAGATGGGAAGTGAATTATCAATAAAGAAGCATTGGGAAGCTCTGTTCGTTCGTGCATGAGTAGATTTCAGGAGATGATCCTTTAAAGTTGATTTGAATAAAGCTGTATTGGCTACTATCGTGGTTGCTTGTTATCAGCCCTATTTGGAGGAACGATCTTTCTTTGATGAAAAGTGTTATTTCCTGTGATCTTACAACTTAGCTTTATCGGTTTATCTTTGAAAGATTGGCAGCGTTGTCTTGGAATAGGACTCCCATGAATTGCTACTCCTGTTTAAATTTTGTAATCGGATTGGTTGGTATCACTGAAGAATTATTATGTTGCTTTATAGCAAATTTGGAGGTTAAAAGGCTCCCTTGAAGTAGCTTTGTTGGTTCGAAAAGTACTGAACATGCCCAAACTCTGTTACAAATGTCTTTTTTTGGTATAATATCTGAATTCTCGAATATCTCTATTCTTTTTTCTTTTTGGAAGTCTATTCTGAATTCGTTTGAGTTGCATTTCTTTAGTTGAGAATGGAAAGTCTTTTGGATTCCCTTATGTGAAATTGATAGCTACCTACTTAAAGATAATCTTGAAGATTAAGAGATGCCCATTTCTTGAAGTTCAATCCTCGACTCTCCAACCCTTTTACCAGAAGGGAAACAAAGCAATTAGAGATGAAAGAGAGGAGAAGAAATACAAATGTTCATATTGCGTCTTCAATGAATAGGGCTGCTGTTTATTGCATGAGTGTGCCTTAACTCTGTTGAAAATTGATCGGAAAGATTGAATCTGTTCATGGATTGATATGCACAAATATTCGTGACTCGTATAAGATGCCTGAAACTTGCATTATGTGGAGGAAAGGAGACGTAGATGGGTAAACATGTTGGGATAAAGGAGTTTTGCATTTATTGTTGTGGTTTTGTAGACACTGAATTGTTTTTTACAGGAAATTGCCATTTCAGTAGAAACATGTTCTGCAACTTCTGGAGAACTTGGAAGAATCTAGGGCATTGAAGAATGCTATAGGGAGGAGAACAGTGTGACTATGAGGGGGCATATGAGGATGAGCAAAATGGCTAACTCACAAAACCACGGTACTTTCTTGAGCTTACATGTACAGACACTGTACAATTTTGAAGGTCGATTTTATTTCATGAATGCTAAAAATTGCTACTCCAGCTTCTTTTATGCAGCTAGTGGTTAGGTTAGGTTAGGTTAATTATACTACTAAGAGAGGGAGTGTCGAAGTTTTGGTGATAATGGTGGTAGTGGAAATAGTGCTAAGATTATACTTTGGGTGGTGATGGTTTAGTGTGGATGGTGTATACTATTGAGTGGCAGCTTCACTGCTTGTGGTAGAGTTGGCAGTGAAGGGTGGTGTGTTTAATGTCCCTTCACCCTAACACGGGTACTTGCATCTAAGATTCTGAAAAGTATTTTCAAAGGGGCATTATGGAATTACCACATGTAACAATCGATGGGAAAACCAGCATAAAGTTTTTTAATTACATAGTATTCAAGTTAATAACATTTAGTTTCTGATACCTGTTTTAATTTTTTTAGGGTTCTTAGTTTCTTTGTTATATCCAACTTTATTGCCATGTAGATATGATATAAGTTCGTGTGCAAGTGCTTTACGATGTGATGGCATATTACTGGAAGGATTCTCACTGTACATTAGACAGCAAGAACAATCTATTGCTTGAAATTACAATAGATGAGGATTTAAAATGCTTATTTGAAAGGGCTGTTACTGAACTAGTAGATACGGTTGTGGATCCAAAAGTGGTAGAATTGGTAGTAGCATACCTTCCATGTCAAGAGCAAGAGACAAGTGACGGCTTTCCTTGTACTATAAGTCTAGTTGATCCAGTTGATTATGCTCGTGCTCATGATTGGGATTAAGTTTATGCCATGAGGTTCGGTTCCTTATCTAGAAAGCATATCTGGATATATATACCCATAGGTGTGTGTATTATCTCTTGTTACTTTGTGAAATTCAACTGTTCCAATTGAGGATTTAAATTTGAATTCTGGGACTTTGCAGGGAGCGCTCCTTTAACTGTTATTTGGTAAATGTCTCACTAGGCCTGCAACAGGTAATTTAATTGTATTGATTTCTTGACCGTGGAATTCATGGTACAGACAGCATTTCATTAGAACATTTCCTGTCCAGACGAGGTTGAATACTACGGTGATAACCAAAATTTGAGAAGCTGTAGCAACATGTTGGCATCATCTTTGCCAGTGGAAACACTTCAGGTAATAAATTTCTCCGGCCTTCAATATGTCTCCCACCTTACGATTATGTTAAATCGGCCACAAAAATGGGTTTAAATTTGGAGGGGAAAAAGAAAAGAAAAAAGGTCAGTGCAAATATAAGGGTAATATGGAAAAGCTAAACTGATACATGTTTTCATTTTTGAAAAATCTCATAATTTTAGGACGAGTCAAAAAGGGAATCACCGTCATGTAAGAAATATGGACGGAGTGGGTATATATTAGTAGCAGCTGGTCATGTATTTCATTTGTAGATAACCATCATTGTGAATTAACTAGTTCTGCAACTCTGGCCACCTTTCGGATGACAAAAAGTCTATCTCAAGTTGGGATCACCAAGGAAGAACTCCTTGCAATTACGTGGTTCACCGGCTTGGAAGTAATGCTGTTCATGGTTCAGGTCTTCCTAATAATATTACTTATCATTTTGAGCAGCAATCAATGAGAGAATTTAGTAGGAAATAAGGTTAGTATCTGATCCTTGAGGAGGACCTAAACCCTGCCCAAAAAGTTTTCCTGCATTTTGATCCCTAATTCTTCACAGTTCCAAATTTCAACTGTGTAAAAGCTGATGGTAGAAAGGTTCAAAGATTGGTATGGAGTTTGGTTTCACTTTCAGAAACTTCGAGAGAGTAGTTATTCATATTGTTTTAAGAAATAATATACCCTTTTCCAAAGAAATATTTTCCCTTTGTCCGAAATGTTCTAACTGCTACATAGTTCCTACAAACAATATGTCAGTATCTAATATTTGTAAAGTTTGGATTTTTTTTAATAACAGGGATACGTTAAGGTTCCCTTTGGATTAGGAAAATCTTTCATCTCATCACATCATTATAATTATTTTAAATTTTTATATAAAATATAATAAACAATTTAATTTTTTCAAATCTTAATTTAACTTTTTTAAATTTCAAAACAATATTAATATTAAAAAATAATATTTTAACAGTATTTATTTTTAATTTTTATCTTTCATTTAAAATCATTTCTTTTCATCTCTAATCTAAACCAGCGTGGCAATGTCAACGAGTGCTTATTAAGTTGATTCAGTATTTTTTTTTTAATGATTATGTTTGACCACGCTGTTAATGTGTAACCCTTACTAATTTCTTACTTTGCACTCAGCTGGCTCTTCCCTTTATGCTCCACTATTCATTAAATTGTCTATACGCGAGTCAAACCAGCTTATCTTTTGGTGGTGTCTTTCTTCCGTACAAGATAGAAGTTAAAAAAATATATAGTGTGGACGCTCTTGAGAATTGTTTAGACAGGCGCTCTTTTTTTTTTTTTTCCTCCTCCTCTAGTAGAGTTTTGGACTCAATCACTTGTATAAAACTTGTTCGAACTATATGATGATCAACTGGAATGTTGTGTTCTGGAGGAGACAAGTCAAGATGATGTATGTTGCATTTGTTCATTCCAAAGTTTGTTTATTACATAGGGCTTGAATATCCTTAAAGAGGGCAGGATTTTCCTGTCTCAGTCTAAATTGATTTCGTTTCAATTTTAATTTCATCGTAGTTTTTATTTTATTACTATATATTTTACCAACAATTTTAAGAGATTTAGATGGAGTTTACAGTTGAAAATTCATGAAAAGCATTGAGTATCTCAATAAGCTATTATGTTTCAAAGAAGCCCATTTCAAGAGGTAAAAGTGTAAAGTGCTATTCTATCTAAGCCTTTTCAATGCCTCTTATGTTCTCATTGCCAAGAACCCTAATAGGATCACTACCGAGAACATGATTTAAGTATAAGTGAAAGTTCACGAAAAAAAAGTTGAAATATATGCAAAAAATGAATATGATTGTCGGTGTTATCTCTTGAATTTTCTTAAGGATCATTTATTTGATTATTACAATACTATTTATTCATATGCAAAGAAAGTTTTGAAAGCTTTATAGAGTAAATATACTCAGAAGAAGCCGGAGCAAATGCAGCAAATTGCTTATTTTGATATCAAATGGTAGATGAGAAGTCGGTTGCAAGGTAAGTGCAAGATTTTGAAATGATTATAACGGAAGTTAGATCTTAATGCATCAAGATTAGAGAAAGTTAATTGTTTGTGGCATCATTGACAAGCTACCACCTTCGTGTATAAAGTTCTGAGGGAATCCAAGTTTGAATCTAAGGCCAATGAAGCTCAGCTAACAAATGCGACGTTAAAACACTAGACTACTTGGAGAAGATAGATCAGCTCAAATAGGCGAGAAGAGATAAAAATTTGAGCGAGCGATAGATTTGGGTGATGAGACTTATCTTTTAGTTGAGCGATGAGACATCTCCTAGTTGGGCGATGATAAGTGGCGACATTTATATTTTAACTATAATTTTTACTATAGATGTCAGAATTTCACATATAATCTTAATATGGAAAGCTCTTTTCAACATGCACATCATGGTCACAACGCTTAGCTTGGTGGACCAGTTATTTTTATCTCTAAATCGTTAATTTTAGTTAACTATTTCATTTTTAGTTAATTTTCTTTTATGACAATAAAAAGCTTAAATCTCACTTTTTTAAAGAAAATGAGATTTTAATATCTCAATTTAATTGTTTCAATTTTAATTTTATTATTATATATTTCACCAACCCAATAAAAGCTAAAAAAGAGCCAGGTGCAGGTCCTCATGATTTCTTTTGTCGTAATTAATTAAGAATTCAGGAAGAAAAAATGATTTTGAGAATCAATAATACATCAAATTTTAAATTCTACATTACATATCAAAACTACCCACCCACTTATTAGGACAAGGGAGGTAGGCCAGGCCGTAACATTTGGACATTTCGGGTACAAATATGATGCAAGTTTGCTTGAGCTGCAGGATCTTTTTAAAAAACTCTACATTTGAAGTCAACTTTTTGACTGCCCAGGCCCCAAACATTCGTTAGTCAACAAAGGATAAGAACGCTAGGTCACGCTATACGTAAGTCGGGCACTTCCTTGCCATATAAAGCTCCCCCAAGGATCGCCGCATCTGAAACCTTCAAATCATCTCCAAATCCAAACCCAGTTTCCACTTATTTTCTCTCTCTCATGGACCCCGCCGGCACCATCGTCTTCACCACCGTTGGTAGGCCCCAATATGGATTTGACCTCTTCTCTCTCGAACTCTGCCCTTCCACCACCCTGAACAGTCCAGAGCATCGCCTCACTGACGGCATCTCCATCAATTTCAATGCCCAGTTCGTTGACGACGATCAGACACTCGTCTTTATCTCCGAGCGAACTGGGTCTCCCCGTATCTACCTATCCAGGCCTGGTCTCCTCATCCCGAAACCACTGCCTTCCTTGTCCACTAGCCTCTTCCACGACCGCCCGGTCATCAAGAACGACCGCCTCTACTTCATCTCAGCCCACGAACAACCTGAACGACCCTATAAGAGCTGGTCTGCTCTCTACTCGACCGGCGTCGAGGAGTTGGAACTTACCCGGCTTATACTTCGGTGGGGCCGATATTCGGTTCAGTGAAGGCAACGGTCCAGATTGCAAGGATGGAATTTGATCCGGTTGATTTGGATGGGGATTGCGAGGACATAAAGTGCGAGATGAAGATTTTAACGAGAGAGGAGACGGGGAATAATGCCTTCCCGTCTTGTTCGCCAGATGGCAAGTTCATCGTGTTTCGATCTGGACGGTCTGGGCATAAGAATTTGTACATAGTCGATGCTGTCGATGGCGAGTTGAACGGCGGTTTGCGTCAGTTAACTGAGGGTCCATGGATTGATACCATGCCCCATTGGTCACCAAATGGGGATTTGATAGCCTTCTCCTCCAACAGACACAACCCAAACAACGTTGACGCGTTTAGCATTTTCGTGATCAAGCCCGATGGCTCGGGCTTGCGAAGGATTCACGTGGCAGGTCTGGAGGGTACGAGTGATGTGGACAGGGAAAGGATCAACCACGTGTGCTTTAGCAAGGATGGGAAATGGCTGGTGTTCACGAGTAACTTGGGCGGGGTGACAGCCGAGCCAGTGTCTTTACCTAACAGTTTTCAACCATATGGTGATCTGTATGTGGTTAGAGTGGATGGGAGTCAGCTGAGGAGGCTAACATGGAATGGATACGAGAACGGGACGCCAGCGTGGCACCCCAATGATGATCATGCACTTGATATGGGGCACATACGTTTGGGAAGTGAGGTCGGAGGAGATATGCTGAAAGGAGAATTTGATGATCCACTTTGGATCTCTTGCAACATGTGAATGTTTGACATGTGGTCTGAGAATATTAAAGAAAAATTCTTAGTAGCAGCTACTGTTTTGCTGCATCTAAATTGCACACATTACGTGTCACACGAGCAGCCCTTGATAATATAGAGATGAGAGATGATGAGAGAGAGCAGAGATGAGAGAGAGCCGATGAGAGAGAGAGATGCTGATGAGAGAAAGTCAGAGATAAGAGAGACCGAGATGAGAGAGAGTCAGAGATGAGAGAGAGAGACTGTGATGATAGAGAGCATGAGGGATGAGAGAGAGTTGAGGAGAGAGAGATGATGAGGGATGAGAGAGAGAGTCGAGGAGAGAGAAAGAGCCGGAGAGAGAGTCTTTGATGAGAGAGAGACGCTGGAGAGATGATGAGAGAGAGAGAGAGAGGGGTAGCGTCTTGAGAGAGAGAGATAAGAGAGAGAGAGACGCAGGAGAGATGATGAGAGAGAGTGGGGTAGGGTTTGTGACTCTGACTCCGTGGGTTTTGAAAAAAAAAAAAAACAAATGGATCACATGCATCTACGTAGTGTATGTATTGTGTGCACCACTACAATAGATGCTATATAGCAGTATTCAATATTAAATAATGCATAAATCTTGCGTTTTTTTTTTTAATTAAAAATAGATGGATCTAAAATTTGATTATAATTTTTAAAAAGAATTCGCGAGACTTTGAATTCTTAAGATTGTAAAATTAATTTCTGATCGCATTTATGTTTCTACTATCATATTTACAAATAAAAATTGTTATGCAAGAAAGAAATATATGGTATTTATTTAAAGAAATATATAGAAATCTGTACCTTTGTCCAACTGAACAACTCGTGCGATCATTATATTAAATATTATAATCTACGTGTTGTATGTCTCTCTTTCTTAATTGTGAAAAATATTTAGTTAAATAGTTGAATCAAAACTACATTTATGATGCAAAAGCAAATCGTGGTCCCCTCTGGATACAAAGAACCATTTCATCTCATTTCTTTTTTTTTTATTATTATAATTTTTTCAAATTTTCATATAAAATATAATAAAAAATTTTATTTTTTTAAAATTTAAAATAATAATAATATTAAAAAATAATATTTTATTCAACTTTCATCTCAATTCAATTTAACTCTTTCAACTCACAATCCAAACGCAACTTAATCAAACCGAAACTTAATGATCAGATAAACACAATCTTCGAAGAGAGTCATAATCAATGTAATTCCCTAAAAGTCAACGGTGATATGTTTGAACAACTGTACTTGATTCTCCCATCTCAAAAAGTGTCATTTATTTGTAATTGTAAACATAAATGATAAATAATAAAATTAGATATAGTTTTAGTTGGGTAAATTTTACCGTATTTTTTTAAAATAAGAAATTTATTATTAAAAATTAATTTTATTTTATAAATATCAAATTTATCTATTTCTTTTAAGGATTTTATACAGGTTCTAAAATTATAAATATTATTTTTCAAATATTATTTTATTTTATAATGATTTCGTGCCTGTTTCTGTTTAAGTAATTAAGATTTTATTTTTTATTTTTTATTTTTCTGACTACATCGGCATATTTGACGATTTATTAACAAGTTTTCAATGGAGGAATCAATTTGATATATCTTAAGATTAGAAATAATAAAGAATTTATTTAAAAATAATATAGAGTAGTAATTTGATTTTAAAAGAAAGACTAATTTTTTATATAAATATTAAAGCCAAAATTTAATATTAATGGACATGGCAAGTCCGGTAAGTTACCTATTCCCAGTTGGATTAAAGGCGGCGGAACCTATATATACAAGTTTCACCATTATATTTTCTTCACCTAAAGCTTATAATAGTCACAATAGCATTGGGGGAGTCCGTTGTTCTCTGCGAACCCTAGATTAGATCTTCCTTTCTCATCTTCACTGCTCTCTCTCTCGCTTCGATTGGGGGTTTTTTCTTTTGCTTGTCAATCTCAGACGAACATACTGATTACAGACAGAGACAGAGGAAGGCATGGACGATAGCTGTGCCGTGTGCGCCGATGTTCTGGAATGGGTGGCCTACGGTCCCTGTGGGCACCGAGAGGTCTGCTCCACCTGCGTCGCTCGTCTCCGCTTCATTTGCGAAGATCACACCTGTTGCATCTGCAAAACCCATTCTGACGTCGTTTTCGTCACCAAGGTTTCAACTTCTTCTCCCCTCTCTCTCTCTGGTACCTCGCGCCTACTACGATTATTCAGAATTTGCTTAAATAATACTGACCGAGTATATTAACGATTTTTTTTTTTTCTCTCAATCTTGATTTGGTTTGCTATCCCTTAGGTATATAGGGCGGAAATAGATTTATGCCGCACTTAGAAGGAAATACCGAGTAGCATTTAGTTCACTGCGTTTCGGTTACTTTGAAATTATGTGGCTCTCTTCATGCATTTGTTTTGAGGTTCGTCTTTTCAGGATATTTTCTTATTATTTGCTTGTCAAATTTAAACCTACAATCAGGCATTTTCTTAGTTTTTTTTAATATTAATCTGTCACTGCCAAGGCCCAAGGCAGTCTGGTAATATCCATTTTACGATGATTACCTGGTTTATTTTGCACAGTTTCTACATTTTGTTTGCAATTTTGGACATTTGGTTTGGTTCGTTATGGATTAGGTTCATCTGTGCATGACAAAAAACTTTGAGAATTCATTGGTCATGTTTACTGTCAAAGGTTCATATTAGGCCTGCTGCCCGCCTGCGCACCCTGGCCCCATCCTGCTTATATGGGTCGCCCCATCCGGGAGCTGGGTGGGCGGATTGCCCTACAGGCCGTCTGTCACCTGTCCCTACTTATCTTGTTTTTGAGAGAATCTGCCTGCCTGCTGAGACGAGGCAGGCAATTCGCTTGTGACCAATGGGGGCAGGCGGTATGGATGCAGGTGCCTGCCCTACACATCTAGTTCATAGTGTTGGGGATTCTGAAAGATTTATAAGTTTAGAATTTCTAATCAGTAAAATTCTAATGATGGCACGATTGAAATATTTGGTGCTTGCGAGGTTTTTTTATTTATTTATTTTTAATGTCAAAACTTGACATTGAATTTTAAAATTATTAGGTGTTAACATATTTGTTGAGGAAATTACACTGAGCATGAAATGGTGTTCTTTGTCCTTTCTGATATTTATCTTTTTCCTGTTTATACAATTGCTCTCTTTATTATAAATACATGTGCTTTTGCTGTTGTTGCAGGCCTTAGGAGATTATACAAGGATGATCAATGACTTTTCTGTCTTACCAAAAGTAAGGGAGGGTAGGGTGGGATCATACTGGTACCATGAGGATACTCAAGCATTTTTTGACGACATTGACCATTACAAGATGATCAAGGCAATGTGTAGGCTATCGTGCAGTGTATGTGATAAGATGGAGGGGCAGCCACATAATGGCTCAAAGCATCGAGCAAATTTTAGGAACATTGAACAGTTGAAGGGTCATTTATTCCATCAACATAAGTTGCTTATGTGCAGTCTTTGCTTGGAAGGAAGGAAGGTGAAATGGATAGACTTGACCTCTTGTATGATTCTTGGTAGCAAAAGTGTACTTCTTTAATGGTTTTCATGAGGACTCACTTGCTCGTTTTGTGTGACCCAGGTGTTTATTTGTGAACAAAAGTTATATACTAGAGCACAATTGAAACAGCATATAAGCACAGGGGCATCTGAGGTGGATGGAACTGAGAGTGAAAGAAGTGGCTTTACAGGGCATCCTTTGTGTGAATTTTGCAGAACCCCATTCTATGGGGAAAATGAACTGTACTCACATATGTCTACTGAACATTACACCTGTCACATATGCCAAAGGTAAATAAGCACTCTACCATATGTGACAAAAAAACCCTCTGCTTTGATTGCAACAAAGACAATTGTTAATGATTTTTCATTCTGCTGAATGCAGGCAGCATCCAGGTCACTATGAGTATTACAAGAATTATGACGACCTAGAGGCAAGATAGTTGTGCTTACTTTCACTTCTTGTAATAATAAATTCGTGAAGATCCACAAGAAGTTTGTGAAGTCCACAGTTAATTATTGTCTTAGCTGGGAACATTTTTTGAAACAGCTGACTGTTTTCTATGACAGATCCACTTCCGTCAAGACCATTTCTTGTGTGAGGATGACGCCTGCCTAACCAAAAAATTTATTGTCTTTCCATCTGAAGAAGCATTGAAGGTGATGCCTTATAGCATTTGAATGTAGTGTGCATGTGTGCGTTTGTTTTCCTGTCCTTTATTTTGAATTTTTATGGCTCATGGTTTAGCTATATTTCTATCAGTTACTATTTTTTTTTTTATTTTTCAGAGACATAATGCTCTTGAACATGGAGGAAGAATGTCACGTTCGAAGCGTAATGCTGCTCTGCAGGTATGTAAAATTTATCATCGTTAGCTATGATCATTTTATCTAGATTTACTGATAAAAAAAATCTAGCTTCTTCTTTCTGTCTTATAGATCATTACATACGTGTATTGCTGCATTTGCATCAATTAATATTAAACATATTTTTTATAGCTCTATTTCTTTGGCTATATCCTTTGGTAACTATTTTTTTTTCCTCATTCTCACAGATTCCGACTAGCTTTCAATATCGACGAAATAATGAACAAGATCGTCGCCGTGGGAGAGGACGCGCATTTCAAATCAATTCTGAAAGTCAACTTTCTATGGCTATTGAAGCAAGTTTGGAGACAGCTAATGCTGATCATATGTTTCACGATCCACCATCAACATCCAGTCTGCAAGTTGATCCTGATGCTGAGGGGACAAGCAATATTGATCCGACAATTCAGCCATTTGAATCCTTAGCTACAACAGATTCTGAATTACCTTCAAGGTACCTTCAAGCTTTGGGAAGGTCAAGGAATGCTCCTTTGGAAGAATCTTCCTTTCCTCCTCTTCCCATGGCACCCAAAAACAGTCAACAAAAACCAAAACAGGAATCAGAAAATTTTCCTAGTAACTCCATGGCAGCACATCTCCGCCGCCAAAGAAATGTGACCGATCTTAATTCAGCTCAGGCTTGGTCAGCAGCAAGCTGCGGACCCCGCCCAATAGCAGCTGATTCAACAAAACCTAGACCTACAACAAATTCAGTACCTGTAAAATCACATAGTTCTGGACAGTCTAAGATAGCCACTGGTAATGGACTAGCATCATCTAGTTATGCAAGTTTGGCTGAGGCTTGGCCAACACCTGCACTTCTATCAGTTGGCTCTTCAAGGGACTCAGGCAACACGTGTAGGATCAGACACTCTGCATCAGCCCCAGATCTTGTGGAAAGTGAGTCTGTGAAACCCTCAATTTCTGATTTCCCTCCGGTATCTGTAGCACAATTGCACAAGTTGCCCAGAAGTAGCCAGGTTTCCTTAAATGTGCAGGATGTTCAGACTGCAAACCGGTCTTTGGTTGAAAAGGTTCGTGCTGCCCTTGAATTTAATGAAGATAGATACACTGCCTTTAAAGGCATATCTGGACAGTATCGCCAGGGTTTAATTGACACAGGAAGATATCTGGATTTTGTCCAGAAGTTTGGCCTGTCACATCTTATTCTGGAGTTGGCTCGGCTCTGTCCTGATGAGCAGAAACAGCAAGAGCTTGTTGAGACCTATAATGCTAGTTTGCGAAACAATGTTCCACAAGCTAATGGTCGGGGCACAGGCAATTCCCACCTGAAAGAAAGCAATGGCTCTAAGAAAGGTAAAGGGAAGTCTATAGTTGCTGAAGGCAGTAGTTCAAAGGATAGATTAGCAAATAACATTTTGAGCACCTTAAAGCAACTGCAATCTGCATACAAGCCCCTGGAAGAAGCAGCGGCGGAGGTATTATCTAGGGATGGGTACCGTGATTCCAAAGGAGGCAACTCTAAGGTTTTGATGGATGAGCACCTTGTGGAGCTAATTACCGGTAATCAACCCTTAATGAAGCTGGGAGGTCAGAACGATTCCCCATTAGCTGGTAGTATATCTAATCAAAATATACGGGGTGGTGGTGGAGGAAGTAAGCAAAGAAAGAAAACCACAAAGTTCCTCAGAGCTCGATTGGGTGATGGGTCTGTATCATCACTTTTGGATCACAAAAACACAGACCCGGACTCAAACCCAGAAGCAATGGATGAGAGTTCAGATGGAGGAGGGTTGCCTGTGCGTGGTGTTTGGCGAAATGGAGGAGGCCATAAACTCTTCACCTAATAATTTTTTTAAGAGATCCTAAAATCACTGATTCCAGTGGTAGTTTCTTTGTGGAGAAGTAAAAGAATCATTAGCGTCAGAATCATGATTGATCTGGGAAAGACAAAGGATTTTCAAGTTGAGTTGAATTTTCTTGGCCAGCCATGTAGGATTTTGTGACATGTTAACTTTGAAGGCAAAGGCAATGTTGCCCGAATCAGATCCCCCTTGCCCCTATGGGTATATCTTGCACCCCGCAAGTGTTCATATGCAGATAACCATTTCAATACATATATATATATAGTTCGGAGGTTGAGGTTTACAATATGTCTAGACATTCCTGTTTTTAATGTACATGCGGTGGTTCCACATCTGACAGGTTTTAATTGCATTTGATTATTATTATTTTTTTAAAATTTCCCTGAAAATTACGCCCCATGATTTCTACAAGCATGCAACCCCCTGGCAGGGGATAAGGCCCCAACTAATTACTCTCTGCCCTAAGAAGTACGCATAAAATAAGACATTACACAAGATGCTGCATGAGTGAAATGCTCATCTAACTTGCCACTCACAAGACATTACACAAGATGCTGCATGAGTGAAATGCTCATCTAACTTGCCACTCACGAGTTTAGCATACATTAAGTAACTAGGTTCTGCAAATGAAACATTGCCAAAATAATAATTGCATTTCATATACTTCAAATGGTTAGTGTGCATTAAATTGATGTGTCATTTTGGTGTTCATAAAATTTACAAGATAAATGATCGCGCCAACACTAGATCCACAATCATACACCATAGATCAGACAGCTTAAAAGAACAACCTTCACTGATTTATAGCATAACCAAAGGTTTTCTCGGTGCTGTAACACATGTACAGAAATCCATCCTCGTCTTTAAAAGATTTATAAACAGAGCCCATCAAAGTAGCTGCAGATCGAAGTCATACGAGAGAGCAAATCAGAAAATACTTCTTCCAGAAAAATTCAACAAAAAAAAAGTGGTACAGGATTTGCTTGCAACTATACCAGTTTGCGGTAAGGTATTCTTCACAAATACAAAGAGAGCTTTTCCAGGGGCCAGATGAAGTCTGCCGCTCAAAATGTAAATAAATTGCCCCACAGACATGTCTTGGGGAACAAGGTATCTATCACCAAAGAAAAATAATGATGTATCATAGACATACTAAACTAAGCATTAGTACTCGGTACGAAAAGGTGGCAATGCAAGTTTTAAGTCGTGCTCAGTCACTCTCCAGATTTCAAAACTAATGCTCCAATGCCCATAAAAAGTGGTTATTCGAGCACTGCTAAGGTATTACACTAATCAGATAAGAAACATTACAACAACAAAACAGCATCCACCACAAATGCACAAATACAAGTATGTGTTTACACCCACATTACAACTTTTCCCATCAATATCTCACAAATTGCTCAATGATAGCAGCGGTGTATCATTTATATGGATGAGAGTTAATCATGCTTGAAACCAAATGCATTGCAGTCCACATGCTATAAGTAAATGGGAAAAGGAAAATGACCTCAAAATCAAATGGAGTGAATTTGACAAGTTGAAAGCGTGGAAGAAACCTTGTCCCCATCAAACAAAATATTGAAAGTAGAAAATAAATAGGAACCTGTCTAGGAACGGGGGTGAGGCCTTGAGATACCCAAATAACACAATTAGAAATGTCCTCTTTAAAAATTAATTAATTAAAATAACAATTGGGGCCTGAGATAGCCTAAGTAGCCTGAGCGACGTGAGCGTGTTATTGTTAACCAAGTCAAATCAGTGAATTTTGTTGTCTCATCTTATACAGAATTTCCAAACTAATCATTATAACTTTTTCAAGTAAATCATTATAATTTTTTTAAATTTTAAAATAAAAAATAAAAAACAATTCAACTTTTTTAAATTCTCAAATAAAAATAATATTATAAAATTATATTATTACAATATTTTAACTTTATAATATTTTTTTTTCAACTTTTCCTCTCTTTTTCCAAAACTAAAAAAATACTCAACTCAAACTACCTCAATGCTATTCACAAACTATCTTCCTGCTAATAAATTCACGTCTCATCTAACTCTCCAAACGCCGTACATGTGCGTGCGCGTGTGATTTATCTTTAAACAACATTACATGTGTTGTGTGTGTGTGTGTGTGTGTGTGTGTGTGAGAGTGAGTGAGAGGGAGAGAGAACTATCAACCTTCGTAAAGGTAAGCGAGCTAAAACTTACTTTCTCTTTTCCATTTCAGGAAGATCACTTCTTGAATACCTTTCCACAATTACCTGCAATGGATAATACATAAGCAATTACTCGGAGATAAGGTAAATTTTTATCTACACCTCAAGACGCTGATAAAAAAATCTATTTGCTTTAAAAAACATAAAGAAGAGAAGAAAAAAAAAAAAATTCTGAACACCATCTTTCCCACACAACAAGATGCTTAGGAACAAGGCACGCCGAATTTTCGTGTTTAAAAGGGAAAAAATGAGACTTTTGGTAAAGAAATTAAACATGTTTAATTCACGAGGAAGGGGCGAATATAAATGAGTTTTGAGCTTTATGGGCATTAACAAAATTACATACAGGGACTCGGTCCGGGTACTTGGTGAGGATTTCACTCGATTCCTCATATCTTAGCTCTGCAAGTGGAATTCAAAAGAAAGAAATGAACGGACACACGAAAATATGCATAGAGAACCCAATGAAGAAAAGAACGGGAACAGACCGAAGTTGAACTCTTCCTTGAAGGACATGCTCTTCCCCATCTGGGTTTGCGTGTCCCACCGTCTCAGACTCGCAGAGAAATGGGGAGAGATAAGAAGCAGCAGCAGGAGAGGAGAATGAAAGTATAATGAAGAATATTATGGGATATATTTTTAAAGATACAACCTTCAGCAACCAAGCGGGGATAGCTCAGTTGGGAGAGCGTCAGACTGAAGATCTGAAGGTCGCGTGTTCGATCCACGCTCACCGCATCCGCATTGTTTTATGACTTTATCTTTTGTTTTTCACGTATTTCATTTTAACGACATGTCGTTTAACTCCACTGCATCCAGGGCTGGACCGGCTGGTGCAGCCGCGCAGGGCCATCTCTGAATTCTAAAACCGTTCCTCTACCCTGCTCCGAGGTCTTCAAATTCTCAACGCAGCCCACTACGGTCATTGGCTCAGTGTAGAGCCGAAGAGCCATGGCGGAGCCTCCAACCCATTGGCATTTACAGAGCGGTCAATACCTTGGAGAAATCTCAGCCCTCTGTTTCCTTCACCTCCCGTCCCATGTCTCCTCTCGCCCTTACCTCCTGGCCGGTTCAGGCTCACAAGTCCTGCTTTACAGTTTGGATTCTGGCCAATTAATAAGGTCCTTTCATGTCTTTCAAGGGATTCGTGTACACGGTATTGCTTGTAACGATTCCATTAATTGCGCCGAGGTAACCATTTCCTCTAAGCTTGCTTTTCAACTCGCTGTGTTTGGTGAAAGGCGTGTGAAATTGTTTAGCTTGGTGATTGAATTTGGTTTGGAACCCCAAAATGGATCCGGGATTTGTGTGAATTTGAACCAGTTGCATTTGTTGCCCAAGTTTAGTAATTGGGTTTTGGATGTCTGCTTTTTGAAGGTACAAAGTTTAATCTTTTGTAAATTTTTTTGTAGACTGTTGCTAAGCTAGTTATCTGAATTCATGCTTGATGGTTCTTACTCTATGGATTTGCTTTGCTGTTTGATTGGCTGTAGGGACTTGTACGTTCTCTCGATGAGGGAAGCCATTGTCTTGCAATTGGGTGTAGTGACAACTCTGTTCTTGTTTGGGATATTTTGAGGTCTAGTGTGGTTCTTCAAGTCCAGTCTCCAGGTTAGTTTTGATAACTTTTTTTTTTTTTTTTTTCACTGATGAAAGAATTTTTTTTTATGGGTTCTATCTTTGATTCAGTTATTCAACTAGTACCCATAATGTGTTCAAAGTGAGGTTCTTTTGGGCGATTACGCATTTTCTTAGCCCTCCCTCCTTGATGGGAATTCGAAATTCAAATTTTGTTGTATTGTCGAGTTGTATATTGTATTTCCCGAAAACTGGTCTTTAAAGCTGCACAAGACCTTTTTTTTTTTTTTTTTTTTCTTTTTCCTTTTGTTGAGTAAATTTTGGTTTTAATTTCGTCTTCTTGATTAATATTTCGTTGAACTGTAGAGAGGTGCCTTCTTTATTCCCTGCGGCTATGGGGTGACAATATTGAAGCTCTTCAAATTGCATCTGGTACTATTTTTAATGAGGTGGCTGATCTCTCCTTATTACAAATTCCTCTCCATTTCATTACTATGCCCACCGATTTTTTTATGTCACAGTCCATTCCCCCCCCCCCCCCCCCCCCCCCCCCCCCCCCCCCCCCCCCCCCCCCCCCCCCAGGGCTATTTTATTATTCACAGGAAGACTAAAAGGAAAGGGAAGTAGGCTATGCCCTGATTGATTCATATACTGTTAATGGAACTGGGTTTATGTTCAATTTGGGATTACATTGCTCATCTTCTGATTAACTCAGTCTTTATGATTTTTTATATTAGTTTGCCCCCTTTTTTTATGTAAAAGAAGCTTTTGGACCCAGTCTTTCTTTTAATTTGAACTCTTTGGTGAAAATGGGGTTTTCCAGATTCTTGTTTGGAAAGTGGTTTCTCAGAATGATGCTCCATCTTTGGAAAATTCTATGGAAGATCATATTGATCAGAGGAGCCCATTCTGCAATGATGTCTGGTTTCATTGTCGGCAGTTTGAAGCTGTTAATATATGCAAACTTGCTGGCCATGAAGGCTCAATCTTTCGCATAGCATGGTCCTCTGATGGATGCAAATTGGTATCTGTTTCTGATGATCGTAGGTGAATTAGTTTCTTATGCCTTACCATTCTAATTGTTTATGGTGTTTTTCTTAGAAGAGTGATTCAACACAATAACTTGTTACTTGATCTGTGCAGTGCTCGTGTCTGGACAGTTCATGCTGCAAGGAATGGTTATGATAAGCCTGAAGTTTCCATTGGCCCTGACCTTGATGGATTTGTGCTGTTTGGTCATAATGCCAGAGTTTGGGACTGCTGTATTAGTGATTGTGTCAGATTCACGAACTCCTTATTCTTGTTTTCTGACAACTTAGTAGTAAAGAAATATATTATCTTGGATTAAAGAAAATACATTGTTAACATCAGTTGAAATTTTTGGAGCAAAAATTTTGGTTCTAAGTGGGTTCTTAATCATTTTTCTCAGTAAGAAAATTATGTACTTGCGTCTTTTTAATTTATAGATTTTTTAATCATGTCTACTTTTGCATGAGTTCAAAAATGGAATTTATTTTCACTTTCATGCTGGATTTGTTATGCATGTGGCTGATGTGCCTTCCAAAGCATTATGGTCAATGTGTCTTAGACTAAACATGGATTGATATATGAAAACTTGTACTCGGGGTTGGATATGTTTCATTTTATGTTTGAATTAAAGTTGAAAGCAATATAGCATTTGTGTGAATGAGAACAGCTTCATCCTTTCTTTATTGTTCTCTCTCAATACTTTTTGTCTTCTAAATTTGTTTAACTGGTCACATGAACACATTATACTTGGATATAAGTTTGTGCATGATTGTAAACCAATTACATCGGAAGAGGTTACCAGCAAGGATTTGGATGGCATTAGAAATGTGATACTGGCTCGATTTCATACACAGCTTGAAATTGACTGGAACAACTCTTCATATCAAGGGATGAACCGGATATACATATAAAAAATTTGAGAAATTATACATGGAAGCCTTCCACCTAATCAACATGGGATTTGTCATTTTTACCCTTCTATCATAATGCTTAAATATGTGTGTTTAAATAGAAGGGAAAAAATGACAAATCGCATGTTGGTTAGGTGGAGGTATGTGGTGTTAGGCTTCCTTGTAGCATTTCTCAAAAAGTTTATTCAAAAGGCCAAGAAATGATCGTAACTTGGTCATGGGGACTCCCAACTCTTCTATTGCCTTTGCCTTCTACTTGTCCATCCTTTTTTTTTTTTGCCATCCCCTATCCCAATGCCCTAGCCCCTAGGAACATTATTTCTTGCATGGACAAACATACCATAAGCAGTTAATTCTACCCAATTTTTTTATCGCTTCTCGTTGTTGTTATCAATTGAAGGGAGGTATTGAAATTGAATTTCTTATGCAGTTTGTTATATTCTTGCATATTCTATTACATATGGACTACTGGAATTTGATTTAATCTCTCCTGACTTATTTCAGTTGATTGTCACCGTGGGCGAGGATTGTACATGTCGCATGTGGGGATTAGATGGTAAGCAGCTTCAGATGATCAAGGAGCACATGTAAGTGAAGTGTGTGTTTCTTTTTCTGTTAAGCACTGAGGATTATTAACTTATTAGTCATAAATTTATTTGTTACTGTTGATAATGGATGATCCAGACGCTAACATAAAACTAAAATGATTTGCTTTAGGATCTTCTGAACTTGCTGTTGACAACTATGATTCGAACCTTACAGTGTACCTTCAATTTGTAGCTTCCAAATATGAAGCTTCTTGATTGATTATTCCACCTAAAATGTTCTCAAATTTTTGTTTGCCTAGTCAAATGTTAAATTCAACTTCACACTTGCATAAGGAACCCATGTGAGAGTTTTCCGAAAAATTGTTGTATTCTTTTGTTTCCCAATAAAGTTGTAAAATTAATTTTTGGAAACGGCCTACGCCAATGTTGTGATGCTGTATCATCTCCTTGCGATTCTAGGTTGGCAGGACTGTATCACAACTAGTACTACAGCCTTCTTCATTATATCATATAACTGTAATACAACTTCTGAAACTAGTATCTAACAAATTGACAGTGTATTTATTTTATGTTGCAAGAATAAAACAATCATACCTATCTTTTGTTGTTGTGCAGAGGAAGGGGCATTTGGCGATGTTTGTATGATGCAAAGTTTTCGCTTCTTGTCACTGCTGGGTTTGATTCTGCAATTAAAGTGCATCAGCTGCATGGCTCTTTGTCTGGGGGTTTGCATGGGCATGCTGAGGTAAAAGAGTTTATTGACAGAACGGAGATATTCACTGTTCGTATCCCTAATACATCAGAGCATTGTGGACTCACTGATAGGTACCAATGCTTTTTATTAATTTCACTCAGGATACCTTCAACAGTCAGACTCCTAGAATTTTTCCATAGATGATGGAGAAAAATTGGAAAGTCTGATTTGGTGCTCGAGAATAATACTTTTGTCCTGTGTCCTCCCCAAACCTATGGGCATCAATGGGAAGGGTTGCCATAATTAATTAGCTCTCTTCATCTGATGTCCATGTTCCTTTAGGAAAATGTGTATGTGTCATTAGAATGATGATGATAAACATTCAACTGGGGTCATCATAACATCCCCCACAAGTGGTGGTTCACAAAACTTCAGGAGTAATGATACACGCACAACCCTTTATGCAACCATGTTTTAAAACGAGGGTATTTATGGAAAATGATGTTACTTTTATAAGTTATTGTACAAAAATACCCCTCATTTAATAGTTGTATGAAGGGTTGCAAAAAAGGTTGTCTGTCATTTTCCAAACTTTCAAATGTCCAGCATGGCTATTGATGGTTTTATACTGTATCAATTGTTATCATTTTGTTCACTAACTACTGGCATTGTTGGCCCCTTTTGACTTGTTGCAGCAAAAGTGAATATGTTCGCTGTTTACGTTTCACAAGTGAAGATACCCTTTATGTTGCCACAAACCGTGGTTATTTGTACCACACTAAAGTATCGAATATGAGGGATGTAAAATGGACTGAACTTGTCTGTGTCAGTAAAGAGGTTCCAATTGTATGTATGGATGTCCTATCCAATAAATCATCTGAGCTTTGTGGTGCTGTTGAGGATTGGATTGCTGTGGGAGATGGTCGAGGATACATGACCATTGCCAGAGTATTTTGTGATAGTTATACTCCTGAAGTGAGCCTCACATTTACTTGGCCAGCTGGAATAGAGAGACAGCTCTTAGGAACCTATTGGTGCAAGTCATTAGGATATAGGTAACACATTCCTTCTATAATAATGATGTCTAAACTATTGGATAGATTTTCCTTGCCTGAGCTGTGTATTGGTACAAGAAAGATGATGCAATCTGGAAGCTGTTGTTGAGTATGCTAAGCCATGTTGCGAATGTATTTTTTCCTATAAAAAAGGATTTTAAGTCCCGTAAATGTAATAAGTTTAATGTTCAAAAGATTGTTGGTTAAAAGGTGCATGTGTTATTGTATGTGGTATAATTTTTAATTCTCTCTCTAATGGTGCAAAAAGAAAAACTAGATTGTAGGATTATCTGAATGGTTCATCAGGCCAAGCTTTCCACGTTGCGTTATAAAGTACATGTGTTGGACAGTATTCCTATATGCTTGGCCCCAGGCCTCCTATCACTTAAAGAAATATTTTTGCTCCCTTGCTTTGTTGATTGAAAAGTAGGATGTGTTGAAAGATCATCAATTTATGTTGTATTTAGGTACATTTTTACTACTGATCCTAAAGGAATGTTGAAACTGTGGAGGTTGTGTGGTCCTTCCCCACAAGCTGCTCACAATTCTGCAAGGAGTTACAATAATGTGTCTCTAGTAGGGGAGTTTGCATCATGCTTTGGAAACAGAGTATTGTGTTTGAATGCATCTATTGAGAAAGAGGTATTTGTTTTGCATAATTTCTTTTCCATTCTAGAAAAATTGGATTGGCATTTTTAATACGGTGAGAAGACTCTCGTTGGTCTGCTTCTGGTTCATATCTCCTCGTTCTTCTTGTCCTGATTTCTTCAAGTTTTTGTGCTACCATATCATCCATATTTTCCACTTTTTCTCCTTTCTGTCTTTCTGGGCCTTTTTCTTTATTCATGTCTTTTTACCAGATGTTGTAATATGAACTTCTCAAAGCTTAAAGTGGTTTCTAAATTTTGAGGTTATATCTCATCTGTTTTCTTGGTTGTTTTTCAATTTTTTTTTACAGGTTCTGGTGTGTGGGGACGTACGTGGTAACTTGGTCCTCTTTCCATTGTTGAAGGACCTGTTGTTGAATACATCTGTTGCATCCAAAGTGAAAATCTCTCCAATAAATTATTTTAAAGGAGTTCATGGGATATCAAGTGTGTCCAGTGTTTCATTCAGCAGATTAAGTTCTGAGCAGATTGAAATATGTTCGGTATGGGCTAAATGCAAGCTTTTTGTATGTAAAGCAAAACTGTTGTGTGCTTGAGGACTAAAATGTTTTTCTTCTTTCGCTATTTTGTTTCTTATTCAGACTGGAGGAGATGGATGCATTTGCTATTTGGAATATCACAGGGATCATAGAACTTTAGAATTTATAGGGATGAAACAAGTTAAAGAATTGAGTTTGATCCAATCTGTATCTGCCGATAATGACTCACTTGACAATTTAGCAAGTGGCTGCTATGCAGCTGGTTTTGCATCAGTTGATTTTATAATATGGAATTTAATAACTGAGACAAAGGTACTCTCTTCCACTGGTTATGTTTACAAAACTTGCACTATCTATTCTATTTGGTTCCTAAGAGTGCATATTGGCAGGTTGTGCAAATACCATGTGGTGGATGGCGGCGTCCTCATTCTTATTATCTTGGTGATGTACCAGAGATGCAGAACTGCTTTGCATATGTCAAGGTTGTCAGCCTGAATACTTCACCGAAATAACTTCAATAAACAAACCATAAGTTACTGAAGGAGACAGAATCTTCTATTTAGGCATCTTAAGCCCATGCAATTGGGAATCTTTCCTGGTTAGAGAATCAATACAACAAGTAAAAAGTCATGACCAGTGGATCAATTTGTTCGATATGTTATTCTCTTGGATTATTAACATATATTTTGCATACTATTATATATTAGGACTCTACCTATCAAAAAATTATATATTTTTCTAGCACGCATAGGCGATGCTCTTGTATATGTTCCGTATACTTGGGCTCTTACGTATTCTTATTATCAATAAAATTTTGTTTACCGATCAAAAAATTAAATATCTTTTAATTGACTCGATAAAATTTTATTTTACCTATCAATATTTATATATATTAGGATTTGAATGAGGTTGAATATGAACTGAGAGGGCCCTACCAATGTCATTTTGACATGTATCCGTATCTTGAAGGAAGAGTGAGAGACTAGGTGGGAACCAAACCAAGATAAATTGAGTTTATTTTGGTGTTTGTGACTGCTTTGCTCTCTTTACTTTGACCCCTAATTGGGACCAAAAGGACAAAAGGAATCCATGCTTCAAAAAGTTCACTGGAATAGCTCCGGGTGGTGAAACTTGTTGAATGCCCAAGTCAGATGTATATTTTTCTGCTGCTAGATATGTGAGAGCTTTAAATATATGCTTGCTACTGCTTGTCTTCTTCCCCTTCTCTTCCCAAAAGATTTCCAACAGGATTTTACACTGCCTTGTTCTGCAGTAATCATATTTGTGTGATGTATAAAAAAGTGTGTAGCGGAGTCTAAGATGTCAAACCTTGAGCCTAGCACCAATTTTATACCATTCCAATGTTAAACATGTCCACTAGTTTTTTTCTGTATTTATGTGGTGATGTGTTTCTTTTTCAGGATGAGATGATCTATATTCATAGAAATTGGACACTGGATGGTGAGAGGAGGATAATCCCCCGGAATTTGCATGTGCAATTCCATGGGAGAGAGATGCATACCTTATGCTTTGTCTCTGAACATCGAGCTAACGATCTCTTTTCTAAAGCTATTTGGATTGCAACTGGCTGTGAAGATGGAACTGTTAGGTTGACTAGGTATTACAATGTTTATTTCATGTTTAGAATATGACTTGGACAGGACATCAGGATCATGATATAATGGCATTGGGCATGTTTCTTCTTGATTATAGCTGGGATAATTCACTAAGTATATACACGTATATTGCATGTGTCTATCAAAGATATCTTAGACCTTATTATTGCAAAAGAAAGGGCCTGTCTTTTGCTTTTCAAGGGAAAACATTACCCTATAGTGGATTTTCTTCTATCAGAGTAAGGATTATAACACCTCCCCCTTGAACCTGAAAATGCTAACCATGTGCCGAATGCTTAGGTATACAGCAGATGTGGAGAATTGGTCTGCATCAAAATTGCTTGGGGAGCATGTTGGTGGATCAGCTGTAAGGTCAATATGCTCTGTGTCAGAGGTACATATAGTTGCATCAGAGGACACCAACATTCCTGATGGGAGGAGCAGGCAAACTGCTGGTGCAGGTAGTGGAGAGAATCCATTTTTACTGATTTCAGTTGGTGCAAAGCGGGTCTTGACTTCTTGGCTACTAAGAAATAGGAAGCACAAGAAAGAAACAGTTGATCAGCAATATAGCGAAACTGGCTATAGCTGTAGGCCTTCATCAGGAGAGTCTTCATCAATGTCATTCCAGTGGCTTTCTACTGACATGCCAGCAAGGTATTCGAGTTCTGATTATTATCCAGAAGAGATAGAGAAAGTAGTCGGTGCAACATCAAATGTCCACAGTACAAAAGTTGGTGCAAGATCATTGTTTCCAGGAAAGGAAAAGATGGACATAACATCTGGCTTTGGAGATAAGTATGAAGACGATTGGAGATACCTGGCTGTCACGGCTTTTCTTGTTAAATGTGCTGGTTCCAGGTTAGAGGAGATAATTACTATTTTTATTTTCTGAATTATTTTTTACTCGAATTTAATGAAAACTTTCCTTTTTCTTCTTATCAGGTTAACTGTCTGTTTTGTTGTTGTTGCTTGTTCAGATGCCACACTCGTACTACGGGCTTTAATTTTGCCCTGTCGTTTATGGTATTTAAAGGCACTATCATCATGTTCACGTGATGGTTCTATTTTCCTTTTGTGTCTGTCATTTGACTCTTCATGTCCTGCCTGACATTCTTTTTTCCACATTATTTCAGGTTTGATGTTGCTTTGTTGGTTCCTCTATCATCACCAGTTTTGGCTTTGCAGCATGTCATCATTCCAATATGTCTTCCTTCTGAAGGTTAGTCTGCTAACTAGATCTAAAATGTAGCAATTCTTTTGAAATAGTTTCACACTTAATGGTGGAAATACATTATGGAAGTGTCCAATTTCCTCAGCACCACCTCCCACCACGTCTCATTAGTAATGCATATTCTTTATTAATCTTTGTCCTTTCATAGTTATAATGAACTTACTAGGAGAGAAGTACTAATCAGGTGTTATAATCATTAGTTTTTGAATTAATTTATAAATGCTTTCATTGCGATACGTCTTCTAAAACATTGTCCTTTTCATTCATAAAGAAGCATAAAACCATAAGCAACACATTCCTTTACCATTATAATCAGGAATTTTAGCTTTCAAAATATTCAGTGATTATAGTACCCGTTTACAATTTCCTTACCAGTTTGAACGTAGATGTTGAAGAGATGATGGATGCCTCCTGTAACTTGGGATCTAGCATCTAGGTGGTCAGTTCTCTCAGAAGCTTGGAAGTTTTAGTTGCAATTCCTAGATCCTTAATAGAAGTATGTAGTTGGAGATTTAATTCATGCATTAGAGAGCGTTTGTGATATATGTCCTAACTTTCAACATCCTGATATTTCCAGTAGTCTGGAGTTTTAATTCTTTACTTGTAATTCAATTCTCAGATAACAGTCAGAAAGGAAGTGTATATATTGTTATTAGTGGAGCTACTGATGGCAGTATTGCCTTCTGGGATCTGACTGGTGCTGTTGAAGCTTTTATGCGGCGGCTTTCAACTCTTCAGGTAGAAAACTTCATTGACCATCAGAAACGGCCACCCACTGGTAGAGGAAGTCAGGGAGGACGATGGTGGAGATCATTAAGCAATAGCATATATAAGGGAAAACCAGGTGGTAGTTCAGTGACCATGAAAGCTGGAGATGCACCAAATCCAAATATGCTAAACCAGGTTACAAATGGAACAGAGTTGATAAATGATTCTGGAAGTAGTGCAGCAACTTGTTCAAATGCTATACATACCGCTTCCCTTGAGCCTCCAGCAAATGTAGATGACTCACTATCTGAGATATGTGAAATAAGGCCTTTACATGTTCTGAGTAATGTTCACCAGTCTGGAGTCAATTGTCTTCATGTTTCGAATATAAGAGATTGTCAAAACTCCCTGTCTGGTTTACTGTTCAATATAATAAGTGGGGGCGATGATCAAGCACTTTACTATCTTAGATTTAAATTGTCTCTAATAGCAACGGTCCCGGATAATGAGTCTATGGCACCAGACATCAGAAATTCAAATGGCGGACCTGAAAGTACCAATAACTTTGTTAATTGTGGAGAAAGACAGGTCGAGGATTATAAGATCAAATTCTTATATCATGAGAAAATTGCATCAGCTCACAGCTCTGCTGTAAAAGGTAAAATAACCACTTCTTATGCTTGAGTTTGCTCCCGTCAAATTCTTCTGTTTGAAATAAGCTGTAGTGGTGAATATATTTGTGTTTGAAATCACGTTTCCTTGATATATCCGTGCCAAGAACCTTTCAGAAAACATTTTTTTCAATCATAAATTGCCAAGAGTATCCATTTCTTCCTTAGTAACAACTTAAAGACTGATAATTCTACCATCTGAAATATTATAAGACTAGAATCTTGTGGAGTGTTATCAATGCTTTTACAATAGTCTTTTTCCTGTCCATTCTAAATGCTGGAAGGTCATGAGCTCAAAAGATTTATTTGTTATTTAGCAAGGAAAAAGATGAACCCGTAGGAACTTCTGTGCACGCCTTTTGTTGATGAGTTCTGGTTGCTTTAAGTAGTAAGATTTGGTTTTATTTCGTGAAGGTGTTTGGACGGATGGCTCTTGGGTGTTCTCTACTGGTCTTGATCAGCGTGTCAGGTGCTGGCTTATTGAAAAAGATGGCAAACTAACTGAGCACACTTATTCAGTCGTTAGTGTGCCAGAGCCCGAAGCATTGGATGCTAGAGAATGTGGCAGGTGAGTGAGCATCTCGTGTAAAACTTACATCCATTGAGCCCTTCTTGCGAACTTAGTTGAAATTATTTGATTATGATTCTGGTAAATTAACTTGCTTGTTCGTTTACTGGTGGTTTTTCATGTCTTATCCAGAAACCATTATCAGATTGCTGTAGCTGGAAGAGGAATGCAAATCTTTGAGTTTGCTGGAGTCTGCGAAACTGACCATGGAAAATGAAGTTTTTCCCCCCTGGTGAATTAATTTGCTGCCATCGTTGATGAAAGCTTTCGACATTAGATATGATCTTTTCATCATTGCCTCTTAAGAGCAAACAACCATAACTCATCATCGACATTAAGAGAACCCAGGTTGACCATTTTGGTCAGAGCCAAGTTTCACCTAGGTTGACCAGCGAGCATGATATCTGCAACAGCTAAGAGAGAGTTTTCCGCCCCATGAAAAACTCTTTTCTTGGTTACAATTGATCGTTACCCATCTAGGAAACAACGAGGCCTCGTTTCCTAGGACGACAGACGTTGACCTCAAATTAGGATCCAGGTTATATTGGGTTATGCATTTTAGGATATTAGATTGATTTGTGCAAATTTGGGCAGTGCAGCTCCGTTGACGTTTCTCTGTAACAGTAGCTTGCCTTAAATTTTGGACGTTTCTCTATACGAGCTTATGTTATAGGGAAAAGTCTGCATAACTGCTGCAGTATTTGTTCATGAGTTTCAATTATCATTTCAAGGATCAACTTCTCCCATAATGATAGTGATGCCATCCTATTCATAATCGCAGCCAACTTCATTCTTTGACAAAGTATGTAGCATAATTAATGTACTCAATCATGTGAATAAATTCGTAATGCCAAGAAGAAAAAGATACCAGGCATGAGAACATGAAAATCAGAATGAGAACACAAGAATCAAAATGGGAGTTGTTAATGCCAACATATCGTACAACTTGGAACGGGAGAAAAAGTCATTTCCAGCCTATTGAGGTGATCTGCAATCCTCGATAGCAATCTAGAGTAGTGGTATGATGCCTTTACGTACATCTATATCAGTGAATAAAAAATAAATACAAGAAATGTAAATAGATATGGAGACTCAGGTTTACATGGTTCGGCACAAACTTTATGTCCACGGGTCATCTGGAGGGCAAATCCACTATAATATGAGTATTTTATAGTCTCTCATTTCTCTATGTACAATGAAGGTCGAAAGTCTCTTTTGTGGAGAGGATAATCTTTAGAGCTCTTGTTTTGAGGTTGAAGATAATTTATGCCTTCTCATACCAAAAAATCCATCCTCGCCTAGCCGTCTGGAAATCCTATTTATTCTGGCCCGTCTGTATAAGTAGGTGGTGAGTAAGTCAGTTTTATCTCACTCTTTGTGTGTCTAACTTGTTTTCTCCCATTTCTCATTTTTCTCTCTTTTCCCTCTCTTTCCTCTTTCCATTGACATTTACTTTTCCTTGTCCCCTCCTTGTCTCTTTCCACTTGCTTCCTAATGATAGTCCTTTAACGGGTTGGGCTTGGTATGGGCCTATTATTTATATCTCCTTTAGGATTCATATTTGTGAAGTTCTTAACTGAAATTGTAGGATTTAAAGTTGAAGAATGATAGACCCATAAAATAGATATTCCAATACTTACTAAGCATTTAATATCGATTGAAAAATTCTCCCAAACAACTATAAATATTGTAAATTTTATTTTATATGATTGTCTTACTTTAGACCATACGATGCGGATTTTAAAAAAAAAAAAAAAAGGAAGAAGAAGAAGAAAGATTTAAGGGGGTATTAATCCATCAGAATATACTTTCTTGGATGAGATGTTCAGTTGGATTTTTCGGTAAAAATGTTCAGGAGCTAGGTTGGTTGGTGGGTTTTAAAAAAAAAAAAAAAATGGCCTCCTGAATGAAAATAACTATATTTTTCTTTTTTTTGGAAGATGCCAACCTAAAACACTAGTGGAGTATTTAAGACTCTGCATGGAGAAGGCCGTCTTCTTTGTTTATGCCTTTAGCTGACTGTAAGTATAGTTAGATATATGGTGCAGAGTACTGGACCACCAATTTATTTCACGTTTAATTGTATCGGACGGCGTAAGCAATTCTAAAAAAAAATACTTATTTAAGGTTGTGGCCAGGAGTTCAATACAAACAGATATGGAACCCAGGTCCTTGAATTTTGTAATCGAACGTGCTTGTCACCACCCATGTTGTCCTTGGTTTTTGTATTCTCGTTTCTCCATGGACCATGCTGATGATGTTCCATACTCCAAACGAAACCCAACTAAAAATCAGTAGAAGTTTTCGGGTTCAGTTTGGTAGGTAGGTTGAAGTTTGACCTATTGTCTCTTAAGACTTTCTGCACTCTGGGTGCATGAGCCTGAACTGCTTTGCTCTTTAAAAATAATTACGCAAGCTGCAGGCGCACCAGTCCAGAAATGGCTGCAGATGGATTATTATAATTGTTATTATATATTCATATCCATCACGAAAGTGCAGTACCTCAACAAGCTGACGGATTATTAGCAGTACTTGGTAAAAGCCTTTCATTTAATGACACCAAAAACAAATGCACTTATCAACATGGTACCAGTCTTCATCAGACTCTGCTTTGTGGTCCAAAATCAAATGGATTTTATACAATTCCAGGAGCTGGGGTGAGGTTTTCAGACTCGGTAAAAGTCCAATATCTCCATTTTGAATTATGGGACTCTACCAATAGCAAGAAATGGACCATTAACATGTACAGTTTCCAGACCCAAATAACCCACTACACAAAAATTTCCTTCTCCTACCAAACTTGCTGCATGAGCAGTCAAAAACAGAGATAGAGAGAGATGACTCACCAACCCCCATACAATCCCTCCCCACTTGGCTTGAAAGATGGTGTCAAGTCATCACACCAACCACGAAGTACCGGTACGTGCCGGTCGGCAGGCGCCCAACCTTTTGGGAATTCCCTGAAAACAATGCTATATAGCTAAAGGATTTGGCCCCACAAACGCAGCTGCTTTGTTCTGTTCTTTTGTTTTTTTCTTTTTTTTATAAATTTTTCTTTCTGGGTGGGAACCGCACCTAGCTTACCTCCTAGCAAATCCCACCTGCCCCCACTTTCCTTCCTTCAAGTTCAAACACCCCACTTTCTCAATACCCCCCAGTTGTCGCCACGTCACGTCACTTCTTCACCCAAAACCCATTTGCTTTGCTTGAAACATGAATTGTGGGCCATACATGACTTATTTATAATTATTTCTAGAATTATTCTATAGGTCTGAACTGCAGGTGATTTAATTCTCGTACAATATCAAATATATTTTAGATGGAGTTCATGATATATTGGCATGGTGTTTCTCTCCAAATCTACCTAGATTTTAGCTTGGTGAGATGATTATAAATAGAAAAATGTTTGTTGCAAGCATTTGGTGCAAACGGCATGCAAACGTGATTGATGTGAAGATACTTGATGAGAGAGACCGAGTTGATGAGAGAGAGATGAGAAGAGCTGAGGAGAGAGAGATCGAGCTGATGAGAGAGAAAGACCAAACTTATGAGAAAGAGACCGAGCTGATGAGAGATGAATAATTCATTTTAAATCTGATGTGGCATGGACGATTGCACGCCGGTTATATTTACCGACTGTATATAGAAGAACTATTTTAAATATACTTGAATATTGCTTATTAGCTAGCCTTCTTCTTCAAGTTCATGACATGCAGTACTGTTTTCTTTTCAAGATAACAATACAAAAGAAGGGATGGATCCCTTACCATAACCATGTAATTAATAACCTTAAAAACTGGAAATTGACCAAAAGAAAAAGTAATCCAATAAGCTCTTGAGCCTATATGGATGGTTGGTTGGTTGGTTAATTGAAAAATATTCCATCAATGGCTTATATATATGGTTGGTGGCCAAACACCAAATAATTAGCTCAAAAAGAAAGAGTTTTTTACTTCCACCTGATTTTGACTTACAGTGATGATGATCTCCTTTCAAGGGTCCTGAAAAAAGTTGTTGCTGCTGCTGTTGTTGTTGAGGAAGGTTGACCCAATCCAACCCCACGTGTAAACATCTTTCTTATTAAACTAACCCATTGGAAAGAGCCTCTTCAAGCTCCGAAATGACACTATTTTTTGGTACGTGTAACACAACTAGCTAGGGTTTATATGTAGTTCTGAACCGGAGCTGTAACTTGAGCCCAGATACACGATCGACGATCATTCAATCATATAATGGAATGTGAGTAGACATGCATCTAATGTCAAGGGTTACTAATTCTAAATGACATCATGAGTACGTACAGGCATATATTCATGCTTTAAGGAATCTAAACTATCTTAGTAGATATTGCATTCTGGGATGGATCGATGGATGGATGGATATCTGATAATATATAATTAATTCATTTTTTGAGTACTTTTAAATAGATCGATGCATATGAATTAAGAATGTTGGATATATATATATATATATATATATACACACACACACACTTTGTTCATGATATTTATTTTAGAGCCATGCATGTTTTGTTTTGTTTTGTCTTGCGTGATTCATAATATATACTATTGATTTATCAGATTATTCACACATCGACCTATCTCACCAACTTTTGTTTGTTTCTGGGAAGAGGCTGTACGTTGAATAATCAAAGTATATACTAGTACTCAACCTTAATTCAGTACTACGATATCACCAAACTATTTTCTCGGGAGGGGAAGTCTCATTTCTGCTCCTTAATTAGAATAATATTGTGATTCAAAAAAAAAAAAAATTATAATAAGATTGAGATCATTCTCCTATATATGGCGAAAAATGAAATTTAAAAAATTTGAACGATTAATAATAAATATTTTTTTATGATAATAATTATTTACGATGAAAATATACTTATTTTAAATAAAAATAATCATTTTTATAAAAAAATAATTGACTACAAATAATCAATTTTTTTATAATGAATTTTTATATTATTATGTCTATTACATTGATAAGCAAGAATAAAATAATATCTCGATCAATTTTTGTTTTTTAATTCCCTCGTGCCAATAGGAACTTTGCATTAATAACTAGCACGTGATGGCATTAATTATTAGCACATGCGTTTCTTTTTCCAAAAAATATAATAAAAAATGATAGATGTCCCGTTAGGATTATCGCTCGTAGCTCCAGCCTCCCGCTCTCAATTTTTTATTTTATTTTTTACTTAATAATTAAGTATGTATCTTTTAATAATATTGTAATTTTTTTATTTTTTTAAAAAATATTAAAAAATACATATATTAAAAAAATAAAAAATAAAAACAATAGCGTGGCGGTGGCCGTAGAGCCACTCAAATATAATTGAGGGTGTTGACTGTTCTGCGATGCTTAAAGTACATCAAATGTATTATAAGTTACTGTAGCGTCGGCTGTACAGTGAAAACAAACTTGTATTCATTATTCCTATATACTACGTATCATTTTTTTTTTAATTTTATTCTTTCTAATCTAATTAAATTATTTTACTAATATATCATACATTTAATATGAGAATAAAATAAAAAAATAAAAAATTATGTATGGTGTAAAGTATAAGGATGATGAATAGAATTTTTTCTATATATATTATTTACCAAATTTTTGTCAAAAATACATTTTTTTCATTTTAACTACTTTTTTTTCTAAACTCTCCTCCATCTCATTTTCTATTCTTCTTCTATTCTATTAAAAATATAATATTTTTTTATCTTTTATTTTTTATATTTTAATTCATTTTTTCAATTTTTTTAAACCAGAATTATTTATCTTCATCGTGTTAGACTATTCATATGTAATGATTGCTTTTTTTTTTTTTTTTAATTTTAAATTATTTATCTCTCACAAACGATAATTATTTCAATATCTATCGTATTAGATTAATGATAAAAATGTAGTAATTATAATGATAAAAACATAAATTTAAAAAAAAATAGCTTAAGAAAAAACACGTTCAACACAACTTATATTATCACATTTATAGGAAAAATAAAACGTTTAAAAGAAGCAGAGAAGAACAAAAAAAAATAACATTAATAGAGTAAGTTTAACTTTTGCTACAATAGCCCCTAAATTTGATAAACTATTGTAGTAAAGTTAAATTTGTTCCTCACAAATACAACACGCTTTTAACTGATCATAAATGTCTAACTGATCATACAACACGCTTTTTTTTTTTTGGTTTTTTACAAGGGGTGGGGGGGTTTCAAATCCAGATTTTCTATTTATAGAATAAGATCATATGTCATCAGACGATTAGACTCTTGACAGATGCGATGCGATTAAATTTCTTCCTAAAAATTGTATGAGAAAAGCATTTTTGCATAATGGGTGTCCGTATAATATTATAATATAGCTGCCAATTAAATTAATTAGTGGTTATATCAGCTTTATTAATTATTGAAGAATATTACTCAACAGCATATACTTCTTGCTTTAACTAATTAATTTTAAAAATCAAAATTTTAAAATAATTATGGAATTTTTTAAAATATAAACTTTATTTTTTTTAGTTAAATTTGTGCAGATTTTAATGCCTTGTACTTAACATTTGTGTAGTACTTACTACACATGAGATGTTAATGAAGCATGGTAAGTTATATTAATATATATATATATATATAAGATTTCTATTTTACTTCTCATTAAACTTTTGCTATATATTTAATCTTGGTCAGAAAAGGTGCTTCTGCTATATATTGTCCAAAACAAACTATAAATTTTTCTCCTAACTTCTGATCACAGTTATAATTATGTCCAATTATCAACTAAAAACGGCCCCCATTTATTAAATAAATAAATAAATAATAGAATCCATATGTAATCCTTGATCACCTACTTCATTCAGCCTTAAAGCCTACACAATAATGGTTTGAATCTCAATGTTAGTTTGGGTTACACCAACTAAGTCACATTAATCAACCCAAAAACAAAATACTTGAAAATGAACCACTGAACATTAATTTATAGGTAGATCATAATCATATAATAAACACATGATCTTAATACTGCATTCAAACCAAATTAAAATTGAGACTTCAAACTAAGATCACATCATGTCAAATTTATATATTGTAACAGATTATGACTAAGACATGATATATGTAGTTACGTGCGAATGATCATATGCCAAACAATTGAAATAACTAATGCTAGATTTGAAAAATACTAAAATCAATATCACATGTCAAAGCCATTGAAGAATACCAAGATAATTGGGACATGTATGCAGTAATTAGAGGAAAATATTTTTTAAATATTCAATACCTACTATCACATGATGACAAATATATATTTAAGATCGCTCATATACATATATATATATCGTCACTATGATATAAATTTAAGACAAATTTGGACTTGGAGGACAACATTATTGTACCTTTCTTCCTTAGTCGTAGTTATAAATGCAGT
Source organism: Juglans microcarpa x Juglans regia (assembly GCF_004785595.1). Lineage (NCBI taxonomy): Eukaryota > Viridiplantae > Streptophyta > Magnoliopsida > Fagales > Juglandaceae > Juglans > Juglans microcarpa x Juglans regia. The sequence continues at coordinate 24,971,391 of NC_054600.1, forward strand.
ATTTATTTTTAAAATACTGCATTTACCATTTAAAATTGGGTTTTTTTTTTTTTAAAATATATATATATAGAGAGAGAGAGAGAGAGAGAGAGAATATTCTTAAATTATATCCAAGATTTGAGTTGCATGACTTAAATGATTTAAAGATGTGAAAACAAAATGAATTATGAATCTTCCTAGAAAAAAGGGAAGGGGAGAAAAAAGGCTAAGCCAAGAAACGGATGACCGGTTAGGGTTGGTGAATGACCCAAATATACCGGTAAATTACGAGGCCAAAATGGTCAAATCAGAGCACAATCAGCAGCCCTATGATACTACTCATCAACAAAAATCAGGCAAAATGTCACTCGCTTCCGTCTTACCAACCCCCCCACCCCAACTCCCCCAACCAATCCCGTCCACAAGTTTTTCTTATATCTAACGGCTCTAAATTCTTATCTTTTTTAATACGGCAGGGCTAGCATACGTACCTCTCATGAACTTTACCGTGAGACCTCATTTTTGAATGGAGGAGTGAGGGCATGCTTGTAACATACCATTGTTTACAAACATTATGAGCCCACATAAATTATTTAAAACCTTATCTCACATCACATGCTTCCAACCCTAATTCAACGTAATCTAATAGCATCTTTCATTCTCTTTCTTCACCATAAAAAAAAAAAACAAAAAAACAAAAAACAAATTCACTTAACACTACCATTGACTCCTTTTAGGAAATTTTTATATTTTTTATTTATCGTAATTCACTAAGGTGGAAGTATTTAATTTTTTTTATAGGAGTATTTAAAACTATTTAATTAAGCACCAACATGCAAATAAGAGATTAAAGAGTAATCTTAAATTCAAGTTTAACTTTTTTATAAAAAAGTGGATCCAATTTATTATTTTCATTATAGGATTCACTATTTTACAAATGGACGGGATGAGATTTATATATTTGGGACTTATACAATTACTCGAGATTAGATTATCAACATGAAATTTATGACATTTTGGGTTTTTATAGGTAACTTCATATAAATTTTAGAAAATAAATTTAAATCTTAAAATGTAAGCAATTCAACCGTATGCGCAAATCAAACGGTAGGAATGCTTAAAAAAAAGAAAAATAATAGGGTTAATTACCCTTCTACTACCTATTTATTATTTTTTTTGTATTTTTTTATTTTACTTAATAGTTAAAGAAGTGAATATTAATAAAATTATATATTTTTTAATTTTTTATTAATGATTAAGGATGTTAAAAAATTATTTAATTTTAAATAATAAAAAAATAAATACACTATAAGTAATAAATATGTAATAAATAGATAGTAATCTTATCACTACTAACACGCTACTAAACAACAGCCGTTAGATCTGAGATTGCCCCCACCTATCAGAAAAGGAATCCAAACCGTAGATCCCGGTAACAAGTCACAAAGCGCCTTTCCGTCTATAAATAGCGAGTGTTCTAAGGCTTAGAAACGTCGTCCAGTTTCGCTTGTTTGGGGCGCTTCAGCACGCACATACAAGCACACACGAACCCGTAATCTGAGTTTCAGAACGATCTGTACCTGCAGGTACCCCTTGTTTAGCTTCTTTAAGCGCATTTGGATTTGTGTTTTTCTTAGTTTGATCATCGATGTTTGCAGATCTATATGTTTTCTGCTGTTTCGTTCGCATGTTTTGGTGGTCTGGTAGTTTGTTTCGTTCCCATGTTCTAGGATCTCAGAGACACGCAACATTGTTGGCTATGTAGTAGATCTGATTGTGATTTCTCTGTTCGGGCCTGTGTTTCTCTCGTCTTGTTTTTTTTTTCCTTTTGTATTGAAGTTTTGAGTTGTGTCGGTCCTGAATGCTTTTGCCTCCTTTACAAGATCTGTCAATTGGGGTCTCCGTTTCTTGTGGGGATGGGCCAGTCCCGCAGGAGATGAGTCAAGTCACTGTTTTAACGGAATATATTTATTTCCTAATTTAGTGAGGGCTCGACTTCTTTTCTTTGGTAGTTGACGTCGATATTGTTCTTTGGGGCTTTCGATTCTTTACAACTTTATATCTAGTGCCCAAGGAATCTGGTACTTGTAGACAAGATTGAATTAGAATTACCCTCAATTTCTTTATCTGTTGCACAAAGGGTGAACTTTTTATCAGTCATGAGGTTATACTTGTTTTTGTTCCGAATTCTATAGTCTTTAGTCTTGATTAGACCTCTTGTCGGTCACCAAGCGAACTTGTTTTATGAGAAATTCACTGCTTCTTATTATATTAAGATGATGTTGAGTGTATTTTTGTCGATGTGCAGCTTGAGATAATGGAAACCTTTCTATTCACCTCTGAATCTGTCAACGAGGGTCACCCCGACAAGCTGTGCGATCAGATCTCCGATGCGGTGCTTGATGCCTGCCTTGCCCAGGACCCTGACAGCAAGGTTGCCTGTGAGACATGTACCAAGACCAACATGGTCATGGTCTTTGGAGAGATCACCACTAAGGCCGACATAGACTATGAGAAGATTGTTCGTGACACCTGCCGTACTATTGGCTTTGTTTCCGATGATGTGGGTCTTGATGCAGACCACTGCAAGGTACTGGTCAACATCGAGCAGCAGAGCCCTGATATTGCCCAGGGTGTCCACGGCCACTTCACCAAGCGCCCTGAGGAGATTGGTGCTGGTGACCAGGGCCATATGTTTGGCTATGCCACTGATGAAACCCCTGAATACATGCCTCTTAGCCATGTCCTTGCAACCAAGCTTGGAGCTCGCCTCACAGAGGTCAGGAAGAATGGCACTTGCCCCTGGTTGAGACCCGATGGTAAGACCCAAGTGACTGTTGAGTACTACAATGAGAATGGTGCCATGGTTCCAGTCCGTGTCCACACTGTGCTCATCTCCACCCAACACGACGAGACTGTCACTAATGATGAGATTGCTGCTGACCTTAAGGAGCATGTTATCAAGCCTGTCATCCCTGAGAAGTACCTTGATGAGAAGACCATCTTCCACCTTAACCCTTCAGGTCGCTTTGTCATTGGTGGCCCTCATGGTGATGCAGGTCTCACCGGGCGTAAAATCATCATTGACACTTACGGTGGCTGGGGAGCCCATGGTGGTGGTGCTTTCTCTGGAAAGGACCCAACCAAGGTGGACAGGAGTGGTGCTTACATTGTCAGGCAGGCTGCCAAGAGCATTGTTGCGAATGGGCTTGCTCGCAGGTGCATCGTGCAGGTCTCTTATGCCATTGGTGTGCCTGAGCCCTTGTCGGTTTTTGTTGACACATACGGAACTGGAAAAATCCCCGACAAGGAGATCCTCAAAATTGTGAAGGAGAACTTCGACTTCAGGCCAGGAATGATTACCATTCACCTTGACCTGAAGAGGGGTGGCGATGGTAGATTCTTGAAGACTGCCGCCTATGGACACTTCGGTAGGGATGACCCAGACTTCACCTGGGAGGTTGTGAAGCCCCTCAAGTGGGAGAAGCCTCAATCTTAAGATCCATCTAACGCACCATCTGCTGCCTGCTTAAATGCTTGTTTTATTGGTACTTGATGAATAATTCGAGTGTTACTTGCTGCTGCACTTTATTTTGAACTTTTATCCAATGTTCTAATCCCTTACTAAGATTTCCGTTTTCTATTTCTTTTTTTCTTTTTTTTTTTTTTTATAAATTTGATTTTTATGTAATCTAGTTACCAATATCGGTGGAATGAAAAATATGAGAATTTGTCAAATTGATGGCATCCTAATTAGTAAAGAGCTGCTGAACATGTGATTGCTTGCAGAATGTAGCAGCCAGCGGGGCTGCAACAAAATGTTTGTAGTGTTGTGTTCTTTTTGGCAAAAACCAAACTATTTGTTTGCTCCTCTCTCTCTAATTGCATCTCAAATACTCTTTAGTGCATACATCTCAATCTAAAGAGATGATGGCTCTAAAGACCCAAAGCTGGAGATTATGAGTTTTGGACCTTTTGGTTGTGACCAGCAGCAAGCTGTTGTAGCCTGTATGGCTTTTTATTGTAAGGAAAATAAACTGAAACCACTTGAAACTTGTCTTTAATTTTTGTAGGTGTCTACGTCAGTTTGCTTACAGCTTAGCAATTTTATCAGATGCCTTCAATGGTATGGAACTGAGTATACAAATGCATGGCCAGCTGGCCAATTTGTTAAGGGATAAATTTGTCAATTTACTTAACCACGTAAAGTGTATTTTAGATGATGCGTGAACAGAAGCTGCTTCCAAGACTTTCTATCCCATGATCCCACATTATTACTGTTACTTTTCTTCTTCATTGATTTGAAAAATTAGCTACTTTTAGAGCATAAATGACGTTGCACCTATCACAAAATCCTATTCAATTACTACTCCTCATCCATTACCACAGCTTACGCTCAGATCCGGTAAGCATATACTCTTTTTAACATACGTCACATAGGGCCAGACCCCAACAAAAACATAAAAAAATTGTAGTGTGTGGATATAGAGCTTATAAATAGCAAAGCTCTATTTAGATATTAAGAATATTTTAAAATATCGGTAAATAGTAATAAAATATTTATAATAAATAGTATATAAATAACATGAAATAGTTTTAAAATATTTAAAAATAGGCATTGGCTCGTCCTTTAGCCCAACCAGAATTGTCCTTGATTCTCATTACAAGTAGTCTATTATGTCGTATTTGAATTTGGTTTGGCCCTTTTCTTTCGGAAATATGAGCGCTTTTCGTGGCGACAAACTTTGCCGCAAAAAGTGGTCATAGTGACTTGAATTCGGTTGCCACCCGTCTCAGATCATTAGCATTAGATTGACCCTCCTATTCTTCAAATTTTAATTAATACGTAACTGTTTTACTTTTAACTAATCATTCAAAATTTAAAATCTATATTGAATTATTCATTACACTCTATATAATAATAAAATTTTATTATTTTTTATTATTTATATTTTTTTAATTAATTTATATTTTATTTTTATAATCTTCAATAACTTCTAACAATCATATTTATTTTTATTTTCACAATCTAACAATCTATAATATAATAATCTCATATGTATATAAATGATAAAATCTCATATGAATAAAAATCTCATATCTATAATATAATAATTTTAAAAAATATTTTTAGACTTGTTATAGTTCTTTTTATATTTTAAAAAAAAAGAATGAATTTATTATAATTTATAGTTTGAATGAAAAAAATTTAACTAATTTAATATAGAATAAATATAGATGATATTTACTAATTTAAAAATAAAAAAACATTCGACTAATTCAATGCAAATGCTTAATGGAACCTGCGATACCTTTTAAAAACCTCAGCACCATTCCGTCCAACCACTTCAATTAACAGCCTGCCAACAGTTAAGTTACACGTATGCTTCCCACCACAACTATCATGTGGATGCACAACATCAGATTCCCACCACCATTTAAGAAGAACATACGAGAGAGAAGAGAGAGAGAGAGAGGCAGCTGCTCACCGAGGAGGGGTTGGGCGTGGCAGTGGGTCTAGGTGGAGATCGACGAAGGCGCAGCTGGGGTCGACGGCGACGGAGCCCGAGAGAGTGACCTGCGGTGGAGTCGACGGCTGCGACTGAATTAGAGGAAAGAGAACAATATGCGTCGGAGTTGAGCTGAGAAAATACAGATCTGAGTTGAGTATTGTTTTGGCTTCATGGCTGTGAAATCTGTGGTGTGTGGGGATCCTTTGGTGTGGTTTTCATAGGGTGCTGACCACTCTTTTTTTTTTTTTTTGGGGGGTATGAAAAACAAAAGAGATTTGTGTTATGGTGGTGCTGGGTGCTGTCGATGGTGGTGTTGGGAGGTGCAGTGGTTCAACTATGGCAGTTTAATCATGCGACAGGGTACTAAGGGCCATGGGGTTGCTGGTTTCCCATGGGCTGTAGGTAGCGGTGGCACTGTGGCGGAGGAAGCTTGCAGGATTGTCGTGCATGGGAAGAAATTGTACTCTGTTTTTTTGGTGCAAAAACAGAGGTTTGTTGGGCGGTTGTGACACGGCGTGTAGGCTATTTTCATGGTGGTTCAAGGCTGGCTACGGAGGTTAGACGTGGGGCTTCGCGGTGCACTTTCCTTGCGGTGCCGTGCAGTGCTCGGTTGTCTCAGGGTGCAGCTTTTTTTTTTTTTTTTTTTTTTTTTTTTTTTTTTTTTTTATGGCAAGGGGTGGTGGGGCACGGTGGGGCTTTGGCTGCCATGATGGTGGCTATTGCTGGGTGGGTTAACGGAGGCTAAACGTAGTGCACTAGTCTTTCTCTCTATGTAAGTGTCTGTGTGCACTGGCTTCCAGATTCAGGATTGATGTGGAGGGACTATTGTGGGTTCTATCATGGAGGATAAAACTCACGGCGTGGAGGATGGCAGCGAAGGAGTAGATATTGAGGGCTAGAACTAGTGTGAGCGACGTGGTGGTTGGTGGCAACGTCGAACAGCAAATCACCATAAGGGAAAATAGAAGAGAAAGTGGTAAGAGAAGGGAACCAGAGAATCTGAGATGGTGAGCAACACCAAGGTAGGCAAAGGATGGTCGGCGTCGGACTGGTGGCGGTGGAACTGAACTTGCTATCGTGCAGTGATGCAAAGAGACGGAAGCAGAGAGGGGCAAACAGAAGTACTATCGGTCGGATCGCTTAGAAGAGGAACTGTTTTTATTAGTCCTTTTTTTAACTTTACTTTAAATCGAATGCAATTACCACATTGTTGGATTGACATGTCCTCGATCTAGGATTTAAGAATTTCACGAAAAAGAAAAGAAAGATAAGACATCTGAAGTAGGTTCTACAACATTTATTTTTAATAATGTGAATTTTTTAGATAACATTAAGTAAGTGTTTAATAATACGTCGAGCCTACTTTATGCGTTTATCACTGTACTACTTAAAACCTCAAATTCAGACAACTCGAAAAATCTTTTTGTATGGAATTCAAACAAATGTTTGCATCGGAAATCAGATCTTAATCATACCAAAATAAAAACCACGACTACCTTTTGTTTCTTATTCAGTATCGAGCTTTGTCTATCTCATCCATTACAACAATTACTGTGAAAACCTTCTGACTTATTCAACTGAAACATGAGTATGTTCTTAATTGCTTCACTTCTTATCCCTGAGCTCTCTAATCAAGCTGGATACTGGCAATTGCCAAAAGCTGCCATGCCAAAACACCATCAAAAAAGATAAACTGATCAAGCATAAATCAGAAACTAATCCCCAGGACAATCATAATATTGCTGCTACATTAATCAATTATGAAAACCTCTGATTTCCTCAACGTACGTTAGCTTCGTCAAAAGAGAGGTTCATAGTGGAAAACTTACATGGGTTGACAAAGACGATGAGACCAGTTGCATTGAAATGGCAGTTCCAGTGGTGCTTCCCGGCAGTCTGGTAGAAGAGATTCATGACAACAGAGGCATGTGAGTTTACATTGTTTGGATGGAAACAGCTACCTCCGGCCTGAATGCTACTACAGTTGACATGTGCTTGTGCGCAGCTGTATTCCACGTTGTGCTGAAGTCTTTCATTATCTATGGAAGGCTTTGCAATGCACCACGTATTCGACGAATCCTTTCTTGCTCTATCTGAATGCAAAGCTTTGTTCTCGCCCGCTTTTGCATGCTACAAGATATTTGACGTCAAAGAGAGAGAAATCAGGCCTTGAAATATAAAACATTTTCCTTAGGAAGTTAATAATGCAGATTGAATTGAAGACAAGAAAAGAAATGGCCATCGTTGTTATTTGGATTGGCTGTCCATTCAGATTTATGCTGCAGAAAGAGCTGAGGAGACCATTGGAAGGGCTGGAAGATAATAGAGTTGTAAAAAAAAATTACCTGCAACTTTTTTCCATTCACATGGGATCTTGAAAAAATTGCTGCCTGCTGCCTTTTTCCATTCACCTTTGTCCTTGACTCTACATGGCAATTATGACATTTAGAGGTATAAAGAACTACCACTATCTGTATCAGCCCCAAAACTATAGAACTACAAACATGATCATCTACGGTTTTAAAGTAGAATCCACTGACTTTCATCCAAAATGGCTCTACAGTTGGCATTTCATATAGCATTCATCAAATCCAAATCAAAGCAGATGAATGGGCATGTGCAAAGGTAATAAAAACTCTGACAGATACTACTGTAACAAAATAGGAGCAGAACAAAAACAAACATATACATTTCTAAGTATAAGAGAAAAAGGTAATAAAAACTTGAACAGACAGCACAATAGGACAGGCGATCATGACCTTAGAATGCATGCTCTTGAAAGAGGTATTGCTACGAATTTAATTTGTGCATTTTAGATGAACTCAATGATATGCATAAAGCTAAATAATTAGTGGTGGTCTAGGAGCTAGAGAAAAGCAAGACACACCAGTGCAAGCAGCAAAAGACAGGAGAAAAGCCAGGGCTAGAGGAAGGAAAATTGCAAATGTCCCTCTGGCAGCCTTCATTTTCATCTGTCACTGCAAAGGCAAACAACTCAAAGAGTGACAGAAAAAGGAGAGATTGGTGAAGAGGGCATGCACAGTTGAGAGGTAGATATAGTGTTGTGATCAGAGAATGCCTTACAGATGGTTAAATACAAAACTACCAATAGTGCCCTGCAGTTAAAGGTTGGCTTTTTTTCTTTCTTGGAGTACGTAGGACAGATTGCTTATGAGGTTAGAATTGAAATATTGATATATGCGAGGCGTCCAATTAGTTTTACCAGCTTGGATAAAGAAGAAAATGTGGACTCTGCTAATTGCTAGTTTCAAGATTTATTTATTTATTGAAGTCATAAGAATAAATTGGACTGACTCGAAAGTATTTCCTTTTGGATTCTATTCTTCTTCTTCATCTTTTTTTTTTAATGGAAACTTTGGGTTCCATTTTTGTTCATACAAGTTGTATGACTACTTTTCCTGTTTATGCCATACAAAATGCCCCAAAAAATTGTAGGTGGTTTTCCTCAAACAAGTGTAGCAATTTTGGGGGATTTTGCATGCATGGAATCCTCATCTTGTACGTGGTTAACCACTGCATTTTCTAATTATAGTAGTTAAGAGTAGAGCTAATAGCTAATACATCAAGCTCCAAGGTTATTGCCTAAATTGATTGAGTTAGTGTTCAACCATTGTATATAATCAACACTGAGTTTCAATGTGGAACAAATTCAGTCTTTTTTCCTAAGAAAAACAAAAACTCGTCCACCTTTATCACTGTAAAAATGAAGGATTCTTCTTTCGGTTGAAACCAAAAAAAGGGAACATCCTCAAACGTCTGTAGTATTATGAGTTGAAACCAAATTGACATGGATTCATATGGTACGTTAAATGTATTTTACAATAAAAGTAACTTTACAATTTGGCGTACCACATCAAACCATGTCAGTTTGTGAGTTTACTCTTGTTAAAACTCGCTAAAGCATTTCTCTTATATTAAATGTTAATACGTTACTAAATGTTTTATAGACATTAGACATGATCATGCTGTCCTTCGATATCTGTCATGCCTATATTCTTCCTCGTCCCTCCCTCACATAATGTGTTTCCTGATTGTTACCAGCAGAATCCACTCCTACGTGCTCTTCTACCTACTCGTATTGGGTTAAACTGGCATGACTGCACGTAGAGCAGTCACTCCTCTTACATGTTCAAGCATCTGATCAATCGGCATTTTTACTTCTCCACTGGCATCAAGCATGCATTTAGTTCTCTAGTAAGTTGTAACTCTCGTTTGCACATACCAGCAGTCATGCAGAAAGCACTTCCACCCAGATTTCACACTTTCGAGACCCCTAACATGAACTGAATGTTTAGAACCATATCTGGGTATTGGGAGCCCTGATGAGCTTCATCTCCTTTCCAAACGATTGAGATTCTTCTTTGATTTGAAGCTCAAATACGATGGATCCATTGGGAGATCTGGAAGCATCAAGTCCTTGCAATTAAACAAGTGTAGGAGTGAGGGTATATCTAACCTTTAATGGATCCTACCAAGAAATGTAAACTTCTAGCTAGGGTCAAGTTTGTTCTAAGAGCATGAACAGTTCTATTTTTTCTTTGGTTGGAAAACTTTACCTTCATGGGATCTCTTCACGCTATAAAAGAAAAAAGAAAATCCTATTTACAACGTCTAAGACCTTTTGTTTTCACAGTTCATCTCAACTCATCTCATTTTATCTCATCTAATTATTACAATTTTTACATAATAAAATAAACAATTCAACTTTTTCAAATTCTAAAATAAAAATAATATTAAAAAAATATATTTTAATAATATTTTATTTAATTTTTTAACTTTAATTTTAACTTAACTCATTTCATCTATGAAAAATAATCGAGGCCTAAATAAACACCAGTGTAATATCCAATCAAGTGAATCATTTTTCTAATTAATGTGAGAGGCATGTCAATATCTGCCATGTCGATGATAATATGCAGTTAGGATGTTATAAGTAACAATACTAGCTATAAAATTTGTATATTTATTTCTCTCTCACTTTATTACAAAACAAATATACCGATGCTCATCTCATTCATATAAAGCGGGTGACTGTTTTGAAATTCCATATGTAATGTACTCCTTCAAACGATTATGTTGTCAGTAGTTACATATCCAGCAATAAATTTCTACTGGCCAGAATATATTTTTGCATCTCAATAATTATATAATTTTTGTACAAAACAAATTTCGAATATTAATATATTACTAAAAGTTTGCTTACGATTAACCATACAAGAGACTCATTCAATCTTTTCATCATGGGAATAAGATTCTATTTCATCTGATCTGACTGAAATTTTTCATCCAGAAAATTCCCAAAATGGTGGGTCCGGATTTATTGGACACGGAGGAGGAAATAGTGGTTCGTTGGTGGAGAGCGGAAAGCCATCAATCAGTGCCTTTGATTCAAAGCTAGTTTATGTAGCATTTGTTCTTTTTGCATGCGCTTTAGTAAAACTGTAACTTTCAAAGGAGGTAAAGATGCTCCTTCCATACACATGTACCATCCAGCTTTGATGAGCTTCTGATGAGCTTCTGTTTCAGCTCTTGCTATCATTACCAAGGAGAGAGAGAGATTCCACGAAAAGAAAAGAGCAATTGCATCTTCCAACAACCTTAATTCATTTATTCATCCAAAGGGGGAAAAAATCTCACCAATACAAAGGGAAACCCAGATAGGGAGAGAGAGAGAGAGAGAGAGATTGAAATCATTAAAAGCACTTATTGGAAGGAACTAAATAAGCCTGAGGCCAGTACACTGAGCACTATATAAGTATGTCACTAGAATTATTATTTCCCCACGGCAAGGGTTCTACAGGAGATTCTGCTTTACAGTCTATAAATGCATACAATTACATGCTATCTTAAAACTATATCAGCTTCAAGTTAATGCACCTCAGCTTGTACCATAACCCAACATTTCCCACCTGAAGGGGCGGAATACGTACAGAACTTCAGGTGAGCTTTTAAACAGGAGGGCCACACAGACGCAGACCACAGCGATGGTCACCAGTGAAAGCATTACGGGCCTGTATACGAGAGACCTGCAAGCTGTTCCATAAGCCAGTTTCTGATCACAAAGCTTGCAGTGTTGCCGGACTCTTCTCGATTCAGCCCCTATCTCAAAGCTGGTGGTCAGCTCATTACTCTGCTTCTGATTTGCATTGCAGTCTGAGGGAGCACTGGGAATGTCGAGCACCACATGCCCAGCTGCAGACCTTTTGTTAATTTTCCTCTGCACCAGGTGGATGTATGAAAAATGGCCTCGTAAGCGAGCATAATCTTCAGGTGTGGAACCCGTGCTGTCACGCGCACTCTTCCAGGCTTCAATTCCCACCTGAATCAGAACCACCCGTATAATAATATTTAAGAGAGAAATAATTAGACTGCTTCGAATAAAGATTTCTTCTTTCACAATCTAAACACGTACAAAAGACTTGTCACTTGGACTATATATTGAGTGACCAAAGGAGAAATTTCAATTTGCCATCTATTGGACACCAGGGAAAGGATTAAAAAAAAATGAACATTGGACAGGGCTAACTGGACCAGCCACAGAATCAATAAAATGAGGCTAGTAGATTAAAAAAAAATGATATGATAAACCATGCTAACATTGCAAAAACTAGTTTGAATAGGAGTATTAAAGCTAACCCAGCAACCATATTGAATAGCTCGTCCGTATGACATAAATTGTCTGAATCATTATACAATTGGCTAAATCATTAAACAATTGCAAATTACCTAGTTGAGCCTTTGAGGGTTGAAACCGGACTGGCATAAATACCATAGATATGGAATAGGGGGGGACCAAAACAAGAGCAACATATAAAAGCACTGATCAAGGTAACTTAAAATGGTTATTTTTGGACATAAGTAAGCCAGAAGAAATTTTTTACCATTTTGAGATCATTGGTTAATGCATCCAGTACATTCTCAGAACCATCTTTACCGGCTGCTATGTGAAGTGGTGTCAAACCTGCAGGGCCTAAAACATCAGGTCTAAACAAGAAGCTTTCATTGCCTCCACCAAACAATTCCACGCTTTCAGATCTCAATTCATTTGAAACTTGATATCTTAAAAGCAGCTCCACTAATGCCCTACTATTTCTCCTTACAGCTCTGTGAAGGAGACCCATCTGAGCTAATGCAAGATTCATGGAAGGGTGCTCTCCTGCACCCACAGTTCCATCAAGCAGGATGTCCAATAGTTTTCTCACTACAGCACACCAATCCTGGTCCATCGAGAACTCCATGAGCCACTTGAACCGTTTAAGAGGAAAGAGGTCTTCATTAGGATCCATGCGACCCAATCTAGACTTCAACTGACTTCTATGAAGAAGCCAGCCCATTTCATGAATGAAATCCAAGGCTTGATTCTTGGCTTCCATCTTTCTGGTCCCCACAAAATCTGCACTAGTTTCAGTTGATTCCAATGCACTCTCAAGAGTGCGGATCTCTGAGCATACATCCTCCTCCGCAACTATAAAAGGAAAGAAGCTGCTGCTAAACCCATGATCTTCAATCTGGATAAATTCAAGAAAACATAAACCTCAGATTACAGTAAGGGCACTGTTAAGGGGTTTCATCTCTTCTACTAAGATGGATCGAATTGTAAACAAATGCTTGAAACTATCGACAGAATCAGATTTTAAAAAAACATCCTAAGAGCTAAGGATATAGTCAAAACTAGTAATCGTGTATGATTTAATATGTTTTTTTTTTTTTTATAAGTGTATGATTTAATATGTGAATATAAATTAGCATGGCTATGTCTATAAGGAAGACATGTAGAGAAGAAAAGCTAAGACATACGCCACATCATTTTTTTTTTTTTATAAGTTACACCACACCATATTTTAATCAACTTTCCACATAAAAAAGAATTTGATATAAAAATAACAGTTGAAAAAGGAAAATAGAAGCTCCTGCTTCCTATGTCTATGCTCTTTCTACCACTACTATAATCAATTGCTACTGACCAAAGTATTGACAGTCACAGAAGACAGATGTCTACTCTTCCAAAGGCACATACACTAAGCCCAGCATAATGACAAAGAAAAACGGACAAAAAGAAAATTATTTACAGCCAACCGTTCAGAAACTAAACAAGTAAAACCATTATCTGGGATGAGGATTAGAGGATTAAACAATAGGTAAGGACGTCAGATTTTTTTTTTTTAATAGATATTCGAAGATTTTATTAAAAACGCAAGAGGCGCAACTTAATCAGAAAGAGGAACCCCTAATCAGAAATAGGAAAAGAGACAAGGAAATCGGAAATTCAGCCCATTAAGATGTACAAAAGCTACCCAAAGGAATAGAAGACAACAGCACCTCAATGAATCCTCTTCCATTCACAGCATGAATGGAGCAAGAAAAGTTTATGCTTTGGAGCTCATCATGGTCTTCAAAGTTATCAAGAGCATCTGTTGAATCGTGAGTATTTTCCTCAACCTGACAATTACCTTCAAGTGCACAGAGTAACCTGGAAAAAGGAAAAAACATGAACAGCTCTGTAGAAGTACGCTGGTTCAGTTCAAAACACAAGGGTAAGGGAAAAAAATTAAGATCATATGCAGCTTAACATCACTTCTAGAGCTTTGGGATTCAAGTGTAATGCAAGAAAGATTCACAGGAATGCTAATGCATACCTTGTGGCAGGCCGAGTGAGGTTAATGCCTTTAACTGAAAATTGAGCTCTTTCAGACGTCGATATGGCAATAGGTTTGACACTCAATATTTTACCATAATTGTTACTTCTGATAGGTAAGGATGTGTCTATTACAACCTGGCCTGCAATATGAATGATTTGGTAAGAATGCTAAACCCTCCATACCAAAAATCTGGCTATTTCAGATATATATAGTCGAATAACTTAAATTTGACAGACCATTGTAAATAAAGGCTATTTGATGCTGCACCCTGATATAAACCCATCCGGTTCTCCAGAAAGAGTCATCTGAGACATCCAGAAGCCTGTTCAAACTGGAACTCAAATCATGACAAAGCTGTAGAAAGCAAAATTAAGACTTATAAGTTCAGGAACTCTTAGAAATACATGCACACACACATGCAGATAAGCATTAACAGTCCCATGAGTGCAAAAGCTTACTTCCTCCCAGGCAGCCTCAGACTGACATAGATAAATAGTCAAAATTATACAACCAGGCCTAATATAGCTCTCAATGTCAGTGGGACTATGCGATAACCAGTCAAGAATCTGAAAGTTCAAAAATTTTCCATGATTCAGCCATCAAAGGAAGGAAAATCAAAACAAAGGCACTAGTAAATTGTATAGTTTAAATTACCTGTGCTCGCAGTACAAGAGGAAAATCATTAGGTTCTTTGCCAAATAGTTTAAATACAATTCGATCAGTGCGACTCTGAAATGGTGAAGAAAAGTTAGATGAAGGCAACCTCTTGACCACATATAATATAAAACAGCATGCTTCATTTTCAAGCAGCTTTTAAACTTGGGGGGGGCATACAAATTATTCATATGATAACAAGAAAGTAAAGGAGAGGCAAAGCTTATAACAGTAATTTGGCAATAGGAAGATAGCAAACAAAAGTAAGGGATTCAGCTACCTAGACTATTTATAGAACTTCTTTTTTTATAAGTAAAATTTTATTAATAGGTATAGCCAAGTATACTACTTAGAGAACTTCAGATCCTATACAATGGACGGTAAAAAAAGATTGAGAAATGACAACAGATGAATATAAAACAAACCACAAGAACCTTTAATTCAGATTTCCAAGGTAACCATATAAACAAAAATGTAATCCAACATGGGTAACAGAAAGGAAAAAGTGTGGGTAGACTGTTACAAGTCACTTCGTAAAACATTACATGATATCTTTTGATATTTATGGTTTACAAAAGAGTTTTTTCTTCTTTTTTCAACGTGTGGCTGGCCCAAAAGGGAGAAGTAGGATAGGAGTTGAACTAGCAACCTCCGCTACGCTAGGCGTGGTCCCTATCCCTCCAGATTAAAAGAGCACCTTCTTTGTTACATGGTAAAGAAAATTCCCTTTCTTATATTTTGCTTTGCTTCCTCCCCTCTTCGAAAAAGTTCAAAAGTTTTTCCAACCCACAAGTCCAGAATGAAAACCTAGATAAATGCATGATCAACTAAAATGAGGCACATCATTCTTGGCCACCATAACAGTAACGCATGTTTAACATGGGAAGGAGGCAAAGAGAGGGTTTGTACTTCATAATACATGTTTTGGAGTACAAATGTACCTGAGCATCTCCACTTGAACTTGCGGGTGACTGGGCAGACACTGAATCCGAATGTCCACTGGTTTGAGGCGGACTTGACTGATGAGAGTCAAGGGAGCTAGTCCCCATATTCGCAGGATCAGGCAATCTATCGATATCTTCCATGCCATCATCTGAATCAATATATATGTCATTCAAGTCAAAATTGTTCATCTTGATCTGCCGAGCAGTACTGTCTCTGACTTCTGAGTAAACTGGAGGGCTGCTCAGAATGGAGGGTTTTGAAGAAGATGCAGTTTGTATGTCTCCACCCCGAGCCTCATCTAATCTAAGGCCTTGCTGTGGCATTTCAGTTACAGGTACAGGGTGATGATCTTTAAAAGTCCTTGAAGGGTCATGCGGACCATTTGTGAATAAAGTAGAAACCAACTCAGAATTTCCAAGTGAATTCCCAGCACTTTGCGAATTTGGTGCTTCCTTCAAAATCCCAGATATGGTTTTTCCCCCTTGTTCACCAGTTTGGCCGGCAAGGCTCCTTAGAAAATGGGATAGCAGATCCTGATCCGTGGCTTGGTCAGATCTGTTGGCTACAACTCATGAAAAAAAAAAAAAAAAAAAAGAAGAAAAAAACACTCTCATTCCACTAATAATAGAAAATATTTATCATGTAAAATATATGTAGAATAACATCACAGACTAAGAGTGACCACTACATCTTCTTCTTCTTTCCCAACCAATTGATTATGGAAGAAAGGACATAACAAAATATAATTCACTTTCTAGGATTCACTAACGCCTTCTGCGGCTTCCGTGACGTGAATTGTAGTTTCAGAAACCACAAGACATCTGTCACAATAGCCATTTCAATCAGAGTGTCTCCATTTCACTTGCAATGGGTAGTATCCATTAAGTGTAAAACATAGAATATTTTGTCATAGTGTTTCCAAAAGCGATGGCCCCTACTTTAAGGCTAATTCACAATCAATCTTATAATAATGGGATAGGTACAATGATACCGATTGAGTCTGCTATATGTCACAGCTAAGTTGATTGGCAATCGATGTCCAAAATAAAAATGAGCAATATTTTTAACTAAAAGGCTGTGGTGAGAGGCAAAAATATTCAGTAGGCAAAGATCATGTTAAGACACAGATTGAATCCGCACAGGAGAAATACATATAAACATATCCTTAAACTTTAGAATTGTCTAGCTATAACAGTTGCTCAAGCAAGTAATCATTGCACGTTAAAATCAACACACGGGAAAATCCCAAAGTATGCAGGTTAAGGGTCCATTTGGCAACACAACTGCTCTCAAGTATTCTCAAATATTTCCTTCCCAAACATTACTCAAACACAAAACACTTTTCAATTTCAAATCTTCAACTTTTTCATCTAATCATTACAACTTTTCCAAACAAATGTTGGGTTTACTTTGCAAGGTTAGGTCTAAAGGGCCCTACCTTGAAGAGGTTCCCCAACATAAAAAAAAAAAAGCTCCCAAACAAAACACAAAAAATAATACAACTTTTTCAAATTTCAAAACAAAAATAATATTAAAAATTATATTGTAACAATATTTTAACTTTACAATACTTTGTATTCAACTTTTTCTCTCTCCTTTCCCAAAACCCAATAAAACAACTTAACTCAAATCATTTCACTACTATTCACTACTATTTACATAATTTTTATCTCATCTCATTCCCCAAGCATCCCCTAAGAATCCAAACAGACCCTAAATCTTCAGAATTGGGAACAGATTGGTTCATCGTTAATTTCAGACTAGGTAAGATGCCATATTCACATACATTCACGAGGTTCATCACAAGTTGAGATACAATCCTCCTATATGTTTCACCCATCAATTCTGTAATTGATTAGGTCCACAACTAACCACTCTGTTTCATCTCCAAATCACCATATGCTTCTATATTGAGACCTTTTAATGAAAACATAAAGTTTTTTATCAACATATAGATTCTGCTAAAATTTATTTCCCCCATCTACTATTATAACTGCAAATAGTGGAGCGGCTGTTATAGTAAAACCTGAGCTGCTGGCAATTCATTCTCACAGCGGCTAAAGCATACAAGAGTACTTGCGCATGAAGAAATTAAAGTTCGAAGATATATCACCATATTCACCATCGTTTTTTTTTTTATATATAGGTAAGCAATCATTTTACTAATAAGCAAACAATATAATTCCGAGCAGCAAAGCATGTAACATACAGTGCATGTTGGAAAGTATCTTCAGTAGACTAATCAATAAATAACCACTAGTCTGATCGTCATTCATTGTGCTTCCATTGACAACAGTATCGGGATTTGTTTTCCTCCTCCGTTTATTATGCCCAGCCAAACGTCTACGACAGCTTCTCTTCCCTTCATCAAATTCTTGAAGTTCCTGAAACCTACCCATAAATTTAACAACAAATCATATAAACAGCATGATTGTTCCTAAGACAAGAATATGAAAAATTCGAACATGACATTGAACTGCAAGCCATGGGAAAGTTATCTGAAACCAATGTGTGCAAGGATATTGGAATACAAGAATATCCCTACCATATTCCAAGGTTCAGTAAAATTCAGCATCATATGTGTTGTTTGTATTACCATGGTAATCATTAATAATGCACATTTGCCATGTGATGATAATAAGTTATTATAAAGATATCAACTACTATGGCAATTCAAAACAAGCCAGGACTAAATGCTTACCTGCTGCACTGCTGACAGAATCGTTGCATGCTGTTTCCAACAAGTGCCTTAGTAGCCTTGGAATGCATCTCACAGACCCTGTGCCGCCTATGATAATCCTTGGCATGGCTCAGATCAGCTCCGCAGTGGTCCACTTGGCAAACGGCACGGTTTGAAGTACCCCCAACCAACTTAGTCTTCTTTCCATTCATTCCTTCCCAATTTCTTACTTCCCTCTCAGCTACCTGATAATCCTGTCCACCAAGCTTCAAAGCAAGGGTACCCTCTTCTTCATCGTTTGAATTGTCGTCTTCCAGCACAATAACCCTCCTCCTCTTCTCCAATTCCCTCTTTCCTCTTTCAACTTCCAGATTTACTTCATCAGAGCATGAGGATGAACTATTTGAAGCGCCCCCGGTCAGGGGAATCCCAGAACCTAGTGGCAAAAATTGTTGGTCCATGCAACCTGATGGCACTGGATTCAACTGGCTGGCCATGAAAAGATCCCCATCCCATTTCCACTCATTAAGATCCCATTCCAAACTCCTCTTCCCCATGACCCGCAAATCCGCAGCACTCATAGCATAGAAATGATGAGCTTCACCTCCAAATCCAGCCTCCATGAATCAAACCAAAATTCCCAAAAGATCCAAACCCAAACCCACTGATCAAATCCAATTGCAGTAACAAAATCAGAGCTCAAGACCCAAAATTGAATCAACCCCAAGTCTCAACTAATCAGCTTCACTACTTCCCCAAAAGTCCAGAAACAGTACACCGACACAACCATGATTCCAATTAAGAGCAACCCACATACCAAGGAAGGCTTTTAATTAACCACCAAAGCCTCCAAGATCAACTACACAAAAAGCAAGTCCCAAAACCGTGAACTACCAAATAAAGCTTTAATTAACCATCAAACCCTCCAAATTAAACTACAAAGAAAGCCTCAGAACCATGAACCGAACTAAAGAAAGAAACTAACGCTTTTTAAAATTAAAAAAATAATAATAATAAAACTATACAAACTCTGAGAGATGACAGAGAACAAAGTAGTATACAGTGTAGTAATAATAATAATAATAACAAATAACAATAATAAACACGGAAAACAACTAAAGACACCTGCCGAATAGGAGTGGGTTCCTGAAGAAATGGAGATCGACGGCGGCGGGCTAGGGAGGGAGGGGAGTTGATGTCCCAAAAAGCGCACTAATCGCGAGGCAAGTGGGAGCGAAAGATTCGGATGGACGATGATGATGGGGATGCTGATGAAAATGAAGATAGAGAAGATGGTGAGGATGATGTGGTGTGAGATGGTATTGGGTATTGTATGGTGCACACGCACAAGAAATAAATGTTAACGTTAATAAAAATTCTATACATCATATTATCATTTTATTTTCATCTCACTAAATATGATATGATATATTTATCATTATTAAATGATTATTTATATTATATTTTATTATTTAATAATAATAAATGTATCATATATAAATTAATATAATTAAAATAATATGAGAGTATAATGTATAACATTACTCACACTCTTATAATCATATATTTTAATGCTTAAATATGTTTATATTTCAATAGAAAAACAAAAAGACAAATAACACGTTGAGGTAGAGTTGTGTGATATAAGATTTCTTTGTAGCATTTTTCAT
Source organism: Juglans microcarpa x Juglans regia (assembly GCF_004785595.1). Taxonomy (NCBI): domain Eukaryota; kingdom Viridiplantae; phylum Streptophyta; class Magnoliopsida; order Fagales; family Juglandaceae; genus Juglans; species Juglans microcarpa x Juglans regia. The sequence goes on from NC_054600.1 coordinate 24,991,492, forward strand.
TTTGTAATTATCCATCTTACTCTAGACTTTTTTTTTTTTTTTTTTTTTGGGATAGATACTCTAGACTTTAAAAACTTGAATAATATTAAATACTTAATAAATATTACAAAAAACTTTGTATTTATCTAGCTTTTATAGTTTTTTTTTAAAAAAAATTAAATAAAAATAAAGATATCTTTAAGCCCAAAAAAAATCATTTTTTAAAAAAAAAAAATGATACTTGATCCAAGGATTTTATTCTCTCAAAGTTACCATTAGGATATTTTAATTTTTTTTTAATGTAGAAAGCGACTAATAATGAAGTGATGTATTTTTTTTAATGTTTAAAGATATATAAAAAATATTTGAAAGATTAAAAAAAAGTACAATTACGTTAGTAATAAATTTAAATAAGTAAGCTCATATGACCGAGGAGCACCCTTTTTTAAAATAAATATTATTTTTCATCTTATTTGTTTAAATAAAAAGATAAAAAAGAGAAATTATATATTAGTATAATTTACCTTTTTTTTTAAATCAACTTTTTCGGAAATCTTGAATTTTTTATTTTATTTTATTTTATATATAATGGGAGTGGGGCAAAAGACACGCGGGTATGTGCACGATTGGTCCCCTACCATTTCCTGAGTTGGACTACTGTTTCTCCTCTCTCTTTCCGTGTCTGTACATTTCTCCTTTATTACGGGAAATGGTATTAAAAAGTTATATATAGTATATTTTTATTTAATTAATATATAATTTATTATTTTTGTCATTTTATTTTAGAACGCATATATTTAAATATTAATATAGAATAATAAAAATGACAAATTACGTATTAATTAATTCACACAAATAACTATTGTTATCGTTCTTCCACTTTGGATCTCAGAAATCAAAACTAGAAACCACGTGAGAGTATTGTCTTGAATGGTGGTAGTACTGATGCTACTCAAACTCCTCTCTTGTTTTGGGTTTTCATTGGGTACTTCCGGACCGCTTGATGGAACCGGCACACGTCTTTTTTGTTTTTCGAGAAAAATGATTGATTGTTAAAATTTAATAGTATTTGTTTCGATATTGTATTATTTTTTCCTATGATATTTCCTCGGTTTTTCAGGATAATTACATTCCAAAACTCTTACTTTTTAAAATGTAATATTCAAATTATTTAATTATTATTTAATATTCCAATTTGAAATATAAATTATATCCCAATTTGGTTGCTATGTGACAAGCACTTTTGCAGGTCAATCAACTAGGGGGGAAAATTGATCTTTTCGGCACGATTTTTAGACAAGACGGACACCGACCGATGAGAGAAAAAGGAAAAGAGTAACCGACCGTAACCGATCGATGGAGAGGAGAAACACTGATTGTATCGACTATGGTGGTTCACGATCAGTTCTTAGTCTCCCTAGAGGCGAGCTTCATTTGAGAGAGTAGAGAGAGAGACAGAAGATGAGATAAATGAAAAGTGAATCGGAGAAGAAGGGAGAGAAGAAGATAATCTAATTTGGAAACGACGCCATTTAGTTTCAAATTAAAAGGCGTTATTCTAGTTAAATTTGTTTTAATACGTTATGAATAAAACGACGTCGTTGTTCAAGTTGTGTTTAAAACACAACTATAGACTTAAATCGATACTGTTCTATTTAAGTTTAAGTGGAACGGCGTCGTTTTGAGTACAATATATAATATATATATATATATTCTTTAATCGGCCGGTTCTACGCTGGTTTGAACCTGGTTCAAACTGCTCAACCGGCCGATATCAGTTTTCTCTATTTGCTGTCGTAGGCGACCGGTTATGTACTGGTTTCGACCGATTTCATGCTCCGACTGCCAGTCTGATCGATTTCCAACCAGTTTATATAGATCGTGTACAGGCCTACAATCAACCTCATACGTATTTGGCTTGCTCAACAACTATCTCATCTGGATCAGATCATCTTGATCTTCATTGCTTAATATTCACAATATATAAATTGGATGATAATTCTTAAATTAAAATGTAATATTTCCTTTTTTTGGTTCTTAGTTTGAATGCAGTTTCTTTCTTTATTCCTTATTTTTTGTTTTCTTATTTGCCAAATCATGATACCAACTACACAAACGAGGGGTACTGGAAGGTGTGGCCAGGAGCAATTAAGTTGAACCTTAAAGCCCCAATTTAATGGTGTTATGGTGAGTGGGGGCAATTGTACCCATAAAATTGATGGTACCATTTATTTTGGTCCTAAAACAAGATGGCAAATTCATTTTCTTTATATATTCTATTAATAACTTCGCGAGGTGGATACACATTCTACACTATATGACAAATTTTGATTCACGAGAGATATATCTTTTAAGTTTTTATTGTAAATCAAATCATGCCGACTCAATGTTGTGGAGAGTGTGTCTTTCACGCTATCTTATCTTAATCTCAATGTATGCATACATCATAACTATATAGTAATTGATCATAGAAATACAAAGCCAGCCGGTTCTGAAAATATTAACCTTTCAAAAAGAGAAATTCTACTATGTCACGTGGTTTATTAAAAAATATATTCAAAAGAAAAATTGCATCCAAAAATGCAAAAAGATGAATATTGAACCCTAAATTCTCATACCATTTTTGTGTTTGTGTTTGTGTTTTAAATTTTTTTAATAAGACATATCACACCGCATGATGAATCAATAATGCCATATCAAATAAAACAAAGTGAACAATATAACTAAAAAGACATATAGTAGCATTCCTCTTTTTCAAAAATCAAGCACCCGCTAGCACACCAATATCAATTATCAAAGGTTGATTCATTGCACCGAGATTCAATGTTGTCCAGAACAAGTTAAGTAACTCGGTATAAGAAAAGAGTAATGCTACATAAAGTCATATAGTGCGTAAACGTCGTATAGTCGTTTTGAAAAAGAATATGGTCAATTATTAAAAAATATTTTTTTTTCATGTGGGACCTGCATTTATTCACTTTTTTCAAAGTGATTATGCGGTACTTGTTCACTCACGACTATAACTATCCTTTCTTAATAAAAAAATCCGTCGGACCAACTGATCAATAAGCAATCAGCATTACTCGTTGACCTTGATACCAGTTTTTAAAAAAATTAATAATTAAAAAAAATAAAGAAAGCTGCTTCAATAATGTTACTAAAGCAATGGGAGGCCATTGTACATGGACTTGTGCCGAAGGCAAAACGTGACTCAGGCTCACCAATGTCTTGCCCCCAAAGTGTTCTCATTTTCTTTCTTCAAAATTGTGCACCTTGGTGGTTAAAACCAAATGTCCTTTCTACTTCTAGCATTATGCTTAAGATCCCTCGTAATGTCCCAAATCTTGTGATAATAATTTCGGGAAATGCTATTTATCATTCTCACACCACACACCAATAAATAATTTATCATTTTTATCATTCTATTTAAATATACATGTTTATACATCAATATATATGTGTGTGTTTAAATAGAAAGATAAAAATGACAAATCACATGGTAGTGTGTAGTGTAAGAGATGATAAACAGAATTTTTCAATAACCCCATATCACTACACTATCATTCTACATGCACACACACATATATAGTTTAACACCCCTAAATATTGATGGTGCCTAGGAAGTTTATATTAGTTTAGTTGGATGTGGTGGAGTTCAGAATTCTCATCTCATTCCCTATAAAATTTTTTATAATTTAGTTAAAAAGTACATTTCCTAAAATTTTTCCATAAATTTTGCTCATCTTTCAAAAACTTCCTACATCTCATTCCCTATCATTTCTCTATTCTATTAAAATAATATTTCTCTATTCTCTTTTTATTACTTTTTTTTCTCACTTCCATTTACAAACTTAACTACTCAATATTTTTTCTTATATTTTGAACTATTACTCTAGTGAATATTTTAAACAAAAACTTAAATTTTTTTATGGATATGATAATATTTTTAAAATTAATTTTTGTATATTTTTGTAATTAATTAAATTATTTTTAAAATTATTATTTAAAACTATAGCAAATATGGGTATGAGAAAAAGTATAGATGATTAGAAGAAGAATTTATTTTATGTATTAGAATAAAATATTGATAAAAAATGGTTTAGGGGATGAATATTGATTCCCTATATTTGAGGAATCACTGTTCATCCTCTAAACCTTTTCTCTAAAATAGGGCTTCGGATGTAGGGATATTTTGATCAAAACAGTAAAATAAATCTCAAATTATAAGAAAAGTGGTGTTTTGGGGCACCGGATGTAAATGCTCTTAGAACATCAAATGGTTCAATTCTTTTTGGTTACTCTCGTTTACTGGGTCATGGCACTAATATATTTGATGAGTTTTCTACTTCGAGAATTGGCTTACTTATGTTGTCAATTGAACTTGGAATGGCTGTACAATGAGAGAAATGCTTAGTCTACACAGTTTTTACAACAAAAAAATAATTATGAATAGACGTGACTTGATTTAGTATGCTTATTATAAAATATCTTTTAGTATAAAATAAATCTAACGTATTAGATTCCCTTTTGGTGGTGAATTGGTTAAAACAGGAAACGCGCACTCCTTGGCATAATTTTGAATTGTAAATGATATCTTGAACCTTGCTTCCTCATTGCCTTTTGATCTTACAACATATCTTCATGGAGGATACTTGTCTAGCTGATGCGTTGGCCAATTATAGTGTAGCTATGAATTATTTGTTCTTTTTCATCTTTTCAGCAACTATAAAGGCATTTGCTGGGTTGCTGAAACTTGATATAAAAGTGGTATCCCCAACTTTCGACACCACTAGTTTACTCTTTGGTTTCCATATAAATTTGGTTTTTCTCTTTTAAAGATCCTAGTTTTCTTACGAATTTTATTTTAGGATTTCTTAAAACCCTCAAATTCCTTCCTTTTTTTTTTTTTTTTTGGGTAAAAGATTTGATTTTATTTTTAAAAAAACACCCTCCAAGTACTCATTGCTCAAGTGGTCATGTGAAAGTAACCCTCCACCATGAGCTTTGTTTGTATTTTATAATAGAGGGGTTATGGGTGGGCGGTGGACACATGAGCCCACCAATCCAACCAAAACGTAGCATATCTTCTTCAATTTCCTCTACCGATTTGTTATGTGTATTCTCACATGATACGAGCCCACAAATCTACCCGTTCCATGCAAATATTCTCTACCGTTCTCTTCTTTTATTGGTCCATCCCAAAAAAAATAAAAATAAAAATAAAAATAAAAGATAGATCTGCAACATTCGAATCCATCCTTTTTTTTTTCTTTATCTATACTATATATAATAACTGGGGATAGTTGTGAACAGTATTTTTATCATCCTCCGTGTGTGGTCCGCGTTTGGCGAGTTGTGTATTTTCCATCTTTCTATTTTCTTCTTTTGTGTCCGTTTAAATATGGGTGTTTGGATCTTTTAGTACAGCTATGTCAGAGGGTCGGTAGCTTTACTTTTTTTTCTCTTTCAATCTTTTTACTTTCCTATTTTTCTCTTCCCTCTTCATTTTATGTTTCTTCTTCTCTCCGAAAGTAAGCTTTTTCTTTCTTCTTCTTCTCTTCGTCTTCATCTATGCATATTCTCTCTTCAAGTTTGTTTTCTGCATTGTTGAGTATTTTTGTTTTCATGCCATTGAACTGGTTTGAAGATTGCAGATGGGTTTTTGGTCTCTAGATTTCTTAACAAAATAGATGGTTTCTTTTTCTTGTTTGCTTTGCATGCAGTGGTAGATGATCAAGATCTGATATCCTCTTCTTATTTGTCTCCGCCTCTTCTTTCTTTAGGTTTTTTTTTCTTCCGTTTTTTGTTTTCGCTACGAAGGGTTAAAACCCTAAGTTATTTTTTTTCTTATTTCTTTCTTTTCTCTTCTCCCTTCTTTAGTCATGAGTTTCTTTAAACCATATGGAAAAGAGTACTCAAATAATCAAAAACTAAATTGTGATCATATGAAAATCAAAAATTAAATTGTGATATAAGATTGAAACAGGAAAAAAAATCGAATTTTTACTAAAACACAAAGAAAACATCTTTTTTGGGTTCAATTTCATTTACCTGTAAATATCTATATCACATCATTCAAGTCCTATAAAATTCTCCACTATACTTTTTAACACCAAGCTACAAAACATTACAAAATTTGAGAGTCGTAAAGACACTTTTTTTTAGAGATATGGTCCGCTTGGTTGATCAGGAATCAAAGGAATAGAAGCACAACCCGAAAAGAAAATAAAAAATAGGTTTTGAGTTCGAAAACTTGAGCTGAGGAACAGCTCGTTCTTTTTTCATTTTCCATCATTTTTTGACCCTTTTTTTATTTTCTTGACAGCCAAACAGAATTAAAAACTCAAAAAGGAAAAAGAGACCGAATAGGGGCGAAGATGTAAATTTTCCAATAAAACAAAGGGACAACAACATAAATTTGCGAAAAAAATAAAATCTATAACAAGGACAAAATGGGAAAAGCATAAATGAAAAGAGACAAAATTGGAAAAAAAAAATTGGAGAAAAAACACCGTAATTGCTAATAGGCACTTTTATTCATAGAATAGATATTGGATGCGCATAATAATATGCTATGATTCATGATGTGTATATTATTTTATTATGCCATATATTTAGTTGATATATATTATTAGGTTATTTTCTCTCAAGTAGGCAAATGTCCCTTGGACGTTGCTCTACCACTAATGTGTATATATATATATATATATATATATATATATATACATACTTTTTGTAGACATTCTGTTGGCCGATTGGTTGAATGTCGATAATAAATAAATATGCAAACATGAATGTCACAGTTTCTGTCAAACTTCTTCAGAACCTACGCTTATGACTAATATATAAATATAAATATATTAATATATATATTGATATAAATATATTAATATATATTTATATAAATATATTTCATATAAAAATATAATACAATGTATAATTTGGATATATAATATTAATTTCGTAGCCTTTTATAATTGCCATTGTAAGGGGATCCCTCCAACTAAACCCAGTACGCCTGTGAATGAATGCTAAGGGAATTGAGACCAAAGACTCAACTTAGGGCAAACAAAGTCTCTAACCTGACCCATGGGTAGGAGTCCTTTGGATGCAACCTACAGGAAGGAGGGTGCTGCAGGTAGGGGTGTAATTGGTTCGGTATAGTCCAGTTTTGTACAAAATCTAGGACCGAACCGGTATGTACCAGTTTTGCATTTTCCAAAACTGATTATGTACCGGTTACTCTCCTAAACCGGAACTTTTGGTTTTATCAGTTTCCGATCAGGTCCGGTTTTCTGATTTTTTTAAATGTAAATTTGATAATTTGTCATTTAAAAAAAAAAAACTGATTTAAAAAAATATGTTTTATACTTTTATTAAAAAAATATGTTTGAACTATTACTAAAAAAATATGTTTTACTAATGTGACGCCCCGACTCCCACGTACAAAAAAAAAACACGAGAATCGTGACGTCAGGATGATGACAACACGGTCACACATTCCAACGATAGTGTCAAGTGTGTGTACATGCAACAGTGTACAATAAATAACGCAGCGGATAAATTAAGCAAGTCAACTAAGTACCAGAATTTTAAATACAAATATTCAAAACAAATTATCCTTAAAAAGTTATACAGTCATCCCAAAATATATTACAAAACAAATACATAAATAATTAATAAAGCGAATCTCGATAAATAGGAGTAATCCCAGATCACTCCGCCAATGGAGCCAAGCTAAGGCTCGTCATCCTCATCTGCATCATAATCTGCAATACCATAAAATGGTACCACAGGTAAGTATAAACCAAACAACTCTCAGGATAAAAACATATTGATGCAACCAACATGCATTCATATGACAAAATACATTTAGCCATAAAATACCATTTTTTTCAGAAAAATGATTATTTCCAACACACGCCAAAATCTCATTTTGGCCCAACAATATAGTCTGTCATTTTCTCAGAAAATGATACACACAAAACAAACCATTTATTAGACACTGTCGGCGGGAATCGCAGGCGGGACTATACCACCATCCTTGGTTACCACCATCCCTACCGCATGCACCGTAGGCGGGAATCACAGGCGGGACACAACCACCATCCCTGCTTACCACCATCCCTACCGCATGCACCGTAGGCGGGAATCACAGGCGAGACTCTACCACCATCCCTGCTTACCACCATCCCTACAGTTCCTTTCCACACAATGAATACTTATCACACACAATGAATACTTATCAGAGCACTGTAGGCGGGAATCACAGGCGGGACACAACCACCATCCCTGCTTACCACCATCCCTATCGCGTGCACCGTAGGCGGGAATCACAGGCGGGACTCTACCACCATCCTTGCTTACCACCATCATTGCTTACCACCATCCCTACAGTCTCTTTTCCTTTTTCTCAAACCAATCAATCCAGTCGTTTCGAACACACACAGAATCATTTCACATGAAAATTTAATTTTCAAATAAACACATGAAAACTCAGTTTTCAGTTACAACATGAACATGAATGTATGTACACGAAACCCAGTTTCAGTTACAAACATGAACATGCGTGCAAATGCAGTGAACAAGACACGACACGAATATCCAACAACCAACATATGTCAACACAATCCAATCACAAACCAAACATACAATCAACTCTGTCCACAATCCATCCGACTCCCGAACTCATCGGACTCAATCTGGCATAACCAACCAGTTCACAGATAAAATGAGTTAGTGCAAAAATACATTTAAATCACGAAAGTTCTTTGGAAAAATACTTACAGTGCTATATAATAATTTCTGAATGATCACGGAGCTGCAAGAAGTGGCAACACAGCTGCAGAACAGTGCAAAATGCACTGTGGCCGTGGGTCTCAAATACCCATTTTTGAACGGAGACAATCCAAGACCCGAAATTGATAGGGCAGGGCTTAGAGAGGTCGGTGAAGCTAGTGGTGGTGGTGGTTGGCCTAGGTGGCGGCGCAAAGGGTGGTTTTAGGCAAAAAAATGTCGAAATCGGAGATGGAGATAAATAAGCTTCACCGGTGATAGATCGGAGCTAGGGTTTGGTCCATTGGGTTGCTAGGAGGTCGATGATGAAGTGGTAAAAAAATGGTGGCCGGAGGTGGGGCGACGGCGGCGTTGGAACAAAGAGAAGGTCACGACTTTGGGTGGTTCGTGGAGGCTAACGGCGGCGAGATCGGGGCTATGATTGGTGGGGTGGTGTCGCCGGCCGGTGGGGGAGCTGAAGGGAGGGGCGGTGTGGGCCACGGTGGCGCGACGGCGGTGGGCTGGGTGAGGCGACGCGGACGCACGGGGAGAGAGAGGGAGGCTGTCGCGCGGGAAGGAAAATGCAGAGGAAGAAAAGAAAGAAAGAAAGAGGAAAGAAAAAGAGAGAGAAAAAGAAAAGAAAAAGAAAAGAAAAGGAAAAAAGAAGGATGGAGGGAAAGAAATGAGGTCCAATCCCCACATCTTGAATCACAAAAATGATCCAACGAAAATGATTTCAAAACAGCATCTCAATTAAAATAATTTAAACGTAATGATAAAATAAAAATAAAATATTTAAATCCAACAAGCAATTAATTTAAAATAAAGAACAATTTAAATGTATCACAATAATTAAATATTAAGAAAACATCTCAAATTAATTTTCACAATTTAAAGATCATAAAATAAACCATCTAAAAATATCCGATAATTTTAAAACAAGTGAAAATATTTTTGAATTATTAAAAATAATCCTTCAATAAAAATACACTAAAATACAGGATGTTACAACTAAAAACTACTGAAATAAAAATTCTGCTTTACTACAAAAAATTTGATTAACTAAAATCTGTTTTACTAAAAACTGCTTTCCAAAAAATTGCTTTACTAAAAAATATTTGTTACAAGCTTATAAATATAATTACTATAAAAACTAGAAAAAAATCTGCAATAAACTGCTTTATATGTTATGACTAATGGTCCAATGGATACAACTTACAGAATTTACACATCATACATTAAATAAAGTATTGCAAGTCTGCAACAAATCCTTGTATGTTAAAGGAAATAACTTAGTACTTACACATATACTTTTTAGAGCAGTCACAAGAAACTTAAGAATGAACATCAACAAGCCTACGAGCATATGGAATAAAATAAATTCAAAAGTCTAAATTAGAAATCCAAAAGTCCAACAAATTACAAACCCAATCAATGTAATTTCACAAACCCAATCACAAAACACAATTTCACAAACCCAATCAAAGTAAATTTTGGATTCAAAAAATCCTAATATCACAAATATCATCTATCATAATTTCAAAGTAATTTCACAAACTCAATCACAAAACCCTAATATCACAAACACGATAATAAACACAATCACAAAAAATCCTAAATTTCAGATTCAAAAACCCTAATATCACAAAACTGAAAACCCAATCACAAAAATCTCAATATCACAAAACCCAATCACAAAAACCATAATATCACAAAACCCAATCACAAAAATCCTAGTATGTAATTTCAAAAAAAAAAAACTTACCGTTGAGGGGGCGGACTCGACAGACAGACAAGGGTCGAGAGAGTTGAAAGAAGAGAGAGTGAGAGATGAGAGACTAAGCTGGGGCAGAGAGTCAGAGACGAGAGAGTGAGCGGACGAGAGAGTGAGAGGCGAGAGCACTGAGAGTCTGAGAAGTGAGAGGCAGAAACTTACGAGACAGACGACTTTAGGGTTTAGTTGTAGGGAAAACAACGCCGTTTGGCGTTTCCTATTGAATTAATATTTGATTATTTTCAATGTGTTTTTTTTTTAATGATAATTAAAATTTATATATATTTTTAATACATTTAATAGACTATAGTGATTTAGTATAACTATATATATTTGTAATACATTTAATATACTATAGTCTAATAGTATTAATATTAGCCTATTAGTATAGTTATATATTAGTATTAGTCATAGCGATTAAGTATAACTATATTAGTATAAGTATAACTATAGTCTATATTAAACTATTAGTATCAGTTATAAATATTAAAAGTTTTTACTAAAAGTCTATAACTATTTAACTAATACTATTAGTCTAATATCTACTATAGTTATAGTTATACTAATATAGCTATACTAAATCACTAAAAGTTTATAACTAATACTAATAGGCTAATATTAATACTATTATATAGTCTAATATATTATATAGTCTAATATATTATATAGCTATACTAATATATAAGTCTATAACTATTTAACTAATACTAATAGTTTAATATAAACTATAGTTATACTTATACTAATATAGTTATACTAAATCACTATAACTAATACTAATATATAACTATACTAATAGGCTAATATTAATACCATTATATAGTCTAATATATTATATTACAACATTACTTATAAACTTTTAGTAAAAACTTTTAGTATTAATTATAAGTATAACTATAGTTTATATTAGACTATTAGTATTAGTTATAAACTTATATATTAGTATTAACATTTTATGTTATAATTTATAAATTATAATATGAAATTATTTCATATATGATATATAATTATATATTATATATAAAAATTTCACATATAATTATACATTATATATAAAACTTATAGATATTAATATATAAAAAATATTTTGTATAAAACTTATATATACAAAACTTATTTTTTATATATTTTTTATCAACCGATCCAGTTCGGAAAAATTTAAAATCGGAACCGGCCGGTTTACACATTACAAGAATTGGTCCCGAACCAGACCGGTTCAAAATCGGTAAGTCCGGACCGGTTCTCCGGTTTGAATTTACACCCCTAGCTGCAGGGAATGAGACTCATCGATCTGAAGGCCCCTCGAGTAGTGTCCAGCTTTCAAGTGCCGATCTGCATAGTAGTGTAATGTGCAATGGACCCTTGATCTAATGTGCGGGGAACTCTTGATCTTCTGACATGAAATATATCAATGAACCACCAAAGATATTGTATGGGATAAGGAAATCAAAAAATCATGCCGCATTAATGACATCACTACCTGGGCTATATGCCACATTAATGGCACTATTACCTGGGCTACACGCCGCAGAGCCACGCCGCATTAAAGGACTCTGACACATGGAACAGTACGGAGGATGGAGACTCCATGGGGCAGACACAATCTATCCCTCCAGGCTTATAGTATAAATAGCAGGTCTCAAGTACAATGATACTCTCTCTGATCCTTAGAATCTTCTACTTATTTACAAATTTTCAAGAATACTTACTAACTTTGGTATCGAAGACTCCCCGACCCCGAGACCGCTTTCTCCAAGTTGCCTTCTCCGTTGTCTTTTGCAGGCCCATTTTGAAAGACCTGAGTGGTTGAAGCCTGACCCAAAGGTGTAAGAAACACGACGTTAACAACCATAATTTAGGATTTGTGGCTTTCTGAAAAGCTAAATTGATCAGTTTTTTACTGACCAAGCACCTAATTAGTGGCCGCCAAATTTTAGACAGAAGCTAAAGATAGAATGCACAATTTAATGGGATTCTCAAGTTAGTCATCAAAGTGTCTCGAATCTTTTGTATTAGATAAGTTCTGGTTACCATTTTGTTTATTATTTTGCACTAAGAGCTCTCCACCAATTCATCAACATCACATTTTTCTCTTCGGGGTTATGTTTGGTTGTTAAAGTGATCGCAATCCATCTCAACAAATCATTGATGAGATTCACTATTTTTTCAACTTTTCATAAAAAAGTTAAACCCATCTCAACTTACTCTATACATTCTAACACATGACTCAACCTATTTATATTCAAACATATCTTAATGGGATTTACAAAACACTACTATTCACATATTAATACAGATCATCTAAGATCACATTAATATCCAAACACATTCATAACAAAGTCTTGGTCCATCCAACAAAGCTTTAACCTTATTCATTTTATTAATTAATTCCTTCACCAAAATGAGAAAAAGGCAGCTACAAAAATTGTCCATCCATGCTCATCCCTAATCATCCCCCACCATTTGCTCTGGATTTTGCTAATAGAGTAGTGTTACATGTATTTATAATTTTATATACAATACCAACTTTATTAGTTTCATTTTAAAATTCAAATTTTATTTTAAATTAAATTTCACAATCTTCAATGTATCAAGAACACGTCAGTATATATTGTTATGTAAATAAAAATTATAAGTACGATTGTACGAATAACATTTTTCTTGTCAATCTAAGTCAAACCTGCCATATATATTCAATTTTAACCATCCCATTTCCTAGCCTTGTCCACCATATAAACTGTACCTTAAGGCTTCGTTTGGAACATGAACTAATATCAACTAATCATTATAACTTTTTCAAATCTCAACACAAAATATAATAAACAATTCAACTTTTTCAAATTCTAAAATAATAATAATATTAAAAAATAATATTCTAACTATATTTTATCATCTCAACTCAACTCAACTCAACTCACTTCAACATCCAAACTCACCCTAAGTATATTAATAACAAAAAAGGTAAGCTCAGTTTCTGTAGAAGAAAATAGTTCATGACAACATTCATCATTGAAAACTTTTTACCTTCCAATTTTCCATTATTGCTTATTAATTTTAAGAGTTTTTTTTAAATAATAATTAATCTCAAAATTATTAAGCTTTCTCATTCCAACAAATTGATATAATAATATTAATAACGTAGTTTCTAAATTTGTGCAATTTGAAGAGGATAAAATATCCAGGCTCAAAACTAGGCCTAGCCCACCTGGCCACTACTAGGAGACAAGAGAGAAGCGAAAAATGGAGAACAAGAAAGGACAAGGGATTGAGGGTGTTAGGAGGTAAAGGGTAGGGGTGTCAAGAGAAAGTAGGAAAATGAGAGGTGGTCAGACACGCAAAGCAAAAGTCCATCACCACTATTGAGGTGCACTCGAGAAGAGAGTTAAATAAAAAGTAAGCAACCATACGACTTGGGGACTTCTTCTACTTCAACTTCTTCTTCAACCTCTCGAATGGGAGCCCCAGTGAGGGGTTTTTTTAAGCAAATATATTCAAGATCTCAATTGTATAGTGAGAAATGAGAAACTATGAAAGACTATAAACAATCATATTATAGTGGATTTCTCATCCCTAAACACCTATGGACGTAGACATTATGTCGAACTACGTAAATCTATGTGTCTCAATCTCTTACATTCTTTGCATTTATTTCTATACACCGCCATGAATGTACGCACAGACATTGTAACGTCCCGATCCCGGAGGTTCGGAGAGTTAACTCTTAATACCTAATATCAACTTAAATAACATAATTATAAAATCCAAAAAATTCCATAAAATATTAATCTATTTAATCAATCCAAATATCTAAGTTCCTCCATGGGGACAATAAAGAAATTTCCAATAACATAAATTAGAAATTCTCTAAAAACTCGAAAATATCCTCAACTAATCAAATCAAAATACCCGAAAAATAAATAAGTTTACTAATTACGACTCTCAAATAAGTACTTGTACCCTCAGACACTTATTCCACTACGATCATCACACCTTGCTAAACTTTCTACTTTTGTTCTTCAGCTGAATCATCAAAATTATCTGAAAAATAATTGGAAATAAATAGTGAATTATCAACAACTCAGTAAGTAGATGACATATACTAGTGTGTAAACATGAACATTTACAGAGTTCAGAATGCAGAACAAAAATATTTTCTTCAGAATGAAGAATCAGAATAATATTTTCAAAATGCAACGTCAAAACGTGTTATCAAAAATATCAAAGCGAAAATTTGAAAATATTCATAATAAAAATTCCTTTGGCATAGCATAAACTGAAACATCACATCTTTTCTTATCATATCAGAACAAATACCATGTTTAACCCCCGTGGTAGGGTTGTGCAAACCTCGATAGCTAACCGAGCAGAAACAGAATGTGAATCTTCCCCTTATTCATTCTCGGAGCCCCGAGTGTGCACATAGGAAAAACCACGCAGAAAACCACGTTGTTTCCAAAGTGGGTGCGCTAGAAACAGAAAAGTTGGTACCAACCCAAACAGAGGCCACAATTTTACACCCGTGGTGAGGTCAGAACGGAACAGAAACAGAAACAGAATGTTATGACAGAGGTTTTCAGAAATCACATCAGATCATATCAGAGTACAGAAAATCTTCAGAACAGAACAAAATCATATTACAACATAATTTATGCACAAATTTCATATTCGCTCTCTTTTTCAAAGTTCATAAACAAAATGTCAAAAATAAGCTCATGTCTACACCAGTCATGACAGAAAATACTTTATTTTTAAATAGAATCTCATGAGTAATGCAAAACGAATAACTGAGGTAGTTCAAATTTATTTTCATAACCAAATATGTATATTTTTCAAAAATCAACCTCAGCTCATTTGATTTTAATGCAAAGTCTAGCATAGGAACCCCACTTACCTGAACTTCTTAGCTTTTTCGGAATTCCTTAAAAAATGTCGAACAACAATTATTCATCACTTATAAAATAATCATGTAATTCTCATAAATTTTCAATTAATCACGTATTTCGATATTTAATCCTAAACTTCTAAAATAACCTATTTAATTCCTCAAAACCTAAAATTATAACTCATCACTTTCTAAAATCATCAACATTGATTTAATAACTTTGACCAAAACATTTAAAAGTCAGACCTATTTATTATTGAAAACGAACTATAAAGTTTAATACTGGATAATATAATTATCCCAAAATATTTTAAAATAAACCATAACTATTTTTCAAATAGACTAAACCATATCTAAAGTGTAAAAATAACATTACACCAATATTGTTTACTCTAAAAATAAAACTTTACTTAATAACATGTTAAAATACTTAAGTGATTTTCTGTAATCATAATTAAAATATTCAAAATAAAATTTCACACTTACCGTAAAAATAATATGCTACCATTAGTACAAGTTGGAAATCCTATTTATTTTCTGCAAAATTTCTTATACCCCCCACATAAACCATGTAAAAACAGATTTAATATAAACAAAAATTTCAAATTGAAACCATCCAATAATAAGGGTAAAACTGTAATTCCATATCCAAATACTATGCAAAATCTAAGTTTACATAGACTTTAAAGAAAACACTTCATGCAATCTCAGTGCAACAGTCAGCGAGGACAGGGGGCGAGGTACTCACTGCGAAGGGAGGAGCTGTGTGCAATGCGGCGAAGAAGGTCACGGTGGTGAGTCACTGAGAAAGAGAGAATCACGATGGGAGTGTATGGCGTGCGGAAGGGGAGAGAGCTCACCGTGGGACAGCGAGAAGGCATGCGACTGGTCGGGAGCTACGTGCGGTGGCTTCCGTCGTGTAACGTGGCTGAAAAATCGAGGGGCACAGGGAGAGGGAGAGGCCAGCGGAGGAGCTCAATAGAACGGCTTGAGCAAAGACTGCTTTGTTTCGAGAGTGAGAAAACAGAGTATGGTGGTTAGCTTTCTGTGGCGATGAGGATGGCCTGAATCGTGGTGCGCTGTTTGCAAGGAGGAGTTGCTGTTTGTGAGTTCATGTGGCAGGGCAGTGGCGTCACAGAGAATCAAACCGTGTTGCGTTACAGGCTTGGCCAATGATTGGGGTGTTGCACGGCTGCGCTGAGGGAAAGGTCTCACAGTGAGGAGAATAAGTGACTATGGTGAGGCTTTGGGCCCTGGGTGATGGTCATTTATGGTGGAGGTTTATGGTGGCAAAGTTGATGAGCAAGAGTCGAGAATGCGGAGAGGCAGTGAACGAGAGAGAGTTATGCGTGGATTGTGTCGATTTCGTATGGGGGCAGTGGAAGTTCTGGGCGGTGCACGGTGGAAATGGGTTGTGCTGCAGAGGAGCCGTGGTTGTTGTTTGTGTGGGGAGGAGTGGCTAGCGGCGGCAGCAAACGTAACAAAGGCGTTCTCTATGCATGGCTAAAGTGCACGTATATATATGATGCGAAAACCCTAGAGCTAACCAAAAAAAGACGAGAATGTGCATGAGAGACATGCATGCGGATGGGAAAAGTGTCGTGCGGGTGAGGAAAATGCTAGCTCATAAACCGAATGGTTTTTTTCCTCCAAGATTTAAACAAACGGCCAAGATCTCCAAATAAAAAAAATACTACTCGATCCATAACATAAAAAAAAAAAAAAAAAAAAAAAAAAAAAAAAAAAAAAACCTAAATTATCAAGCTAAAAAAAAAAAAAATCCATAGTCCAACCATAAAATTTCTAGGCCCTGGTGTTACAGACACCGTATGGCCGCACCGAACCAATGCAGGGGGGGCACTAGACCACACCGATAAAGGTCCAAATCAATAAAGCGGGCCAGGAATGACTCTTTTCCCCTTCTGGCCTTTTATACGATTTTTTACGCATCAATAGTTAGAGCCATTTATAGGATATGATTCACTTTCTACGCTGGAGGTGGGAGAATGATGATTTTCTGGTGCATCAAAAAATCTTTGAATGAATAAATGAACTCCTCCAGAGTCCAGACAAGTACTCTCAACTTTTCTACTTTTATTTTTATTAACAACATCATCACAAAAATCGAGCGAGTCAACTCTTCCTCGTCCATGTAGTTGATAATACTATACACTTAAGTACTTACACATGACACTTGCAGCTCAAGTGACTGGGCCACACATCTTCCCGACTCAGGGGGTGTAGTTTATACACGGGACACATACACATAGCACATGTGCTGGCGGGCAAATAATGTGCACTTAAATGCATAGTACCATGAAAAACACTGTGCTCCTACATGTACAGTAACCAGGCACATACACTAGCGGGCAAAAACTATTGACTTAAGTGCACAGTAACACACAAAACACTGTGCACCTACATGCACAGTACCTAGGCATATGCACAAATGGGCACTGTGCACTGCCGGCTACACATGCACGTCCCGACTGTGCATGGCATGCACAGTGCCATGGACAGTGCGAGTGCTCACCGTGGTACTAACAGGAGGCTTTCCGCGGGCTTGGAGTCCTTGCCGATGGCCACCACTTGGGCCACCGGCATTCTCTGCCACGACCGCAGTGGTCACCTGCAATGAAGGTCGTGCATGGCGGGCAACAGCTAGATGTTACCCCCACGCAAACGAGAGGCTCACAATAGCCACCCGTGAGCCCGTCAGACCCTCCAACTGCCAGAGGTTTTTGTTCCCGACCGGACATCTCCCATGAACGGGGAGCATGCCGAGCATGGTACTATGTTGTGTTCGCTGTGGCTAGAAACGTGAGCCTCTCGGCTGTTAACCTTAAGCCTGTTAACACTGTCGGTGGCCACCATGTGGCTTGACAACATGTTTTGTCTTGGTCGGAACGTCACCAATCGATGGGGACGTGCATGCCATGTGCTATAGGAGGCAACGGGTGCATGACGCCGTGCACCTGTCGGCGATTTCAATCGTCGGTGGTATGCTTCGCAGACCAAACAACTCGGTCACCCACCAAGTTGTGGGCAACCACCCATTGGTTTGAGGTCTTGCTCGGTCACCTCTTTGGCTCGAGACCTTGCTTGGCCACACAATGCATGGTGAGCGCCTACTCTTCTCGGCCAGCACATGCACCTTGCTCGGCCCCAAAGTGCATGGTGAGCGCCCATTCGTCTCGGCCATCACATGCACAACGATGTGATCCCTGGCCATGAGCGGCTACGTGCACCATGCTCAGCCTCACAGTGGCAGGCTCTCACTTTTCTTAGCCATCACATGCACGACCACGTGATCCTCTGCCACACACAGCTATGTGCACCTTGCTCGGCCTCACAATGGCGGGCATCCACTCTGCTCAACCACCCCGCAGGTTGCTCGACCATAGACAATACGGATGGGAACGTCCTGACCAACCCAACAAGCTCGCCCAACATCTTGCCCAGAGTTTGCTAGCCTAAGCTTGCCAACACAACATGCTAGGACAGAATTTGCTAGCCCAAGTTTGCTCGGGCATGAAGCCTCTTGCTCCAACTACTCAAGCAACAAATGGGAAGCTACAATGCCCCTCGCTAATCAGTTGCATTCGGCACAAAGAAATTCACTCAGCAGTAGAGAGAGAGAGAGAGAGAGAGGAAAAGAAGAAGAAGCGGCAACCAGTTGCGGGCAGTTTCGTTCAAGCAAAAACTAACTGGAGCAACTAAAACTCCCCGGTTTGTTTTTCTAGAAAATTGTGTGGATTTTGGTCATGCTAACAAAACTGCTTCCTGTGGTGCGGAACACCAGCTACGTAGCCCCGCCCGGGCACTGCCCAAACATTCCAATATAACTTTGTTGGGACAAATTGTTTGGCACTAATGCGCATGAGGGCACGATCACCTCACTCGGCAAGCAACTTCCCGACAGCTAACAACCAATGTTTAAGCATGTGCCACGCATGTGGAACGTGCATCACGTATGAGCCACACACGGTACATGTAATGAGAAACAAGGAACAACCCTGCCTCCAGCGCACGTTGCATGGCCCATGCAATATGTTCTACCAACTTGCTCGCTCAGCATGCTCCACCAACTTGCTCTTCTAAGTCTGCTCTGTCGATTTCAATCAAGCAATAATTGACTATAGCAACTAAAACTCTCTGAATAAATTATCTGGCATCGCAAGCACCCGAATCTTCTTCGTCGCCGAAACATGACAACCCACAGACCTCATCGACACATCTTCAACCTTCGCCGCACTCCGGTAGAGCAATTCAGCACAGACAAGCATCTCTGTAGGCCAAGCCGAGTCACTTGACTTGCTGCAACACAATGGTTGAACACAAGTCCCTCGACTTATCGACCTTCGCGCCAGCCAAGCCAAGTCTTTTGATTCACCACGATGCATTGGTTAGGCTAGAGCCCCAAGGCTCGCCCACACGACCAATTGGACACAAGTTCCTTGACTTGTCGATCTTCGTGTCACCTCACCACGATACATGACCAGTCGGGCATAAGTCTTGACTTGCCGACCTTTGTGCCGCCAAGTCGAGTCCTTAGACTCGTCGCGAAGTTTAGGCCAGGCACTAGTCCTAGGACTTGCCTATATGGTCACTCGAACACAAGTCTCTTGACTTGCCGACCTTCGCACTACAAGTCAAGTCTCTTGACTCACCACGAAGTCAGGCCGGACACCAGTCCCAGGACTTACCTAGATGGCCCCTTGGACACAAGTCCCTTGACTTGCTATCCTTCGTGCTACAAGCCGAGTCCCTTGATTTGCCGTGAAGTTTAGGCCGAACACTAGTCCTAGGACTTGCCCAGACGGCCATTCAAACACAAGTCCCTTGACTTGCCGACCTTCACGTTGATACGAGTCCCTAGAGTAGCGCCAAGTGTCACACTCGAGCTATAATCGCTGCCAGCGGGTTACCTCTGAGAACGAGCCTTCAGAGTTAACGGGCCTCCGAGCTCAATCACCTTGCGCGGGTTACCTCCGGGAATGAGCCTTCGGAGTTAACGGACCTCCGAGCTCCACAACCACCTTGCACAGGTTGCCTTTGAGAACGAGTCGACGGGCTATAGAACTGCCTAAGGTTGGAGCCAGGGGTTCGACGGGCCCTCTCGCCACTTTGCATGGGTTACTTCACACAAATTCTAACATTAAGGCCTCGTTTGTTTTTACAATTCTTCTTAACTCATCTAATCTAATCTAATCATTACAATTTTTTTAAATTTCTACACAAAATAAAATAAATAATTTAACTTTTTGAAATCTCAAAATAAAAATAATATTAAAAAAATATATTCTAACAAGATTTTATTCAACTTTTAACTTTAATCACAACTCATCTCATCTCATTTGCGAAAATAAACGAGATGTAATAGTAAATCGAAAACAAAAATATCGGATGAACGTACACTTTTCAATAATGACAGATATACATATAAACTCACCGTCGGACTAAGCATCTTACGCGGCCGAGTACACCTTCAGCCACATCCGAGCTCTGCACTTGCATCTTATGCGGTTGAGTGCACCTCCGACCACGTCCGAGCTTCATGGTCGAATATGCCTCCCGCTACGTCATCTTACACGGTTGAGTGCACCTCCCGCCTAATCACACCTTTGAAAGCGTTTATCGCTTAACACAAGCGGGATGGAAAACCAAGGACACGCTTCCGAAGTTTATTTTCTTATGGATTTCTGCAAACAACCTCTATTGCATATTTTATCTTAAAAATTCTCAAGGTCTTTGTTGATACAAATTGACCTTAAGAATCACAGGGAACTGAAGAGGATAAAATATCCAGGCCCAGCCCACCAGGCCACCACTAGGAGACAAGAGAGAAGCGGGAAATGGGGAACAAAAATGGACAAGGGAGTGAAGGTGTCAGGATGTGAAGGGGGGATGTCAGAAAGTAGGAAAAAAGAGAGGTTGCAAGACACGTAAAGTGAACGTCTTTCACCACTACCGAGGCGCACGCGAGAAGAGGGTCAGATCAAAAGCAAGCAGCCAGACGACTTAGGGACTTCTTCTTCAACCTCTCGAAGGGGAGCTCTAGCGATGGGGTCTTCTCCAGCAAATATATTCAAGATCTCTATTGTACAGTAAGAAATGAGAGGCTATGAGAGACTGTAAACAAGCATATTATATTAGATTTCTACTCCCTAAACACCCGTGGATGTAGACATTATGCCGAACCACGTAAATCTCTGTATCTCAATCTCTTACTTTTCCTGCATTTGTTTCCTATACACAGTCATATATGTATGCACCGACACCATACGGTTGCACCTAACCACTTTCGGGACACCAGACCACACCAATCGAGACTCGAATCAACACAGAAGATCATGAATGACTTGTTCTCCCCTTCTGACATGTTGTGCATTTTTTACCCATCAACACAATTAATAAAATAATAAATCTCGTTGATCAAATCAGAGAAGTTTGATGCGTTCACAGTACACAAGTTGCACTACGATTCCATAATTGACCAATAGCATGTCAACACTACAACTACAAAAGCTTTTTCTCAGTAAATAGAATAGGGAATAATGATAGATTACTACTTTATTACTATTCATTTACTACTCTTTTGTATTTGATCTTGTTTTAATTTTTTATTTTACTTAATGATTAAGGAAGTGAGTATTAGTAAAGTTATATATTTTTTAATTTTTTCTTAATAATTAAGAATGTTAAAAAGATATTTAAAAAAATAATAAAAAAAATAAAAAAATTTGAAATACATTTAGATAGTAGACGATAGTAATACGATAATAAGCCTAGACATAGGCTTATAAGGAGACAATCATATGCGGGACCATTATAAGGAGACAAGTTCAATCTCATGTGAGCTGATCTGTCAGTCAGCACCCCCACTCGACTCGATAAACCAATCATTCCCTAACACGTATCTTAAAAACCCGTACATAATTCGACCCGGTATTACTGGCACTGCAGTCAAGCCTGGCTAACTCGACTCAGCCTTATATACCCCCAAATTAATAATTTTCTTTATTATAAAAAAAACAATGATTTCTAATAATCTATTTATAAAACATATGTTTTATCATTAAAATATACAAATTATTTTTAATGAAATTTATTTATTTTTTAAAAATTTACTTAAAACTTGTGCAATTTAATTTAATTTTTTAATAACAAAGGTGTCCGGACCAGCTTGCAATTTAAATTTTATCCAACATTACTTTATCAAAATTAATAAATAGTACACGGATATTTTTCTTTTAAGAATATCCGTAGAACTTATAAGGATTAGCCATTGACATGAAATTTAACAGTTTAGAATTAAAAAATATAATATATTTAATTAGAGTACTTGACATGAATAATAGAATTAAACGTCTAACTCATTTTATTAAATTAAAGATAATTCATATTTAACACGACAATCGGACCGATTGGAGGAAAGGACAGCGTTTGATATGATGTGTGAGAGAGAACCCCTGTAATAATGATGATTATTAAAAAAGGAAACCGGAAGTCATGGTATTTTCATTTCAATTAAAGTGGCCGCAAGCTGGACAAAGGCACCTCGGCCCCTTTATCCTGCGCGATCATCTCCGCTTATCCTGCGCACCCTTCGCCAGCTTCGGAGCTGAGATCTCCCAGTTTACACACACACACACGTAGTGATTCGAGCAGCTATTGCCTTAACTTTGACTTCAGGTACGGATCGGTCTCTGTACTCTCGAGAAATCTTGGCTTCGTTAGTCCATACGAGTCCGTCTATGAGTAATTTCGACTTTGAATTGGTAGTTGAAAGGATTCTGACTAATAAATACAATATAAGTTCTTCTTTGTGAAACATGCAATTGATCTACACCCTTTCTTTGAAAAAATGTTTTCGACGTATCTTTGTCCCTGCTTATTTAGTTCTGATTGTTGGTGCTGATTGGTCTTGATCTGCAGAATCTTTGTGTATGATAGCTGAAGTGGATTGATTGGATGCTATAATATGGAAAATTTCGAATGGTCATATAAAGTGAAATTATTCGAACCATAATGTGCAAGTTTGCGACTAAATTGTGGTATTAAAGTGACTATATAAGGGACAGCAGAAGCCCACGTGTGTCAACTTTGAGGTGGATATGTTTTATGTTGAATAAAAATTCCCGTATCACTAAACCTATGAGAAAAGGAAGGCTGAATTCTGTTATTTGCATGCCCTTACGAAAAGATTCTATGTGATTGTCTGCTATATGAGAGAAAATAAAGGATCTATGACATTAGTCTTGTTATTTACGAGAATGGATTAGTTTGATTTGATTGGGAGTCCTAAGATTGTAGCTAAGTCACTGATATGGTAAGTTGGTAACATTAGTATGATGAGAAGTCATAAGATCATATTTACTCTCAGGAAGATATTTCTTAAATTTCCGTTTTCCTATAGTTCAGTTGCTCAATAGAACCTGCATATGGGTTCATATCCTTCGTGTTTTCATTGACTTAACCTTAAAAAATGAAGGAAGTGAAATGTTTACAGTGCATTTCTTTTTAATAAATTATTTACTCATATACAAAGGAAAATGAAAGGAAGCAAAATGAAGAGATTTTCCCATTACTATTACTTTTTTCTTTTTCCTGAAAGCCAATCCTGTTAGTTGAAGGAAAATACCAAGGTCCTAAGTATGGAGTATTAAGAACATAATATAAATAATTAAATATACCTCTTCCCATATCCTTAAGCTTTTGATACAAAGTGGTGGTTTCATAGGGTATCAAAAGAGGTCCTAAGTTCGAATCTGAATATACACTATCACATTTAATTAAATATTTCATGTGTTGGGCCCACTTACTGAGGGGGGAGTTTGGCCCACATATGAGGGTGAGTGTTAAGAATATAATACAAATAATTAAATATACATTTTCCCATCAACTTACGCTTTTAGGACTAGTAGTGGTTTCACATGGAGTATACTTGTGTAACTAGGAGAACGAATCGGTGATCTCGATCATCACTTACGATATTGCAAATCTGTCAATTAAACCATAATAAAAACTTCATTGCATATTCTTTGAAGAGATTGATGTATTCATCATTTTAATTGAATTTTTCAACTGTTTTGGAGATGGCTCATTTGTATGCTGATCAACTTCTCATGAAGCACTTTTGCCGGTCTGTTCTATTTATCATCTTCTAGTCATCTTGAGTTGTTTCTCTGTTTATTTAAGCTGGTACTTTTGGATTAGAGAGGAGTACACTTAAGGGAAGGAGTCATGAGCTGCTTTAGTTGTTGTCAAGAAGATGATGTCCATAAAGCTGCTGAAAGCGGAGGTCCATACCCGGTGAAAACTTCAGCAGGTAATTCTGCCAGCCAAGCCAGAGTTATTGCATCAGGACTATATCAATTCAAGTAACTTTGTAATGAATTACTGGATCTATACAATCACTATCTGAATTGATATATTCTAAAATGCACCGGCCGGATTGGTTGGAGACTTGGGTTTTAAGCTGTATGTGTTTATACAGCTTAAATCCATTTTCTGAGACATGCATGCTTCATTCTTATAATGATTCTTTGTAATAATAAAGATTTGTAAAAATAAAAGGTACCGATAAAAAAAAATAATGATTCTTTGTTGCTTTTATTTTTCTTTTGGTATTTCGATTTTGTTTTATTTGCATGTGTTTTCCCAATTACTGATTTTGTCACTGTAATCTGAACTGAATTTTATCCCGCAGGAAATGATGGAGGCTATCATACATCAGACACTGCACCCAAGGGTGCACAAACTGTGAAAGTCCAGCCCATCGAAGTTCCTGCCATACCAGTGGATGAACTAAAGGAAATTACAGAGAACTTTGGTACAGGTGCTTTAATTGGAGAGGGCTCTTATGGAAGAGTATATCATGGGGTTCTTCAAAGTGGGCAGCCTGCAGCAATCAAGAAGTTAGATGCCAGCAAACAACCCGATGAGGAATTTTTAGCCCAGGTTTAGGCAATTGTATTACTATCTTTGCTGTGTCGATAAATTGGGTTAAGCTTTGTGTTAATCAATGTTCCACTTTACAGGTTTCTATGGTTTCAAGGCTGAAGCATGAAAATTTTGTCCAGTTGCTTGGTTACTGCATTGATGGGAATTCTCGCATTCTTGCCTATGAGTTTGCATCTAATGGATCTCTTCATGATATTCTACATGGTATGTAAAATTGAATTGCAATTGTAAGAGGTTAAAAACCTTTATCACGTGTTTACCTATAAAAAAAAAAACCTTTATCATATGTTTATTGTTTTTAGCTGCATTATCTTAGTTTATGCATTGGCTTACATCTTATGCTGAAATAAGGAAATTTCTTATGTAATTTAGAGCCATTTCTCAAAGATGCAATGAGTATAACTGAGAGCTGAAATATTTGCAGTTTCTAAGTAGAATTAAGAGTTGTCATTTTTTTTTTTGGTAGGGAGGAAGGGGGTTAAAGGAGCACAACCTGGTCCTGTTCTTTCATGGGTACAACGTGTTAAAATAGCTGTAGGGGCTGCAAAAGGGCTCGAGTACTTGCATGAAAAGAGCAATCCTCATATCATCCATCGTGACATCAAGTCCAGCAATGTACTGATCTTTGATGATGATGTTGCAAAGATTGCGGACTTTGATTTGTCAAATCAAGCTCCTGATATGGCTGCACGTCTTCATTCAACACGTGTTCTAGGAACCTTTGGTTATCATGCACCAGAGTAAGCAATTTATGGTTGCATCATGTGTGTTTTCCATTTCCCTTTCTTTTTTGTTTGATATATGATATATGATCACGAGTGAAGCTAATCTTTGTTAACTTTGCATGAAATTGGCTGCCAAAGATTTCATGGAACAACCGTGATATGCATTGCTTATGTAACTCATTTAGTGTTTCTTTTGGTTTATGAGATATTTCCTGACAAGAAATGAATCCTCGGAATTTTTACCGAGGCCAATCCAACATCAAAAAGGGTTGCAAGTGCTTCATTTTCCTCTCTTGCAATTAATTTGGGCATTAGCTGAAACTACTTAAATATTTCTATATTAAAGCTTGGTGTGAGATTTCATTTGGTTTTTTTCAAATGGCATGATGAGACTGCATTCCTTGAGCTCCATCCATTTATCATTCTGTACTTGTGGTTGGCAGGTATGCCATGACTGGACAACTGAATGCTAAGAGTGATGTTTACAGCTTTGGTGTTGTCCTGCTTGAACTTTTGACAGGGAGAAAACCTGTTGATCATACCTTACCACGTGGACAGCAGAGTTTAGTAACATGGGTACCGGATTGCACTACTCTTTTCTTACATCTAGCTCCTCTGCTTTGTTTTCATTCATTTTAGGAAATATATATATATATATATATATATATATATATATATATTGTCCATGTACCGAACCTGAATTCAGGATGGTTTTGAAATTTTTTAGGCTACACCAAAACTTAGCGAAGACAAGGTTAGGCAGTGTGTTGATACAAGACTTAACGGAGATTTTCCTCCCAAGGCAGTTGCAAAGGTACTTACTTTGGCCCCTCCCCTTTTTCAGTTAAAGAATCAGCATTTGTTTTCTAACTCACAGTTAAGGTAGAACTCAGAACAAGAGTATGCAGTTGGCACGTAATATAAAGAAAATGGAAAGCAAATTATCTATCGCTTCAAAGTTCAAACCCTTACTTGGCCCTAAACTCTCATCTCAATCCCATTGTTTGTCTTGCTTTACAGATGGCTGCTGTTGCTGCATTGTGTGTGCAATATGAAGCTGACTTCCGGCCGAACATGAGCATTGTAGTCAAAGCCCTCCAGCCACTGTTACATACTCGGCCTGGACCCGCTGGTGAAACACCAAGCTTGTGATTTCTCTCTCTCTCTCTCATGTGGGTATAAAAATATTAGAAAGATTGTTTGAGAAGGTGGTGGTAAATTGTTTGAAGAAGGTTCCATTTGCTTCCATCATTTACAGTATCAATTTGTTCATAATTTTGGGCTGGGCGCTGCAGGTCGGGGGTCTTTCCTTTCATCTGGATTATGGAATTACTCTTAAATGATAATAGAGAAAATCTATTTATAGGTTTTATTTTTTGCACATCCAACACACCGTTTTTAAAAAATTATTTGTATTTTATTTTTTTAAAGTTATAATGAATCCTACTATAATAAGTT
Organism: Juglans microcarpa x Juglans regia; assembly: GCF_004785595.1. Taxonomy (NCBI): domain Eukaryota; kingdom Viridiplantae; phylum Streptophyta; class Magnoliopsida; order Fagales; family Juglandaceae; genus Juglans; species Juglans microcarpa x Juglans regia. The sequence continues at coordinate 25,019,051 of NC_054600.1, forward strand.
CTGTTAATAAGCCGTGTTAAAATTATTTTTTTTAAAGTTAACAAGTTATGTGTAGTAAAACTATCACAATATTTTGGGCTATATCTCCTCCTCCCTCTCTAAGATGGAGATGACAAGACCTTGACTCGTGCTTTATAACAAAAATCTGTGGTTATGGAAAGCCTTAGTTCACAAAAGATTACTAATCCATTACGCAAAACAACTCGATGAATTTCGATAGGGAAAAAAATTGTTGTGCCCCCAATATTTGGCATGGTTCTGAGAAATAAAATTTTATGTTCTTTTCCTCTCATTTTCTCATTCTTCTTAAAGGAATGGATGAGGAAACTCTAAAATTATTATAAAAAAAAAAAAAAAAAACCTACTCAATTTTTTATCCAAATCTAAAGGGCTTCATGTGCAAAAATAGTTAAATGAAGTGATTTTTTTTAAAAAATTATTGCACATTAAATATACAGCAAATAATAGTAGTCTTATTTCTATCTATTTTTATTTCTTCATCTTAAGGCCATATTTGGATAGTAAGGTGATTTTAAATGATCTGTAAATAATAGTAAAAAAATGATGTAAAAGTAATGATAAAATATTAAATAATAATAAAAAGTAATAAAAAATAATAAAAAGTAGATAAAAAAATAAAAAAATATTAAATAATAATAGAGTGGTCTCTACTAACCAAACAGAGACTAGACTCGAATTCAGACAACAAGAAGAAATCCTTAAACCACGGTGCGAAAATGGTAAAAGATTATCCAAACAACAAACGCTGCAATGGACAGGCAAGGACGTGAACGGGCTGTTAAATAACATAATAATTCATTTTATGATTGATTTACATGAGGCCTCAATCACATGTCCTTGCCATTACAAGTGGGAGATGGAAACCAATGGATCATATGGATTGTACAGTACCCACTCTTCCGTGGTGATTTTTATGAAAGGAAATTCATTAATTGATGTGACACATGTTGACAAATGGAAGCAAATGGATGTGACTCCTAACTGAAGAAGAGAGCTCCGTAATTTTCCTTCCTGATTTTCTCGGCAAATATGTTAATTATTTAACATGTTATTATATTAATAAATATATTAAAAGATAATAAATGAGATAACAAATTCAAGATAAAGAATCTTTCTCGCAATTAATATTACGGCAAATCTAATGCTACATTTTTCATTGTCAATTATTTTATTTCAAGTGTTAAAAAATAAACATATAAAATAAGTTATAAAATATAATATTTAAATTTTAAATAAAAATTATATATCTATCTCTTAAAATCCGAAAGATGTTGTTTATCCGATAAATAAGATTAAACTTAGATCGAATTAAGATCAATTTAATTTAGATTAATTTTAAACTGAGTTTAATTTTTAAACACCTAATTCTCAGATTACTAAATTCATTTAAATTCAAAATCTCTTTATACGTAAGATACACAATATTTTTTAATTCATCATTTTTTTATATATGAGACTCACAATCTTTTTCAATTTTTCATAAATATATTTAAACTCATCTTAATATTTAAACATATCTAAACTCATCTTAGATAAATTTATAAAACTTATTACAATATCTCAATTCACTATTATTCATAAAAAATTAAACTCATCTCAACTCAACTTCTCTTGAGCAGCCTTCTCAATTCAGATACTGAGATACGGCTACGGATCATTATGTCACGGTAAGTATCTTTGATTAACGTAAACGACATCGTTTTGAGTTATTGCCAGTTATTAAGGACCATGGACAATAGTGGTTATAGAGAAAATTACAGAAAAAGAAAAAAGCTGAATAAAATCGCGGATTTCTCGTCCCTCCGGATCTCTCCGACTTCCATTTTGGCCTCGAGCTCCAAAAACCCTATCACACGGGAAAAAAAATAACGTTGTATGACTCTCAATCTCCATTTCAGTCTCTAGGATCTTCTCTCTCTCTCTCTCTCTGTGTCTCTCTCTCTCGGTGATCTCCGTCATTGTTTCTTTCGAATCAGATTCGCAGTTGTGAATGAGTAAACTATTTCTTAGTTGTTTTTTTATTCATTATTCACATTCAATTCCTTGCTACGACAAAAATTTCGTTTAGTAGTAAATGCTTTATAGTTTTGGCGAATAATTAGCGATTTTATTCTATGTTATCTTTGTTAAATTAATAATTATTTATTTTTTCTATAACAATAATGGTGTTCAGTCTATAATGGTGTTAGCTTTTTAATTTTGGAAACACTTAGAAATTTTATTCCATTTATTAATTGTTCCATGTCGAGGATAATGGGGTTCTAACGGGCATCTGGATCTGTGCGGTTTAGTTGAAATTGTTATTTGCTACAAGCACTGTCAGTATAATATGTCCTAGTTATAGATAAATGTCTTGTTGATATTCATATTCTAACCGTATTGTTCGATTGCTTTGAATAAAACTCTGAACAAGTGTTTTGCAAAATTTCCTTGCTTTTTAATAGTTAAAGAAAGATCTTGCGGTTGCCAGTCATGCTGGACTGATGATTTAATGATCACCTACGGCATGCTTTTGTCAGTTTAGAGATGTAAGCGTTGAAATCTCAGTGATAGCATTGGTTTTGATAATTGGCATGTTGGTAATCGTTGGTGAACAGGGGAAATCTCGTCTTCAACAACAATAGTTGCACCGGTCTATATGGGGGAAATATGTGCGGCATAGCCTAATTTTTCATTTGGAAAGCTTGTATTCTTTGATGCCGCTTGGAAAGCAAAGAGTCTTTTTTGAAGGGTATTTGTAGGACTCGTATTCCAGGCATGATGGTCAGCAAGCAGCATCTGTTGACCTATATATACCTTCTAGTTTACATAGTGCTTTCATCCGGAGTTATTTTGTACAACAAGGTGAGGCATTCCTGATATGTCTGTCACATTATCCAGGGTTATTTGTTGGCTCTTTTTTTTTTCTTTTATCATTTGGTTCTCATTTCCCAACTGCTAGATTAGATAATTACTATTAACTCCTTCTCATTCATGCAGTGGGTCCTCTCGACCAAGTACTTCAATTTTCCGTATCCAATAACCCTCACTATGATTCATATGGGATTTTCTGGCGCGGTTGCATTTTTTCTCATCCGCATTTTCAAGGTAGGAGTCTGTTCAAACTTGTGATGCCTTTGCTCTCTTCTATCTTCTCATCACTGGTTTCCTACCATCCACCTAAAGATGTAAATTTTATGAAGGGACATGAAGCGATAAAATGAAGATTAAGCTCTACTGTTCCAACTTTTTGAAATGTTTTTTTACTAGGTCTCATCCCATTTCATTTCTTACTTTCTTATTCCCTCTTTGATTTCTTCTTTGTGCCATGGCATAGCTTCTATGTCCTGCATTCTTTTCCTTTATACAAATCTATTTTGGCCAAACAGTTTGATATTTTTAATTGGTGCGTAATTGGTGCAGGTTGTTGCTCCTATTAAAATGACGTTCAAAATGTAAGCTAGTCATATGAACTTTTTGGTTTTTGTGTCATCAAAACCTTTTGCTTTTCAGTAATGTCCTGGCTTTGCAGATATGCAACATGTGTCGTTCCTATAAGTACGTTCTTTGCATCAAGTTTATGGTAAGCAACTTATATTGTAGAATTAGACTGCTGGTTTGAAATTGAATCCAGTAATTGTTTCCCATAAGGCACGAGCTTATGCACACATGCTATTCTCTGACATAGCTGGGGACAATTCCAGGATACGATCTTGAGGCTTTTGTTAATTTATTTTATTTAGACAAGAAACAATAATTTTGGGCATGTTAGCCAGTTGTTTTACTATTGTCCTACGTGCACCTGTGAAATTAAGAACTAATTTAAGCTGGTCCAACTATGAATAATACTATCAAGTTCTCCTGGATTGCAAGGATACTTGTTGTAGTGCTTCATGTGAGTTTTTTCATTATTATGTAGAAAGCAGTCTCATATTCATGTTCATCAGTTTTAGTTAGTAGATATCAATACTTTTTGTTGGAAAAGGACTTCTGAATTCATTTTTAGGGTCCTAGTCTGGCTGGGATTAAGGCTTAGTTGAATTGATTTTAGTGTTAACAATGATCTTTGACATTTTACCTACTGTGGGGTCAGAAATGTATCTTCTTTCCATATCGTTTTAAAATCCTGTTGCACATGGAAATAATTGGGCTGAACATCTTCATGATTAGATTATTTTTGTGCAAGTAATTTTTGTTACTTGAAGACAATTGATTATAATTGCTAGTAAGCTGTCTTAGATCATTCCTGCTAAGTTTTAAGCAGTTCTTCTGTTAACTTTGATCTGTTTAGGTGTTCATAATTTGAATACTTGCTTTTGCATTGTTATGTTGATTTGTCTTCACTAATAATGTCTCATGTGTAACTTATGTTTAACATATCCATAATGGCATGTATTTATCGTTAATTCATATATTCCCAGTATTCTTATATAAAAAATTCAGATTCCAAGTACTAAATGCATTTTCTGTGTCTATACAGGTTTGGCAACACTGCTTACCTGTACATTTCTGTGGCCTTCATCCAAATGCTTAAAGCCCTGAGTATGTTAATATTATGTGTTTGTATATCATTGGCATGCCTTGTAAACTACTGAATGGCTAAACGCTGCTTAAAATCTGGATTTCACAGTGCCAGTGGCGACATTCCTGACGGCAGTTGTCTGTGGCACAGACAAATTAAGGTGTGACGTGTTCTTGAACATGCTGCTGGTCAGTGTTGGAGTCGTCATTTCCTCATATGGGGAAATTCATTTTAACGTGCTGGGTACAGCTTATCAAGTTATGGGGATGTTTGGTGAGGCTCTCAGGCTGGTCTTAACACAAGTTCTTCTTCAAAAGAAGGGCTTAACATTAAATCCTATCACCAGCCTATATTACATAGCACCTTGCAGGTATCTTATTCTCACATATCTGGAACCTTTAAATAGGAGTTCTATTTATGAGTTTAAGATGTTGATTCAAGCACGAATGGTGCTTATATGGTGTTCTGGTCTTTAAATAGCTCAACCTTGTTAGGAGCTAAAGCCCCGCTAACTGGAGGATTCATCAATCCTTTTTCGCAATTCATTCAATTTAAAGCCATATTATTTTATCTTACATCCCTGGCAATCATGCACCTCCTAACTGCTTTTATAGTTTTATGTCATTTTTGCCCTTCCTGGGCCTTTTTTTATTCTTAAACTCAGATCACTCATATGCATCCCTGTATATGCAGGTCTTTATTAACCATTACTCTGAATTGTTATCTGGTGGCTCTTGACCTTTATTTATTTATTTATTTATTTTTATCACTTACTGATATTTATTTATTGCTATTATATTGAAAATGACGGGATTCAGCAATTTATTCGTGGCACTCCCTTGGATTGTGCTATCATCATGCATTGTCCTTTGGCTTGCATGTATTTATTTGAACTTTGAGGAAAGTCCAATCCAGCAACTACATCATGGAAAAGAATATTTTAGGAGTCTCTGAAAAAAAAAATTAAACTTGCTGTGGATATGCTTCCAGATAAATCAATTGACATGCAATGTGGGGGACAATTTTAAATTATTTATGCTGTTTGCATAAATTACTGATTCTCAGCCTCTTTCACGTGCAGCTTTGTCTTTTTGTTTGTTCCTTGGTATTTTCTGGAGAAGCCTGTAATGGAAGTTTCACAGATTCAGTTCAATTTTTGGATATTCTTCTCAAACGCACTTTGTGCTCTAGCTTTGAACTTCTCAATTTTCTTAGTAATTGGAAGAACCGGAGCTGTAACTATCCGTGTTGCGGGAGTTTTGAAAGACTGGATACTCATTGCCCTTTCAACTGCTCTATTTCCCGAGTCTATTATCACTAGCCTCAATATAATTGGTTATGCAATAGGTACATTGTTGGTTTGCTATTAGTTTCAACTGTTAAAACTTTCTAGTTGGTACGACCTACTGAACTACTTCCATCTTGCTGCAGCTCTCTGTGGTGTCATCGTGTATAACTACTTGAAGGTCAGAGATGCTCGTACATCTCAACTTTCTCCCGAGAGTCTCCCAGACAGTGTGATAAAGGTCAATATTCTATGCCATTCTTGTAATATTTTAGGTTGAGACTTATCAAAAAAATATTTTAGGTTGAGTGATCTCATATTCTTTCCTAATTTATGACTTATTCCTAGGAATTCTATAAAGTTTTCCCCGACATTTGATGATACTTTGCAAGAACCATTACGATGATGACCGTCTTAGAAAACTAATGTCTGCCATGGCGAGTGACCTCCCATCTTATTTCCGTATGAAGGTTATTGCCCAGGAGCAAGCACATAATCTTAAGATTGCTACCTCCAACTAAACATCCACTTTATAACTCTGGCTATCTGATTGAACTGATTTTACATCGTCAAGTTTTGTTAAAAGAGGAAGATTAAGCAGTGGAACCACGGTTCTTTTATGTTTTGGTTAAAGGAAAGATGTAAAAATTATCTAGTGCCAAGCAGTTTCTTGAATGGTTGGTTGTACAATTCAAGTTATTATCTAGTTCTATTCGTTTTGTCTCCTCCGAACATTGCAGGAGTTGAAGATGGAGAAGAAGACATCTGATGTATATGTCCCCAACGGCGAGGCGAACAACAACAGTGGTGGAAGGATTGGTTCTCTTCCTGACTCAGATGTGGATGAAGAAGCTTCTTTGATTCCTCACTCGAGGGTGTCTCATCTTGGGAGAAGCCAGCTTAGTAGCCATACATCCTAGAAGCAGAGAAAGAATTGCAAGAAAGTAGCCAGTCAAAGTACCACCAAGTCCTCCTTTTCTTCAATGTGGAAATTATATATTTTTCACGGAACATCTTTTATATACGAGTGTATACTGATTTATTGTAAAGATTCTGTTTGTTTCATCCAAGACCCTAATGTGGTAGAGGAGAAAAATTATAAATATAGAAGGATATAAATAATACTTTTTTAAACAAATCTAATGAGTTATATAATTAATTTTTTTATATTAATAAAATAAATTATTTAAAATACATCACATCAATTAATAGAATTATTTTCTCTCTACTACTTTCGGTACTACAAAAAGAGATGCAGGCTGATCTGTCGTAAAAGATGCTCCATATGTCCTGTTGCTAGGGCAAGTCGAACGGCATGTCTTTCAAAAAAAAAGAAGAAAAGTTATCTACACGTAAGCGGGCTTATAGGCCCGTCGGAACTATTACACGTGGGCCCCTTCCGTAGAATATGGTTCTAATTTGCCCGCACCACACCCCAGCGACTCAGAAAATTAGTTTACACAGACCTAGAGAGAAAGGAGAGAGAGGGGAAGAGAGAAGAGGAGGCGGCTCTGCCTTTCCTATTATAGAGAAAGAAAGAAGAAGACACAAAGACAGAAAGTAAGAAGTGATATATGCTTTCTTGAGCCGCTATCTAGCTTGCGCCGAGAATGGTCGGAGATGTGAACGGAAGCGGAGCCAGCGCAACGACGTCTTCTTCGTCGGCGTTGGCGGAAACGCAGTACGTTGGAGCGAAGACGTCCGTGTGGTGGGACATAGAGAACTGCCAGGTTCCCAAGAGCTGCGATCCGCACTCGATCGCTCAGAATATCAGCTCTGCGCTCATTAAGATGAACTACTGTGGCCCCATCTCCATATCCGCCTATTGCGACACCACCCGCATCCCCCCCTCTGTCCAGCACGCGCTCTCCAGCACCGGCATCGCCCTCAACCACGTCCCTACCGGTATTCTTCCCTCCGCCCTTAACCCTGGTCTATTTCTACGTATGAGTTCTTCCACGATTCTGATTTTGATTGTGGGAGAATATATTCTTTCTAATCATTAAAGATCTCGATTTTCTTGTGAGCTGTTTGCGTTTCTTTCATCGTTTTTTCATTTCTTCGGATTGATTTCTGTACTAAGCATTTGGTTTCTTTCCCCCCTTTTGAGTTTAAAATTAACTACGTGCGCGTGATTTATTTGGCACCTATTATGCAAGTCTTTAGCATTTCTGCCACTTTGTTATCGATTCATGTAACTATGTATGTCATGGCTTAGCTTTTAACTCAACTAGTTTATCCTAAAATCTCGTTTTACGTTCGATTATAGTTTTATTGATAATTCTTGAAATTGTACTTCCGTTTCATTTTGGCGGTGAACCCTGATGTTGCAAATTAGGGTTAGGATTGTTTGTTCTGCCATGGTGCTCTTTAATATTTTCATCGATTTTTCATTTTCTCTGTTGATTTGAATTTTCTATACATGTGCGTGTGCTCAATTAAGGTTAGAGTCATAGATGATTATTTATTATTCGTTATGTAACTACTAACTTGATTAGCAGGCGTTGATTTGTTTTCGAATATTTGTAATTGTTGCAAATTCACATGGATCATCTGTTCCCTTTGGCTGTTTCTTTGCATTTCTTTTCTTTTTTATTAAGTCAGTGAATTTTCTTTCCTAACTCTTGCAAACCTATTGTTATATATTTCCCCATTTGACGGACTATAATCTATGATTGTGAGATCTTTGCATGTGTATTTGTTTATGTTGACACGTTATGGTATGCAACAGGTGTAAAAGATGCAAGTGATAAGAAGATTTTAGTTGATATGCTGTTCTGGGCAGTGGACAACCCTGCTCCTGCAAACTTCATGCTAATTTCTGGTGACAGGGATTTCTCTAATGCACTCCATCAACTACGCATGAGGAGATATAATATTCTTCTAGCGCAACCTCATAAAGCATCTGCACCTCTCATTGCTGCGGCAAAAACTGTATGGCTCTGGACCAGCCTCTCTGCTGGAGGATCCCCACTTTCGAGTGGTGAGTCATCACAGATTGCTAATGGTCACCATACCTCCTCGAATCATGAAACGTTGCAATACCAAGTTTCTGAACCTGTTCAATTAAGCCAACCTAGTATGTTCGTCAATTCTGAAAATTTTTCTTCGGGAAATCAAAGGCCTTCCAGTGGTGGGAGGGTTGGTGATATAAAAAATAAAGGAAAATCTAGCCGAAAAACCGTAAATCAGCCAAACATACCCAGGGCCTCAAGCGTGCCAGTGTCGATTCAAGAGAGTAGAAACAACAATTATCCTTACCAACCAGATTATACAGAAGCAAAGCAGTTAAAGAAAGCCCCACATGAATTCTTTGGTAGCAGTGAGCCTGTAGTCCCTGCAAGTCGGTCTACACCAAATTTCTTTCCTGGCAGTTCTGACACTTCAGGGAGTAATGGCAATAATTTCTTAGGAAATCCACAAAATCAATATCCTCATTCTTTGAGGCCAAACAATCCCCATATGCAACCTTCTTTTGGACCGGAGAATTCGCATCATCCAAATTCTCATGTTCATGGTTTTCGCCCAATTCGACCTAATGGCCCCGGATATTTTCCAGCTCCACATATGAATATGCCTGATTTGGGTAGGCTAAATATCCCTGAATACCCCAGCTATGTTCAAAACCCTCCTAATGGCCAGCACAGAAGTGGAGAAGAATTAAGGCCTAACTCTACTGAATCTCCATATTCAGCACGTATAAATGCACAACAAAAAAGCCATAGCCTGCAGGGTGGCCAGGCATTTCATCACGATGCTATGAACAACCGGTTTCCTCATGGTTCTGGATATTCCCCACCTGTATCCTCTCCAATGAATGCTGTTCCTAGCAATGGTGGCTGGGGATCTCGAGGACATTCACCACCTTCTGACTATGTGCAAGGCCTTATTGGTGTCATCCTACTTGCATTAAACACCCTGAAAATCGAAAAAATTATGCCTACTGAAGCAAACATAACTGATTGCATACGCTATGGAGATCTGAAACATCGTGATACTGATGTAAAGAAGGCCTTGGATTACGCAATTGAGCAAAATATGGTAGTGAAACAGAACCTAGGTGCAGTGCAGCTGTATGTTGGTAAAAATGGAAGATTATGGAAGTGTGTGAACCCTATAGGTGGTAATCCTATGCACTACTCAAAATCAACATGGGATGGCATACAGAAGTTTCTTACTTCCTCAGCTGGCAGATCAAAGATGATGGCTTCTCAATGCAGGTAGAGAGAGGTGTTTGATAATTCTTTTGCTACTTTGTTTTCCTCGATTAGTGAATTTTAACTTCTAAACTATTTGATTTATGAAGATATGAAGCAGCTTTGACCTTAAGGAAAGAATGCTTAGAAGAGCATACTTTGGGTGATGTACTCCAGATCTTGAATATGGTCATTTCCGTGAAGAGATGGATTATTCATCATCACTCGGGATGGCAACCGATTAACATTATTCTTGCAGAGACTTAAACTGATATAGCTATCGAAACTGGTCCTTGATCAATATAAGATCAGTTTTGGCACCAAAATAGTGGCGCCTTAAGATGGTTAGAGGTATCGTCATTAAGTTGGACCTGATGACTGGAGGAACACTGGTCACTTTTGAAAGTAAGTAGGGCTCTGCTATTTGTTTCACAGCTTTATTTGCTGGAAGTAGCTGGCATCTATAGAATGAAAACTCTCTTTGGGTAAGGTCACCTACTAGACTGCTCAATTTCCTACAGCCTGGCGGCTATAAGATGCTCTATGTGCCCTAGTTTTTTATTTTTTTTAAAAGCTTTGCACCCAAATTACTGGGTCTATTCCTTAATTAGAGATACTACTTCCTAGGTCTTGTTTCGTAAAGGTGTAGTATTTTGAGAGAAATGCATCAGGGAAGAGTCTTGATCTTTTTAAACCAAAAAAAAAAGAAAAAAAAAAAAAAAAAAAGAAACTTGTAAGCAAATTTCGTAGCCGTGGATATATGATATTTGTATTATAGCCAGCATAATTATGTTATGCTGGTTTGTTGTGGTATAAGGGCCTTTGATACAAGTTTTATTGAAGACGTGCCATAGTTCTGTTGAAGGGTTTTGAGATGACCGTGACCACATGGAGGAGTTTAGTGGTTCATTTAAAAGACTACAGAAAAGTTCAAAGCGAAAGAGATGAAGCAACTCCATAGACATCAAAGAAAGTATACAAGGTATGGATGGTGACTCGTGTTGGTCTTTGAAGTGTGAGAAGAGAGCATTGCTTTTACTCTTATTACAGGTAAATAAAAAAGAAGGGAGCATTGTTTATGCAGACAGAGCATATGCATATGTCAAATATTTCTGGATGCCTTGTAGGAAAGTACAGCTGGAGCTTTCTGCGTGTTCTACCTTGAAATTGTTTATATCAATTATCTTGCTGGTAGAGGAAAAATCTGGGAATAACAGTGATGCCATCTATGGCTCTATCCTATTGGAAGTGTGTGTACTTTTCTTTTTTTGTCCTTTTAAGTTCCTGTTCGTGTTGTATTTGGCTAAACAAGTTGGCTTCGACCCTGGACGGAATTTATGTGGGTATGCTTGCTTGTTCTTTTTTTTCAGTAAAGTTCCCTTTTAAGGGATTGTTTTAGCTCAAATTTGGGAGTACAGGCTAGCTGACTTGCTTTCGGAATGAAATATCTGGGGACTCGAAACTCAATTATGATATCAGAAAAGCCAATATTTCTTCAGGAAAAAGCAATATGATATAATCGCTCTCTCTCTCTCTCTCTCTCTCTCTCTCATTTGTGTGTCCGCTTTGAAGAAGAAGAAGAAGAAGAAGAACCGAAGTTTGTGCAGGCCAAGACGGCAATTGGTCAATGTTGTCAAGTTTTGAAAGTTAGACGAGGTCGTCGCTGGACTGCATTTGATGTGCGAGTTGGTACTACTCATGTACTTCTAATCATATTAACGTGTTTATGAGTGGTATTCACGCTGCTTGTTGGATAACAAGAAGTGGGTAAGAGAGACGGAGGCGAGAATCAAGGCTGTTTATAATTTCTCTGACTAATTCAGCCGTAGTCCAAACGCATGTTGATATTCCCGCGTCAGCGTGGACGGACTCTCAAACCAACCCCTTCACCAACTTAAAACGAGTGGCTGAACTCGATTGTTTCACCCAACCCATTTTCTTCCCTTTTTTTTTTTTTTTTTTATGGTTTTTAAGGTTTTTGGAAAATAACTTTGGAATAGATAAGAGAAAGATGGGCCCGCAGGTGTGTAGGTATTGCAATTGACACTAATAATTTATTTATGAGATGTCATTTCTGTGGGTCATCAAACTGCGTATTGTAATTTGCTATACACAGATAATTGCAACTATTTTAATGCATTCAAGTACGGTGATGGACCTAAAAATTATGAATATTAGCACAACCATAGAGAAGTGGGCGCGTGTCCTAAGGCGGCGGCCTTTGCCTTCGTGACATGGGATTAGCATATTCTGAAGTTGCTTAATCCCCAAATAATGAAAACATTTGTTCAGATACCAATCCGGCAGTCTAATTCACCACCGCCTACTCATCATCTAACTTTGGTTTGATGGAGAGCTTTTTCTTTTTCTTTTTTTGGTGCTTTGTCCTTTTGTCTTTTGCTTGCTTTTTGATTAGCTTTGCAGACAGAATATGCCACCTGTTTTCAGATTCTCGTGAACATTGAGCAAATTGCAAAAATAAACTTCAGTGGACAACTTGCCAGCTAGCTTCTCAGTTGCAAATTATGACTTCATACTTTTAACTTCTCCAATTGCCTGAATCCAGAATTCAAGGAGTGATTTCTTGATGAAAATCCAAATAGGACAGAGGAAGGAGGGGTGGGAGGCTGGCAGCACACGATTGTATACGAGCGCTTAGTTTTAGAGTAATGTTAAATATAATTTTGAATTGTATAAATATTATATATATATATTTTTTAAAAAAATAAGTTTATTATTAAAAAATTAATTATGTACATATTATATTTATTTATTTTTTTAAAAAAATACACAATACTTACACACTCTATAATTATAAATATCATTGTTCAATGCCTTGCCGTTTCTTTTCTTATTATTTTTCATTACATAATAAAGTTAAAGCTTTAAGAGTAATACTATACCTACCGAAAATTTGTCCTGAATGGGTCTTCTGAAAAGTACATTTCATCTTTTTATTTTCATTCTTTTATGTATTTTTTTTAATCATCAATAAACATTTTTTAAAAAAATAAAAAATTCAAAATATCATTAAAAAAACACTTTCTTGATCATTAAGTAAAAAAAAAAAGAAAAAAAAATGGCTTCTGGACACACTTTCAGGAATATTTTCTACGGTTTCATTTGCATTCAAAACTTACCTTAATTCATCTCATTTCATCATTACAATTTTTTTAAATTTAAAAAAAAAAATATAATAAACAATTCAACTTTTTCAAATCTCAAAATAATTTTTTTAAATTTTCACATAAAATATAATAAACAATTTAACTTTTATTTTACTATTCATAAATCATTTTAACTCATCTTAACTTATATCTTAATCCAAACCACTCAATTTTTAAACATTACCAAAGTACTATGGAATCAGATCTCTATCGATACTGTTTTAACAACGTGGGTCAGTCTGCATTTTGACTTCTGACCACCAATTGAGTTCATATAAATAAGATTTTGGGTAAGCAAATGAAGCAACGCGAGTCAGTCTGCATTTTGACTTCTGATTTAGGTGAGCAAATGAAGTAAAGTTACAGAGAGAAAAACGAAGAAGATCAGAAAAAGGCAACGTTGAAAACACGAGCCAAACTCAAACCAACGATTGAAAACGTCCACGATTATTTTCAATAATTGTCAGTGAATGCATAATATCTGTCCTCATTTATAGGTAAAGGAGGTCAACGAGGTCAGAGACAGCATGAAAACATAATAAATCAATAATACCAATTAATTTAGACAATAAACTAAATATAGTATAAAATAAGTCATATATTATCATATATATATTAAAAAAATAATTCTATATACAACTGTGAAATATGTAAACGTCGCGTAATTATTTTAAAAAAGAGTGAGATTTATTATTAAAATTAATTTTTTTCATGTGAGCTCTATATTTTATTTATTTTTTTCAAAACGATTATGTAGCAGTTGTATAATTCACAGTTGCAAATATCTTTTCTCATAAGTATGGTAAAATTTTAACATTCTCAAAACTCAAGATGATGATGAAGAAGCCATCTTGAGTTTGAAAAATAAGATCAAGTTGACGGCCATGTGGATGAGACTTGAGGATCTGACTGACGAGTGATGACCCAACAGAAGGAGTCTAAACAAGATATATTTGAGAGAAATTATGTATTCTTTGTATTTGATATCTGTATATATAGATACAACTGTACAATGTAATGTTAGATACAAGATTGTAACGGAAAATACAAGATTTTAGGAATTGTAAAGTTGTACAATAGTTACAAGAAATCAAGCATTTAATCACTGCAGCTGGAGATCATGCAATCGAAGGTGTTAATATGTCCAAATCTAATTTTTGTCCATTATCACTTATACACCCCCGCAAGATGGACGTGCCATTGAGGACTCCAATCTTGGACCTGAGTGAAGCAAATCTTGCTTTTGGAATCGCTTTTGTTAGAAGGTTGGTTTTATTTTTTTAAAGGTCAGCAAGTTGATCATGGATTGAAACGTGATTAACATCAAGCAAAACTTTGTTGACATAATCTCGGACAAAATGAAGGTCAATTGCAATGTGCTTTTCACCCTGGAATGCATTACTGGGTTTAGGCTAAGTTGAGTTGCCTTGATATTATCACATAATATGAAGGGAGTTTTGGAGAGAGGGAAGTGAAGCCCGAACAACAAGGATTTGAGCCACGCAATTTCTAATGTTGTAGTTGCAAGTGCTCGATACTCAACTTCAGTTGATGAATATGCAATGGCTCGTTGCTTGCGAGTGCTCTATGAGATTAATTTATCACCTAGGAAAATGAGATAAGCTGGGGAGCTTGATTGGTCATCATAATTTCTTGCCCAATCAGCGGTAGAGTAAGCTTGGAGTATTGATGCACTCGTGTGATTGAGTTGAAGGCCATGATGAATGGTGTGTTTGAGGTAGCGAAGAATGCGTTTGGTTGCAGTCCAATGAGTAGCTATTGATTGGTGCATGAACTGAGCTAATTTTTTGACTAAGAAAGCGATGTTCGGTCAAGTGAATGATAGATATTGGAGTGCACCAATGACCTTTCTGTATTCGGTAGCATAAGTAGGATCGGTGTCATCTTGAAGCTTGAGAGTATTACTTGTGCTTTGAGGTGTTTGGACATCTTTGGCACTATCCATCTTAATCCGATCAAGGAGGCTACGTATGTACTGATGTTGGCTGAGGAACATTCCAGTAGACGTTGGGATTATATCTATACAAAAAAAAAAAAAAATGAACTTGTCCCGAGTCTTTAAGAGAAAAACGTTTGTTGAGGTTTGTAATGATCTAATGGACAAGAGAAGTGATGCGGCCAGTGATAAGGAGATCATCAACATAGACCAAGAAGTACATAGTATAGCCACCTGCATGATAAATAAATAGCGAGGAGTCCGATTTGGACTGCGTGAAATTCAAATCAAGTAGAGCACCTTTGAGCTTATAGTACCATGCACGTGGGGCTTGTTTTAAGCCATAGATGGATCTCTTCAACCTGCAAACATAATTAGAAAAATTTGTGTCAACAAATCCATGGGGCTGCGCCATGAATACGTTTTCCTCAAGTGTTCCATGTAGGAAAGCGTTGTTAACGTCAAGTTGGCGAATGAGCCAGCGATGCATAAGAGTAATTGAGAGAATTGTTCGAATAGTAGTGGGCTTGACAATGGGACTGAAAGTTTCTTTATAATCAATGCCCGGTCTTTGATGGAAGCCTTTTGCAACAAGGCGAACTTTGTATCTATCGATACTTCCATCATGTTTCCTCTTGATCCGGAAGACCCGCTTACACCCAATTAAATTTTGAGAAGCTTGAGAGAGAACTAAGTCTCATGTACCATGCTTAACCAATGCTGTGAACTCTTGTGACATGGCTTGGCGCCATTGAGGATGCTTTAGTGCTTGAGTGACGCAAGTTGATTCAAGTATTTTGGGAAGAGAGTGTTTGGTGACAAGGTACATGTGTTTAGGCTTGTGAATATTGTTCATGGATCTAGTTGTCATCTTATGAGGAGGTGAAGGTTCGGGTGTAGCAATTGTAATGGATTGATTGGTGCATGCTTCAGAGGTTGATTGTAAAGGTTGTGAAGGAGAAAGAGATAGTATACTTGAGGATGGATGTGGCAAAATTGGTAGTGCAGGGGAGTGATGTTCTTCAGGTAATGTGAGAGATGGAGGCACTTGCTTAACTGGTGGAACATGTGGGATAGGGCCAAAGAAATCCACTGCAGTCGATGTTTGTTTGTTGCTGCCTGAAGTTAGTTGAAGCTGTTTATCTCCTGAGTTTGAGAGAGAGGGAAATGTGTGTTCGTCAAACACGACATGACGGGAAAGATAGAGATGATGGGTCTTGATATCGAGACACTTGTAAGCACTTTGAGTTAAAGAGTAGCCAAGAAAGACACATCAAGAGGATTTGGGATCAAGTTTGCTTTTGTTATATGGTTTGAGCCATGGATAACATAGACACCCAAACATGCGGCACTTGAGATAATTTGGTGGGCGATGAGTGAGAGATTCAAAGGGAGTTTTGCCATGTAAGAGATGAGGTGAATTTATGAACAGAGATAAGATTGCGATGAATGGAAGGAATGCAAAAAAGGTCTATAAGAGCAAATGTTTTGGAAGGTGTGGTGAGATTGGTTGAACCAACGCGTGTGACATTCAAACCTGTGCTGTCCCCAATGAAAAACTCGTCAGGTTCTTCATACTCAGAGTGCATAGACATGTTTTAGAGTTCAGATGTGATATTATGAGATGCGCCTGAGTCAAGCATCCAATGGTTGGTTTCAAGTTGAGGCATGATTGTGCAATTTGCTTGTGCCAATACGGGACGAAGCTTGCGGCATTCTGTTATAGTGTGGCCATTGAAGCCACCACAAAAGTGACAAGTCTTTCCTAATTGGCGGCCTCTTTGAACAGAATCAATAGAGGAGTTGTCATTGGGCTTGGACTGAAAAGGGCCACCAGAATTTGTAGGTCGAGAGTATGTTTGTTTCTTGTCATTCTTTTGAGAGGAGTGATTATTGTACTTGCGTTGAGAGACGTTAGCTATAATAATAGTAGAATTGGAAGCATGTTCTAGATGTTTCAAATAGTGCTCATGGCCAAGGAGTTCTTCAAATGTAAGAGAGGTTGCACGAGTGCGAATTGGTGCAACAATCTCACGATACTCCAAGCCAAGACCATTAAGAATGTATAGCATGAGATCGTCGTTTGTCATAGGTGTATCGATGAGTGCTAACTCATCTGCGATGCTCTTCACAGAGTGAAGATATTTTGTGATGGACCGAGACCCACGTTGAAGGAGAGTGAGGTCCTCCTTAAGTTGCATAACTCGAGTGCGAGAGCGACTAGCATAGAGTCGTGTGAGAGTCTTCCATGCTTCCATGGATGTCTCAGCAGTAGCAATATGAGAGACAACACCATCAGAAACACTAGCAAGAATGGCGTCGAGTAGGAGCTTGTCCTGTCGTATCCAATGTGAGTATGCAATCTTGACAGCGGCCTGTTCAGTAGTGGAGACACCACTGAGAAAAAGGCATGGTAGGTTGCCATCAAGATAGCCCATAAGGTCATAACCAATGAGTAGAGATTCGAATTGACACCGCCAAGCAGGAAATTGGTAGGTATCAGCTTGTGGGGAAGCTGGGCAACAATGTTTACAGCAACAAGAGGCATAGTGCTTTGAGGATTAGAGGAAACAGAGATATTATTGACAGCCATAGTAGTAAGGAGGATCGGCTCATTGGAGCTTTGCAGTCTCTGATACCATAAACAAGATATATTTGGGAGAAATTATGTATTCTTTGTATTTGATATTTGTATATATAGCTACAAGTGTGGCTGTAGAATGTAATGATGTTAGATACAAGATTATAACGGAAAATAAAAGATTTTAGGAATTGTAAAGCTGTATAACAATTACAAGAAATCAAGCATTTAATCACTGCAGTTGGAGATCACATAATCGAAGGTGTCAATCTTTCTAAATCTAATTTTTGTGCATTATCACTTATAGTCTCTATGGCGCATGGCGTAAATAAAACGATAATAGAAGTAGTGTAGGGCGTGGAAGCAAATTGATGTACGGGATTGATGATAAAAAGGAGGGTAGCGATCCATTAAGTACGCAAGAAGCCTATGGAAGATGTGAGGTGAATGGAAAAAAATACCAAATAATACATTAAATATGAGACTCATCTCTAATTGAATGAAAAAAAAAAAAAAAAAAAAAACGTACTTACGAGAAATACTAGGAAATCAATGTAGGCAAAACGATGTATGAGATTGATAATGAAAAGGAGGGCAGAGATCCGTTAAGTGCATAGGAAACCTCTGGAGGATGTGGGGTGAACGAAAATGAACACAAAATAATATGTTAAATATGAGACTTATCACGAAAGGAACAAAAATGTTGCGAGAGACATTAGGAAATCGATAACCCTAATTCTATGCTATAAAATAAAATATAATAGAAAATAAGATAAAGAAGGGAGAATGAGAGAGAATTTGAGGTCTACATCTTTGAGGCCAATATTATATAAAGCATAAAAATACAATAAATTAATGATAGTAATGATATTAATTGATTTACATAATAAACTAAATAAGATAGGTAATAAGTTATATTGCCGTACATATATATGCCCTAAAATATTAAGAATATAATATTCTGTATAAGTATGGTAATATTTTGAGAGATTAAAAAAAATTGTGAGAAGGATAATATTCCTACTTTTGCTTTTAATAAGCCCTCATGACAAGCAAATAAGAGAGAAAATATATATAAAACCCTTGAATCCCTCGATCTGAAATAATATTTTCCTATGCAGAAAATGATTATGATCCTCACCTTGCATGCATGCATGTTCAATCACCTTTCTTTTCTTCATTCGCATTCGCATCCCTTCATCTCCATATAATTTCTCAATTTCAATATTGTAGAGTATCTTCAAAACACGACCAAGGAATAAAAAATCTTTACTGAACTACTGAAGATCTAAAATATTCAAACCAGAACCGAAGGTCATGAAAGTACATATATAGCAGTACCCCATCTTCTTGCAAATTAAGCTTGTACGTTTCTCTGTCTCAGGCCGCCTCCACGTACAACCCGGTCATCGATCGATCTAGTATGCTTTCCGCCATGGCAGAGTATTAGAAGAGATCCTGCATGTCGTTGTTGCCATCATGCACCTATACGAGACATTAATATGGAACTGCATAAATCCCTATGACCATGAATTTTTGCCTTATAAAAGGTTTAATCTAGAGTACTACGCATGAGATAGCGTCCAGTTGGCGGAAACAAAATCAGGAATTTGACATGATAATCAGGATGGTCGGACAATATATATTAATAGTTTTGACCTTTTCCGAATGGTATTGTTGGGGGAAGCTAAGATATTCGTTAGAAATGTTAAGGAATATTGAGATTAATTATGGAAGGTTAGGATTGTAAATGAACTAGCTAGTCTGTTCGATAGTCCGTTTGATATGCATCCTGTTAAATTTGAATCGAATTCGACTTGTGAAAAAAAAACTGGATCGTGAAAGCATATATCCGCTCGATTAGTAAATAACACATACCCGACTAAATTTATATTATTATTATGGATAAACATCAACTAGCTAGGTTACATATTAATTATTTATAGATTTTTAAAATTTTCTAATTCAATAGAAGTTCTACTTGTTAGTTGTGAAAAAATCTATTAAATTTTTATTTTTATTATTTATTTATCTAATTTATTAATTATTAGGTTTTATTCAAATAGAGCTTGTCTATTTGAAACGTATACAAATCATTACTCTTATGAATGCATTAACCCAATTTTGAGGAAGTTTTCTTTGATTTATGATGAAATAAGATTAAACTCATGAGCTTATTTTAGAAGGTTAAAATAAATTGACAAGATCCCTTTTTTTTCACCTCTGAGACACCAGTAATGGGCCAAGCCAATCATTTCTCAAGAATAAATCTTGTTTGGATTCAGAAATGAGATGAGATGATAGATGAGTTGAAATAATTTATGAATAGTAGTAAAATTTATGAATAATAATAAGATGAGTTGAAATCACCACCTCTCAATCCAAACTGGAGGGTTTAATACTACTACTTGCCACTTGATCTAAGATTTACATGCAATTTTGATAACCATGCTATGATATGGAGAACATCTCTCGAAAATTATTTAGTGCCAATGATTGATTTTGATTGAAAAGTTTAATTTTGTTTATTTGTTGCGGTACATGTCACATTTTAAGCTTTATCTACTTGTAATTACCATTTTTCATTTTTTTTTTCCTCAAAGTCGGAAATGGGCTGATCGATAGCTTTTGAGCCACTTTCAATATTGACATGTGCCCGCCCATTTACAATACTCCCAAACCATCGATCGTCAAGTAAGGCCCATCCGTGTAAGACTCGCAATATTATTGCAAGAAACTTACAAGAATGCTCGGCCGAAGATTTTCGAAGATGTCTCCCGCCTACCTCATTTTCATCCGTGCACGAACTTTTTAAGGGTTGAATTGGATTTATAGATGAGATAAGACGGTTTTAAATAAAAAATAAAAGTTAAAAAAATATTATTAAATTATTATTTTTAGATTTAAAAAGCTGAATTGGAATTTTAAAAAGTAAAATTATTTATTATATTTTATATATGAATTTAAAAAAAATTGTAATAATGAGATGAGATAAAATAATTTCTGAGTCCAAACGGGCTTAACGTGGAATGAAAATGATTTATATATTTTAAAGTGTATAAATTCTGTATAATCTATTTTTAAAAAAATATGCATGGCAAGCCTGATCAGTTAGATTACATGAAAAACTAGCTAGCTATTTATTTAGTTTTTATGGATAGAGATTTGATGATGATGATCAGTATGTACCCCGCGGCGGGCCCTATTGATTATTAATTGTTAATTTTTGATTATTGTTCACGAACTAACTCCTGTGTCAACGCAGAGCCATCAAATTAAACCAGCCAAATTAATGAAACCTATTCCTGCTATGAATTAATTAATTAATATATTATTGCATGCATGCGTGGAAAGTTATTTAATTATGATATATAATTAATGGGTGTTAATTTGAACTCGATCGATCGATCATGTCTAATTTAATTACCTATATTTAGCATTGTTTGTCCTTGGCCACACATTACAACTCATCCACCCAAACGTACCGGTCAACAATCCAATTAAACTAGTTTATTAACAACGTACGTACGACTTCCATGCATGCAGCCTTAAAAAATAACACAAACTACGTACGTACGTACTAGGTATATTTCACCCTAATTTAAGAAACTTCAACTCCTATAAAAGCCTTCCATGCGCTTCCCTATCTTCCTCAACCAAAGCTACTCTCTTTCTAAAATATCTAAAATTACAAGTAGTTCTCTCCGACCCGCCTCGCCTATTGAATCCCATTCGCGTTGGCGGGGGAAGCTGGGACTGGGATTGTATTCTGCTTTGATTCGGGGTGAGATATACACCCAGTGAATCAAGGAAAAAAAAAAAAAAAAAAAAAAAAAGGACAAGATCTAAGATCACGATGTTAGGGAAAATCGTTGTTTCGGTTTTTTTCTGTTATTCTTATCGTCGGTGTGGCTATTGCTGTTGTGGCTGTCGTTCACAACAATGGCAGCAAAAAGGCGGGCGAGAACCTGTCTCCATCAATGAAGGCCGTCACTGAGATCTGCGCAAAGACAGATTACAAGGAAGCTTGCCAGAAGAGCCTTAGCTCTGCGGCAGAGAAAGGAAATACCGACCCTAAGGAATTCCTCAAGGCTGCGATCGAATCAACCATCAACGAGGTGGCCAAGGCGTCCAACTTCTCCGATAAACTCGTTCAGAACATGTCTGGCGCCAACCCCAGGGTGAAAATGTCAGCCGAAGATTGCAAGGACTTGTTACAATTTGCCGTCGACGAGCTCCAGGCCTCATTCTCTTCTGTCGGAGACGCCAACATGCACACCGTGAATGACCGGAGTGCTGACCTTAAGAACTGGTTGAGCGCTGTCATCTCGTACCAGCAAACCTGCCTTGATGGGCTCGAAGAGGCACCCGAATACCATAGCCTCATGAAACAGAACCTCCAAGATGCCTCTGCACTCACCAGCAACGCTCTCGCGATCGTTTCCGAGCTCGCCGATATCCTTAAGGCCCTTGGTTTGGAGTTTAACATCAAGCCCAGTGGTCGTCGACTCCTTAGCCAGGACGGGTATCCATCATGGTTCTCCGCCTCGGACCGCAAGCTTTTGGCTTCGCACAACAATGGTGGTGTCGTACCCAACGCTGTTGTGGCCAAGGATGGTAGCGGGCACTTCAAGACCATTGCTGAAGCACTCGCCGCTTACCCCAAGAACCAGAGGGGCCGGTATGTCATTTATGTTAAGGCCGGAGTCTATAACGAGTACATCACCGTGGAAAAGAATCAAAAGAACATCTTCATGTATGGTGATGGACCCAGAAAGACCATTGTCACTGGCCGTAAGAGCAACCGCGATGGATTCTCCACCTTCAAGACTGCCACTTTCTGTATGTTCCATCTACCCTTTAATTGGACTGACTTTAATGAAAATCACTATTTTTAGTTTGCATGATATTCATGACTATTGTTTGTGCATGCAGCGGCCATTGGAGAGGGGTTTCTTTGCAAGTCGATGGGATTCCAAAACACCGCCGGTCCTGAGGGACACCAAGCTGTGGCTCTCCGCGTCCAATCTGATATGTCCGCCTTCTTCAATGTCAGAGTGGATGGTTACCAAGACTCGTTGTACGTCCAGGCACACAGACAATTCTATCGCAACTGCGTCATTTCCGGCACAGTTGACTTCATCTTCGGTGACTCTTCTACCGTGATCCAGAACTCCTTGATCATCGTGAGGAAGCCCATGGACAACCAACAAAACACAGTGACAGCACAAGGCAGAGCCGACAGGCGTGAGACCACAGGGTTGGTGATCCACAACTGCAGGATCGTCCCAGAGCAGAAGTTGTTCCCAACAAGGTTCAAGACCCCAACATACTTGGGCAGGCCATGGAAGGAGTACGCTAGGACTGTAATCATGGAGTCAACATTGGGAGACTTTGTCCAGCCAGTAGGGTATTTGCCATGGGCAGGAAACTTTGCTCTCGACACCTGTAGCTATCTCGAGTACGGGAACCGTGGCCCCGGCGCTAAGACCAACAGGAGGGTCAGGTGGAAGAATGTTAGAGTCATGGGAAGGAATGAGGCTCTTCAATACACTGTTGCTCCTTTTATCCAAGGGAACTTATGGCTGAAGGCCACCGGAGTTCCTTACTTACCTGGCCTCAGACACTGAGAATATTTAGGGCACGCATGCAGGATCAGTGAACTGAATCCAAGAAATTAAGCATGCAGCTGGAGAAACCAATTAAGATCATTGATCAAATATCATTCTATCTTTTCATAATGTTAACATGCAATGCAAGTGTACGTAACGCAAATTGGATCATAAGAAAACCTATTACATGATATATTATGTACGTACGTGATTACTTCCTATATAATGCAGGGGTTCTTGATTAGGCCGTTTTCATCATCTTTGACCGATTGCATGCCTGCTAATAATATTAATATCAGAATCGCGTGTACGTGTACGTGCATGTGCATATAATATATATATATATGTGTGTGTGTGTGTGTGTGTGTGGAGGATTTTTCCTTCACTACAAGAAACAAAGCTTTTCCCGGCGCCTAAAATAGCCAGGATTGAGCCTTTTTTCTTGTAGTGAGCTTGTACGTTTGAGGGGAGTATGAATCTTAACTAGCTAGCTAGCCCATTTGTTAATCTTTGTTGTGCCATATATAGGTCCATAAACCATAATCAAAATGTGCGCTATATGATCATTCTAAGAAAAAAACAGTTATTGATCATAATCAGTAATTTTGTATATAATCATCGATCATTCGCTCATAATCTGACATGATCAAATTATGATTAACTGAAATATAACAAATAATGTTTTAATAACTTAAATAATACATAAATAAAATGATGATGGCTAATATTATTCTTATTAAAATAATATATAGATCATGATTGGAGTAAACTCGCTCCGGCACTTCGATCTATATATATATATATATATATATCGACGTTGTAAGAGTGACAATATATATAATATTACATTAACCAATTTTCCAAGATACCACCATGTATATAGAATGAGAACATATAATATAGTTCTTATATATAATTCTATCATCCCAAGCGCATAACGACTATATATTGAGAAGTAACGACTTTATTGTAACTTGTTGTGCCAGTACACACACACACACATATATATATATAGGGGAATCAAAATGTGCCTTACAATAATTATTAGGTAACTACATTATTGAGAGTAATCTTTACGGCCTTTTAGGCTTCATTTATTTTCACAATTCATCTCATCTAATCTTACAACTTTTTAAAATTCTCACACAAAATAAAATAAACAATTCAACTTTTTCAAATTTTAAAATAAAAATAATATTAAAAAAATATATTCTAATAATATTTTATTCAATTTTTAACTTTAACTTCATCTTATCTCTAAAAACAAACGAGACTACTGTAACAAGAGCAACATTAACAAATTGTACGTTAAGTTCGTTCTATATTATATATCTTATAATTTCAATAGTCTGGGCTGATATATATATATATATATCTTTGTATTTTAAGTGATTTATTATTTAAGCTAAAAAGAAAAATCATTGAAAATATCTAATATCAGTCACGGTAATTGGAGATGAAAAAATTTGAATGAATACCAATATTAATCGAAAGGAATATCAGCTTAAAAAAAAAAAAAAACTAAACGTATCTTTCGGGTTCCTGCATGGATGATGCAGGCCCAAAACCTAGCTGGGCCGCTTACGGAAAAGCAACTCTGAGCGTAGCAAGCCCGGCCCTTGCCCTTTTAGAACGAACACACACGCACAGGAGACAAAGAAGAAGCGGAAGTTTTTCAGGCCGCACACGGCGCAACCACGGGCACGTCGTCGTCGTCATCCTTCTCCACCTCAGCCTGTGGCCGAATAAGAAAGAATGAGGATTGATGGAGCATGGCGGAATCTGGCGAGGGCTCTGAACCGTTTAGAATCCGCCGCTCCAATTTCGCGACACAGATACTCCAACCCTCATGGTCCTATTCTTCATTCACCGGTTTCCAGATGTTTTCGCTCTTACTCTGAAGGTACAGTTATCTGTATCTCACAAAAGTTGTAATTGTAAAATACATTGAGGTTGTGAACAAGTTTTGGTAAATTACAGAAGTGCAGCAACATCAGCTATCGCCCGACCTCGTTAGAATCATGGAACAAAGGTTGTCAGCTATAGAACATAGGAACGATTCTCTAAAAAATCTCATCAACCAGGTAATAATAGCAATAATAATCATTAATATGAGCCTCCCATTTAGTTCTTTTTTCTTTTGTTTTGTTGGGGGGTTTGTGGATTTAAAAAAAAAAAGCATGGAAATGGTATTTAGTCGTTGATGTTGAATGAAGACAGCCAGAAGCGTCACCAGCAGACTATGCGAGGGCCAATAAGGAGCTGCGGAAGCTCAGTGGTTGTATGGACCTTATAACTCACTTGAGGACCAAACAGAAGGTACTACTACTTTTTTTTTTTTTTTTTTTACTAATTAGAAGGTACTGTTACTACTGCTGCTGCTGCTGCTACTCTTGTCTTTTAAACAAGTGCAGTTGTTGAATTTTTGGTTTATCATTTTTGTTGGAAGTATTGGGTTGTTCTTCCTAATGATGAATGTGTAACATCTTCCCCTTTGGTACTTGATGTGAATGCCTAGCGTTTATTTATTTTAGTTAATCATTCACACGTCTAGTTGCCTTTCTGTGTGCTGCTATTTGAGAGATACGGACCAAACCATGCATCTGCCTTATAGCACAAATGCTGCTAAGCTTGTTCTTAAAATGAAGGGATTGTTTGATTATATTGTAAGACAGATCAATCAGAGTGTCAGAGAGGTAATGGGCCTGGGCATCTAATACGCTCCCAATCTTCTTGTTTGTTCTTTTAGCTGTAAAACCTAGCAAAACAAACCACATTTCATTATTTCAGCTCCCAACCTTGATCTATGACCCCAGTTTTGAAAAGGCCTATGTACCGATTTGATTAAAAGCAAAATCCATCTTGTATGTTTTCATACATGTAATTGTAAAAAGGAATGTGCCTGAGCCATCAAGGAGACTCTAATCATTGCCCATTTATATCTTACATTCTTCTGAACCTGGAAATTTAAATGCATCCTTCCTTTCAATGGGTCTTGCATAGCTCATTGGGTAAGAGGGCTGGATGGTGATTTTATGGTTGTCTCTTTCCTTTCTGTAGGAAATTGATGGTTTGAAGTCAATGATGGCTGAATGTCCAGAAGACAAAGACATGTTCGATATGGTCACAGAGGAATTACGTCAGGCTATTGACGAAGAGAAAAGGCTGCAGAGCTTGCTGCTCAGGTCTTTGCTTCCAAAGGATGATGCTGATGAGAGGGACTCTATCTTGGAGGTGAGAGCAGGTAACAAATACCTGTATGGATTGACATCTAGTTCAAGTTTTGCTGAAGACCTACTTCCTTGTTGTCAATAGGTTCCTTTTTTTTTTTCAAATTTAGGCATTTATTACCCCTTTCTTCTCTTTTTGTTATTGACGGAACTTTAATCAGGAACTGGAGGGGAAGAAGCTTCTTTGTTTGCAATGGACATATTTAAAATGTAAGTTATTTGAACAGGTTAAGCATCACTTGTTGTAAATTATTCTCAAGTTTTCAGTTGATATGTTTAACATGTTTGAATCATGACAGGTACGAGAGATACTCATATAAGAAAGGTTGGAAATTTGAGGTTGTAGATATAACAGAGTCTGATCTTAGAGGATACAAGGTGCTTGTTTCTTCCTCTGCTGAGCCTCTCCTTTAAAAATGCCAGTTAATCCATGGGGCTCGCAAATTATAGAAAGTCTGTAGTCTTTTGTTTTCTTTTATTGCGAATGAAACTCATCTAGTTGTTACGTGTCCTTGTTTTGACATGTGGTTCTTTCCAGGAAGCTAGTGCGGCAATCTCGGGATCTGGTGTTTACGGGAAACTTAAATTTGAGAAGGGGATTCACAGAGTTCAGGTTCACTAATCATTACAACCTGCCTATCTCACAATTGTGAAATCAAGTGCCAATGATTGACATTTTTCTTTTGGCAGCGAGTCCCAGTTACAGAGAAGTCTGGACGTGTCCACACCAGTGCTGTTTCTGTTGCTATCCTTCCTCAGGCTGATGAGGTGCTGACTTTTTGCTGGACGTGGCTTGACATGCTATCTGAATAATTATGGGATGCAACTATATATGAAAGTTTTGTCTGGTTCCCAGATGAAACTTGTTTTTAAACTTTGTATTTTGCATCACAAATAGCTCATTGCTTTTCTTTACTTGTGTGTCGATAGTGCAGTAGTATGCAAGTATTGATATCTTATGGACATCTGATCAATAGTTTCCCTGTTGTTGTGGTTTAAATTTTTTTGTAAGGGAAATGCTATTTTCTTTACCATACATATTTTGGGTATTCTGCAGGTAGATGTCCAGTTGAGGAATGAAGAATTGAGAATTGATACCTATAGGTCTGGTGGTTCTGGAGGGCAGCATGCTAATACCACCAACAGTGCTGTCAGAATAACTCATATTCCAACGGGGATGACAGTGGCCATACAAGATGAGCGATCTCAGCATATGGTATTATAGTTCTGAACTTCTGCAAATGTTGTGCATACTTACTGTCTGCAAGCTGTGGAATCAAGCTGGCCTTTTTCTCCCTTCTCCTGGAAACCATAATAACTTAACAGAGGTGCAGATCTGCTAGATTTGACACCTTTTCCCTAATTTACCTGTGAATTCTATTGTTAAGTGATGAGTTTGTCGGTGGAAAGAGTAAGGGGTTGTTTGGATACAATAAGCCTCTCAACTCATCTCATCTAATCATTACAACTTTCTCAAATTCTCACACAAAGTACAATAAAGAATTTAACTTTTTCAAATCTCAAACAAAAATAATATTAAAAAATAATATTCTAACAATATTTTATCAACTTTCAACTTTCAACTTTCATCTCATCGCATATTTTATTCAACTTTCATCTCATTTCATCTCATCTCATCTCAACTCACTATCTAAATCATGTCATAATTTGCATTGGCTGTAGTTGGATCATGTTTTGCCCGTACCATCTCTTCTTGCTTTTATTTGGTATACAGTTGTGAGAGCTATGCTCTAATGTAGTTTTCTATTGTCTTTTTCTCCTTTGTTAAATGTTGTAATGTTGTCACCAAAACTATCAACCTGTCTGACCTTTTGTTTTTCTCTATAAATTCACATGTTGAAATAGGTAAAGCAGTCAGCACACAGTTTTTTGGTTTTTGTGATTCACTGATTAATGTATCTTTTCTGCAATTTGTGTTATTTGAATTATGCATAACATAGGTTTGCATAGCTATAGATGCTAGACTCATGCTCGTTGTTTATCTGCAATATAGGTAACATGCACCATAGTTACACCACTTTTTTTTTAACCTCTATATCTGGCAGTAATATGCGCCAATCTACAGGCAGTGTGCTTTATGTACTGTTCCTCAATCTTGTTATTGTCTTTTTCTATCATGTTATTTTAATATCCCTGTGTTCTCCTTCTGCTTTCTGTGGCTTTTCATTAGAACAAAGCCAAAGCGCTTAAGGTGCTGTGTGCAAGGCTATATGAAATTGAAAGGTCCAGAATTCAGATCAGTCGATCGAAACTTCGATCAGAGCAGGTACATGCGAGCGTGAGATGGATATTAGATTTGAGTGCTTGTCATTCATTTTGAGATTGATATAGAGCTATTGTCACTTTGAACAGATTGGTAGTGGAGACAGATCCGAACGCATCCGTACCTATAATTTTCCTCAAGGTCGTGTCACTGATCATCGTGTTGGCATCACGCATCATGCAATAGATGATGTGATGCAGGGAGAAAACCTGGATGTCTTCATTGATGCTCTTCTTTTGCGTCAGGAAATGGATGCAGTTGCATCTTTTAGTTCTTCCCAGTGATACCAGTTCATTGGTAGTAGTCCAAGGTGGGCATGTATGACTTTTTAATTGTACGGTTTCAACTGAAAATTACATTTTCTTGTCTTTTTTCCCCCCATTTCTTGACGCACTGAGAGAGGGAGAGTTTCATATTTCTCTTAGAGGATGATTATGTTGTCTTTTCACATGTCCTCAAAACCTAATTTATACAAGGTCTAGACGGTATCTGGTAAATTTTGTTAAAAATTTCTCACTCAGAGATTTATATTACACTTTAATTACACTTTAATTATGGTGTAATGGTGTGACATTAATTAATTAATTATTAATGGTTGGTGAACGATGTTACATGAAGTTGGTATTAACACGTGATCAATTAAATACCTGAAATTGTTGGTCGTGATCCTGACTTACAGACCTTATCACATGGTATGTATGTATTAATTTACCGTCCTCTCCTCTTATGGTCATCCAAGACAAGGTATGCCCCCACAAACAAGAAGATAAGAAAATCATGATTGCTGCTTTGCAAGCATAGCATCGAAAGATATGTTAGAATCATGATTAGCATTCTCGTCTTCTTGCAGAATAAATGTGACGCAGCTGCTTCAACAAAGATGGCTGTAGATGGGATTGTCTAAGCTGGCTGAGATCATTTGTGGGGCGCAAAGTGAACGTGAAAAAGATGTTCGCCACTTTTTCTTACAACTTCTATCTTCTTAACCCTAGGAAATAAGAAATTAAAGACCAAAAAGTCTTTCAGCCACAGTAACTGTGTAAAAACTATCACAAATGAAAGTTTCCTCATATTTTTCATTTATGAATAAAAATACATGACATGGAGAATATAAATATATACATAAGAAAAATTATTTATCATTTTTAATCTATTTTGGATGTGGCATCAAATTGTTAAAAAAAAAACTATTTCATTTATATTTCAATCATTTGATATCAGGTAAGAAAATAATAATAAAATGATAATTAACATAAATTTTAGAGAAGTGCTACATCCTCGTGAGACCCATGCCGATAAGAACAAAAAATTTTATTTATTTTTCATTGATTTTTTTTATATTCTTAAACATTTAAAAAAAAAAATCACAACATCACTAAAAAAACACTTCATTAATCACTAAGTAAAATATATATATATATATATATATATATATATATATATCGGGACCTAACATTCGACTCTAGCATTTTTGTAAATTTTATATTGTCACGGATGCCAATAGATAGGGTGCGAATCTCCTGGATCAAGAACTGTCCGGATTTAAGGAGACATTTGAACATATCTTTACAAAAAGCAACCTTACCCGGAGGACCTCATATCAGAGAAAATGAAAAAGTGGGTTTACCTTTGTTCGCTCTCATGACCATATCCAATCGAGAAAATGTAGTATAATCAAAGAAACATACTCTTCTTTTGCGGGTTGATTCATCTCTTTCTACCTCCAAGTCTTTCTCTGCCAACTTAATTAAAAGTCCTTGAAAGTGACTCCATTAAATGTAAAGGAAATTCACCAGAAAATATTGGGCATTGTATAGTTGTATCCACAGAAGTCTCTTTCTTTTCCTACAAGATAGAGAGAAGTAGAAACTTTGAATGATAATCCATTTGACAGTGGATGAAATCTGTCAGTTCCTTTCCATTATTGGGTTCATTAAATTCTCATTTGTAATATATATATATTTTTTAACATTTGTTTAGGTAGTCCTCGATCCATTGCCCTTGGGGATCCAAAGCCAAAACTGGAAAAGAAAGCAAGAAGGAAATAAGAAAAGAGATACTTGGTCTTGCAAGAAATGGTCAATGAAGTACAAGGTTTTTGTCTGATTTTGATCATTGGTTTCCAGTTTTGGGCCAAGGGATCAAATTAAAATAACATCATGCCAAGATTTCACTATTATTTTATATATTTCATTGCTCGTATGTTTTAGATCTGAGCTAAGGCATTAAGGAGGCCTGTTGTCTCTGACAAAAAGTCCTCCTTAATAAAAGCAAATCAGAGGTAGATTTGCAGCTCACAACAGATAGCTGACACCCTCCAAAGACTCGGGGGTGTTAGAATCTGGGCAGTGGAATCAGAGTAGGTATCATAAAAGATTCCCTTTTCCCATTTATTTTTTCCTCGATTAAGAGTAAAATGTAACTGGATTATTGGGTTTTCGTTATTTTGCTCAAAGAATCAGAGTGATCACAAGGGTTTTGGTGTAGTGCTAGAAATATGGATGATTTTCCGAAGGTTTTGTGTGGGTGGAGCTGGGAGGAGAACAAATTGTTTGAGCTGGCTTTGGCAGTGGTTGATGAACAGGACCCAGATCGGTGGGAAGTGGTTGCAGCCATGGTCGGGGGAAAGAAGAGTGCAGAGGATGTGCACAAACATTATGTGAGCCTTTTGGAGGATTTGCAGGTCATAGAATCTGGTAAGCTGGACCATAAACTGGGGGAACCTCAGCCTTATCATCAAGTTGATTGCTCTCAATCCATATGCTGGAGTGATGGAGATAACAAGTATGCTATTCTCTCTTGCTGCAGCACAATTGCTTCAATCTCCCTTCCTTTATTGATTTAGTTTAAGATTTGCTTTGCATGTTCACGTTTTTCTTTTGTTTGTCTTTCATGTACTCATGAATCATTTTTTTGTCTTTATCTGTTCAAATCTCATCAAGATTAAAAAAAGAAAATAAAGATGCAAAGCTTACTTTGGTCTTCAAGGGATCCCCTTCTTGTTCCTTCCTTTGACCTGTAGTACTCTACCGTTTTATCAGAATATGTGCGATGGAATTAAATTGAAATTTAGGAAATGCATTCTTCATCCAAAGAAGGGGAGGAAGACCATGTGATAAAACACGTACGTATATGAAGTTTCATATCCATTATCGTTGATTCTTGAAGTTAAATTCAAAACCTCGTATCCTTTTATGTTCTAAACATTCTCAATTGAACCAAACAAAGGCAAATCAAACTTATTTGGGTTCGGCGGCAATTCGTCCTACTTTTCTTTCCTTTACAGATAAATTAAAGGACTTTGGCTTTCCAGTTTAACGACTGCCTAGTCTGTCTTTACTTGGCTTTCCTCACAATATTAAGTGAAAAAGATATGCAGCTCTCGCAATTGAATAAGCCGTACCTGGGCTCAATGAGTCCTCTGGTTCACCTGTTGATGTTCTGCCGAGGAGTAAATGATGTCTATATTATACTGTTCATCAGTTGTTTTTCATTTGTTATATGCTCAATCACAAATTTAAAGAAAGCTGATGAAATACTGTTCATCAGTTGTTTTTCATTTGTTCATTTAAATGATGTTGGTTTAGTGATTCATGCTGTATTGTAGTTTCTGATACCGTAATCCTTTGCCTTTCAGCTTGCTCGTTCGATTAGATATAAACTGATCTCTGGAACCGACGGGCAATTTACAAGAGAACACATAGCCTGCCTGAACAGAGCTGCTGGTTATAGTTGGTGCATCTGTTTCAAGTTTTATCCGTAGTTTGCGAAGGTTATCAATCAATCTCTTCTTTGTAACACTGATGGAAGTTGTCTCCTGTCCATGAAATTGCTAGCAAGCCAGAAAGACTCTGTTTCCAATTCCAAACTGTGAATAGCAGAAATTGGTTTAAGGCATTGTTTATCAACTCGGACTCAAAACACCAGACTGTGGACAGTAGTTTTTTTTTTTGGAATCGTAACTTACCGATATGGGTGACTTAATTACAATAGACCCTCTTGGGTGGTCTGTATGGAGAAACAGAAACAAGTCTAACCTAAACCCATATCATGAATGTGAAAGACACTGAAGGTGCATTTTGATTCTGTTTTTGTTCTAGTTATAAGGTGTGCCAAAACATGTTTTGTTTTGAGTAAGAGGAATTCTATGCATCAACCACTATTCACTTTCACGCCCCAAACCTATAGCTTTTTTTTTATTTTTTTTTTATAGGGTGTGGGGTAGTGAATAGTGGCTGATGAGAAATAATTTTTCTTTGAGTAATCTCTGCATTTGCCATTCGGAAATTCATTCTGTGACACTTTTTCTTTTTTTTTTTTAATGAAACACCTGGGCTGGCATGTGAGAAGGACCAAAGCATCAATACATTCGAATACCTGGAATGGTTCTGCAGTTTGTAACATGAGAAAAAGAAATGGCATTCAAAACCCACGATTGTCATTCCACAATGTTTGCTAATTGCAACAAGCCATTCGTCCTAGAGATTATGGTACAAACAAATTGTCCAAAGCTACGCACACATAATTTATAGGGATAGCAGAAAGAGCATATCTAATGTGTGTGCTGCTGCTAATTAATTTCTGATCAATGCTAATGCATTTCCAGATTCTCTATCGGAAGATCCTATAATGGATAAACACTACCATTGCTTCTGAAGCACAAACTACATGGAACTTTTCAGCAGACATAGCACTCTATTACCTGCAATGAAACAATTTGACAATCAAGGCACAGTAACTTGGGTAGATGACACTTACTTTTCTTCTTTTTAGCAGATATAATTGCTGAGTGCACTTCAAAAGATATACAAATCAATGGAATGCGAATGATCTGCATAAAAAACAAAAAAATATGACAAAATCACAAGCTAGTTATATAATGCAACCTCAGAGACCAGAAAGAAAGTACCCAGGAGCTCACTCTTTCTTGAACAAACATTGTAATATATGCAATTGTGTGTAGAAATAAGGAAATGTGTGAGAGAGAGTGAAACCAAATTAAAAGATTAATGTAGGGGAGAGGAGAGAAAAGAGGAGAGAGGCACAGCCAGGGAAGAGGCAGTGCATGAGTAGAGCCACAACAGGCTCCAATCCTGTCGATGGTTCCATCCATGCTCTGCCCACTCCCTGTCTATGTTTGTTCTCTTGCTGTTGTCTCTCAAACTTCTCTTTCTCCTCACATATTCACCTTTACCTCACATATCTGTCACCATCTCAACAATTGTCAAAACAACAATAATCAATCTCCCAACAATGAGATTTTTGCCTCAAAACTTCTGTTTTTACCACAGGCTCAGGCTGCTTCTGTTTATGGCTATGCTCTGTCATTTTGCTCTATATATAATGCCAAGAAGGCAAAGGGAGGTTGTCGTACATGTACAAGAACTTTGAGATTTTTAGTTGAACAAGCTGGCTATGTACTACCTCTTTTGTGTACTGACAGAAAATAAAAGTCAGAAGGAGAAAATAAACGTACTACCCCTCTTTGCTCCTTGTACTCCAATCTGATCAACCATGGTACTGCAGTGCAACATCGTTTTTACAGAAAATTCAGAATTCAAGACAAAATCATTTTGGAATCGAAAGTCCTCGGTGGAAAAAGAGATGATGTTATGTAGTGGGTCATGGTAAGTATTGTTAAGATATAAAATAAATAATAAAATCTATCTATTTCCATCAATTTAAGCTTTTGGAACAATTGGTGATTTTACATGATATCAGAGCAGTAGTCTTGAGTTCGAACCCTGACTCACACTCTATCTCATTTAATTAAATATTCCATGTTAGGTCATCTATTGAGGAGGAGTCTGACCCACACGTAAGGAGAGTGCTAAGATATAAAATTAATAATAAAATTTATATTTTTTCATCAGCTTAAACTTTTGGGACAATTAGTGATTAACAACTACAATTTTCCCATCTCAATATTAGTCACATTTTAGAAGATCTCTAATTCTTTAAGTTTATTTTGTACGTTAAGGTAGTAGTATCAGCTGAATTATTTAATTTCAAATAATGGTTATTATTTAAAAAACTCCACCGTAAAATTGTCTAAAAAATCTAGACGATCCCCACCTGATTGTAAATAAGGGTTGAATGTGTGATGGAAGTATCTCTATTACTTTTGAACAGATAATATATAAGCAAGTGGGATTAATTGAAAGAAAGGTTTGCAATAATTCTATAGAGCTAGAAATGAACAATATTCCCTCGAGTAAGATAAGAAGATAGCAACCCTGATGGAAACTGCAAAGTTTTCCATGGTCCTAAAATAATAAATCTTGGCTTGTCCGCATGCATAAAAAAAGGCGTTTCAGATTAATAGTGTGGGCAACATAGCCAGGACAACCTTCA
Source organism: Juglans microcarpa x Juglans regia (assembly GCF_004785595.1). NCBI lineage: Eukaryota > Viridiplantae > Streptophyta > Magnoliopsida > Fagales > Juglandaceae > Juglans > Juglans microcarpa x Juglans regia. Next base: position 25,054,239 of record NC_054600.1, read on the forward strand.
TGGAAAACATGGTTTGCATCATGTGGTCATGATGCTCTTCAGCCAAAACCAATCCAGGTTTGAATAGGGTGCCAGCCCATTACGATTCTAATCCAAAGACACAATCTATGAGCAGATATGGCATTTGACAACCTCTTGAATCCGCCGTCTATTCAGTTCCTCTTGGTAATGCTAGATATATTCTTATTATTTCTTTGTGTGTAACTCAAGCATACCCTTTTTAAAAAATAGTAAAGTTTACTATTTAAAAATTAATTTTTTTTTTTTTTATGTGGGTTTAAATTCGCCTATATTTTATAAAAAAAAAATGGGTGAAACTTGCATGCTCTAAACTATACAAATAATTTTCCATCTTATTTATATTCGAAAATTAAATCTGAAACATATCTTAATTCTGTTCTACCACAAAAAAAAAAAAAAAAAAATCTGTTCACCGTTGATTGAGAATTTGAGTCCAAAGGCCATAGACAGAATTTATGAATCACTCAGCCATCTGATCTCATTAACAAAGTCACGGGCTCGTCAGGACTGCCAACTTCGACACCACTCTACGCTTTACCTTTTTGGTACTCTATAAAACATGACTCCGATCCGAAGTTTGGCCGATGCAACGTGGAAAGCTGCAAACCAAGTTGCTGAAAAAAGCATCACATCTCTGTGCTTTAGATCTGATGCATAAACCATCAATTGCTTGCTTGATTCCGTGAAACTCATGTTCTGTTTTAACATTAAACATTTGGTGAGTGTTAGGTGCCAAACCCATATGGTAGGGCCATGACACTTTCCAGAACCAAACAAGTAACAACTATGATCTAACCCATGATTTTCTCCGAACTACTTGACTTTTGTCCTTGGCGGCGGATGGTTACATACGTCATGCACTACGGTGGGCGAGTGTTTTTTGAGGAGACAACTTCGGATATCTTAGGCCTCGTTTGGTTAGTTACTTCATATAAGATATTTTGTTGAAAGTTGAATAAAATATTATTATAATATTATTTTTATTTTAGAATTTGAAAAAGTTAAGTTGTTTATTATATTTTGTGTGAGAGTTTAGAAAAGCTATAATGATTATATGAGATGAGATAATATAAAATATTTTAGTTTTGTATAACTAAACTCCTAATCAAGTTGCTGATCTTTTGGTCAAGCAAGGTGCAAGAGGGCCTACTCAGTAATACTTTGGTTTTAAATTTTCCAAAAAAGAAATCAGAGGTTCTTTGAAAATTGCACTGGCAGGATTTGTAGATAATTTTGAGATGCACTTGGATATGGTTTTGTAAACTTCCCAGTCTGGTTGGTCAGAAGTGCGTATTGCCAAATTTAGGTTTGAATTGCTGCTACTTGTGGCAAGTTGTACTCATTTTTCAGTTTAATTTTATCTCGTTAGATTTGGGCTTTATGATGTTTTCATCATGACCATCAAGACGTTAGGATCTGTAATCATGGTATTCAACAATTGTAAGCGAGTTCAACAAAAAAATAATGAGGTGCAGACGTGCCGTCCTCTTTCTTTCTTTCTTTTTTGCTTTTAAAAGAATCGAAAAACTTTGGATATATGTTAATAGAACTACAAAGAGCCTATTGCATATACAATTTCTTGCTTTTTAGTAGGAAGGATCCGGGTCCTTAGAATCCCATGCTCAAATTCTGGGGTCTGAATTACACAGATTCACCAAATGCTATAAAGCCAAGACATTGTGGATATCTCCATCCTAATATGAAAACAAAGTTGTAACTGGTTCTTATGATCTGTTTAAGCATTAAGAATTGTATTGTTCACAATAACTAGTCTCTGGGATGTGGAAGCTCAGCCCTTACAGGCCTTTTCTTCTGCTTCTCATCCTAATGCCCTATATCTGCTCTATTGCAAATGAAGGTTTTCTTTTGCTTGGCTCGGAAATAAGAGAATACCAACAGCTAGACTAAAATGTAGGATATTATTACGAATCTGGGGATGATGTGTGAAGAACGTCGAAGTCGTTGAGAGTCCATTCTGCCATTTCTTCTTTGTCACTAACAAAAATTTCAGTACCCATATCTATGGATGTCCATATTCTTCTAGCAGGAGGGGTACCAGGATCCTGCAACAGGAGAATAAAAATGAAAAATGAAAAATGAAAAATGAAAAAGAAAAGAAAAGAAAATGCATCAACCACTAACAGTATAGATTTAATATCCTAAGATTGGTAAATGATCACTAACCTGATAAAAGTAAAGTCTACTAGATAACCCACCAACATCAAGCTCCCATGTTCTAGCATCACCAACCCAGCCATCCCCTTGTTTGGTTGGATAGCCATACTCATCCCAGATCGGGTGAGGCAGCAACTGAACAAGCTCTTGCGCCTGAGGATTGCTGTAAGGATCACAAGTGCTCACAGGTTGCTCCAAATGTTGAGCATTACCTGGAGCACAGTAGTAATGATAAGCTCCATAAGGGAAGTGTGCGGTATTGTTCCTGTAGATTTTTTTGTTGTCTGGCGTAATATGATATGGTGGGCAATTGCCCACACTCTTGGGGCTGCACCAAGCCTGAGTGTCAGGATTGATGATCATCTCGCTGTATCTAGTTACGTCCGTGAGCACATCTCCATTGCAGGGATTTCCATTGTTCTTCCAACAGCTACCAATGTCAATTAAGTAGAACTGGCTCTTGGGCCCTCCTCCTTGCTTGACATCCAAAGTCACCCTGACCTTAAAATTAGGCGACTCTGGTGGCTGAAAGACAACTGAAATTGTCATTTGCAGAATGAAAGGAGCACCAGGAAGACAACATGATGAATCCATTTTCATAAGCAATTAAGGAAAAAAAAAAAAAAAACAGAAAGCTGGACTCAGAACTGCCAATGTCAACTCAGGTTTGTATAACCCAAGTGTCCAACTTGTTACAAGGTGATGTTGAATTATAAAATAATCTAGTCTCCAACAAATAGCAAGGGCCAACATGTCCAACAGAATTAATGGCACACTCTAAATATAATTATATAGTTTTAAATTCCTTTGGGGTATTATTCCAAGTTTATAGAGTATGCCTATTAAATTCTTTTTGGTCCGTCCTTTCTCTTGATTTGTTAGGGGTAAACCTACGACCACCTAATGTTTCAATCTCAGTATTAAAAAAAAGGGACCTAACACATGGATGCATTTGGAAACTAAATAAAAATGATGTGGCCTTTCACTGAATCTTATTGGCCGTCTTCAGTCTCTGTACCAGATAAACCAGGTCCAGTAGAAAGTTTACTACAACTTAAGGACAACTTTCTGATTGACCCAGGTTGGGTTTGGATTTTTATTCACATAATTCAAGTAATTAATCTAGTTAATGTATTGAGGTCAAAAGCACAAAAGATTAAATATTTATGCTTCACCCTAACTATAAAGTTATACGCAATATGAATCAAATTGAAAAACAATGCAGAACGCAACTAGGAATCCAAGTAGGGTGTCTCTTGTTATTACTCCAAATGATTGATCTTGGTAAAAGGCAAGGAAAGCAAATCTCTATCTAAACTTCGTCATAGAGAAAAAAATCAATTACCTATCTACTTGATTAGAATAGTATAGATTCCAAAATATTACAGTGGACACGAATACTGAAGAATGGATCAATGATTTGATGACAGAAAGAAAATCTATTCCAAAGAGCTTATACTTACTGATTTGAGCATTCCTCTTGTGTCATAATGGTATCCACCAGAGAATCCCTTGGTTGCATCAGCCCGGAGGTACAGCATCAGCCATGGGTACTTCTTTGAGGTTTTGAGCTTATGACTGAATACCCAACTCCCAACACCAACTTTCTTCTCCCAAACCACCTCAAAGAAAGAGATCCCATCAAGTTCACTCCTAATATCAGAACCTAAGTCATACGTTCCATTGAAACTCCCTCTCATTGTATCACCACCTAAGAAATGTGTAAGTTCATGATACAAGTTGGGTTGATTCATGCATCCCTTTCCAAAGCAAGGAAACCTCCCTGAACTAAAAGGAGGCACCTTTTTTCCATTCTCAGGGCACAAGCCAGACTTAGTGTCAAAGTTTCCATTTTTCAGCATAATCATCCAAAATTGCCATGGATTTGGGGTATCTGCAACTTGGCATAAAGAACCAAGATAGAGTTCCTTCTGCGCAGCAAAAAGATCTGCATTATTTACAGCTTCCGGACCTAAACCTGGGAACGGGTTACCCACCCCGAGTTTGTTATCAGTTTCATTCACCCTGTGTCTCAGAGAAAAACCTGCCATTGTAACCAATATTCAGAAATAAAAATTATATAAAAAAAAAAAAATCATCAAGTACCATAGAAAGAAAAGAGACGGGTAATAGGTGAAAATGTGGAAATCGCCAAACATGATTTTATTTTTTTATTTTCACTTGTTTGCAACTGCAGAAAATAAAACAGGCATTTTGAACGTTTATCAGATAAATTGTCGTAGCTAATAACGAGCATGCCCATTGACCATTGCCAAGAAATTATGTAAGGAACAAGATTCAGATTCTGGCATAAAACAGAGAAACTGATCAAACTGAGAAATTAAAGCAAAAAAAAAAAAAAAAAAAAAAAAAAAAAGGAATGTTTTGGAAGGTCATTCTTCTTTACTCTTATTAGTGGTGCTTACTTGAGACATCAAAACAATCAGCAGCTCTGGGGCTCCCCATGCCAGGAGCTTCTTCCCAACTTCATTGCAAAAGTTCCAAGCTTCAAAAGCCACCCTCAACCCATCTGTTCTCATTCCCGGGTCTCCCACTGCAGAGATATACTGTTTCCCTCTCGCAACAGAAACATTGATACCAAGCAAAGTCGCCCACATGAACAGCTTATACATCTGCAGCCCCATTGCCATTTCAATGATGAGACCAGTCGTGCTTCACAGACATAACAGAAGCAGTTGTCGTATTTATACACAGATTCTAAAAAGTTGGCATCGGATGACGGTGATGTCTGTCTTTCCCATAATTTTTAATTATATTTTAAGAAAAATTCTATGGAATATATTATAATTTTACTTTTATTCTATTATGTATAGTGTGTCATATTTATTATTATTAAATAATTATTTATTATATATTTTTTTATCATTTAATAATAATAAATATATCACATATTATTTAATATGATTAAAATAAGATAAAATATAGTATATAAAATTATTTATATTTTAATAACAGTTTCATTTCACAGCAAAGCAATCGGTTCTTTTTTCTTTACTCACATTATTTAACTCATCTCGGGTTATTAAAGTGCCAGCAAGAGCAAACACTCGGCCAAGAAAAAACAAAATTTCCAAAAATTTCCAACTCTTTCATTTTTCTGTTGAAATTAACAACTTTAGCTCGATTGTCTCTGCAAAAAGCTACCGACTCTTTATAAATTAGGTAGGTATTTTAATTTTCGGGTACGCCACGGTTATTAATGGGATTTTGGTCAAAAAGGATAAAGATCCAAACCGGATTATAGGACGGTTAAAGGAGGAAAAAAGGGTCATTGTTTTGTTTTTTTTCTTGTTTGCTTTAGGATTTTGACAGTAATAGAAAATGAAAATGGGAATGGTTTTTTTCTCATTAAATGCAAGAACTTCCATCAATGAATGCACTCTACGCTGGGAATATACTATTCTATTGATATTATTATGGATCACAAAGCCAGCAGTAATGAATGAAATAGAAAATCTGACTACATTTACTTATTCCAGGATTGACTTCCGGTATCAACTTCATAAATTCCACAAAAGTATATATTAGTTGCGAATTGGGGTGGCAATTAGCAACAGCAGAGAATATAAATAATAGCTTGGACTTGGAGTGGTCTAATAGAGGTCCCCCAACTCCAGGCCCATCTTCGGGACGACACAGGTCATAGCTTGGTACCCCCAAAAGAGCTATTATTTAGAAAATAATGTGCTGCTCCATTTTATGTATTTAATTTTTTTTTTATATATGTATTTTATTTATTGATTAAGAAAGTGATAATTACTATATTGATATTTTTTTGTATTTTTTAAAAATGTTTAAAAATGTTAAAAAAAATATGAATAAGAAAAATTAAAAAAAAAAAAAAAAAGAAATTTTACCGCACCCTAGCTGCACTCTTACTTAAATGTTTGTCGGCAATAGTATTAAGACATAATGTTTGTCGGCACTCAGTCTTTTCTTTATAATGTTAGTATGAGCTACTCGCCCACCTGCGTAATGCATGGAAAAATCAAAACAGCGAGAAAAGACAAATGATATTTTCTCCTGGAGTGTGATGTCTCTGCGCATTTTCTTTGATAAAAATAAATAAATTTAAAATTTACATGATTTTCTTTTAATGATAATCTCTATTTTTTAAAAAAAAAATACGTGATGATTGTATACTTTAAAACTGTATATAATATTACTTATTTTTATTTTATTCTATCATGTTTTTATTTTATTATAACTTGATTATGTAAAGTTGTTTGAGTATGAGATTCTTCGATTACTAGTTTTAATGAAGTGCACCTAAATGAAAAAGGATGAAATGTTATGAAGAATAAAACGATAAAATGTTATAAATAAAAGAAGAATATATGTTTTTGACCATTAAAATTAATTCTATAACATTTAATATTATTTTAAACAAACGTGTAATCATTTGACACATGAATGGATAATATTGTTAAACAAAAAGAAGGCAAATTAATTCTATAACCTTCAAAACCTCTCGTGCTGTCAAACTATTTAAATCTATTGACTTTGAGTAAACTGGTAAATGCCTACTGGCCTGGATGGGTTCATTTTTCAAACAAGTGGTCGACATGCATCATGATATGATTAGATGATGAGTAGTGTCGTATCCAGCTGTTTCCACTGTGGAACCCCAAATCTTGAATTTCCACTCAAATGACAAATCTAATCTATGTTTGTTCATTTGGTTGCCCATATGGATGTATACCCCTCTCTCTCTCTCTCTCTCTCTCTCTCTCTCTCTCTCTATATATATATATATATATAATATTTCATAGCCATAATGATGGCAAATGGTGCCTACAATGGGCAAATAACAAACCCAATTATTTACTTTATATATATAAAAAAAACAAAAAAAAAAAAACCCAATTATTTAAACCAAACCCATAATACGTTACCAAAAGTGATAATGCCCTGTGCTCGTCATCATATAAAGGAAACGAATTACGTAATGTGTTAGGTGCCGAATCCCAAAAGCCAAACCACATCTCTAATTATCGGACGCGGCTGACTAATAATGCCCATTGCCTACTGACTTCTCCATATATGGTTTTTTTTTTAAGGGTCATGGATGTTTGGTAGGCAAGTTAAACGGATCATATCAATCTAGTTCATATATTTTAATACACATATTAATCTATTTATATTTAAATGCATCTCAAAAAGATTCACAAATTTCACAAATCAACTCAAATCATTTGAGATCACCTAATCAGTATCCAAACATAGTCTAAATTGCAACCGGCATGTCAATTGCCAACTCTTAACTTGTCCATAAATAAAAAATAATAATTATTCATCATATTTTTATCGGTTTCTTCTTGATATAGCATTAAATGATGATAAATAGTATTTAAATCAGGATGGTCCAAGCACTTTTCCTTTGATAATAATATTATTGTTGATTCTAAATTTTGCCATTTTTAATCATATATACGTTGACGCAATACATTTTAAACAATTTCCTATGTCTACAGTTAAAATGTAACACGCCAACGAGTACAGGCCATGAGATTATACTATCGATCTTTCATAAACTATCTTTATCATTAGTCATGGAAACATTTGCCCAAGGAAGGTTCACTTAGAACTTGAAGAACCAGCCAAGAAAATGCAGTGCAGGAAAATAGCTAGGCATTCAGTTTGGAGATTTTGTTATTCCTAATCATACTTATATGATATATTTCAAGTAATTTTATATGTCAATCTGACATATTTGTGAATGTGATTGAGAACATTATTAATTTCTCTTTTTCTAAACTACGCTCATGTATGAATTACACGTAGGCCATGCATGAGCTTATACTGTCTGTCATCTTTGGTAAACTATCTTTATCAGTACTTAGTCACGGAAACATTTGTCCAAGGAAGGTAGACTTGGAACTTAACCAGCCAAAACAATGTGGTGGAGGCGGAAAGTACTGGCCGTTCTTCCCTTGCAATATGGCCCTACTCTTCTAACTCGCTGAATCCTCGATCCCCAGCTACAATCTGTCCGGTTTAGTATGCTCTATTCTCAACAATAAAAATTAAAATAATGCCACGGTGACCATGACCTAGCCTTCTTTTTTTTTTTTTTTTTGGTTTCTTCCATTCTTTTGCTTTAGGAATAAAAAGAAACATAAAAGAAATTATATATTTCTGTTATATTATCAAATCAGTGTGTAGAGTACATCATATACATTACCTAAATAATAAGACCTGATTTGTAAAATTCAAACTTTAAAATCTATTTTTGAAATCAAATTATGTCACGTAAGTACTTTATTATGTATACCTTATATACCGACTTAAGAATATAAGTTTTCTTTTATTACCACCAATGATAATCGGTTAGTGATGCATAAGGAGCGAGTACTTTGTTTGAAGCCTCCACCGTTGGATAAGGTTAAATTGAATTTCGATGGGGCTATTTTTAAAAATTTTGCAATTGCTGGCATTGGTGTTATCTTGTAGGATGACAAGGGTGAAGTGTTGATGGCATTGAGTAAGAGAGAAGTGGGTGAGTTTGAAGTGGATGAGATTGAAGCTCTTGCTGCGGTTAGAGGGTTACATATAGTTCTTCATCTTGGTATACATGATTTAGTTTTGAAAGGTGACTCTTTATCTATTATTGAAGCTGTGATTTCAAGGGAACAAAATTTCACTATTCTGAGCCCTTGGTTATGGAAATTCAGCATTTATTGCGAAGATTTAAGGCATACAAAGTGCTTCATGTTGGAAGACAAGGTAATGAAGCTGCTCACTTGCTAGCTCGTCATACTAGGTTAGTGGAAGATACAATACAATGGTGGCGCCAATGTCATGATTTCTTTATGTCTTGAGTTTTATTACATGCACCAGTATAACTTAATTATGTATTCATATTTCATTTTATATGAATGAAGGGCTGTTTCTTGTTAAATGAAAAAAAAAAAAGAAAAAAACAAAAAAAGAGTTTTCTTTTACTTAATCTGTTCATTTGTATACCGATTAATTACATTTTCCTCCTGTGAGTTATAACCACATTCTTATTTACACTAAACAAAAAACTGACGCGATGGGGTTTGGGTCCAATTTAAGATTTAAGTGTCATTTACCTACCCTTTAAAGGATATTTTTATTTAACTGGTTGAATTGCAATTCAATGATGCTTTTTTTTTTTTTTTTTTTTTTTTTTTTTTTTTTCTTGTAGTAACAAAGGAGAGATAAGGTCGTACATCATAACTGTATCATAGATTTAATCACCCCAGATGATGTGTGTTAATATCATATTTCGCACACATTTAAGTCAGGTTTCAGTAACTCAGATCTTTCGAATTGGACCTCGATTGGTGAGGTACAAAGCCCTAGGCAGTGGTCCGGTGAGCTGTACTTTGTCGATGTGTACATCCATGGTAATGAACAATATTTAAATGCAGAGAAAATAAAAAGAGATGAAAACACAAATTTATGTGGTTCAGTACTAGGCCCACGTCCACGGGCATTTTGGAGAAGGAAGATTCTACTATAATAAAATTGTTTGCAGTCTCTCATAGCCTCTCTTTTCTCGCTGTACAATGAAAGCTGTGGATCTATTAATTGGAGAAGATGTTCCTTCTAGAGCTCATAGGCTGAAGAAGAAGTCGAAAAAGAACTAAAAAAGTCAGAAGTCCAAAAGTTAGAAGTCCAAAAGTTAGAAGTCCCTAAAATCGTAGGCACCCTACCCCTTTTATCTAACCCTCTTCATGCGTGAACCTCAGTAGTGGTGAGGGATGTCTGCTTTGCATGTTGACCCCCTCTCCCTTTCCCACTTTCTCCTGACACCCCGATGACTCCTGACACCCTCACCCCTTAGTTCCTTCTTATCCCTTCTCCCTCTCACTTATTTTGTCTTCTAGTGATGGCCCTATTTGATGAGTTGGGTCTTGAAAGCCATTTTGGGCCTGATGTATTTTATCCCTTCACAGTTACCTATGATTCTTAAGGATAATTTGTGACCTTGAGAATCTTTTAAAGAAAAAATATGTAATCGAACTGATCCACCTCCATCTGTAGAGAAATAAATTCCGCGGTGCCCCAGGGCCGAGGAGTGGTCTTGGAGTCTTGCTCGTCGAGCATGGCAGACATGTAGTGTTCGTGGAATCCAGATGATGACTTTGGCTGATGAGTTGTTGAAGACAAATGTTTTGGCCATAGAGTCTGGATGTCTATGGTTGACGAGTTCCTGCCCACAGCGCATATGAAGGAGGTCGTGGAGTCTTGCCCATTGGGCATGGTCGTGGAGGAGACCTCATAGGTGAGCTAGCCGAGGAACCCAAACCGATGCACTCCCATGTGGGTGTTGCATGTAGCAACGTCGGGAGGTGGTCAATGACTACCCTAAAGGAGGCAAGCCGAGATGCCCGCAAGTCACTAGGTGGCTTCTGGCAAACCAGTTGTTCCATTGCAAGGTTGGGTCGAGGAGTCCTAGCCGTATGTGCAACGTGCAAGGGCTTGCGCAGTGAGGTCCCCACCGCAAGCGGCAATCGCAGACCATTCCCAAGGGGCAGACATCGCTGATAGTTCAGTAGGCAACCGTCGGTGCCGCTCCTATGCTGCGCCATGGAGGGGCAATGGTGCTCCTATTAGGCGCTGCTACTATGTGTTGTCGTGCGCAGCCACTGGCGGCCTCTTTCTTATTGTCATTTTGCGGGTTTCTTTGATGGAGGCAGAAGGCGCCAACGATCCAAGCAATGTCCGCTGGCGGGCCAACCAAGCTTTTCGCGAGCCCCTTACTAAGTGCACGCTATGTTGCACCATGCGCGTAGCCCACCGTACGCCTGTCATGGGTGTAGGGTGCCCCACCGTCAGGGACAGAGGGCGTCAATGGACCTAGCAGTGGCTGCCAGCAGGTCCTTTGAGCTCACGGAAAGCTGCCATGAGCTCTTTATTGAGTTGTCGTGCGCATCTGCACTGTACATGCCATGCACAATCGGGATGTGATGCCCATGTGGGCATTGTGCACTTAAGTGCACATTGTTTGCCTGCAGTGCATGTGTATGCGCCCAATGTATTCTAACTATACTGTGTACACAACCTAAGTGGCCAGAAAGTTTGGTTCCCAGTCCTACATGCCAGATGTATAAAAAGTGCAGTGCACTTATCTGGAAAACTTTCATCTGCTCCTTTGGAGATTATTTAGCACGCCGAGAAATCGTTCTTTCTCTGCTTCTAGTGCAAAAACAATCTCGCTCCTACATTTTTACATTGCTTTCCATATGCTCGCTAACGCTGGGTTCCGCTTCCTCGTCCTATACTCATTAAGGTTTCTTGAGTTCTTCATTTTCTTTACGAAGCGTTTGCACCTCGTCGGTTAGTTTCGTCACCCATTCCTCTATGATTTTCAGCCTTACCTCCATGGCTTCCTCTATGTCTCTTCTGAGTTGTCTGGAATGGATTGTTGCAGGCATATGAAATACACGTAATATCTATAATGATCACACAAACGGTGCCACTGTTAACGTCATGTTTCATATGCCTTTGGGCCAGGTTCCAACAGTTCAGGTCTTCCGAACTGGGCCTCGATCGGTGAGATAAAGAGCTCCGGTAGTGGTCCGATGCAACTGTATGGTGTCGATGCGTACATCTATAATGATGAACAATATTTAAATGCAGAGGAAATAAGAAGAGATGAACATACAGATTTACTTGGTTTGGCACCATGCCTATGTCCACGAGGGTTTTGAGGAAATGAGGTTCCACTATAATAAACTTGTTTACAGTCTCTCATTGCCTCTCTTTTATCACTGTACAATAGAACCTGTGGATCTATTTGCTGGAGAAGATATTTCCTCTAGAGCTCTCAGGTTGAAGAAGTTGAAGAAAAACTGAAAATTCAGAAGTCCCTGAAACCGTAAGTATTAACATAAAAGATAAGGCAGTAGAAAACTTACCTTGTGAAAAACCCAATGGCTACCTTCCATACACAGAACCAACGGCTACAAGCAAGATTACGTCCATGAATTATGGAACAGCCAGCCCATCTCCATAAATCATGCAACGGCTAACATCTTTATTATTTTGTAATTACTTTCCATTACTGCATATACCGTAGGTCTCCAATCAGTACAAACTCTCATGTATTGATACAATATGCCAAGTGTATAAATAAAATAGACTCTCAAAGACTCTCACGTCAGTTGAGGCATTTCATCAAGCACTTTGTGTTCACTGTTTTCATGGTACCAGAGCCCTTGTGAGAGAAGAGAATCTTCCTCCCATGGCCTCCATCGCCCTCAATGTCGACAACTTTGTTACCTTGCGATTAAACACATCCAATTATCCTCTTTGGCGCGAACAAATCTTGGCCTTGGCTGAGAGCTAAGACCTTGTAGAGCATCTCACCGAGGCATCATCACCCCCAGAATTCATCACTGTCAGTGAAACAACGAGCAAACCCGAACCCAATCCTGCCTTCCTTAAATGGCGCAAATCGGATCGATTGCTGCGAGGATGGATTATTAAGACATTATCTGAGGAAGCCCTTGGCCTCGTTGTAGGCCTTGATTCTACCCATCACGTTTGGGTGGCTCTCAAAGAGGCGTATGCTCATGATTCCCAAGAACGGGAATTCCACCTTACATAGCAGTTAACATACCTGCGCAAGGAACCATCGACGCCTCTGGGTGATCATTTTCACACATTCAAAGGTTTGTGTGATAGTCTTGCTTCAATCGGTCGGCCCGTGCAAGACAAAATGAAAGTTTTCTCATTGCTGAATAGTCTTGGAGCCAAGTACGAGCCCTTCACGATGGCGATGTTGAAACCTCCCATGCCCTCCTACGCCGAACTGATTCCTCTGCTCCAAGGGTATGAAATCCGCTCAACCCTTCATGATTCCACTAATAATTTTGCTTTCTATGGACAGAGACAATCGAACTTCACCAAAGATTACTGTCGCCCACCTCAGTCTGATCACCGCAACAACAATCGATCTCAGAATCGGTCATTCTCTTCGAAAGGTTGAGGGTTTCAACCCTCTAACTAGTCGGTGAGGACCTTTGGTGATGGCACTCAAAATGTGCGTTTCGCACCAAATGGAAGTGGGCCTAACCCACGTGGTACTGATGCCCGGCCCATTAACAAAGGCCATGACTCTCTCCGTATTGAAAGCTGTCAAATTTGTGGAAAAAGAGGCCATGTAGCTCTTAAAAGTTGGAATCGGTTCAATCACTCCTACCAACCTGACGATATTCCTCAGGCCCTTGTTGCGATGACTCTTGAGAATTTTTCTCATGATGCTGAATGGATGGCTGACACTGGTGCATCCGCTCATATGATCGGCGACCCAAGTATACTAGAAAATTTACGTCGCTATTTTGGTAATGATGTTGTTATTATTGGAGATGGTAGTTCTCATGCTATTACTCGTATTGGTGATACTTATCTTGATAATGGCACCACTAAAATTAAATTATGTGATGTTTTATTAGTACCTGCATTGGCAAAAAATCTTTTATCTATTGGGCAACTTACTACTGATTATCTTTATAATTGTGAAATTTACGGTGTTGGTTTTGTTGTTAAGGAACGGGAGACCAACCGCGTCCTCTTGACCGGACGACGGAAGGGTAACCACTATGTCGTCTCTCCTCCATACGAAGTTCACTTTTCCACACGATTCTGACGTGTCCCTGAAGATGTTTGGCACCAGCGCTTGGGACATCCTTAGGCATCTTCTTTACAAGTCTTAAAATCAAAAGGACTTATTCAAATTTCTAGATCTAACAAAAATTCTTCTTTTTGTGACAGTTGCCAATTAGGCAAACTTTGCAAACTTCCTTTTTTACCTTCTAGCAATATTACTCATAATGCGTTTGATAAACTTTATTGTGATTTATGGGGTCTAGCTCCTGTAGTTTCTGTTGGTAAATTTAATTATTATGCATGCTTAGTTGATGCCTTTTCTAAATTTATGTAGCTTATTCCTTTACGCAAAAAATCTAATTTTTTTCCTGCTTTCTTACTTTTGAAAAATATGTTAATTAAAATTTTCCAAATTGATGGGGGTGGTGAATTTGCTAATATTCAATTTACATCCCATTTACAAAAACAAGGTATTATTCACTAGTATTTGTGTCCTCATACTCCTAAACAAAATGGTATGGTTGAACGACATCACCGTACCATTCGTGAACTCGGGATGATTATGCTTTTTCACAGTAGCATTCCAAAACGCTTTTGGGTTGAAGCCTTTGCCACTGCCACTTTTTTGATTAACCGGCTCCCTTCCACCACCATTGAGTTACAGTCACCCTTTTCCATCCTTCATGACACCTACCTATCCTGACTATAGTTCCTTACGTGTGTTTGGCTTAAAATGCTTTCCCTACACTTGGGATATGAAAAAGAATAAATTTGATCCTAAAACCTTACCTTGTGTTTTTATGGGTTACAGTGATAAGCATCAAGGTTACAAATGTTATCACTCTCCCTCTGGTCGTACTTTCATCTCACACCATGTTGTGTTTAATGAGTCCACCTTTCCGTTTAAACAGCCTGGTAACCTTCACCTACCTTCACCTACCGAGTCGGTACTTTCCACCTTTGATATATGGATTACTTCTCCTACCCCTCTCTCCAATTCCACCATACCTGACGTTGGTCCCGAACCTTCTTCATCCACCATAGCGGCGGATATTCCTCTTCCATCTCTATCCACTTCAGACCCTTCTCCTGCACCTGCTCCACCCTTCATTAGTGCCAGTAGGCTACCTATATCTCCATCATCATCATCTGATACTACCACGGCTGCGCCCCTACTACACATTAACCCTCCCACCATTTTTTCAATGACCCCTGCTACCACCGTTGTCACACGGTCCAAGTCTGGTATTCGTAAGCCTAATCCCAAATATGCTCACTTGCATGACCTTGTTTCCATTCCGACTGAGCCCAATTCCATTTGCTCCGCTCTCAAACATCCTAGTTGGTTACAAGTTATGCATGATGAATTACAAGCCTTACGTGTGAATAACACTTGGACTCTTGTCCCTTGTGATTCCATTATGTCTATTATAGGTTGTAATTGGATTTTTAAAAGCAAGCTCAAAGCTGATGGCTCCCTGGATCGGTTAAAAGCTCGCTTAGTAGCTAAAGGTTTTCATCAAGAAGATGACATAAATTACCATGAGACATTCTCCCTTGTTATCAAACCCAGTACTATCCGCATTGTAATTACCCTTGCTCTCATCAATCGCTGGAGTATTCAACAGTTGGATGTCAAAAATGCATTTCTTTACGGTGATCTTCAGGAATCTATTTACATGGAACAACCTCCAGGTTTTATTCATCCAACTCATTCTTCTTATGTTTGCAAATTAAATAAAGCTCTTTATGGTCTCAAACAGGCTTCCTAGGCTTGGTTTGACAAATTTAACAGTTTTTTATTAACTTATGGCTTTCTTTGTAGCACTGCTGATTCTTCATTATTTGTTTGTCACTCCCCGCGTGGTACTCTTATTTTACTCTTGTATGTTGATAATATTTTATTAACTGGCTCCTCTACTGAGTATCTTCTTGAATTTATTTCCACTCTTCATAGTCAATTTGCCATGAAAGACCTTGGTTCTCTTCACTATTTCCTTGGTATCCAAATCAGTCCAGCCACTGATGACCTTATCCTCTCTCAAACCAAATATGCCATTGATATTCTAGAACGAGATCAAATGCATGACTGTAAACGTATGAGCACTCCCATGATGCCAAAGACCAAAGGACTTACCTCTCAGACACCGTTCTCTGACCCTGCTCACTACTGCAGTATTGTTGGTGCATTCCAATACCTTACCCTTACTCGTCCTGACCTTTCTTACAGTGTTAACTTTGTTTCTCAATTTATGCATTCGCCTACTGAAGCAAATTATAAAATGGTCAAGCGCATTCTTCGATATTTGAAAGGCACTGTAGACCTTGGTCTTCATTTTAGTTCTCATTCTATACTTGATCTATATGCCTTTTCTGATGCAGATTGGGCAGGTTGTCCTATTACCAGGCGCTCCACCACTGGCTACTGTGTCTTTCTTGGAAGCAACTTTATCTCTTGGTCTGCAAAAAAACAACACACAATCTCTCAATCCAACTTCGAAGCTGAGTACCGAACCATGGCCCATACAACTGCCGAGCTAACTTGGATATCGTTCTTATTACGTGATCTGGGCATTCACCTCACCTCCACTCCGTTGCTACTCTGTGATAATATTAGTACTCTTTACATGACTGTTAACCCTGTCTTTCACGCTCGGAGCAAACGTATTGAAATTGATTATCACTATGTTCGTGAACGTGTCGCTCTTGGACTTCTTCACACATGGCATGTCTCGGCATCTCATCAAATTGCCGATATTTTTACCAAGCCCCTTGGCGGATCTGCTCTTATTGATCTTTAGACCAAACTTGGCCTCATCCCTCGGCACAGTTTGCGGGGACATATTAACATAAAAGACAAGGCAGCAGAAAACTTACCTTGTGAAGAACCCAACAGCTACCTTCCATACACAGAACCAACGGCTACAAGCAAGATTACGTCCATGAATTATGGAACAGCCAGCCCATCTCCATAAATCGTGCAACGGCTAACATCTTTATTATTTTGTAATTACTTTCCATTACTGCATATACCGTAGGTCTCCAATCAGTACAAACTCTCATGTATTGATACAATATGTCAAGTATATAAATAAAATAGACTCTCAAAGACTCTCACGTCAGTTGAGGCATTTCATCAAATACTTTGTGTTCACTGTTTTCAGTAAGCACCTTGTCCCTTTTATCTGATCATCTTCATGCGTGCACCTCGATAGTGGTGAGGGATGTCTGTTTTGCATGTCTGAACCTCTTTCTCTTTCTCACTTTCTCTTGACACCCCATGCCTCTACCCTCACCCCTTAGTCTTTTCTTGTCTTCTCTTCCTCTCACTCATTTTGTCTTCTAGTGATAGTCCCCTTTGATAGGTTGGGTCTTGTAAATCATTTTGGGCCCGATGTATTTTACCCCCTCACAAGGTGTATGTGCGGTTGACAACTTCTTTTTTTTTTTTTTTTTTTAAATGATGTTTTAGTTTTGTTTATTGTATCATATATTAAGTTCATCCGAAAATACAGCCAACATCCACCATATTGACGATGATGTGTGCTGTTGGAAGAATCAAAACTGTTATCCACTTGACAATGTAGAGACCACTACGGTGCTGCTTCCCGGCAATGCCTCTGAACCTTAATTCCTTCCAGCACGATGGCTCAAGGTCTCACTATCTACAAGACAAATGATTGGAAACGTTTCGGGTAACGGCCAGGTTTCGCACTCCACAACAAATTTGAAATATTAGTCCTGCTGGTCGGTGTAATCTGCATTCTGTTATTTACTTCAGTTTCAGTCTTGAATTCTATCAGTTCTATTCAATGCAAAACTGCAATATCTAATGTTTAGCCCAAGGGTGGCTTTATAGATAGCCATTAGCCCCAACTCATGCTGTCAAAATTCAACTACCGTGTACGTCATTAATGGAGAAGATAGTGGCAGGAAAGAGGATCGGGAATGCATGCCAACAAGGGTTGGGTTAATTTTTTGGCAAATTTCTGTCAGTTTTATTGTTGCTGGTTTTTCACTCTTGATCAAAACATGATATTCGGGCTCTTAGGCCAAGCTTCTTCATCCAACTCACAGTCACAGACAAGAATCGGGCTCTGTTTTCCTTGACCAAAGTGCTGCTGACAACGCAAGTGTCCCAATATGTGAGGATTTCTCTCTCTGGGGGTGAGAGTACATTTGGAAATAGTGCTTAAAAGAATGGACAATATTGAGACGTACTAATCTTTTTGGTATGGTCATTGAAATGTACTTTTCTCCACCCCCAGCTCCATCATAGGAAGCTGTCAGTCTGAAACATAACGTAGAAAGCACGGGCAGGAAGGACCACTGTTGCATTTGTCGATTCCAGTCAGTTCTCAAAGAAGTTCTGAAGAAATTATTTCGAAGTGAGAATATAAATCATCAGCATGTCTCTATCTCCCTCTCCAACCAATGATGCTAGTGAAATTAATGGCATCTTATGATGGAATCTGTTCATAATATATTAATTTCTAATCCTCAACATTAATAAACAAGAGCTCTTTTTTTACCCATATTTCAACTGATACAAGTAGTTAGAAGTATATGCATCCCATTATTCGACTTCCTTGTTTAATTTTGGAATCATTAGTGTCAAATTTACATCATACAACTCAAACCTCCATAGGTTAGATCTCTAGAGTCAATAAGAGAGCAAACCACAGAAGGGGAAATTTATCCCATTGTCTTGAGCTTTTCATCGTTCATTTGTGAATCGGAATCCCTACACGATCAAAGAAGAAGAGAAAAAAAAATGACAAGATCTATACACTTAAATGAATGTACAGTTACTCATGTAAAAGCTTGCTTGACCCAATATTAATCCACTACCATCTTTGCAAGGCATGGCAACATACAGTACATGTACTGGGAAGACAATCAGACCAATCTCCCTCCTGCAATTTCACCTCTTCTCCCAGAATGAGAGAGAATCCCGTTTCTTCTATTTGAAGATATGAAACAAACTTCATTTTCCTTGTCGTCACAAGCGATTCTGCAGAAGATAAGGCAGTGTAATCTTCCCGGAGTTGTTGGGATCAAGCTTACTGAAATGATCGCAGATCTGCAGTACATCTTTCTCCCCTATCTTTCCCATCTCTTTCAGCTTGTAAATTACGTACTCGGATTTGCTGGAATAAGGAAAGGGAAAATATTCAGGCTTGGTTGTGACACAAAGAAGAAGAAGAACATTAAGCATAATAGACAGTTGAAATGCTATCTAAACAGTCAGACAGAAGTTTTCACCAATCTATTCCACATTTAAAGTCTTCTTCCTCTCCACATTCTGCCGCGAGGTACTCGGTTCCCACTTGTTAACAATATAAAGTTCTATAAGCTTATCACATATAGGAGCAATGTCCGCCACCAACTTTGGCAATATACCAAACATGATTGATTAGCTGAGTTCTACCCTCAAAACGAATTTGAAACCCAATAATCTCTGCCACCAACTATGGAAATGTACCAAATATGATTGATCAGCTAGTTCTTGTTGAGTATTTGGGGTCTGGTTCACGCCGCTCGAGCGAAGCGTCTAGCCGCTCGAGCGAATACAAGTCAGAGAGCTTCGCTCGAAGAGAGCTCGACAGACCGCTCGAGCAAAAGCAAGTCAGAGAGGTTCGCTCGATGACCGCTCGACTTACGGCTCGAGCGGAGGGAAGTCAGAGAGCTTCGCTTAAGGAGCCGCTCGACTCACGGCTCGAGCGATTGCAGGAAACAGGTTCGCTCGACGCGGGCTCGACACGCCGCTCGAGCGAACATCATTAATTCTGCTGAATTTAGGGTTTCCACCGTACAACATATATATTGATTTGTTTTTTACTTGTACTGTATCAGAGTGAACAGTAGCCGTCCTACACTATTGTATTGTGATTCCTCAAGAAATAAAATCCTCTGCAGCTCCCGTGGACATAGGCAATTTGCCGAACCACGTAAATACTGTGTCGTGTGTGATTGCTTGTTTTTCCTGTGTCTATATTCACTTTATTGTCATCGTTTTTCACAACAGTTCTGCCCTCAAACGAATTTTAAACCCAACAAACAAAAATTTCAATTAAAGATTTGAGTTCTCTGTGGTTCGATTCACAAGCTTCCAAATTGCAATGTTGCAAAACGAAAGCACAATTCAAAGGAAAAAATTACCAAATATACACATGCTCAACACCAATTCATCAGTTCTCAAATTGTTAAAAAAATCAAAGTAATCAAGACGTAGTAGTATTTGGTGGACACAAAATTAAAATTGGGCTAGGAGGACAGAGATCCCACCTAATGAAGCCATTGTTATTGATGTCGGCAGCAAGCAAATCCTCAACTGTTATATCCCTTTGCAACACCCAGCTGGCAATTCTCCGGTGCCTCTTATCGATTCTAGCCTCTGCCAAATACAGAAATGCCCGTGCTACCATCAGCGTCGAAAACAGAAGCCAAATGGAGGCAAACAACCTCCCGGGCAGCGTCTTGAAAGCCCGATCTCCATACCCAACTGTTGTAACCGACATAACCGATAAATAAACCGAATCAATCCAATCCAAATCCTCCACAAAATACAGCACCAATGTTCCCATCCCAATACACAACACCACTACACCAAGTGCCAATCCAACCTTGAGTCTGATTCTCATCCTACCCTTTGCCGCATCAAATATATAGTCCCTGGCCGAAAAGCCATGTTGGGGCCTGCCCATTTGAATCCCAGCCAAGATCATGTTCTCTTGCAAGTCTAGTACATAATTCA
This sequence comes from Juglans microcarpa x Juglans regia, assembly GCF_004785595.1. NCBI lineage: Eukaryota > Viridiplantae > Streptophyta > Magnoliopsida > Fagales > Juglandaceae > Juglans > Juglans microcarpa x Juglans regia. The sequence goes on from NC_054600.1 coordinate 25,074,796, forward strand.
CAACCCCACTAAGCAATATATCTATGAAACCAAAACCCACCAACACAAACACACAAGCAAAGACCTTTGTAGCAGTTGTTCGCGGAGCTATGTCACCGTAACCAATGGTACACATAGTGACAATACAAAAATAAAGCGCATCAACAACAGGGTGAGTTTCTACACCCGAGAAGTGGTCTGTATTGAAAGTGTAAATCAAAACTCCAAGAGACAGATATATCAAAAGCAAGAAAATTGCTTGCCTGATGATGGAGCTGGAGTCGAACTGTGGTTTGGGAATCTGGGGTGTCTTTGGTTCGAGGTCTCGCATGACGGCCATGGCTGGAGCTGTCTTGCACCGGTGCAGGCTACCCGGCCTCTTCACGCGGGTATTCCGGGCATCGAATTGAGATGTGGATGAGGATGTTGGGTCTTGGGCGTGAGGAATTATGAAGGATGAGGAGACATCACGATCTTCCAGGATGGGCAGGAGTTGGGGCCGTGTTTGGGAAGAGAGAAAAGGCTCATTTTCCATCTGGGAAAAAGAAATAAAGTTTCTCTCTTTACAGATCAGTCTGTGGTGGGCGCAAACTTTGATTCGAAGGAAGAAAGTGCTGTTCTTTGAAGTTTGATCGATCGACCTATGAAAGACCGGGGAGATGGATATGTCTATCTTATGATTCGAGGGGGCCACGCCAATTGTGACAAAGAAGCGAACATTGAGGTGTATTACCTTTTTTTCCCCAAGCAATCGTCCCTGTAATTAAAAGTATAAGGTTGGAGATCCCAATAAACGTTCATTGCAATTAATATAATGCCATTATACAAAAAGATTACCTACAAAACGAGTTCTTAGACTAATAAAATATCTTAAAAAATTACTATCCGATTGTGAGGTGAGGGTTGTTGGAGACCATAACAAGTTGTGCAATATTGTATTTTGTTAATTGCCCAATCAGTGGATAGGCCTTTCTCTCCTACCCTCCTCATTTTTTATAAACCAAAATGGTAACATAAATGAATAAGTAGCATAGGCCGATTTGAGTCCACCACCATAACCTAAAGTACTCATCCGCAGTTGTCTCAGCACGTGGTGGCAGGCAGGAAATGGTAAAGTTAAAGTGTAGGTTTGAAAAGTAGATTAAGATGATAGTTAAAAATTGAATAAAATATTATTTTTTTATATTATTTTTATTTTAAAATTTAAGAAAATTGAATTGTTTACTATATTTTATATGAAAATTGTAATTATTAGAGGAGATGAATTGAAATAATCTTTTAATCCAAACTAGGCATAATAGTCAGAGTGGATTAGATACGAGAATATCGCTTATACAAGTTCTATGAACGTCACCATTAAAGTCGTTGAGGCTTGCTAGCAGTTGAGATCCCTGTATCTATCATTGTGCAACAATTCTACTTGGTATCGAGTGACCGACAGTTTGATATGGCATAAAGTGATAGAGATGAACACGCAAAGTGATAAGTTCACGGAATATTTATGGTTGTTCTAGATATTCACTCAGTGCAGCCATAAATACTCAATAAATATTGTAGGATTCATTTGATATGTCTACTTTTTTTCTTTTTTTTTCTCATACCTTATAATGCTCTAGAATCCAAACAAGAATTCAACAAGATCTGAATCCGGGAAGGGATGAGAGGAGTAGAAAGGGAAAGGCTCTATGGAGATGGAGAAAAAAGAAAGAGATTTGAGGGGTGTGGGAAGCTTTCGGCTAGAAAGAGTCTTGTTTTAGTATATACCGGCCAATTGCATGTGAATTAAATTCTACAAATATGTGAAAATATGTTCATATTCTTGGTTCTATGAATAAAAAGAAAATCATATTCTTGTTTGGATTTTTATAAAAAGAATGGATGGATTTTTACTTTAAAAGTATTGTGTTAATATCGTATTTCATACACCTTTAAAACAAACTCTAACAACTCAGATCTTTAAAAATAAGCCTTGCACAAGATAGAAAATATTGCGACTTTGAGAGGGTGGCCTTAGGGTTGGGGAGCCTCTGATGCCTAAGTTAATAAATATTCTTAAAGTATAGTAAATAAGTAAGAGAGTCTAGAGATCAAATAGAGTTTCTTCGTACTTGGGATTGACTATTTATACTATGCCTGGGAGGGTGCAAATAGTCTTTTCCACAAAGTCCATGTTTCTCTTTTTGTATTTGCTGTCAGACTCTCTTTAATGTGACATGGTTTTGTGTAAGCTCCATAATTGTGACGTGTGTTTTAATTAGCAGCGTCATTAATGTGAAGTGGTTTCCTGACCCCTAATCCGATTTATGTGAGATTTATGTGAGTCGTTGATGATATGATGCCGATGAATCGATGGTCCTCCATGTTTCCCGTGTTTCATGGGCACCCTCTATTCCCGAGGGCGGTCGTAGCTATGTCAAGTCAATCTGTCTTGTCGACTAGATGGCGTCTTTCCCTGGTTAACACTTCGTTCCTTGCTTGGATAAAAATCCCAGTGGGCTGGATTCCTAGGGAAAAATTTCCCTTACAATTATCCCGTCAATTCTTCCTGGACAGGTACGGGAGAAATTTCTTTTATTCCCTTTGTTCTTTTGCCTGATCAAGTTCTCAACTTGCCTGGTCGCATGTTGAGTGATCATCTATATTCCTCTCGCAAGGCAGTGCAACTTTAGCCACGTTTTCGTATTGAATGGCGCTCCTCTGACTTCCTCGCCATATCTCCATGTTCTGCAATCATTAATTCGCACGTCATTCTAGAGGATATGCTTTATAGCAATTGCGTTAATCGAGGGATCCTAGTACTTAAGTGAGACATGTGTAAGATATGTGGAGTTATAACGCCTCGATAAGATGATGGTCGCCTCATCTATATATATGAGGACTCCCCCCCCCCCCCCCCAAGTAGAGCCCATCGTATTCTCTACTTTTGTTCCATTATTATGCAATTTCATTTTCTTATCTTTCTTTTCAAAGTGTAAATCTCTTCTACACCTTATGGCACCAAAGAAATCTTCACACCCTGGAGTTCGTGCAGTGCACTCAGGCGTTATCCAAGCTACCGCTCATGACGATTCCCTTCCAAATGGTTTTGAAGGGATCTCGTAGGTCGCCTTCAGTTCCTCCAATTCCTCAGAAGGATTCGAACCATGTGGTCATGGGTTCGAATTCCACAAACGGCGCTACTGTTAACGTAATGTTTCGCACATCTTTAAGCCAAGATCCAACAACTTAGATTTTCGAAAACGAGCCCTACATAAGGTAGAAAATATTGCGGCTTTGAGAGGGCGGTCTTGGGGCCGAGGCGCCTCCGACGCCTAAATTAGTAAATATTCTTGAAGTGTAGTAAATAAGTAAGAGAGTTTAGGGATTAGAGAGAGTTTCCTTATATTTGGGATCATCTATTTATACTATGCCTAGGAGAGTGCAGATAGTCTTTTCCACAAACTCCATATTTCCCTTTTTTGTATTCGCTGTCAAACTCTCTTTAATGTGGCGTGGTTTTGTATTGACTCCATAATTGTGGTGTGTCTTAATTAGTAGCGCTATTAATGTGAAGTGATTCACTGACCCCAATATGATTTATGTGAGTCGTTGATGATCTGATGCCGATGAATCGAGAGTCCTCCGTGTTTCTCGTGTATCATGGGCACTCTCTGTTCTCGAGGGCAGACGCAATTGTATCAAGTTGATATGTCTTGTCAACTAAATGGTGTCTTTCCCTAGTTGACACTTCATTCCTTGCTTGGATAAAAATTCCAGTGGACTGGGTTCTTGGGCCAAGGCCCGTGGGCCTTTCCTAAGAGAAAATTCCCCTTAGATACTGCATCATGTAAAGCAATATAATTGCTAAGAGCAGTAATACAGTTAGAAAAAAGATTTTTCACAAAATAACGTCACTTTATATAATATATTAGATATATTTTACAATAAAAATAATTTTACAACATGGTGTATCGTATCAAGTTATATCAGTTTGTAAATTTGTTTTTATAAAATATCTTTATATATATATATATATATATAGCTAAAACATTTCTCAATTGGACAGCACCAAAGTATATAATATAATGAAATTGGTAAACAGATAATGCCTTCAAAAGTATGCAATCACGTTCCAACTAATATTGTGTCAAAAGATGTGCTGTGTGACACTGATTTGTTGTAATTAATGGGAAGTTTGGAGTCTCGACACCTTCCAAAACAATGATATTCATGGAGGAATCCATGGATGTCATGCTCGATCGGTTCAATCACTTTGTTCAGGAAGATATTGTATTGCGTGCCAATAATATTTTGAGCCAAGAGTTCCATTCGATGGTGTGTGTATATATATATATATATATATATAATAGGAATAGCAAATATAAATTAGATGGGTCATGATGTTGAAAGTGAAGTGTAGTGGGAGGAAAAGATACTGAGTCATTAAATTATAAAATGTGATTTGACCATCACCACTATCCAATCCTAAGTTATAATGCTATGGGAATCATTGAATATTTTGAAACTACGTACCATTTTGATGATAGAATATGACATAAATTCTCCAATTTTATCGTTTATTAAGATCAATATATAGGATGGATAATGCATGCATAGGTGAAGGGTGAAATCGATTTTAGACAAAGCAGCGGGGCTTACTAGCTAGAAACAAGAGATTCAACATATAATAATCAATAACAAGAAGACATGAGGGATACATTTAAGAATTATATTGTCATCGACGAATTATTACGGCCAAGAAAATTCATGTGGCCAATCACAGGAGCAAGCTTAATTGCAACCCAACATGCACCTGCGGCCTGCATGATATATATATATATATGTAATTTAAAATACATAAAGTTATCTGAAGTACCACCTAACACATTATATATACACGGCTTGCTTGGAAATGTTGCACGAAACCAAGTTTAGACTTCAAAGCCAACTAAGGACTCACATGCATGCTTAAAATACAGACATTCATTATATATTCTGCTATACCTTCATATATATATGTGAAGTTCCATTCATTCTACCACATATATAGATGAAAGGGTATTGCTCTATTTTGTTATTCTTTTAGCTGCCAATCTTCTCCTAAGGCTAATGGCTCTCTGTGTGACCAGATCAAGCAAAATCCAAGTTAAGCCATCTGAGCAGACGCCATCCGGCACAGTACTTGATCTTTCAGTCATTGATAGACTGCCTGTTCTGAGATGCAATGCTCGAACTCTGCATGTGTTTAGTCATGGCGGCCAAGAGGCATCACAGATTATAAAAGGAGCCTTGTCCAGGGCTTTGGTCCCTTACTACCCTATTGCAGGAAGGCTGAAAGAGTCGAGCCAAGGTCAGCTCCAAATCGAATGCAGCGGAGAAGGCGTGTGGTTTGTCGAGGCGTCTGCTGATTGTAGTCTTGATGCTGTCAATTACTTCGACGATGTGGTTTCCATCCCTTATGATTTGCTACTTCCTGACCCTATCCCGGAAAATGAAGGCATAGACCCGCTCGTGCAAATGCAGGTAAATATATATACCCAATAAAATTCTTTGGAAATGAAATTAAGTCACCAGCTTGTTCTTAATTAAAGTGTTTTCAAAAGTAGTTTTGGGGTGTTTATATACTCTAGTATCTAGAAAATATATTTTTTTTAAAAAAAACTTTGAAAAACACTAATGCGGAGATCTCCTTCTATTATGAGAAATGCTTGGTTGTCCTTCAAATGTGTCCCCAAAAATACTCCTAATGCATTTTTTTTTAAAAATAATTAAAAAAATTACTACAAATGAATTTGTATGTATGTTTTTTTTTAACATTTAAAAAAATAAATAAACAAAATGTACTAGAGAAGACTTTCGAGAGCATATTTAGAGGACAACCTAGCATGTTCATCTACCATATGTGGTGGACCTACTGGTGGTGAGTGAGAGACCCTTCCGCACGTGGGGATGAGGCCAAGGAAGGGGCAAGTGGGGCCGGTCGGTCCCTGAAGGCTCTGACGAAATATATATAAGCTAGCAGTGGCTTAACGTGCAAAGTTTGTCACATTGCGTAATTGAAGGAAAAAATAAATTGTGACTCCAAATATTAAAAGTAGTCTAATGCATAAGAGTAAAGTTACTGTTTATTTATGTTCATGATTTATTATAAAATTTAAATTATGTTAAAAATTCAAATTTATTAGATAGTTTTATTCTTTTAAAAATGTTTAACAAAACTTCATCATTTATTTAATGATGAAATATTAGTATTTTATAAATTAAAATTAATTTTAAGTGTATGATATAATATTTATATTTTAATTATCTATTTTCCTTTCTCCCTTTCTCTCCTTTCCTGCATGTCTTCCTTTTTTCTCACCCGATCTCTTCCCTCAAGTAGCCCAATGTAGCCGTGTGCCACCTTGTGGCATAACTGACCACCTCATCGGCTTCCCCTCACGCCGGTGAGCAAATCCCACCGTCGTAGCCCATTGACAACTCCTTCCTCAGCCACACGGAGTAACCCGAAATGGGTCTCGACGCACGGGTTCTCCACCCTTGTGCCATCGCGACTCAGCCCCAGCTCCATCAAGTACCACCACCGAGTTCTCCTCATGTCGTGGACCACTTCCATGGAACCCACCACCTGTAGCTCCTCTCTAGCCTCATGCACATAGCCCCTCTACACGCACAGGTTTCTCCTCGTAGCGCCACCGTTAACTATCTCTAGGCCACCGCACCACCACCAATAGCCTCGTCCTTTGCCGACGACCCCTACACTTCCTCATTTTCTCCAGTCGAAGCCCCAACTCCTCTCATGCCCTTTCTCTTCACACGATCTATTGATTTGTGATTTGTGTGCAAACTTGTTTGGTGATTTTGTGATTTTATAGTGATTTTGTTGTGAGGATGTAAGAGGGACGTAAGGGGAAGAAGAAAAGCGTAAAACATGTTCACTGTTCATTCTTGTTCATCCATTTATAGCTACTTTATAAGGAGATATATATATATATATATATATATATATATATAATCAAATTAGAATTGGGTCTCGTTTACAATTTTATGGTAACTACGTTTTTCAGATTTATTTTAAAAAATTAAATTAGAATATAATATTTACATTAGATAATTTTTCTTTTACAGCTTATAATTATCTTGATGAAACATATTTAACAAAAAAACTATATATTCACTGAATAGCTGGCTATGAAATATACAATTGCGCTACTTAAAAGTTTTTTAAATATATAACGTTACTGTTATACATTATTAAGCAAAATAAAGAACTTAGTTTATGGTTTACATATATTACCTTTTTTTTTTTTATAATTTATACATAAATCGTTTCCATAATTCAACATTTTCTCTTAATTGCAACATATGACAAGTTTAGGTGTAAAATTAGTGATATCCATGGAAGAACGCAAGTTTGAATTTTTTTTTTTTTTTTTTTTTTCTTTCTTATGTTTTAGTACTCAGTTTTTCTTTTTTCTTTTTTTTATCTAAATCATGTGTTTCTAAAATTTTTCAATTCAACTATTTATTCTAGAACTAAAAATACCGCAGTCCCTCCATAATTATAATTCCGACTTCGTCCCTGCATACATGCTCAATTTCTACGTGCTCAATAGGTGACAAAGATTCCCCCTATCACGCATCCTAGCTATTTGGGAGGGATCTCCTCCTCCACTGCCGGCCCATACAGAGCACGTTACGACTTGCTATGTCTTGTTTTTTAGAAAACGACAAGTTTTTTAAACTTTTCTATTTTACAGGTTTGTTTGTTCTCAATAACCAAAAAAACTATCCTATCAAAAATAAAATAAAATAAAATAACCAAAAAACTATTGAAATTATTAATACATAGAATTTACATAATGACTTCCGGACTATAAAAATGGTTACTTATCCCCCAATTCAAAATGTAAGTATTAATGTGCGCAATTCAGTATAATCTGACCATCAATATTGTGTCATGTCACTTATTTTTCTTTATCTGAAAAGTTATATCTTAAATTATTTTCAAATCCGAATTCATATTTTGAGTTAGGGACTAAGTGACAACTTAGTAATTTATAGGTCACATTGCGTTGGTAGTCAGGGATTAAATACAATTTTTCCTTCATTTTATAGATGTCATATATAAAAAGTTGTAAACCCATGCAACTCAATCCCTAGTGCTTGTTAAACAATGCTAGTTGGTAGAGTTGAAATAAACCAACCAAAAAAAAAAAAAAGACAAAGCAAAGTGGACTGGAACCAGCAATAGATGCACTAACAAGGCCAATCATTTTCAGGTGACACAATTTGCATGTGGAGGTATCGTTATAGGCCTTACATTCTGCCATAGCATATGTGATGGCCTTGGAGCTGCCCAATTTCTCAGTGCTGTTGGCGAGCTGGCTAATGGTGTCGGCCATCCAAGCACCCCACCAGTGTGGCACAGAGACTTCTTCCCACCTCCACCCGAACAACCAAAGGCTGCTGCATCGTTAAACCTTCCGCCGCTGCTACCGCCGCTGCCCCACTACAGGCTAGAGCATGCCAATGTCGACATACCTCTAGATTGCGTCAAGCAACTCAAGCTAGAATTTCAGCAATCAACCGGAAAGCCTTGCTCTTCTTTTGAAATTGTGGCTGCCCAGTTTTGGAGCTGCCGAACACGAGCTATAAACTTGAAGCAAGACACTGAACTCAAGCTTGTCTTCTTTGCAAACTGCCGCCAGCTTTTGGACCCTCCTTTGCCGGACGGTTTCTATGGAAACTGCTTCTTCCCGGTGACAATCACAGCTTCGAGTGATTCACTCGCTCAGGCATCAATTACTGATGTTGTGAAACTGATCCAAGAAGCAAAGGCTAATCTCCCAGTGGAGTTTGCAAAGTACATGAAGGGTGACTTTTTGAAAGATAGTGGTGACCCTTTTGCACCTCCGCTGGCCTACACCACACTGTTTATATCAGAGTGGGGTCGACTGGGATTCAACCAAGTGGACTATGGGTGGGGTCCCCCAATCCACGTAGTTCCAATACAAGGCTCTAGCATCATCCCAGTTGGCATTCTGGGGTCCTTGCCTTTGCCCAAGAAAGGTGTCCGACTGATGACATGGTGCGTGGAGGATGCCCATCGCCAACCATTCCTGAACCAGATGATGGCAAAAGTAACCTAAATATTCCCATCAAAGCTCCAAAGTAATAGCGTTCACACCTTTTTCCACAAATCCTTGAACCCCTAACTAGGGGGTGAATAAATACAAGGAGAAATCATTGCAGTATGGGTTTTCAAATTGTATTGTTGAACTGCAATATATTTTAACTAAATAAGCATGAACATTTGCGCGCGCATACAGATTTTCATAAAACAGAAGCCTTGAACGATGATTAAGCCAGCATTATACAGTGCTCAAAATGCCATACATACAGATTGGAAATGCAACTTTTCTGCAATGGTGGGTGTAAATTTTATTGCAAAACATGATTACTCTTTGCAGTAAGTGACATGATCCGTACGTTTGTTCAAACTATCTTCGTTCGCCTTCCCTGTCTGGGCCAGAATCTCTCCATGGACGAACCTTATTCAAGTCTGGGCTAATCAGTCAAACTTTAAATTATTTTAATGTTTTAATTTTAAGAGGGCGGGGCAGGCAAATCCTATAGGGCTGCACAAATTATGTTGGCCATCTGTGTCGATAGCCAGCCGTACAGCACTCACCAATAATCAAGGGTGAGCGTGGCATCATGATTAGCCAACCAATCCTTCACTTTCTTTTTGGTCTCCATCAATTCATTGGTTCGATAACGATGTTTCCTGAAACTGTACAAATTCTTAAAAAAAAAAAAAAAAAAAAAAAAAACGAATTTAAATATGCAAACCCTTTCATATGTATCTCAAAATTTCAAGTAAGAATGATATATATGGTAGAATTGATGAGCTGAAAAGATGTTGCAAAAACAGGTACTTGATCAAAGGTTGTATTTACATCCGTACAATATTAGAAGTATTATAATGTTTAGTATGTATATTTTATAAATTAATCTGACTTCTTTCCTTTATACCCATAGGGTAGTGCTTCTTTACCGCCCAGGTTTGACTACTGTGTCCTCTATTGTAAATTGTACCCTTTTTTTACTTTTTTTTAAATGTTTTTTAAACATTTTTTAAAAAATAAAAAATTTTAATATATTAATAGTTATTTCTTTAATAAATAAAAATAAAATTAAAAAAATAAAATACATTTAACGGTCAGATTAAAGAGACAAAGTGAGGCAACATGGTATCATTTTCCTATACCTATATTGGTAATTTTCGATCAAAGATCAGTCAAATTTCATAAATTTTAATTATCTTCGTCTATCATATTTTTTTAATAAAACTATATCTTTTATTATGTATTGAGTAAGTAATAGGTTTGATGGTGATCTATGTGACACCCTTAATTAAAATAAATCAATAAATTGACTTGGACAATGGACGTTGCAGAAGCTGCTCTTATAAACAACGAAAAAAAAATCCCTAAAGAACACCTCCGAGAGTGGCTACGCCTCTCACTTTTGATTTTTTCTTTAAATTTTTTTAAAAGACAAAAATGTGATCCAAAACTATCAAATTGGACAATTATCTTCTTAAAAAATTAGAGGAATAATATTTGTAATCATAGATTATGTTATTCCCGTATATCTCATTTGAAAAAAATGAATAAATACGAGATCTCATAAAAAAAATTACTTTTTTAATAGTAACCTCTATTTTTTTCAAAAAAAGTATGCAGAGACTGCACATTCTAAAACTGTATATAACATTACCCTTTAAATTATCATAACACCGTACACCTATTTTTCTTTAAAAGGACAAAATTATTCTAAAAAAATACAAAATATCCATATTAAATTATTTCTCAATGTTAGATTTTTGTCTTTATTAAGGTTATTTATGTCCTTTTTTTTATTTTTAGAGAGAATGAATGAAATATTTTTAAGAGCTTGAGTAGATAACTACTAAAACTAATCATTTAAATGAATGATTACAAATTAAGCCGTAACTTGAGGTAACTCTATGTATGAATTTAGTCCTATTATAAATGATGTATCAGTCGTATTGAAACCGCCCAAAGTACTCTTTCTACACACTGCATGATGATGCTTAAGAACATCAACTTCCAAACCACATTATTGTTAATTTTTTTTTTTATCAGCAAGTAGTGATGTCATGATGACGAAGAGAATGACGAATTGGTCGTGCATTATTTGGGTTGCTGCTAAATTGCTGCCAATTAGATGCGGATAATCCTAACCAACCACTCACACCAATCTTATCAATGTTATTAATTACACAGGAGTTTGATCATACACTTGGCGTGCATATGCATATTTTTTGTGCTACTCGATTTTTCAGAGATCAACATCCTAAATTTGTGAGCACTATGAAAAATATTTCCACGTACCTTCATTCAGCTTCACCCCAATTGTTATTGGGCATGTGATCGTGTGAGCTTTTTGCCCCGCCCCCCCTCCCCCCCCCCCCCCCCCCCCCCCCCCCCCCCCCCCCCCCCCAATTGCCCATTGCCACTCATGTTAGTGCTTGTGATCATTTCACTGCGTGTTTGTGTTTTGTAAAAAGATTTTATATTGAGAAGTAGTAGTAATACAGAGATAAAGAAATTATATAAAAATAAATTTATAAATTAATGTGATTTCATGTGATTCGTTAGATCTATCGTACGAGAAAAATAATTTTATAATTTGATATATCGCATCAAATCACTTCATATTATAAGTTTATTAATCATTTTATGATTAAAGTATTTTCCTCTACATCAATTAATATAGAAGTATTTAGGTGTTTTAATTTTAATTTTTATAATTATAATAGATTATTCACACACTTATTAGTACTAACTTTGCAAGTCAATTCTCTATAACGCTTTACGATTCTTGTGAACACGTGATTTTCAAGAACGTTAGGACTTGGAAAGGGAAATAGACGTGGAGCCAACCGGACAAGTACACCAAGAACATATTATATATATATATAGAGAGAGAGAGAGAGAGAGCTTGTATGCCGGCCGTAGTCGACCGTGTTCTGAATTATTTATTTATTTATTTAATAATTAAGGAAATGATTTTAAATGTATTAGTTTTTTTTTAAATATTTAAATATATTAAATAAAAATAATGCTCGAGTTTTCGTAGAGTTATGTGTGTATCCATGTTAATTCTATTAATAAATCACTAAAATCGGAAAACACAAATCAATGTCCTTTTGGACTGTGACTAGTAATCGACCGTACGATTACTTCTTTAACAAAACAGTATATTTGGAAAGTTGGTGACCTTGTTGGTTGTTAGCTTTGGAGCTTCTCTTTGACATGACGTCAACCTCCAAACTTGGGACTGCAAATGTCAAAGATGGCCATTTAATGGGGCTGCTTCATTTTTCGCATTCAACAACTTGCCCTTTGCTTCGCAAGAAAAGTCAGAAATAAAATAAATAAATAAAAATGATACCTTTACCCTAATTATGCAGTTCGTTATGTTAATCTCATATTATGATCTAAGGGATTAATGGGTAGGATTGCAATAACTTGTTAAGAAGAGAACGTAATATGTAATGGTTTTGTTCTTCATTGTGTCGCGTAAGCAAACGAATACTTACTTTTTGAGGTTCTCCAGTGCTGTGTTGTTTAACCTTTTTGCTCCTGTGTCCTGCAATTTTTAATTTATTTAACAAAAAAAGGTCGTATATCAGAAGTGATGTCAGTGAGATGGCTGAATTGGGTTTAACATGTATAATAATCCTCATCAATTGCAGATTTCATAAGATATCTCGTGAGTCGTGATCTTACTCTTTTTGCCTGGATCAGATCAATGGAGAGTTTGCATATATATTAGAGATTAGCATGGAATCAAGTAAACAACTAGGAAAAATGTTTTTCCTTTTCATTAGTTTAATACTGCCGCTTTCGGTTGCTATATATTGATGTAGTGAAAACAATATCGAGGCGTGTGTTTGGTTCAAACTTCAACCACAAAAGTAGCGTTTCAAACTTGTCTTCCTTTTCTATGATTTTCGCAGCAAGAGTTTCGTATCACATTCCTTCCAGAATTGGCATCTTTCCAACAGGAAATGCTATTAAACTTTAACTTTCTGCCTAAGATAAAGGAGAGAGATAATAGTCAAGAAAAAGAAAATTCATATTCAGTTGACAGGGTTAAATTATTCGCGCTTTTGACTGCGACGGGCTGTGTCACATGTGCCCTTCAATCAATAGTAGGAGGGTTTAAGCTGTCTCATGAATAGGCGTGCTTGCACTGCAAGCAAAGACATTGTACGATCCACCCCCCAGCACCCTTTAAAATGTCCTTGAACAGCCCAAGAAATACAGAATCCTTGGAAGTGCATTAGTCCTGCACTTGTGGATCTCAACAGTGGTCGTTTCAGGTACTATTTTCATCCGTCTGAGGATGGATCTGTCTCTATGCTCTTTTTTTCTCTGTTTCGGCTGATGGGCTTTTCTATTTTTGTTCATTTAATGGTGTAATCATATCATTATAACGATGCGGGATGATATGAATGATATAATATGCTGTTGATTTTGGTGAGAAACTTTTCAGTTTTTTCATCTTTCTGATGGGAACCGTGGGGTTGCAGGGTTCTGATTCTTTTTTCTGATGCCTGTCAGAAAGTTCATTCTTTTTTATCTGTCATATATGCTTCACAGGCAACCTTTTTTTGCATATCAACGTTTAACTTTGATGCGGCAGTAATAAATCACCTCTCTCTCTCTCTCTCTCTCTCTCTCTCTCTCTCTCTCTCTGTTGTCTTTGTTTCTTTACAGTTCTCTTTTCTTGGTCTCATATTTGTCGTTTTAATCTTGAATTCGCTGGCTTTCCTATATGTGGAGTACTTCGACATAAATTTAGGATATTAAGAATTTAAATATATGGAACGTAGACGAGGGTGTTGAATTTGATCAGTTTGTTACAGAAAAAGTTGTAAAATATATAATGGCCACTTCAGTGGAAGTCAAGGTAAAGATAATATTTTGTTGGAGTGGGATTCTTGGCTATTCTTTGTATTCGGCTTATAGATGCTGATTTAAACCATTTACTGTGTCGTGCAGGAATAAAATCAATTCTCAGATTTGGTAATATGGCAGCTGAGAATGGCTTCGGCGGCAAAATAAATGCAGATGAAGCCACCACATCAGAAAGCTATCCAGAAGCTGAGAAAACCTCCAGAACGAATGGTGATCAGGAAGACTCAAAAAAGAGTAAAGGAGATGAGAAAACTAACGCTATTCCCTTTCGCAAACTGTTCTCATTTGCTGATTCCACTGATATTTTGATGATGATCCTTGGCACAATTGGTGCTATTGGTAATGGGATATGTATGCCCCTTATGACTGTCCTTTTCGGGGACTTGATGGATTCTTTTGGAGATAATCAGAATAACCCCGAAGTGGTTGAGGTGGTCTCCAAGGTAAAGATATTCTGCAAAGTCTTATTGATTTGGTTGCACTGTTATTTCTTTTTATGCCATTAACTACTTTTCATAATCTAGTGGACCTTGAGTTGCTAGCTAATTCAAGGGATGTGTTAGAACCTCATTCTTTCTTTTTTGACCTCTTGAACTTGTGATGTGATGATGTTCTAAATTGGTTTCCTTGAAAAACTAGGTCTCTCTAAAGTTTGTCTATTTGGGATTGGGATCGGGTGTAGCAGCATTCCTTCGTAAGTAGATGTCATTACTACAGTAACTTGAAAATTTTATTGCTCACATATTTTCTTTTGATCACCAATATCAACAATTGAGTTGAGAACTGAGTGTTTGTGTATGTGTGCGTGTGTGTATGTGTGTGTGTTTTTTTTTTTTTTTTTTTTTTTTTTTTTTTTTTTTTTTTTTTTTTTTTTCTCTATCAGAGGTGGCTTGCTGGATGGTCACAGGGGAGAGACAGGCAGCAAGAATAAGGGGTTTGTATCTGAAGACCATTTTGAGACAAGATGTTGCTTTTTTTGACAAGGAAACAAACACTGGAGAGGTTATTGGGAGAATGTCTGGCGACACTGTACTCATACAAGATGCAATGGGTGAGAAGGTATTACAGTACTGCTACACTTGCATCAAAAGCCATAATCCTGAATGTCATAAATATTGTTTTTTTGCATGTAATCCTGGGGTTTAACAAGTCTGTTTATGCAGGTTGGGAAATTTATACAACTGGTTTCTACATTCATAGGAGGCTTTGTAATAGCATTTATCAAAGGGTGGCTTCTAACCCTTGTCATGTTATCTTCTATTCCTCTTCTCGTGGTGTCTGGTGCGGTCGTGTCCACCATCATTGCCAAGATGGCATCCGTTGGACAAAGTGCTTATGCGAAAGCAGCAAATGTAGTTGAACAGACAATTGGTTCAATCCGAACTGTACGTCATGTTTCGTAACTTTATTTCATGCTGTTTAAATTTATTTGAAGTATGAAATCTAAATGCAGTCCCTATCTAGGTTGCGTCGTTCACCGGTGAGAAGCAAGCTATAATTAATTACAACAAATTTCTTGTAAAAGCTTACAAATCAGGTGTTCATGAAGGCTTGGCTTCGGGATTTGGTCTTGGCGTGGTTATGTTAGTGGTGTTCTGCAGTTATGCTTTGGCTATATGGTTTGGAGCAAAGATGATACTTGAAAAAGGATATAGTGGGGGCACTGTGCTGACTGTGATTATTGCTGTGTTGACAGGATCCATGTGAGTTGCATTTCCTCTCCCCCACATTCCCCCCCCCCCCCCCCCCCCCCCCCCCCCCCCCCCCCCAAATGGCATGTTCATGTGCTATAATGTTTATTATCTTCATTCTTCCTTAAAGGTAAAGTTACTTTTTTGTTTCATAACAAGCAAGGAAAACATATAAATATATTATACTCGTAATCTTATTCTGTCAACTATTAATCTGTTTCTTGCTTTATGTTTCCATATGGATATTTCAGGTCTCTAGGTCAGGCATCTCCCTGCATGAGTGCATTTGCCGCTGGTCAAGCTGCAGCATTTAAGATGTTTGAAACTATAGAGAGGAAGCCAGAGATTGATGCTTATGACACAAAGGGAAGGACATTAGATGACATTCGTGGAGATATAGAGTTAAGGGATGTTTTCTTCAGTTACCCGAGCAGGCCTGATGAGCAAATATTCAATGGATTCTCTCTTTGTATCCCAAGTGGCACAACTGCAGCTTTGGTAGGTCAAAGTGGAAGTGGGAAGTCGACAGTGATTAGTCTGATAGAGAGATTTTATGATCCTTTGGCTGGTGAAGTTCTTATAGATGGTATTAACCTCAAACAGTATCAACTTAAATGGATTAGGGGGAAAATTGGTCTCGTCAGCCAGGAACCTGTATTATTTGCATCAAGCATTAAGGATAACATATCATATGGAAAGGATGGTGCAACTATCGAGGAGATAAAAGCAGCAACTGAACTTGCAAATGCAGCCAAGTTTATTGATAAATTGCCGCAGGTTCTAATTCAAAGTTTACTTGATTATACTTTAAGACCTTCTATTCAGAATGTTTTTCAAGTTATAGTTAAAATTTTGAATTTCACTGCCAGGGACTAGATACCATGGTTGGTGAGCATGGAACACAACTATCTGGAGGACAAAAGCAGAGGATTGCCATTGCAAGAGCAATTCTGAAAGACCCACGAATCTTACTTCTCGATGAAGCTACAAGTGCACTTGATGCAGAATCTGAGCGGATCGTGCAAGAGGCATTAGACCGGATTATGGTAAATAGGACAACTGTAATTGTTGCCCATCGTTTGAGCACAGTAAGGAATGCCGATATGATTGCTGTCATTCATAGAGGAAAGATGGTTGAAAAAGGTATTTAACAAGTACATGCATGCATACTCTTTGATTCATTCACATGTGGAACTAATATCACAGTTACAAGTTGCACCCCGTCACCAGAGGCTTAGTACTTACTGTGTTGTGTTTTTCATATCATGTTATGTTCTCCAGATATATGAATTCCTGAATTTCCTATTGAGGATATAGATACTTTTATGATTCTATATTTTGAGAATTATTATTGGTTCATTCTCAAAAAATTAAATTATGTAGTTGCATAAATGAAAAATAAAAAAATAAAAAATGTTTTCTTAGATTATTGCGCATTATTTTTTGCCCATTAAAGTTTTTTGAAAATTTTGGACCTTGTTAGTTGTTTTGACATTTCCCAATTGACTTTTTAATCTTAAATTGTGCTCGGCTAC
This sequence comes from Juglans microcarpa x Juglans regia, assembly GCF_004785595.1. Lineage (NCBI taxonomy): Eukaryota > Viridiplantae > Streptophyta > Magnoliopsida > Fagales > Juglandaceae > Juglans > Juglans microcarpa x Juglans regia. The sequence continues at coordinate 25,091,998 of NC_054600.1, forward strand.
ACAGAATAGTTGGATCGTAGATTTCACACCTTATGGGGAAAGAGGCAGGTTAACTTATATTTCTGAATATTGTGTGTCTCAATTGATCAGGCTCACACTCAGTACTAATCAATGATCCCGATGGAGCATACTCTCAGCTCATTCGCTTGCAAGAACTAAACAAAGAGTCAGAGCAACCTGTAGATGATCAAAACAAGCAGGAAATTACAGCAGAATCTGCTAGACAGTCAAGTCAAAGAATGTCAATCCTACGATCCATAAGTCGTGGATCATCTGGAGTAGGAAATAGCAGCCGCCACTCGTTCTCTGTATCTGTTGGTCTTCCTACAGGAATTAATTTACCAGACATTGCACTGGCAGAGAAACAAACCCCTGAACTACCTGCAGAAGAATATCCAAATGTGTCACTCCGCCGCATTGCCTACTTGAACAAGCCTGAGATTCCGGTGCTTATAATTGGAGCTATAGCTGCAGTCATCAATGGCACAATACTTCCTATTTTCGGTTTACTGATTTCCAGCGTGATTAAAACATTTTATGAACCACCTAACGAACTAAAAAAAGATTCAAAATTTTGGGCAATAATGTTTATGATCCTTGGTCTAGCATCATTGCTGGTGATTCCAGCTCGGTCATACTTCTTTGCTGTGGCTGGGTGTAAACTAATCCAACGTATTAGAGTAATCTGCTTTGAGAAGGTGGTTCACATGGAGGTTGGTTGGTTCGATGAGCCCGAGCATTCAAGTGGTGCAATTGGTGCAAAGCTCTCAGCAGATGCAGCATCAGTTCGTGCCTTAGTTGGGGATGCACTTGGTCAAGTGGTGGAAAATGCTGCTGCTGCTGTTGCTGGGTTGGTCATTGCTTTTGTTGCGAGCTGGCAGTTAGCTTTTATTATCCTTGTATTGATCCCTCTGATTGGAGTTAATGGGTATGTTCAAGTGAAGTTTATGAAAGGATTCAGCGCAGATGCAAAGGTATGATTTTAGCACTAAGGCTTCCACTATTCATTATTGCAGCATGGTAAACATTAGGTATTTCAGGGTCAAACTTGGAAAGGTATCAATTTTGTACAAGATTCAGGGGAAAACATTTGTACACACGCACGTCTTGTATACTTCTTGATTTAACGTAAAGTTGATGGTTTTGTATAGTTCTTCATTACCTGTAAATGAATTATTTGTTTCAAAGTATATATCAAGAAGTAAATTTTGATGGTTGCAGATGAAGTATGAGGAAGCAAGCCAAGTTGCTAATGATGCAGTCGGAAGTATAAGAACAGTTGCTTCCTTCTGTGCAGAAGAGAAGGTGATGCAACTCTACAGAAAGAAATGCGAAGGCCCAATGAAGACAGGAATAAGGCTAGGCCTCATAAGTGGAATAGGATTTGGGATGTCTTTCCTTTTATTGTTTTGTGTCTATGCAACCAGTTTCTATGCAGGAGCTCGACTTGTTGATAACGGAAAAGCAACATTCTCAGATGTTTTCCGGGTAAATATTCTTCCCGCATGTTTTAAAGTTTTCCAAAGCATGTTCAACAGTATGAAAAATGGCGATTTTCATTTGCACAAAACTAACTTTTAATAACTTTGAGAGGTATGTATGGTCTGTAGGTTTTCTTTGCCTTAACCATGGCAGCGATTGGAATTTCTCAGTCAAGCTCCTTTGCTCCTGATTCTAGTAAAGCAAAGACTGCTGCTGCTTCCATATTCGGGATAATTGATCGGAAGTCAAAGATAGACCCAAGTGAGGAGTCAGGCATGAAATTGGATGATGTTAAGGGTGACATTGAGCTTCGTCATTTAAGCTTTAAGTATCCATCTAGGCCAGATATTCAGATCTTCCGAGACCTCAGCTTGGCTATTCATTCTGGCAAGGTAAATTTTAACGATCAAAATGTGTTTTGACTTTTCCAAGTAGCTTTTCATTTTGAATATACTGTTCATTGTGTTCAAGTTCAATCACACTTGTCTGAATATCTTCTTTCAGACTGTTGCCCTGGTTGGAGAAAGTGGTAGTGGAAAATCCACAGTGATATCGCTTTTGCAAAGGTTTTATGATCCTGATTCAGGTCATATTACATTGGATGGAATTGAGATTCAAAAGTTCCAACTGAAGTGGTTGAGGCAGCAGATGGGGCTTGTGAGCCAGGAACCAATTCTGTTCAATGACTCTATCCATGCCAACATTGCATATGGAAAGGAAGGAAATGCAACTGAGGCAGAAATTATAGCTGCATCAGAGTTGGCCAATGCCCACAAGTTCATTAGTAGCTTACAACAGGTTAGGGCAATGCAAGCCATTTTTTAAATTCTATCTCATCAACATTCTTAAAACCATCACCAAGTTCCTTTGCTAAGGCAGCTTTTTGTGGACAAACTTAATTTGCCAATGTGCTCTAATCCTTTTGTCCTACAATGACATAAAATGCAGGGTTATGATACCATGGTAGGAGAGCGAGGAGTTCAATTGTCTGGCGGGCAGAAGCAACGAGTTGCTATTGCACGTGCTATTATTAAAAGCCCAAGGATTTTACTATTAGATGAGGCAACTAGTGCGCTAGATGCTGAGTCTGAAAAGGTGGTTCAAGATGCACTAGACCGAGTCATGGTTAACCGGACTACAATTGTGGTGGCTCATCGGTTATCCACAATCAAGAATGCCGATTTAATTGCAGTTGTTAAAAATGGAGTAATTGTGGAGAAAGGAAAGCATGATACCTTGATTAATATCAAGGATGGATTTTATGCCTCCTTAGTAGCACTTCACACCAGTGCTTCAACTGCATGAGCTTCCTCCCTTCTGTAATTGTTCCTGTTTTATTCTTGTGCTGGTTGCTCTCTCTTTGCTTCCATATAGATTCTTTTGTTTAGTTTCTTCACATAAGGTTTTCATGTTTCTAAAATTGAGTCTGGTATTTTGGATGGCACTTTGTTGAAAGCTGCTGATTCAACTTTGTCCCCCCAGTGTCAATTTTTGTAGGATTCGGTTGTGAAAGGATGTCATCTGATAATCATATATATATATATAGATATAGCTTATAGATAAAGGGCTTCATGACAATATTTTGAGCTCCAAACATATTTGTCTTCATTAGCAGTTGAGATGAAATACTTCACTAACCGATTCAAGCCTTTATTTTTTCCACCTCTTGTGATAGTGTTCAAAAACTAGTTAGAAACCAAGAGAAAAATGGAGATTTAAGAACCCGTTTGAATACAAAAACGGTTTTATTTCATCTTATCATTACAATTTTTTAAATTTTCACACAAAATATAATAAACAATTTAATTTTTTCAAATCTCAAAATAATAGTAATACTAAGTATGATTTAGGAAATAAAGGAACTCCTCAATGTTGAAACATTCATATTCCTTCAATATTTTGTTTTCCTCCTTGACGGCACTCTATCCCATTGTCGCAGAGCATAATGTCGGTTCTGTAAAGACGGAAACGTCCTTGTCTTGACAGATAAGTAAACCTTTGAAAGAGTCGCCAGTGAAACAGTTTGTTGCGGCGAAAAGTTCACCTTAGGAAAGTAAGATCGACTCAATATCGATTAGTTAATTTAAAATATTTATAAAATTATTATAAAGTCTAATTTCCTTTGAAGTGTTATTGTTTTAAAATCATTTTAAAATATATATCACCAATCTTTCCAAAAATTTAAACCAAAAAGAAATAGCTCAGGAATATAATTATTCAATTAATATTCTAATAATTACTTTGAAAAATACTAAAATGTCGTCTCACGATGGTTCTCAAGGATTACAAAATAGTTACTTAGATAAGCACTAAAACATACCAAAGTGTCATTTGCATGCTGTTTTTATTTTATTTTAATTTGCAGCGCATTTAATTTTCTTAAATTTCAATTAATGATACAGAAACACTCTCAACTTATCTCATTTTATATCATCATTACAATTTTTTTAAATTTATATACGAAATATAATAAACAATTCAATTTTTTTAAATTTTAAAATAATAATAATATTAAAAAATAATAATTTATTCAACTCATCTAAAACTATCTCATCGGATTTCTTTTTATCCAAACGAGTTTTGGATAGACGGGTTTTGCTGTTTGTTTTTCCTACAAGTAATGATCAATATTGTTTGACCTGGGATCGATGTGTATAGGATTTTATCATGTTTCTTCCTTCCACCACCACTTTCACTCTCCCGTCCAACCACATCTTCATTTTTCTTCTTTTTCCACAATACTACAGTTTTCTTTACTTTTACTTTTTTTTTTTTTTTTCTATTTTATAATCAATAATTCATGACCGTGAAATAATGATATATATTAGTTGTGATGTATTCTTTCTCCCTCCATAAATATTACTTTTTACAAATAAAAAAACCCACTCGTGACAAGTCTTGAAGTGACTGTTTTTTAAATAATTAATAAAAAAACTATTTAAAATATGTGATATCAATAAATATAAAAAGAAAATAATATGATTTAGAACGAAGAATAGCATTCCTCCTTTATAAATAATTTTTGTTTTAAATTCTAGAACTTGTTTTAAAAACCCAAAATTGACTGTATATTAGTTTGCTCCAAATTATCGTTTTATTTTGTTTTCTATGGAAGTTTTTACATTTTCTCTAAATAATTATCATATAATTCTTACTTAGGTCCTTAAATTATCACTACTTTTGAATGGTTAAAGGACAAAAATATCTTTAACATTTAAAAGGAAATGTTTCAATCGAGTAAGAATAAGATGATAATTCATGAGAAAGAAAGTATAATTTAGTATATTGGCCGTAATTACTTCCAAAATTAGGCAGTTGGAGGGGATTGTCATGGATTTTACACAGATCTACAAGTAAACGATAGCTTTAAGAAAAAGCCAAAGCTGGTAGCAATTGCTTGACAGAGTCAGTATCAAGGCTCTAGTCAGAGGATTCAATCCCGTTTGAATATTAAAAGTATTTTATTTTATCTTATATTATTATTGTAATTTTTTCAGATTTTTATATAAAATATAATAAATAATTTAATTTTTTTAATTTTTAAAATAATAATAATATTTTATTTAACTTTTAATTTTTATTTCAACTCATTTCATTCCAACCACACCTAAATCTCGAGTTGACATACGAACCATTCAGCCAGTACCATACTCTATATATGTGGAAATATTCCTCCCTTTCCTTCTCTCGTTCTTTTTTCCTCGTTCTTTCTTTTTTAAAAGAATACCAGTACAGTTTGATCTTTCATAATTGTGCTTTTGTTATTGGAAAAAAAAATTTCGAATGTGAAGTAGGTTTTTAGCATTTATTGAATATTTAATACAGTTTGAAAAATACATTTGATGTATGAGAAATTATATTTACAGTCTTAAAGTGTGTAAACTCACGTATTAATTTTGAAAAAAAATAAATAAATATAATATTTATGTAAAAAAAAATTAATTTTTTAATAATAAACTTCATTCTTTTTTAAAAAGAGTGCACATAACTTATACATCCTAAAATTATATCTAACATTACTCTTATTTATATATCAATCTCATACTTCAGAGTCTCGAGTTTGTATAGGAAATTTGATCATTGCGTTGATGTTTATATCGCTATATTAAAATGATAAGAAGATATAGGTGTACCTAATCCCGGTGATTATTTGGTCATGTCTTGGTTCTGCATGCAAATTTTAAAGTCAACAATGATTTTTGTTTTTAATCTGTACTCGTTTGAAACAGTCATCTTGCACAAAAATTTAATGGACTCTATTCCCATTGACCAATCACTAATGTATCTCAGCCGTCCCTTTCGTCACCAACAACGTTCTCATTCTCCAAGAAAAAGACGATCACAATGTGAAACGCAAAATCAGCACTAAAAGATTCTTAAATTCAATAGATTGATTTTATTATAATTTTTATAAAGAAAAAATCCATTTAACCATAATTAATATTTTTTTTTTTTTACAAACAGTAGTTATTTATTCATTACGCACATGTTGTCTAGCAGATGAACTTGGGGACAATAATTTTCTAATGTTTAATAACCAATGGATTGCCAATTGAATAAGAAACAGTTGAATATGATATAAACAGTGATAGTACAATAAGAAAGATTTATTCTTTTTTTAATCTAATAAAATATTTTATTTCTCTTTGATTTACCGTTTCAGGGAAGCGCAGGAGCACGAACAGCTCAAAATCTGGAAAATTTCAATCCACTGTATGCAGAAGTATTGATCAGGAAAAAGAAATGAAGAAAATGGGTAATGGCATTTCGTGGTTGGTGATGATTATGCTATACCTGATATAAATGAATAAAAAATCTATGTTAGAAACAGGCAATTGGTTCTGCTGACACGAAACGTATAAATTTTATTTGATTGTAGAGGAAGATAAGTTGTGTGACAGTGAATGTGGGAATTGTTTTCTTCCGAAAGCAATCCGGGAACTGGTTGACTAAGTGAAGGTTCGTCACCTTTGACCAAGTTAATAGCCATGGCCGTTCGCGTTTATTCTAGTGGGTGAGTATTATAAATGATGATGCCTGCATACTAACTGAATGAAAAAAGCCCATATAATGTGCTGGAAATAGCTCATACACAGAGAGCATCCCCAACGTGGATGAAGTTCTGCAACTGAGATCCCAAAATCTGGCAGTTTCAGGTGTCCTTTAGAGTTTAACCTTTTGGCAAAGAAACCTGTCGGAACACTCCACTTCTTCTTTTGTTGGTTGTTTTTAGCATATGGGTTTCGTTCATTTTAATGTTTATTAGATCTTTTTGATGTTGTAGGGTGATGAAAATGGCTTGGATTGGGAACTTTAGTTTTGCGGAGCTCCTTCTGATATAGATCTCGGGGCTGCAGTGAGTTTGATTCTCTCAAAGAACAGAACAAAAGTTTCATTCCTTCTCCTCCTCTTTTTATCACAACCAGGTACAGTGGTATTGAATGTCATGTCATCTTTAAAAACGAACTTCCTTTGCAACCTCTATGGTAAAACTCATGCATCACCATGAATTTCATGAGGAGAAAACTCTATAACCTGCCCAACTTGAACTTGCTTATAATTTTTTCATTTCAGTAGATATATGGTATTTCATCAACCTGGTGATAGTAAGTAGCAGAGCACTCTGCTATGAAATTTGACTCCCTGTGCACAAGTTGACATTTTGTAATAACTTTATCATCAGGGAGTTTTCAAGGACTCATTTTGCATTGATTTGAATAAATACCCAACAGTTATGTCTCTGTCAGCTTCTCTTTTGCAAACTTTGCAACCAATTACACAGCAGAGAGTTAATGGTGCAATTCTGATTCTGGTTCACCTGCGGAAGCAGAGCAAATATTACCTCTGTTCTCCTTTCCCTGATTACACCTACAAACTTTCCTCCATTTTCAGCATATGACTCATCGATATAAAATCTTCTTAACCTGTTAGAGGAATCAAGGGTGATTTTTACTTGCACAAGCAGTTCCATTCCTCTTCTACTTTTTTTTTGAAATCATGTATCATGACAATCATTTGATTTAAGTACTTTCTAAAATTACAATATGCCTCTTTCTCTCTCTCTGCTCGTGGCTTGTTGTGTTGTTCTTTTTGTTGAGGTTGATTGGGATTTTTAATCATAAATTTGTTTCATGGGTTCTAATAAGGGTGCTTTACCCCTTAATTTGTCACTTTGCTGATTAATTTTGCTAGACTCTCTGGTTGTGAACCTATCTAGTTGAGATGAAATCTGGCACCACAACAAGTGCCTTGATAGACATATTAGCCTCCTATTGGTTTACTTTTCTCGTATGTTTCTGCTAATTCACTCTCCAAAAACTGAAATTCATATGCATACATACATGTGCATATATGTGTGTGTGTTGACATTTTTTTAAATTTTTTGCTGCCTTCTCAGTTTGTGAGTGCTGTAATACCGTATAAACGTTGGAACTGTGCAATATAAACAAAGGTTGACTTTCTGATATTTGTCAATTCTCCAGTCGTTTACAACAAATATTTTCCACTTCAATCAACAATTTCCTGACACCTAGTAAATTGAAAACTTCTTAGATCATAAGACAATTTTCGTTATTCTTCATTTTATTAGTCCCCCCGATTACTGAAGTTATTAATTGTGTGCAGCTGCTGTATAAATTCTACATCTCCCAAATAAAGTGGTTGGCAATTGGATTGTCATATTGGAGTTTGTAAAATGGAGATAAATCTGCATGAGTCCGCCTCATTGAGAAAAAATGTAGAAGCAGACAAAAGCCCTGACATGATTGGTGATAAAGAAGGCTCGGAGAAGAGTGGAGGAGATCAAAGTACCAAAACTGTTCCATTTCTAAAGCTGTTCTCGTTTGCAGATTCCAGAGATGTTTGCTTGATGATTGTAGGCATAATTGGTGCCATTGGAAATGGGTTGGGTCTGCCCCTTATGACAGTATTCTTTGGGGAAATGATTAATGTTTTGGGAAGTAACCAGAACAATAAGGATGTTGTTCGTGTAGTTTCCAAGGTAAAAATATGCTCCACAAGTTAAACTCATGATGTTAATTTCAATCTTCATCACTGGATATGTATAGCTGAGTGTTTGACTTTGTCCTGAACACCTTTTTGGATGTGAAAATCTAAAAGTTCACATCTCTAATAATGTTATTATCTAGTGCTTCTGTTGAAAAAATTACCTTGATTAAGAGGATGTATTTGAATCCATCCTTCATTTTCTGACATGCTAATTTTCTTGATATGAAGATGGCCTTGACTAGTTTCTGGCTAATATTTTAGGTTTGTCTAAAATTCGTCTACTTGGCAGCTGGAATTGGTGTTGCAGGATTCCTCCGTAAGTACTTTCCCAAATCAGAATCATCATAGAACTTTTAGAGCATCAATAAAATTTCATCTATCAGGCATTGAGAAATGAGAAATCTGCCTTTGTTCTTGTCAGAGGTGGCTTGCTGGATGATCACAGGAGAGAGACAAGCAGCACGAATAAGGGGTTTGTATTTGAAGACTATTTTGAGACAAGATGTGGCTTTCTTTGATAAAGAAACAAACACCGGAGAGGTTGTTGAGAGAATGTCTGGTGACACTGTTCTTATACAAGATGCCATGGGTGAGAAGGTAGTATACTCCTGCACCAATACATCAAAACTTCCCAACTGGATGAAAAGTTTCTTTGGGTTTCATGGATGTTGTGCTTGTAAACTTGATTATGCAGATAAAAGAGTCTATTTGCCTGTGTAGGTTGGGAAATTTGTGCAGCTGCTATCAACATTCATCGGAGGCTTTTTTGTAGCATTTTTCAAAGGCTGGCTCCTTACCCTTGTCTTGTTAGCCTCAATTCCTCTTCTTGTGGCCTCTGGTGGCATTATGTCTGTCGTCATATCCAAGACAGCTTCTCGTGGACAGGGTGCTTATGCAAATGCAGCGAATGTGGTTGAACAGACAATCAGCTCAATCAGAACAGTATGTCATATTATCAGAACTATATGCATGCTTGGGGAATTTTGTAATTATCTCTCAGTGATTTCTGTTCAGCTTCGCTGTTATTTTCTAGCAAACTCTTGATATCCACTATTTGATTTCGTATCTAGGTGGCATCATTTACTGGGGAGAAGCAAGCTGTAGCTAAATACAAAAAGTTTCTAGTAACAGCTTACAAATCTGGTGTTCAGGAAGGCTTGGCTTCTGGACTTGGTTTTGCTATGGTTATGTGCGTCATGTTCAGTAGCTATGGTATGGCAATATGGTTTGGATCTAAGATGATAGTTGACAAAGGATACAGTGGGGGTGATGTGTTGAATGTGATCATGGCTGTGATGACAGGATCTATGTAAGTTGCAACTATATTCTTTAGCTCCCGATAGTATGAATAGATGTATGTAATACTTTGGTTCTTTTCTTCATTCATTTCTTGCCTCATGCGACAATCTGAATGTTTCAGGTCCCTAGGCCAGGCATCTCCCTGCATGAGTGCCTTTGCTGCTGGTAAAGCTGCAGCATATAAGATGTTTGAGACTATTGAGAGGAAACCAGAGATTGATGCTTATGACACAAGGGGAAAAGTTTTGAATGATATTCTTGGAGATATAGAGTTGAGAGATGTTTCCTTTAGTTATCCAGCAAGACCAGATGAACAGATATTCAGGGGATTCTCTCTTTATATCCACAGAGGCACAACGGTAGCTTTGGTTGGACAAAGTGGAAGTGGGAAGTCAACAGTGATCAGTCTAATAGAGAGATTCTACGATCCACATGCTGGTGTAGTTCTTATAGATGGCATTAACCTAAAAGACCTCCAGCTTAAATGGATTAGGGGGAAAATAGGTCTTGTCAGCCAAGAACCCGTGTTGTTTGCATCCAGCATCAAGGATAATATTGCTTATGGAAAGGATGGGGCAACATATGCAGAGATAAGATCTGCAGCAGAGCTTGCAAATGCTGCTAAATTTATCGATAAATTGCCTCAGGTTCAAAGTTTTAGCCTCCATTGGAGCTTAAGATATTGTCTTCTCCGTCATTACCACAGAACATGTTAATTCACTATCTGACTTTGAATTTTTTATTTATTTATTTATTTTTAACATCTAGGGACTAGATACGATGGTTGGTGAGCATGGAACCCAGCTCTCTGGTGGTCAGAAACAGAGAGTTGCCATAGCAAGAGCAATTCTGAAAAACCCGCGAATTCTTCTTCTGGATGAAGCTACAAGTGCACTTGATGCAGAATCTGAAAGGATTGTGCAGGAGGCATTGGATAGGATCATGGTCAACCGAACTACTGTCATTGTTGCCCATCGTTTGAGCACTGTGAGGAATGCTGATATGATCGCAGTCATTCACAGAGGAAAGATAGTCGAAAAAGGTATATTAATATCACCATATAGCCATGCCTTTGAAGATAACTAGATCATTGTATCATTTTCTCATGAACTATGGAACTATGGGTTACTCCACAATGGCAAATACATTTCAACTGAAAAACATACTGGTTAATTTTTCAGGCTCGCATTCAGAACTAGTCAGGGATCCTGATGGAGCATACTCTCAACTTATACGCTTGCAAGAAGAAAACAGGGAATCAGGACAAGCTGTAGATGATAAAAACAAATCCGAAATTTCTATGGAGTCGTTTAGACAGTCTAGCCTTAGAAACAGTCAAAGAATGTCATTCTTTAGATCCTTAAGTCGGGGGTCATCTGTAAATAGTAGTGGCCGCCGTTCATTCTCAGTCACAGCATTTGGTTTGCCCACAGAAGTGGCCATAGCTGATAATATGCTGGCAACACGAGAAGAAAAATTGCCGAAGGTCTCCATCCGCCGCCTTGCCTACCTTAACAAGCCAGAGATTCCAATTCTTCTTCTTGGGGCAATAGCTGCAATCATTAATGGCGTAATACTCCCTATATTTGGCATATTGCTTTCGAGGGTAATCAACTCATTCTACAAACCACCTCATCAACTGAGGAAGGATACAAATTTTTGGGCAGTAATTTTTGTGGTCCTCGGTGTGGTTTCATTTCTGGCAATTCCAGCACGAGCATACCTCCTTTCTGTGGCAGGAAGTAAGTTAGTAGAACGTATTAGGTTGATGTGTTTTGAGAAGTTGGTTCGCATGGAGGTTGGATGGTTTGATGAACCTGAGCACTCAAGCGGCACGGTCGGTGCTAGGCTCTCGGCAGATGCTGCAACAGTGCGTGCTCTTGTTGGAGATGCTCTTGGTCAGATACTTCATGCTATTGCTTCAGCAGTTGCGGGTTTGGTCATTGCATTTGTTGCAAGTTGGCAGTTGGCGTTTATTGTCCTTGCATTGATTCCATTGATTGGAATCAACGGGTACGTTCAAGTTAAGTTCATGGAAGGATTCAGTGCAGATGCAAAGGTTTGCTCTAGAACTACAAACCTCATTTATAGCTGCAACATGCTATATATATATATATATATATATATATATATATAATATCTCTTTAACATTTATTACCCTGAAAGCTGATTCCTACTAATGTGATTTTATATGGTTCAAGATGATGTATGAGGAGGCAAGCCAAGTTGCTAACGATGCAGTCGGAAGTATAAGAACAGTTGCTTCTTTTTGTGCTGAGGAAAAGGTGATGGATCTATACAGAACAAAATGTGAAGGCCCCAGGAAGGCGGGGATAAGGCAAGGCTTGGTCACTGGAATAGGATTTGGGACATCTTTCGGCATGTTATTTCTAGTGTATGCTACCAGTTTCTATGCAGGAGCTCGACTCGTTGAGGTCAATAAAGCAACATTTTCAGATGTTTTCCAAGTAAGTAGTATTCATTCAATCCTTAGCAAGCTGCTATTCAAAGCCTTGTATTCTAACAACAAGAATCTAAAATAAGATTCATTCAACCAAATTAATTTACCTGATCTCTAGACGGATATTTGGTTTGCAGGTTTTCTTTGCTTTGACCATGGCTGCCATGGGAATTTCTCAAACAAGCTCCATGGGTCCAGATACTGGCAAAGCCAATAATGCAGCGGCTTCCATATTTTCAATAATAGATCGGAAGTCGAAGATAGATCCTTGCGATGAGTCCGGTATGACATTGGATAATCTGAAAGGGGAGATTGAGCTTCGACATGTAAGCTTTAAATATCCCAGCAGGCCAGATATTCAGATTTTCCGAGACCTCAGCCTGGTCATTCGTTCTGGCAAGGTGAGTATATACAGTTTATTTTGGTGTTTTCAGCTTGGCACAACAAAATCACAATAGTTTTTCTTGCTTACCACTTATGTTAATACAACAAAGGATATATCAAAATTATCTTGTTCTTCTTTTCAGACAGTTGCCTTGGTTGGAGAAAGTGGGAGTGGGAAATCCACAGTCGTCTCGTTGCTACAAAGATTTTATGATCCTGATTCTGGATGTATTACACTTGATGGAATTGAAATCAATAAGTTTCAAGTGAAGTGGTTGAGGCAGCAGATGGGTCTTGTGAGTCAAGAACCAGTTTTGTTTAATGATACTATTCGTGCCAACATTGCGTACGGAAAGGATGGAAATGCAATTGAGGCAGAAATTACTGCTGCAGCAGAGTTGGCAAATGCTCACAGGTTCATCAGTGGCTTACAACAGGTTCGAACAAAGCAATGCATTTCATTTCCTTAAATTACTCTCATTGTCACATTTTACTAAATTTATATGAGTAATGCTACATACAGTCGTAGAGTGTATAATCATTTTGAAAAAGAGTGTGATCTACTATTAAAAATTAATTTTTTTTCATGTAGATCCCGTATTTATTTACATTTTTTAAAGTGATTGCGCAAAACTTACACACTCACGACTGTAACTATCATTTCTTAATTCATATTGATGTCAGTTGAGATCTTGACCGAAATGGATAGTTTAATGAAAAGAGGTAGAGAAAACATTAAAAATGCTCATGCATGCAGTAGGATCAATTTTGCCCGAAAATCTTATACGCACATTATTAAGGGCTCGCTTGGATACAAAAACCATTTCAACTCATCTTATCATTACAATTTTTTCAAATTCCTACACAAAATATAATAAACAATTCAACATTTTCAAATCTTAAAATAATAATAATATTAAAAAATAATAATTTAATAATATTTTATTCAATTCATCTAAAATTATCTCATCTCACTATCCAGACGAGCCCTAAATATTGTAAAACCCATATAATAGATCTATCTCTCTCCGTAATTGGATCATTCAATTCGATTAATATTTTCTATTCATGAAAGACATGATTAATATAGTTGAAATTCAATGTGCAAGTATGCTAGCTAGCTAATCTTTTGTTTTTTCCTTCTTGCAATATTGCAAAATGAAGGGATATGATACCATAGTAGGAGAACGTGGAGTCCAACTATCCGGTGGGCAGAAACAACGGGTAGCCATTGCACGTGCTATGATCAAAAGTCCAAAGGTATTACTATTAGATGAGGCTACCAGTGCTCTCGATGCTGAATCCGAAAGAGTGGTTCAAGATGCATTAGACCGAGTCATGGTTAACCGAACAACAGTCGTGGTGGCTCATCGATTAACCACCATCAAGAATGCAGATGTAATTGCAGTGGTTAAAAATGGAGTTATCGTAGAGAAAGGAAGGCATGAGACTTTGCTTAAAATCAAGGATGGCTTCTATGCCTCCTTGGTTAGTCTTCACACAAGTGCTTCAACTGTCTGAAATTATAGTTTCTTTTTTTTTTTTTTTGTCTTTTTTTGGTATAATCAAGTAATTTTTGTCCTATGATCGACTTCTGCTAAGTAGATGGTAATTAATTATACAAATATTATATGTTCTTTTTCCTTCGACTTTTTGTGAACTATTTGTTGTAATTTTTATATATGGGGTTTTTAATTCATAAATATATCATTTTATTCAATGTTGTAATCATGTGTAACGTTAGAACATTAATGACTCTAAAAATCTGGGAAATTCATGAACTCATATATACGTTCTTATCCAAATTGACGTTAACATTGTCTTCATTTCCAACGAATACAAATTAATTAGGTTTTAGAAAAGATATGGAATAAATAAGAATAAGGACCAACCAAAACCAGAGAGAGAGAGAGAGAGAGAGAGAGTCAAGCTGCATGGTTAATTCCTTATTGGAGGACGTCTTGATCTACCTGATCATTGTTTTCGAAAAGATCGAGATTTTATGATCGTTAAGAAGTAGAAAAAACAAGATAAAGTTTGATGATCGCTAATCATTCAAGTCAATCGCAAGTCAGAATCCTAAGTGATGATTCTCAACTTAAATCTTTCAAATTAAGCATTCGTACGTCTTGATTCTTGAAATGACTTGTCTTTGTCAATTATATATTTATAGTACTAACATGCCAAATCAGTACTAACCAGCACGAGACTTTAAATTTATTGATAGTATATTGTCAATATAATTATGTCAACATAATGTATGGTAAATATGTAATAAGCTTTTGAATCATGCGCCGCTTAATACTAACATGCCAAAACTAATAATTAAGAACAATTAAGATCACTTCATGACTAACTAATTATATAATGGTGCAGGTTTTCTTTGCTTTGGCCTTTGTGAGTCACATAGGCGAGTCATCTAAGATTACATATAATTCAATACTTCGCCTTAGACATTTTAGACTCATTTAGAGCATTTCGTTTTTCCTTTACCATTTTATTTGTAGCTCTCACACCCTAGGGATGACCTAATAATATAATTTTAATAGTATTATCCAATCACTCAAGTAGTTTATTTTTTCCATTGAACCTTCTTCTTGGGATCTCTAGTGATGAAGGTTGGGTTACCACTACTGGTGACCTAATTAATGGGCTTCAGTCCCATCCTCTTAATGTACATAAGGTTATCTTCTAACTTTACATATTTTAAAATCAGGTATTCATTCTTTATCAAGTATATTATTGTAGAATGTCTGATACTCAAATATCTCAACTTTTGATTAAAGTGTTTATTATTATAAACACTTATCACAGCCTAATTGTCACAAATAACATAAATAGCTGGCATCGACTTTTTGACTAGTGAAATTTCTGACAATAAATTCTTAAGTCATTCTATCTCATGTTTGGTTTCGATAGTGAATCGGGAACTAGAAAACTCAGACCAAAACTGGAAAAATTGGAAGTTCCGGTTTCGATAGTAAATCGATCTCGTATCGGTTCTTAAATTTTCAAAACTAGTGTATATCGGTTCAGTTCTAAAAATGTACAAAACTGGACCAAATCAGACCGATTACACCCTTATATTTAGATAGTTTTCTAGCCTATCTAAATTGAACACACATTAAATTTTTTCAACCAAATCAACAGGAATTTTAGGAATAAATTCTCAAAATTAATGTATATTGGTTCGGTTCTAAAAAATGCACAAAATGAGGTCAAATCGGACCGGTTACACCCATAAATTTAGATGGTTTTCTAGCCTATGTAGATTGAACACATATTAAATATTTTTCATCCAAATCAACAGAAACTTTAGGAATAAATTCTCAAAACTAGTGTATATTGGTTCGATTACGGGACCGATTGCACCCCTAGATTTAGATGGTTTTATAGCCTAGTTAGATTGAATACATATTAAATATTTTTTTATCCAAATCAACGAAAACTTTAAAAATAATCTTTAAATTTATCATTCTTTTAATATTATGATAATTAATATGGTCTAGTATAGCATATCATATTAAAGAGGAACATATAAAAAATGTAAATTTATTAGTAGAGTCAAATTTACCTATTTTATTGTTTTAAAAATTTATTATAAAGAAACCATCACTCTCATGATGACCTTTCCCCCCCACAAATTCGTTGGCACGTGTCTTGATAAAGACATTTACGTTGAACAAAATACAGTTTTCAAATATTTATACTTTTAAAATCAAGGATACCCGACATTTCAAGATTTTTTAATGGAAAATAATTTATGCATAATATTTTTTATAATATATTTTATAATAATATGTTAAATGAAGGATAATTTTATAAAATTTTTTATAAAAATATCATTATTTTACAATGTTATTCTAAAATATATTATAAAAATATATTGTGTTTATCAATACTCTTTTGTTATTTGTAATTTTCTTTCATCTTTCGTTAGGCCGTTAACGGTCCTTCATGACACGCGGCAGATATGACACGTGTTAGCTAGCGATACAAAAGCTGACATGCACGTTACTTTTATAAGTGACATGACATGATGATGATCAGAATCTTAAAAAAAAAAAATACATAAATTGATTTAAAAGTATATTTAGAAAGGAATGTAAAATTAGAGTACTTTTCTGTGTTTTCACACGAAGAATCGATGATAATTACTACTTCTAAATTCTAATTTCTTGCCACGTATGCAAGATATTAGTTCAGTACGGCTGTTACCATTCCCTTTCCTTGTTTGGTTTATTTCTGGCCACACACACATGATCATGACCATGCATGGCTATAGCTGGCCTTTAGGGGCTGCTGCCGACGTTTCCGCTAATCGCTGGCACTTGCGGGCCAGGAGGAAAGTAGCTCAGAAGATTTGTCGTTCATATATGGTACTAGCTACTACTACTTGTTGCATGGAGGCTAGAATAGAAAAATCCAAGTTGCTGACTCATTTTCACGTTGAAAAAATGGGTTCTACGTACGTACGTACGCATTTAAAGTGAGTTCGTTATCTAACTGCATGCATGCTGACACGGTTAATTTATTATGTCTTTTGGCAGCCTTGATGTGGCAGCTTTTGTATTCCTCCGCTAGCATAGCGCGATCTTTTTGGTTCGGTGCCAGAGACGACCTTTATTCTGTCAGTATATGATCTTCTAGCGCTGCCGAGTGCCGACACACCCATGAATCATGGCAATACTTCTAGCGAAGATCAAGCCGAGACTTGTGTCAGGTGATCCCATGTAAAGAACGAATATGTAGTACCGATCAACTCCATGCATGATAGCTCGGATAAACCATGCATGCAAATAGCGTCAATTTCTAGATTTTCATGATCTTTTTGTTTCAAAGTTCGCACGGAGAACAAACTTTTATCAACGGTACTTGACAATAAACTTCGTGACTCGATCGTCTTTTCGTATACTATATATAGGACGTGACATCAATAATATAGATCTATTATTGATCGTATTATTGATCTATTATTGAATATAAATGGCCGGGTCCACCTTCAAGTCAATTCTTAATGCTGCATGTCAGTACTTCAGCTGCCATCTTTTGACCTTTCCTTATATATCTTAGTATGCAGATTATGTAATGGAAAAGTATTCCATAAATCATGGGATCATTTGCTATGTTTTTTATTACATATATTTTTTTTTGAAAAAAGATATTTGTAATCTTAAATTGTGTAACCATCGTGTAATTATTTTAAAAATAATAAAATATGAGATCTAAATGAAAAAAATTAATTTTTTAATAGTTAATCTAATTCTTTTTCAAAGTGATTACGCGGCATTTATACATTTTACGGTTGTATATAAAATTACTATTTTCTATTTTAGCGAGACTCATATTTTTATAAAAAATCTGCATAAGATTTGTACCAGTTAGGATTACTTATATAATAAACATACGTATATATGTAGCGACAACGTGAAAACAGCATATTATCAAAATATCCCAATGTCCAAACTAAAATTGACATCATAAGAAACTAAAAATTCACTATTGATCACTAATTGGCAATAATTATATATAATTGATTATAAGCGCACGGCAGCCAAACCAGAGAAACCAATCTTATCCATCGAAGTTTGCTTTGGAGGATAGCTAGGCCCCGCCCATCATTTTCTTAGAAAATTCTTGTTTCAGGTTAGAACTTCTCTTCCTAGTTGATTGGGTCATATACATCATCAAGTTCGCCTCTACCAAAAAGAAATATTCTTTAGGTTGATTGTATCCAACACATTGAAGCACGTGGCCTAGCTATGAGCAATTGTTTTGTCCTTTCCCAGTTATAACATCAACACGGCCAGCATGCAACTTCCTCCACAATTGTGTATAATATATATCTTGCCCATATAGAATGCATTGTCTTGATCGATGATCCTCCACATGAATTGGTGACCCACTGCCAACTTCTTGTCTGGCTGCTCCAGATTCAATATTGCAATAATGTGAACATAACATGAGTCCCTTTGAAGTGGGTACTAAAATGTCCATATTCCCGCAATCGTAGGAAGAATAGAGCATTCTTTTGGATTGTGGTGCCCTCGACCACTACTTGGGCATAGGCAGGAGTCGTGACGCTGAGATGTTGGCCGCTTGGTCAAACACCCCTCGCATAACGTGAAAGTATAGTGTGTGCTTGCATGCTCAATAAATGCGTACAGTGAATTCGCAGTAGAAAAATAAAAAGGGGCAGTCAATCAACAGTACCAGAAATTCAAATTACAACTCCAATAAAAATAATCCATAAGCCACCAGTCTTCCAATTCCCGACATAAAATTTTATACAGTCATCCGACTAATTAAAAAGGAAACCCCAAATAACGCTACATAAGGGGAAAGGTACCTAAGTCTTAACTCCTCGGGCGGAATCGATTCTCCAAGGTCATGACCATCCTCTGTATAAAAAATCTACGGTTCTGTAAAGCGGAACTGTAGGTGGGAACACTACAATGAGATTTTACAATCTCAGCAAGTGAAGCCAATAGAATGACACCCAAAAATACAAACACAAAAAAAAGTGGACATATCACAACATTTGCAAAATGAGATCTTTCAACAGTGCAAGAAACCAATATCCTTCTTAGCAATTTACATAAAATGCCATGCACACTAAAAATCCACATTTCCATTTCTTAAAGCATCCATTTAATTACGCATGCACCATGGTCTCTCCTATAGACCACCCACACACCGTGGCTCCCTTCGCCACACCATGGGTAACGATCATGCGTGTGACTTTGTAATGAGCGATGCCAAGCTCTGCTCTCGATACATACGTGACTAGGCATCCTCTAGTCTCTGCCAGTAGATAGGCCACGAAGTTGGCACAAGAGTATTACCATCTCGTCCGAGCTTGTTGTCGCCCGACGACAACCCAGGGGACATTACTCAGTCTGAGTAACCAGAGGAACTCCACCGAGATAATGCCCCATCTCGGCTTAGGATCGTGATACACAAACACCCACAAAACATGTTTTTAATAAATGACACTAATAAGAACACAGTTTTTCAATTTCACAGCACAACCAAAGAATATAGCACAATCAAAAAATTAATTACGACACAAACATAGATCAAAGCACAGTTAATACGTTCAAGCTAATTAACAATAATAATAATGAAGATGCGTGAACAGGCAGATATTAGATGACATGCCAAACAACACACAGGTTCACATTTTCACAATCATAACTATACGCAATTCTCAATGTTTTACCTAGCCCTCAGCCAACAGTTCATCACCAACTACAGTTATTATCCCAACGCTCCATAAGCCCTTGGCCACTTAACCAATCGCAACCAGACTACAATAAAAACATAATTTTTCAATATAAGTATTCTAAGGGTCAATCTAGGGTTTTACTTACAACACGGGATGGGACATTTCTAGATGATCAAATGCGCTACCTAAGGCATCCTGTGAGCTTGCGCACACACGTCGTGTGGTGGCGTCTGGAGGGGCGGAGTACCGCGGCGACAGTAAATGTACAGAGATGCTTCAGCCTAGTGTGACAATGGGGGCTTGTTGTAACAGTGGTGGTGGCTTGTGGCTAGCAACTAACAGTTGTGGGTGGCAGATCTAATGAACTCAAAGGATGGGAAAGGACGGGGGTGGTGCTCACAATGGTGCAAAGACAGAAGTGGAGATAGGGTAGAAGCCAAGATGAAATATTGTAGAAGTTGTATTTTAGGATGGCGCTAGATACAAAGGTGCCTAGTTACGGTGTCGTGAGGTGGCAGAGAGAGAGAGAGAGAGGGAGGGAGAACTACTGAAGGATGCAGGGGCGACAGATCTAGGAAAAGGAATCAATAACAAACTGGCGTGGGCGAGGAGGACGCCGTGTGACGGCAGATCTGAGTGGCGGGCCGTGATCCATGGCAAATCTAAGTGCTTAGTTGTCGTTGGTCCAAAATCGTTACTTCTTAGGCATGGTAGAGGAGATCAAGAGGAGAAATAAAAAATCTGAGTGGCTCGACTTGGTGTTCCTCCAAGGTGACCGACAATGACTATGGGAATGGTAGCAACACAGAGTGAAGATAGTGCGAGAGAGGGAAAGAGGGGTTACCGATGACTAGAGGTGGCGAGACGTGGATAGTGGTGGCAACAACAATGATGGACGACGGAAACATAGAGTTTGGGCTAGCGATAGAGACTCACAAAGGAACAAAGAGGGAGATGGGGCAGATGAGCTATCGGGGAGGAAGGGCAATGGTGGTTGGACGATGGCAGAGGTGATGGAACGACACTGACACGCAGAGTTGGCATGGAGGTGGCCTCAGGTGGTGGCATAGAAACTGCTTGCTAGCGGGATGAGAAAGGAAAAAGAGAAAAACAGAGGAGGAGGGAGAGAAGAGTTGGGCGGTGTTGGGGAAATAAAGTGATGAAGACTAGAGTTAAAACTCTAGTCCCAAAATGCAGCCGTTTTGCAAAAGGGGAGGGGCTGGTTTCATAGACACATGGGTTGGGATCGTCTCCCACACATCCACACACCATAAAATCTAACCTAATGGGCTTCACATGGGCTGGGCTGGCTCACCACTCCCAGACTTGAGCAAAACTGGGCTTTAGGCTAGGTTTCACATGGATGCCAGCCACGCAGCAAGATGGCAAGATCTTGGTAATCCCTTCAATATTTGTACACAAAGATAATCGGGAAATCTGAGGGGAGGCCATTCCCAATGTTGGGCCAGATTGCACAAGCCCATCCCACGTGGTGTGGATGGGTCTAAGGACTACCCAGTAGGACAGAAGCGGTATGAGAGAATAGGCTGGGTCAGACCAAGAAGGGCGAGGTCAGCTCAGGAAGCCCACAAAGAGGCAGCAAAGTAGCATGCACAGAGCACGGGTAGAGGTGTAACAGGTCCGGTTCGGTCCAGTTTTGGACATATTTTAGAACCAAACCGGTATATAATGGTTTTGAGATTTGAAGAACCGATACCGCATTAGTTACACCCCTAAACCGGTACTTCCAGTTTTACCGATTTCGGTCCGATTTTTTGGTATATTATATAATATATATATATATGATATAATATAATATATTATAGTATATAATAATATTGCAATAATATGTTGTAGTATATTATAATATATAATATAATGATATATTATAATATATAGTGATATAGTATTAGTATAACTATTAATACAATAGACTATAACGATATAGGATTTTAAAATTTAATATTATGTTAATTAGCAGTTTATCATATAATGCAAAATTATTTTTATATAATTATATATATTAGATATAAATTAGATATAATATAAAAAATCATATAAAAAAATTTTATACAATAGAAAAAAATTAAAATATATATATGAAATGGTTCTATGTTAGAAAAATTATTCGGTCCTATGTTAGAAAAAGGAAAACTTGAACCGGACCGATTTTGAGAAAAATGAAACCGGTACCTGACCGAACCTACCGAACCGGTTCGATCCAATCTGGCCTGGTACCAGGTTTTTTTTTCACCCTTAGGCACGAGACTTAACCAGAAGGCCTAACACTTCTACTGGCAGACAATCTGCACGCACAGGGTGAGGGACCATCCAGACCCTTGGGCACCGTTGACTGGATAGACCTAAAAGGTGGGTGCGTCTGACCAAGGTCACGCCACATTTAATGAAGGACGGAGACAGGCACGCCACGACAAGGACCCAGGGTTGTTAATGGTCACCACGATCAGGCACGGATGGCCTATCACATGGTAGGGAGTTGCCGGTTCAGCATCTCCCAAAGTTTCATACCAAACAATGGCCAACAGTTTGACTGTTCGCACTACTCGGAATGGTGCACTTAACTAGGGATCAAGGTCAAGTATTCTTCTCCAGGGCATCAGCAGGCCAACGGACAGGTCAAGGAGACCAACAAAACTTTGTTGAGCATTTTAAAGAAAATGTTGGGGATCAGAAAGGAAGATGGGCCAAAGAGCTCTCAAGAGTACTATGGGCCTATCGAATGACTGCCAAAATCCCCACAGGAGAGACACCTTTCGCCCTCACCTATGGAAGCGAGGCAATAATCCCGGTAGAAATAAGGATGCCAACTTACCAAGTCCAAAAATTTAACCTAGACCTCAACAACAAGAGATTAAAGGAAAAACTAGACCTCTTGGAAGAAAAACAACAACAAGTTGCAGTGCAAAAGGCAAACAACAAGAGGAAGGCGGATCAGTACTTCAACAAACGGGTGAGACCATGCTCCCTCAACGTAGGGGACCTAGTGCTGAAGCGGACCAAGGTGACCACCCAGAAAGATGGAAAGTTAGGCCCACAATGGGAGGGACTGTACATGGTAACGGCTAAAGAAGGCTCGGCTCTTACTGCCTCAAGGACAACAGGGGTCGTGAACTCCCCCGCCAATGGAACACTGAACACCTCAAGATGTACTTTGCCTAAAATTCATAAGCTTACCTATGAATGTATCAAACGTGTTTTATGAATGAAGATGTATGAACGTTCACTCCAACTCGCCTTTATCAAAGCAAGAAGCCAAGTCCATCGACTCGCCATGAAGAAATGGTTGGGCCAGAGCATCTCGAGTTCTGCACACATGGCTACTCGAACATAAGTCCCTTGACTTGTCAAACTTCATGAACCATAAGCCGAGTCTTTGGACTCACCGTGAAGACTTGCCAAACTTTGTGAACCACAAGTTGAGTCCTTCGACTCACCTCAAAGAAATGGTCGGGCCAGAGCATCCTGAGCTCTGCCCACATGGCTACTTGGACACAAGTTCCTTGACTTGTTGAACCTTCGTGAACCATAAGCTGAGTCCCTGGGCTCGCCATAAAGAAATGGTCGGGCCAGAGCATCCCGAGCTCTACCCGAATGACAAGTTGGACACAAGTCCCTTAACTTGCTGAACATCATGAATCATAAGTTGAGTCCCTAGACTCTTCGAGAAGAAGTGGTCGGGTCAGAGCATCCTGATCTCTGCCCACATGGCTACTCGGACACAAGTCCATTGACTTGCCAAACTTTATGAAGCATAAGTCGAGTCCCTCGACTTGCTGCCAAGAAGTGGTCAGGCCAGAGCATCTTGAGCTCTACCCACATGGCTACTCGGACATAAGTCCCTTAACTTACCGGATTTCATGAACCATCAGCCGAGTCCCTTGACTCGCCTCGAAGAAGTGGTCGAGCTAAAGCATCGCGAACTCTGCCCACATGGCTACTCTAATATAAGTTACTTAATTGACTTGCCAAACTTTGTGAACCATAAGTCGAGTCCTTTGACTCGCCTCAAAGAAGTGGTCAAGCCAAAGCATCATGAGCTCTGCTCACATGGCTACTTGGTCACAAGTCTCTTAACTTGCCAAACTTCGTAAACCATAAGCCGAGTCCCTGGACTCGCAGTGAAGAAGTGGCCTGGCAAGAGCATCCCGATCTCTGCCAATATGAATACTCGGACACAAGTCCCTTGACTTGCCGAACTTCATGAAGCATAAGTCGAGTCCTTCAACTAGCCGCCAAGAAGTGGTCAACTTAGAGCATTCCAAGCTCTGCCCACATGACTACTCGGATACAAGTCCATTGTTTTGCCGAATTTCGTGAACCATAAGTCGAGTCCCTTGACTAGCCTTGAAGAAGTGGTCGGGCTAGAGTATCCTGAACTTTGCCCACATGGCTACTTGGACACAAGTCCCTTGACTTGCGAAACTTCGTGAGTCATAAGTCGAGTCCCTTGACTTGCCTCAAATAAGTGGTCAGGCTAGAGCATCCTAAGCTTTGCCCCACATGGCTACTTGGACACAAGTCCCTTGACTTGCTGAACTTCGTGAACTATAAGCCGAGTCACTGGACTCGCTGCAACGAAATGGCCTGGCCAAAGCATCTTGAGCTCTGCCAACATGGCTACTCAGGCACAAGTCCCTTGACTTACCAAACTTGCTGAACTTCGTGAACCACAAGCCAGGTCCCACTCACCGCGAAGAAGTGGTCGAGCTAGAGCATCCCGAGCTCTGCCCACATGATCAATCATTATGCATCAGAGTCCACCCGAGACGCCATCCCGTCAGAGTCCACCACGGCAACACGGCGCCCAGGGACCTATAGAACCACCGACTATGGGATGTCGTACGTGCTCCTCAGAGCACGGAGGTCATCGACGAAGACTGACGACTCCCAACTCCCCCTGGCAAAGTACAAATAACGGGCATCGAAAGACCATTTGGGAGCCATCGAGAGCTAGACTAAAGAAGGACCGAAGAGAGAATGAGGGAGATACTAGAAAAGAAGGCTCGAAGGAAAATGCGGGAGGATGAATAGAAGAAATGGCAGAAAATGAGGAAATTAGAGAGTTTATATAAAGAAGGACACAATGGTTGGCCTTCTGGGGCAATGAAGTGACCCTGAGCCAGAAATCCAAGGGAAACGCTGGGCCTCGAGAAACATGCGGAGTGGCATCTTGGAACCCAACCGATGGGAACCCATGAAAGTATGAAGAGCAAGCAACGGGTGCGTGGATAGCATGGTCCAATATCCCACCTAGTGTGTGGGCGAACTTCTCGCTGCCTCAAACCAACAAATAATGAGAGGGTGGGAAGAACCCAAGGCACCGTCAAGTCATTGATAGCACAGCCAAACCGTCACAGGGTGCCAAATGTGCATTAGAGGAAAAAAGCCCAAGAAGGGAACGTTTTGAATTCTCACCATATGTGTATGGTGGAAATTTACGGGATACTGTGAGGGGGGCCTGATCGCACGAGTCCAGCCCACACGGTATGGGTGGGCCTAAGGACAACTTGGTAGAAAGAAATCGGTATGAAAGAATAAGATGGGCAGGGCTGGGCCATGAAGGGAAAGGTTGGCCTAGGAAGCCCCTAAGGACAACTTGGTAGAAAGAAATCGGTATGATAGAATAAGATGGGCAGGGCTGGGCCATGAAGGGAAAGGTTGGCCTAGGAAGCCCACAAAGAAGCAGCGAGGTTGCATGTGCGAGGCATGGAACTAAGCAAGGAGGCCTGACACTCTTACTAGCCGAAAATCCGCCCACACGCATAGGGTCAAGGACAACCCAGGCCCTTGGGCACCTACGACTGGACGGACCTGAGTAATTAGCAGTCGACACGATCATGCATGAATGACCTGTCACGAGACAGGGAGTTCGCAAGGGACACGGCCTGGGTACAGAGCTGCACCACCATGATCAGCCTGTCAAGGGATCGCCACGATCAGCATGGACGACCTATCGCATGGCAGGGAGTTAGCAGAGGATGCGACTTGGGTACGGAGCGGCATTATCATGATCAGCCTGTCAAGGGATCCACCCTACCAGATATAAGTATCTCCCCCTCGAGGGCAAAAAGCACTACAGATATACTTTGATTGGAAGCTCATACAGATCACAAACTCAGAACTCAAACTGACTTAGGCATCGGAGATATCCCCACCACTCGGAGCCTTCGTTTCCTATTTACGTAGGAACGGATCAACTCAGTGCGCGAAGTTGCCTAGATTGTAAAACACGACATCGACAGGGAGAGTGCTATAAATGAGGCTCCCCATAGACAAACCAACTAAAAGCGACATAATGAGTTTGGAATGTCTCAAAGCATAACACAGCATGAATGTACAACGTGCTTGAATTCTGCACCTGCGAATCCCACAACATTGTAGTTTCAGGTTGCATTTTGGCCTTTTGCTGAATATTAAATTAAATCTTCCTTTACAGCTCAATCTTTCTTCTTCTTGTTGCCTTTTTGGATTAGGAGTTCTGTTCATTTCAATGGTTACGAACCTTGTAATTTCAGATTTCGTTTTGACCTTTGCTGAATAATTCTCATCCTCAACGTCTTCTATCTGTTGTTTTTGGCTTACGGATTGTGCCGTAGAACCATCATAAATGACTTCGACTGCTTGCTTTGGTTATGCAGAGCTTTTAACTTAGATGGCAGGCGCTACATGAGGGCTGCACAGATTTTTAGCCTATCACAGAACAGAACAACAAAAGTTTCGTTCCTTTCTTCTTTTGTCATAAACAGATGACGCCTTTTTGAATCATCCTAGAAAAAGTGCTGCATCCTTTACATCCTCGGTAGTTATCTCCAGCTCATTGTACTGCAATATTCATGATCAACCATTATATATGCATCACTTTGCACAGCAAAGCACAAACACTTCGGCTAGCTTTACTTGCCCTGACCACACCCAGAAAAAGGTCCTCCATTTTCGCGCGCCATGTTACACCATTAAATTACCCTTTACTCATGAAGTTTCATTCCTGATCTTCCTTTTTGTTGCTGTTGTTTTTTTTTCTTGAGATTCCTGTTTGACGACCGCTGTTTGATTAGAACTTGAAAAAAGTTCCATTTTTGAACGAGTTGGCACTGTCATGCATGCAGAAGCTGTGTATGTTCTTTAGTTTACCTGCTGGGGAGTATAGATCAGAATTGGATTAGCGTATTGGAGGGGACAAGATGGAGAAAAAGAATGGCTTGGATGGGAAAACAAATATACATGAGGGGGCTGCAGCACTAAAGAGAAGGGTAAAGGTAAAGAAAAGACCCAACATGATTGGTGATGCAGAAAACTTGGAGAAGAAAGGAGGAGGAGGAAGAGATCATCAGAATACCAAAAGTGTTCCATTTCTCAAGCTGTTCTCATTTGCAGATTCTTCAGACATTTTCTTGATGATTGTTGGCACAATAGGCGCCGTTGGGAATGGTCTAGGCCTACCTCTTAGCACAATATTATTCGGCCAACTGATTAATGCTTTGCAGGGCGACAAAGATGTTGTTCGTGTGACTTCCGAGGTAAAACTCCTTCCTCCAAAAACTAAGCTGATTATATATATTTTATCATATGATTTAAATTCTATATAAATATCTCATGTCTAATGGTATTATGATCTAATGCTCTAGCTTCTGTTGAAATTAATATTGGTTTTAATTAAGGATATATGTATGTGAGATCCTAATTTGCTGATATGACTGCTTAACTGTTTCAGATATGTCTTAAAACACTCTACCTTGCAGCTGGGATTGGTGCTGCAGGATTCCTCCGTAAGTACTACGTACATCCTTTTTTTTTTTTGAATTCACGTACATCCCATTTTTACCGCCGTGTTTTTTTAGTATTAAATATAAAAAGGACGCTCCTACGCTCACCTCTCCCAGCGGGAGTTGGGAGCCACAGTTAGTTATTTTGGTCTGTTTTTTTTTTTTTTTTTTTTTTTTATATATAATTTTTTAATACTTTTTTTTTTTTTAAATTCACAATATTATTAAAAATATTTTCACAATTCAATACAAATGATAGGTACGTATACTTTGACGGTATACGTCCTATCATTTTCCAAAATAAAATGGTTAATTACAAAATCAATATATGAGTTTTTCACATTAATTGTTACAAATATGAAGTGTAGGTTTTAAACTTCCGTAAAATCAATGCTTGAATTTTAAAAAATTTACAAATTTCGAAGTAGTGGAGGTAGTAATTTCCACGTGACAACAGTATGTTTTGTGTCAGCCAATTGAATACTGACACGCGACGTAAAAAATTATTCAAAAACAAACTATTTAACCTAGATTTCGATTTGTAAAAATTTTGAAATGAAAATTTAGGTATTGATTTTAACTTTATAAAAGAAGTTTGGCTTCATCCATCAAGCATGGAGAAATATTGAGAGATTGGGTATTATGATGGTTCTTGTCAGAGGTGGCTTGCTGGATGGTCACAGGGGCGAGACAGGCTGCACGAATAAGGGGCGTGTATTTGAAGACCATTTTGAGACAAGATGTGGCTTTCTTTGACAAAGAAACAAACACCGGAGAGGTCGTTGGCAGAATGTCCGGTGACACTGTTCTCATACAAGATGCCATGGGTGAGAAGGTAGTGGTACCATATATTTATTTATTTATTTCTGAATTCTATTTATCTCAATTGGGTTTGAGTTGCCTAAGCTAATTTGGACAAATATTAATATAATATAACCAAAAACATTATAGCATATATATATATATATACTACTGATCTGTGTTAAAAGATGTATCGAATAAATATATATTTCATATATATATATATATATATATATATAAGTCAGAAAGAATGCCTTGGTGAATAAAAATTTCTTCACGTCCTTGACTGCACGAATTTACAAATTTTAAGTGAATTTCATAATATATTAATAATTATTAAATATTTAATTCCTTAATAAATACTGTAAAGTCTAAGGAGAGGTTTGGATTCATAGATAAGTTGAGATAGGTTCAGATGGTTTGTAAATAGTAGAATAAAAGTTAAATTATTTATTATATTTTATGTGAAAATTTAAAAAAATTGTTTTGAGATTTGAAAAAGTTGAATTGTTTATTATATTTTGTATGAAAATTTAAGAAAGTTATAATGATAAGATGAGATAAGTTGAGATAGGTTTTGAATCCAAACCTCTCCTTAGTTTTTCTTTTATTTAAAATTTTAAAATTTAATGAAATTTTTTTTTTCGGCATGACCCCACCCCCTAATTCCGTCGTAGTATAATAATAATAATAATAATAATAATAATACTCTAATGTGTCTGTACTAGTCATGTAGGATGGGTACAATAGTACACGGTACGCACTCTCAGCGCGCACATGGCATGTAGGGTACTAGAGCAGTGAAATGTTTGATACGGTGAAAAGATATTTGAACTCTCGTGTATTTTTTTTTTTTTTCTTAAAAGTAAATAAAGAAAAGTGTTATATTTACAGAAGATATCACACAAAAATAAATTTATAAATTAATATAATTAGATATATTATGTTAAATCTATTTTCTGATGAAATTAATTTTATAATCTAGTATATCACATCAAATCACGTCAGTTTGTAAGTTTATTTTTATTTGATCTCTTTGTGACTAAAATATTTATTTGTGAAAAGAACATCAGCTTTAATTGACATAATTAATATTATTTTTATTTTTTATTATACATTTAAACTTACAGATGAACAGATATATTTTTATGTAAACTTTTGGGTTATCTTTTAATTGTTTCCTTTACGAATTAATTATATAATTTGGCCCCCACGTATACAAAGAATCCTGGCTTGCCTTTGATGAGGGACAGCATGCAGTCACAGCACAACACCTGCATCTTGCAGAAAACATATTTGATTAGCAAAACATTGAAATAGTCTGTATAAGACTCATCAATATATAAAGTTGTCCATTGAATAAGATTAATGGGCAGGTTGATCATAAAAATAATGCCCATACTTGTGGTATTTATAAGAAGATTTGCCTTAAAGTTTTATTCATCTTGTGCATGTAAAATGTAAAAGAGTCTATCTGTTTGCATGTGCAGGTTGGGAAATTTCTGCAGCTGGTATCGACGTTCATCGGGGGCTTTATTGTAGCATTTTTAAAAGGATGGCTTCTAACCCTTTTGTTGTTAGCCTCGGTTCCTCTTATTGTGACATCGGGTGGTCTTATGTACATCGCTATATCCAAGACGGCATCTCGTGGACAGGATGCTTATGCAAATGCAGCAAATGTGGTTGAACAGACAATCAGCTCAATTAGGACAGTATGTCCCTAACTTAAACTACTATATATATATATATATATATGCATGCATTGCCTGGTGAAGTTTATATATACCTATAAATTTTATCTTTCAGTGTAGAATGTTTTTGATATTGCAGTTATTTTCTGGAAAATATGTTGATTTCCACCATTTTTGTTCATCTAGGTGGCATCGTTTACTGGGGAAAAGCAAGCTGTAACTAACTACAAAAAGTTCCTAGTAACGGCTTACAAATCTGGTGTTCAAGAAGGCCTGGTATCTGGATTAGGTTTTGCCCTGGTTACGTTTGTCATTTATTGTTGCTATGCTATGGCCGTATGGTTTGGAGCAAAGATGGTACTGCATAAAGGATACACTGGGGGTGATGTGCTGAATGTGATGATGTCTTTGTTGACTGGATCTGTGTAAGCTGCAGTTTGAATGTTCTTTAGCCCTGTGTACAGATTTATTTAATTACAACTTATTTTGTTTTTTTCTTTTATTCATTTCTTGCCTTTTGGTACCGTGTGGATGATTCAGATCCCTAGGCCAAGCATCTCCCTGCATAAGTGCCTTTGTTGCCGGTAAAGCTGCGGCATATAAGATGTTTGAGACTATTGAGAGGAAACCAAAGATAGATGCTTATAACGCAAAGGGGAAAATTTTGGATGATATTCGTGGAGATATAGAGTTGAGAAATGTTTTTTTCAGTTATCCAACCAGACCAAATCTACAAATATTCAGTGGTTTCTCTTTTTCTATCCGGAGTGGCACAACTGCAGCTTTGGTTGGACAAAGTGGAAGTGGGAAGTCAACAGTTATCAGTCTAATAGAGAGATTCTACGACCCACAAGCTGGTAAAGTTCTTATAGATGGAATTAAACTCAAAGACCTCCAACTTAATTGGATTAGGGGGAAAATTGGTCTTGTTAGCCAAGAACCTGTGTTGTTCACATGTAGCATAAGGGATAATATTGCATATGGAAAGGATGGTGCCACAACTGAAGAGATAAGAGTTGCTGCTGAACTTGCAAATGCTGCTAAATTTATCGATGGACTGCCTCAGGTTTAAAGTTTTAGCCTGATCTGTAGGAACTTAATAAATATGTTGTCCTAATTCTCATCACTACAGAAATATACTCTAACTTGGAATTCTTGCATACAGGGACTAGAAACCACAGTTGGTGCTCACGGAACGCAGCTCTCTGGTGGTCAAAAGCAGAGAATTGCCATTGCAAGAGCAATTTTGAAGGACCCTCGAATTTTGCTTCTAGACGAAGCTACAAGTGCACTAGATGTGGAATCTGAGAGGATTGTGCAGGAGGCACTGGATAGGATCATGGTCAACCGAACTACTGTCATTGTTGCCCATCGTTTAAGCACAGTGAGGAATGCTGACATGATTGCAGTCATTCACAGAGGAAAGATAGTTGAAAGAGGTATATTATAGAATAGGAAGAAGGGTACAATTTAAAAAAGAAAAGAATTACTATTACAGTCATAAAGGATTACACAAAATAATCTCACAACGTTTGATGTGGTTATTGTGGGGTTGCTTTTATGTAATTTTTTGTTGGCTGAAGTATTTCTCAAAAGAAAAGAAAAGAAATTACCTTCTAGGACTGTTATGCATTACATTTTGCCATATGTCAATTTCTCAGGCTCACACTCAGAACTAATCAAGGATCTTGATGGAGCGTACTCTCAGCTTATACGCTTGCAAGAAGTAAACAAGGAGTCTGGAGAAGATCATGTAGATGATAAAAGCATATATGAAATTCCTTTTGAATCGTTTGGACGGCCAATTAGTCCTGGACAGTGTAAAAGAAGTTCATTCCAAAAATCCCTAAGTTGGGAATCATCTACCAATGGTAGTAGCCACCATTCATTCTCAGTCACAGAATATACTTCCATCCCAGAAGTCCCGATCCGTGAGAAAGTGCCAGCAGAATCAGAAGAAAAATTTCCATGGGTTTCAATCTGGCGCCTTGCATACCTCAACAAGCCAGAGATTCCAATTATTCTTCTTGGGGTTATAGCTGCTATCATCAGTGGCATGTTACTTCCTATTCTTGGCATCCTGCTTACCAAGGTAATACACTCATTCTACGAAGAACCTACTCATCTGATGATACAGGATACATCGTTTTGGTCGAAAATGTTTGTGATCCTTGGTGTGGTATCATTTCTGGCAATTCCAGCACGAGCTTACTTCCTTTCTGTGGCCGGATGTAAGTTGATAGAACGTATTAGATTGATGTGTTTTGACAAATTGGTTCGCATGGAGGTTGGTTGGTTTGATGAGCAGGAGCACTCAAGTGGTTCCTTGGGAGCTAAGCTCTCAGCAGATGCTGCAGCAACGCGTTCGCTTGTTGGAGATGCACTTGGTCAGATACTTCAGGTTATTGCTTCAGTAGTTGCGGGCTTGATCATTGCATTTCTTACAAGTTGGCAGTTGGCATTTATTGTCCTTTCTTTGATCCCCCTGATCGGAATCAATGAATATCTTCAAGTCCGGTCCATGAAAGGATTCAGTGCAGATTCAAAGGTCTGCTCTAAAGCTAGTAACCTAACTTTTTTTAGGAAAATTAAGTAACCAACTTTATTTTTTCAAAATTTACGCCTCAAGGTATCTAAGCTGTCAGATTGAAACATGTTATGCGGTTTCATGACAGATATGTTTTGTTTTAGTGGCTACAGCCTACATCTTCCTATAAATTATGAAAAATCCAGTGAAGAAACAACCTGTTCAATTGAGAGTGTTTACTCTAAAATCCAAGCAGTCATTTTAAACATAGCTAATTAATTTTTCATCATTTTTATTTCTTTATTGAAAGTTGATTCTGAAAATGTAAATTTATATGGTTGAAGATGATATATGAGGAAGCAAGCCAAGTTGCCAACGATGCAGTTGGGAGCATAAGAACAGTCGCTTCTTTCTGTGCCGAAGACAAGGTGATGCATCTATACAGTAGGAAATGTGAAGGCCCAAGAAAGGAAGGAATCAGACAAGGCTTGATCACTGGAATAGGATTTGGGACATCTTTTGTCTTGCTATTTCTTGTCTACGCTACCTGTTTCTATGCAGGAGCTCGATTCATTGAGGCTGAGAAAGCAACATTCTCAGATGTTTTCCTAGTAAGTTTTCCTTCTATATTTAACAAGCTTTTCAAAGCTTCTTATAAATAGCAGGAGAAATCTCAAAATGGATGCTTGGTTTGCAGGTTTTCTTTGCTTTGACTTTTGCAGCTACGGGAGTTTCTCAAACAAGCTCCATGGGTCCAGATACCAGCAAGGCCAAGGATGCTGCTACTTCCATATTTGCAATACTTGACCAACAGTCAAAGATAGATCCAATAGATGAGTCTGGCATGACTTTGGATGATCTGAAGGGAGACATTGAACTTCGCAATGTAAGCTTTAAATATCCATGCAGGCCAGATGTCCAGATTTTACGAGACCTCAGCTTGGCTATTCATTCTAGTAAGGTACATATGAAACTCTATTTTGTTATTTCAAGAAGCTACCACAAGAGAAGCACAGAAGTTATGCTTGCCTACCATTTTAGTTATAACTAATGATCAAAATTATACTGGAATGATTTTTTTATTTTTTATTTTCCTTCTCAGACAGTTGCCTTAGTTGGAGAAAGTGGGAGTGGGAAATCTACAGTCATCTCCTTGTTACAAAGATTTTATGATCCTGATTCTGGTTATATTACTCTTGATGGAATTGAAATTCAGAAGTTTCAAGTGAAATGGTTGAGGCAGCAGATGGGTCTTGTGAGTCAAGAACCAGTTTTGTTCAATGACACTATCCGTGCCAACATTGCATACGGAAAGGAAGGAAATGCAATTGAGTCAGAAATTATAGCAGTAGCAGAGTTAGCAAATGCTCACAGCTTCATCAGTGCCTTACCACAGGTACCAAAACCCAAAACAAGCAATGCATTTTTTAAAATTCCTCAGCTCATTATCATATCCTAATAAAACACAGCTAAATTCATGTGTAAAAGTACTATTCTTGCTTAATTATTAGCTTTGTTTTCATTATTGCAATGGAAAATATGTAGGGTTATGACACCATAGTAGGAGAACGTGGAGTCCAATTGTCTGGAGGGCAGAAACAACGCGTAGCCATTGCACGTGCTATGATCAAAAGTCCAAAGATATTGCTACTAGATGAAGCTACCAGTGCATTGGATGCTGAATCCGAAAGAGTAGTTCAAGATTCATTGGACAGAGTCATGGTTAACCGGACTACAATCGTGGTGGCTCATCGATTATCTACCATCAAGAATGCAGATGTAATCGCAGTTGTTAAAGATGGAGCTATAGTAGAGGAAGGAGAGCATGAGACTTTGATTAAAATGGAGGATGGCTTCTACACCTCCTTGGTTACACTCCACACAAGTACTAGCTAGTAGTAGTAGTACTGCGTCATAAGGTTTTTTTTTTTTACCTTTTCTTTTTTTTTTTTTTTTTTTTGACAGCAGAGAGCTTATACGAAGAAAAAAAAATTATATTCATCATTCCTATATTATACTATATACTATACTTTTTTATTTTTTCTCTTACCAAATATATAGTATGTGAATGATGAGTAGAAGAATTCAATAAGTTTAAAACGAATAAAAAGAAAGTTTAAAAATTTTAAAAAAATAAATATGGTGTGTGATATATAGAGATGATGAGTAGCAAAGCTCTATACGAAATAGACAGGAATTAAAAACATAAATTCCTATTGTTCTTTTTCATTTTTAATTTTCTAATTTTAATTTGTAGTTTTTTAGGTCTTTCTTCATAAATAAATTGTTGTAACATGCAACATGAGTAACACGTTGACGAATTAGGAGTCAAGAATGATCGGATTTTTGCATTGATTCGACCCTCTCATTTGAACAAGAAATATTAACATTTCCTTTAATCTAAGACAAAAAAAAAATGGTTGATTTTGGTTGAAGAAATTTGAGTGGATACAGTAATCTGAAAAAATAAATGCGAGTTTGAGGCGTGTAGAATACTATTTTTAAGGTGATAATTACCCCCACTTGAAAAAGTTTTCTACCGATTTACAAACAATTTACTTCCATGATACAACAAAGTCACTAACTGCAAATAGAAATTCTGAAGTTTTTCCTTAAAAGTTTATTTACAAAATTGTGTGAGTGACTAAGAAATTAGAGAGAATAGAATGTTTAAATTCGTGAGTCTCATCCTCTATTTATAAAGAATGAAGTGGTAACTTGTGAAAAATAACAACTTTTAACTTGTAACATTTTAACTGGCAGTTACTAGTTTAAATGACATGATGTTTTCATAAGGGTGGGCAACGGGGCCTCACTCCTCGCTGCCCTGGCCCCGCCCAGGAGGGACGGGGAACCGCGCAGTAGATGTGGAGTGCGGGTGGCCCCGCCCGCATCTACAACCCCTAGCGGAGGCGGGGGACGCTCTAGGTTTCACCCGCCCCACACCCCATATATATAATTATATATATTAAAAAAAAGTCCCCATGGACAAAACAACGTCGTTTGGTCTGGGGTGTTAAATCCTCTCCCCCTCCCTTTCTCGAATCATTCTCTCTCTCAATTCTCTATCTGTTGCTCTCTGACATTGTGTCTAGCGTCTGCTCATCTCTATCGCTTTATGTGTCCTTCACAGTCGCTGTTGCAATTGTCTGCGTCATTATCGCCGAAGGTAAGCCCCAAATCTGAACCTTTTAGTAATTTATATATATATATATATATATATTTTTTGAGTTATGGAGATTGGAGGAATGTTGGGATTAAATGGAGATGGAGGATAGAATTTGTAAACTGTGTGCTGTGGAGAATCGAGATTTGATTGTGCATGTGTTTGATGTTCTGATTTTGTGTGTATTTTGATTTTAATCCAAACTCTAACTTAGTTTAGGGTTCCAATCTAAAATCCTAAATTAATTTAGAGATTTCAATGAAAATATTGTAAGAATAACATTAAACATTATAAAATTCACTTAGTGTCTCTTGCTCAAAATTAAATCATCCAATTTGATGAATAGGTAGGACAATTTTGGCCTAATCATTATTCTGAACAACATTTACTCACAGTCCACACACACACACGAAGTGAAGGTAGCATACATTTTTTTTTTTTAAAAAAAATTGATCACTGCCTACAGTTTGCGGAGCACCTAACAAGTCTTTGACCCCCATTTTAAGTTGCAGTTGGTAATTTACTGTCGTTCTGCTCTGGTCCTGCTAACGAGAAACATATCTTACTAAGATGAACTATGAAGACACAGTTTAAAAAATCTATAAGATTTAGCTCAGAAAAATATTATAGGATTTATTTTATGTGTCTTTTTCTAAATTCTAAGCATAAAACTTTAGAGAAATAGCCTTAATCCATCCAAGGTTAAAATCAAATATTAAGAAGATACTTATGATCTCAATTATTTCTAAATTTATTTATTTATTTCAACATCTTGGAGGGTTTTTTTTTTTTTTTAGTACCCCTCCAATGCTTTGCAACAAAATAATTAGCGTTAAATTACGAGTATCTCTTGAGACCCAACCACACTTGACAAAACCCAAATAAGCCATAGGCTTGATTGACACTGGAATTTGCAAATTCAAAAGTTAAAACCTAACACACCAACTGCCCAAACAATTTGCAAAGCAACCAATGATAAAGAAAAAGAAGAAAAAGTAGAAGTCTTATCTATGAATTACCAAACATTAGTAAGAATTTTAGGTCCAAGTGTCCCAAGATTTGAGTCATTTTCTTGTCATTCATGCATCCTAGTACATGCAGGTATGGTAATGCTAAAAGCTAAAAAACTTGTTTACTTTTGTTATCAAACTTTGTTTGAGGATTAAGGTTGCTGGGATATCTGATAATTAAGAGAGATAAAGAGAATAATATAAGTGATATGTGATGTTTAATTATGAATACTAAATATTAATTAATTATGTCGGTTGATTATTTCTTACTCCTCAGGATCTCACTCACCGTATTTACCCTAAGATAGACTCGTTGATATCAATCATGGGTTCTATTATATATGTGTAATATGATTGGACCCGCATCCTTTTAAATATACCCTCAATAACTATGGTTTTTATTTATTTATTGGCACATATGATTCTGCATTGTTTAAATGAAGTAGCATTAGATTATTAATTAGTACAATAGGCAGCAGTACTTAGTATCTGCCCATTAATTAAATGCAGTAGTATTAGATCACTATTAACTAAGTTAGCACTAGTCTATACCAAAATTTGATAAAAGACTCTTTAAAAATTAAAACATCAATTCAGATTTCTTTTTTCTTCTTTTTATTAATCAGTTATATCGCATATATTTGTTTCTGATTTTTGTGTGCAAATAAACAAGTTGAAGATAATGGCTCTCGGAAATAGTTGTAAAAAAAGTTGCAACAATACTAAAAACAGTGCATATATATACATAATGATGATCAAAAAGCTATTCCAATTGAGGAAAGATTTCTTTAAGAAGTAGTAGCATGCAGCTTGTTTTTAGACCATTAATCTAGTTAATTCACTAGATTGTTGATATTAGTGGCACGTTTTGATTGTTGATCTCTATATGTTGATTGTTGATATTAGTGACATGTTTTTATTTTAATTTCATATTTGTTGCTTGTTTGGAAGAATGTCTTCTTCTGCTCCTTCAAATTTTAGTAATAGTTGTTCTATCCCTACCGAGCCTACCCAACACCTAACCCTACACCCAGTACTAACCCTACAGACCCTAGTCCTAATCCCACAAAACCTTTCCCTACCCCAAGCTTGGCCCCACACAAAACAAAAAACATGTTTCCATTGTTTGGTATCACTTTATCAAACTAGAGGGTGGTCAACCCCCAAGCAATGTGTAACCACTGTGGTTTGGGATTTGTGCACAATGATACCTCATGGACTAAACTTATTGGGGACATGGTTAGAGACACTTTCGGTAGATTATTTAATGAGCTTACTGTGATCAGGGGTGGTAGCGCACCTACACCTACACCTACCCCAGCACCTCTTCCAGAAGCTAGAGAGGGGAAAAAGCGTAGGTTGGTGTGGGCCCAAAGCCTCTCACAGAACCTCCAACTAGTTTGTCAATCTACAAAGGCGAAGTCGGAGATAGACCGATATTTGACAGGGGATCTTCTCCCATATACAGAAGAGTTTGATATATTTGCTTGGTGGAAGACCAATGTCGTGAACTATCCCATTCTTGGAGAAATAACCTGCAGTATTTTAGTCATCTCTATTAGCGTCATAGCCTCAGAGTCGACCTTTAGTATCGGATGGCGTATATTAGATCCATTCCGGAGTTCTTTGTCCCCTACCACTGCGGAGACATTAATTTGCACACAGAATTGGATCAAATGGACTCAAATTCATATTCTGGATATTCTTGACTTTGAGGCCAATAAGAGGAGGGTGGTGATCAGCCTAGATATGGTAATCGTTGATTTCATTTTATTATTTTGATTTATTTTATTTATATTCATTTCATCGGTATTAATTTCAAATTTAATTGTTGTAATCATGCATGATACGACGTCTACCTTCGTTGCAGTATAACTTCATCATATTGGACCCCGACCCACCGTTGCCATTTGCTATAGGTTTGTACAATTTGTATTGTCTCTTAATTTTTTTCTTATTTATATAATTTTTGGTATCTAATTATTTTTATAATCTTATTGTCATATGCACACCTCAAGTCTCAAATTTTAATCCTAATTCCAAGCTGAAATTCAAATGATATATTCTCAATGTCGCATCTTGATCCTCATTTCATCTTGGTTTGTCACATTTTAATTTGTAAATTTTTCATTTCTAATGGTTTTTTGTAATTTTAACTTTTGTTTCTTGTTTATAATTCTAATTTATCTTCTTATTCAATTGTTAATATTTCAAATTTTATGATCTCACAACTCATAGCAGGCAGCACTAAATTATATTTCCACCCTTAGCCACCCGCCCCAAATGTCAAAGTCAAGTTCGAACAACTCACTTTAATCATTTATGTTCAATTGTATTTAGATTTTATATATTCAGTTCTTTGTAATGTTGATACAATGTCCCTTTTATGTTTGTAATTTTGTAATTGTTCTCTCTTTATTTGTATTATTATAATAGTTTAGTTATTATACTTTTATTATAAATTGTATTATTGTAAATTGTAATAGCTTAGGACTTAGGACTTAGGAGTATTAGCAGTACTTCATTTTCTTTTAATTTGTATTTTTTTAATTGTAAATTCAATGCATCGTTTGTTACTATTTAATTATTATATTTTTTTTCGTTGGTCCCAAAATGGCCTAGAAACAACTTATAGGCCCATGGCCCTTTTAGGGGTGCATGCAAGCGGACGAATAGGGTATCCGCCCCCACACCCTGGACGGGATATCCCGCCCCCACACCCAGGGCGAAAACCCCACCCCATCCCATGCGGGGCAGGGGCAGAAGAGGGGGTGGCCTACACCGTATGGTGCGAGTAGCACTCCTATGTTTTCATGTAAAGACCAAGATGCATGTCTAGCCAAGTGGTCTTAAAGGACATGATGCTTCAAGTAAAGATGAAGAGGCATGCTTAGCCAAATGGTTAGACACTTCTCTTGGTGAAGGGAGAGCATGGGTTCGAATCCCCTTAATGGTACTTTTTTATAATTTAATTTTGAAGTATTGCACATACTCAAGTGCCTATTGGAGGGCTAAAGAGACATGAAGCTTGGCAACACTTAAGTCAAATAGACACTTGAATAGGTGCAAACTTCAAAATTAAATCATAAAAAAATAGTACAATTGAGGGGACTTGAACCAATGTCCTCCCATCATCAAGGGAGTTGCCTGACCAATTGGCTAGGCATGCCTCTTGGTCCTTTAAACTAGTAACTACCACTTGAGAAGTTACAAGTTAAGAGTTGTGATCTTTCACAAGGTGCCACTTCAT
Organism: Juglans microcarpa x Juglans regia; assembly: GCF_004785595.1. Taxonomy (NCBI): domain Eukaryota; kingdom Viridiplantae; phylum Streptophyta; class Magnoliopsida; order Fagales; family Juglandaceae; genus Juglans; species Juglans microcarpa x Juglans regia. Next base: position 25,132,089 of record NC_054600.1, read on the forward strand.
TCTCTATAAATAGTGGATGAGACCAACGAGTCTAAACATTCTATTCTCTCATTTTCTTAGTCACTTCTACAATTTTGTAGATAAAATTTGAAGTTTTTAAACCATTAATCTAGTTAATTCACTTGATTGTTGATGTTAGTAGCATGTTTTGATTGTTGATCTCTATATGTTAATTGTTGATATTAGTGGCATGTTTTTATTTTAATTTCATATTTGTTGCTTGTTTTGAAGAATGTCTTCCTCTACTCCTTCAAATTTTAGTGATAGTTGTCCTACCCCTACTGGGCCTACCCAACACCTAACCCTATACCCAGCACTAACCCTACGGACCCTAGTTCTAACCCCACGAAACCTTTCCCTACCCCAAGCTTGGCCCCACACAAAGCAAAAAACATGTTTCCATTGTTTGGTATCACTTTACCAAACTAGAGGGTGGTCAACCCCCAAGCAAAGTGTAACCACTGTAGTTTGAGACTTGTGCACAATGATACCTCATGGACTGAGATTATTGGGGACATGGTTAGAGATACTATCGGTAGATTGTTTAATGAGCTTACTGTGATCAGGGGTGGTAGCACACCTACACCTACACCTACCCCAGCACCTTCTTCAGAAGCTAGGGCGGGGAAAAAGCGTAGGTTGGTGTGGGCCCAAAGCCTCTCATAGAACCTCCAACTAGTTCATCAATCTACAAAGGCGAAGTCGGAGATAGACCGATATTTGGCAAAGGATCTTCTCCCATATACAGAAGGGTTTGATATATTAGCTTGGTGGAAGACCAATGTCGTGAACTATCCCATTCTTGGAGAAATAACCTGCAGTATTTTAGTCATCTCTATTAGCGCCATAGCCTCAGAGTCGACCTTTAGTATCGGAGGGCGTATATTAGATCCATTCCGGAGTTCTTTGTCCCCTACCACTGCGGAGACATTAATTTGCACACAGAATTGGATCAAATGGACTCAAATTCATATTCTGGATATTCTTGACTTTGAGGCCAATAAGGAGGAGGATGGTGATCAGCCTAGATATGGTAATCGTTGATTTCATTTTATTATTTTGATTTATTTTATTTATATTCATTTCATCGGTATTAATTTCAAATTTAATTGTTGTAATCATGCATGATACGACGTCTACCTTCGTTGCAGTATAACTTCATCATATTGGACCCCGACCCACCATTGCCATTTGCTATAGGTTTGTACAATTTGTATTGTCTCTTAATTTTTTTCTTATTTATATAATTTTTGGTATCTAATTATTTTTATAATCTTATTGTCATATGCACACCTCAAGTCTCAAATTTTAATCCTAATTCCAAGCTGAAATTCAAATGATATATTCTCAATGTCGCATCTTGATCCTCATTTCATCTTGGTTTGTCACATTTTAATTTGTAAATTTTTCATTTCTAATGGTTTTTTGTAATTTTAACTTTTGTTTCTTGTTTATAATTCTAATTTATCTTCATATTCAATTGTTAATGTTTCAAGTTTTATGATCTCACAAGTCACAGCAGGTAGCACTAAATTCTATTTCCACCCTTAGCCACCCGCCCCAAATGTCAAAGTCAAGTTCAAACAACTCACTTTAATCATTTATGTTCAATTGTATTTAGATTTTACATATTCAGTTCTTCGTAATGTTGATACAATGTCCCTTTTATGTTTGTAATTTTGTAATTGTTTTCACTTAATTTGTATTATTATAATAGTTTAGTTATTATAATTTTATTATAAATTGTATTATTATAAATTGTAATAGCTTAGGAGTTAGGACTTAGGAGTATTAGTAGTACTTCATTTTCTTTTAATTTGTTTTTAATTGTAAATTCAATGCATTGTTTATTACTATTTAATTATTATACTTTTTTTTTTTTTGTTGGACCCAAAATGGCCCAGAAACAACTTATGGGCCCATGGCCCATTTAGGGGTGCATAGAAACGGACAAGTAGGCTATCCGCCCCCACACCTTGGACGGGATATCCCACCCCCGCACCACGGAGGCGGGTGCCCAGGGCAAAAACCCCATCCCATCCCATGCGGGACAGGGGCCGAAGAGGGGTGGCCCTGCACCGTATGGTGCGAGTAGCACTCCTATGTTTTCATGTAAAGACTAAGATGCATGCCTAGCCAAGTGGTCTTAAAGGACATGATGCTTCAAGTAAAGATGAAGAGGCATGCTTAGCCAAATGGTTAGACACTTCTCTTGGTGAAGGGAGAGCATTGGTTTGAGTCCCCTCAATGGTACTTTTTTATAATTTAATTTTGAAGCATTGCACCTATTCAAGTGTCTATTGGAGGGCTAAAGAGACATAATGCTTGGCAACACTTAGGTCGAATAAACACTTGAATAGGTGCAATTCTTCAAAATTAAATTATAAAAAAGTCCCCTCAATTGTACTTCAAAATTGAATAGGTGCAATACTTCAAAATTAAATCACAAAAAAGTAGTACAATTGAGGGAACTTTTTTATAATTTAATTTTGAAGCATTGCACCTATTCAAGTGTCTATTGGAGGGCTAAAGAGACATAATGCTTGGCAACAATTAGATCGAATAAACACTTGAATAGGTGCAATTCTTCAAAATTAAATTATAAAAAAGTCCCCTCAATTGTACTTCAAAATTGAATAGGTGCAATACTTCAAAATTAAATCACAAAAAAGTAGTACAATTGAGGGAACTTTTTTATAATTTAATTTTGAAGCATTGCACCTATTCAAGTGCCTATTGGAGGGCTAAAGAGACATGATGCTTGGCAACACTTAGGTCGAATAGACACTTGAATAGGTGCAATACTTCTAAATTAAATCACAAAAAGTAGTACAATTGAGGGGACTTGAACCAATGTCCTCCCATCATCAAGGGAGTTGCCTGACCAATTGGCTAGGCATGCCTCTTGGTCCTTTAAACTAGTGACGACCACTTGAAAAGTTACAAGTTAAGAGTTGTGATCTTTTACAAGGTGTCACTCCATTCTCTATAAATAGAGGATGAGACCCACGAGTCTAAACATTCTATTCTCCCATTTTCTTAGTCACTTATACAATTTTGTAAAGAAAAACCTTTTCCTTCAAATTTTCTATCAGCAACTGGTGACTTTGTTGTATTTTGGAGATGAATTGCTTATAACCCAGTAGCAAACTATTTCGAGTGAGGCAATTATCATCTTAAAGATAGTGTTCTACATGCCTCAAACTCGAATTTAGTTTTTCAAATTATTGTATCCAATGTTTTGAATACCGTACCGAAAGCCGTACCAATCAAGGCACTGGAAAGAAATATTTCGGTACCGGTACCGTTTCATGTACCATTTCGGGATAGTCGATATATGAATAAATTATATATATAAATATATATAAGTTATATTCGAAAATAATAGTTTATATTTGAATAATTATATATAATACATATATATAAATTATAAATAGTCTAGTCTGAATTGGGGGTCAAAAAATAAACTTGTAGTTTGAAAAAATGAAAAAAAAAATTTGAAGGCCGAAATTGAAGCCAGTATGGCCGGTATGAAACGTATATGGTACCTGTACCAGCCCAGCAACCGGTACAGCAAATATCGGCCGTACCGGCCGGTACGGTATGAAATTGAAAACAGTAATTGTATCTGCTCAAGTTTCTTCAACAATTTTAAGGTAATAATCACAATGAGATCAAAATCTAATATATTTTTTATCTAGACTTGTCAGTACTTCTAGAACCCAAATCCGAAGACAATAACAAAACAAGACGAAACGCAAGAAATGCGAAGAACATGAAGTGGTATGTAAATGACACATTCTAAATATACTTTCTGATTGTCTTTACGACTTGTACATTTACATCTTTCAAGTCACCAAAAGAGATTTTGGAAGCATTGGAATTCAAGTATAGAACTGAAAAGCAACATTCAGATAAATTCCTTATTATTTCCATCAAAAGGTATAAGGTCAATCATTGGAAACTAGTTGAATTAATTCACAAGAAAAAAACATAGAATACGATATTCATTACAATGTGCTCAGTGCTACGGCTGTTAAATAAACAACGACAATTGTCATGCATATATCCCTCAAACCTAAAACTAGCAATATTCTTAGAATATTGTCAGTAAAACTAAGTTATTTTTCCTAACAGACATAATTAAGCATCTTTGGTTTATGAAGAAAAAGGAGAATGTAATGAACATTCATATTTCTTAAGGAATGTAATAATTATGCATCTTCGATCGGCATATATATTGATACGGGAAATGATTTGTACAGTTTTTACCTGTAGGGTATGTAAGTCTTATACACTACTTTTGAAAATAGTGGATAAATTTAGAACCGATCTAAACAAAATTTAACTTTTAGATATGTATTCTACTTTTTTTTTAAAATGAAACGCACATAATTTACATACTTTAAATATGTATATAGAATTTCTCATATGGATATACAATATTATTTGTATAATTGAATGTTAATATCGAGTTGACTATATATGGTTAATATCAACTATAAAATTATAACTGGATTCAAAGCCTCCAAGAAAGATGGAAATAGAATCAACTCCAGTTCATCTACGTATACGTGGTTGGAGATCATTTTCTACTTAAAATAAGTATTTTGGCCATGCATTGATGTCATTGATGACGATTCCTAGCTTCTTTCTTTCCCACTTTCAGTTGTGAAAGAAAGAATCAACGCCTCCAAAAAGGAATTCAGATATTTAACAATATTATTACATGAGATATCTTATAATATATATATATATATATATATAATTAAACGTCACATATATAATCCCAATTACGCCACATCTGATAATGAAGAGACCATAATCATAAAATAAATTTAAAAAATAAGATTTACTGTATTAGAAAATCAATTAAGTGGCAGTTATAAATTAATTTTCATTGTAGTCAGTAACGTTCAAAAACAAATATAGAATAATTGGATCCCTGCCACTTTAATAATTATATTTGAGGATTTATTTCGTTAAATACAGGAGATAAGACAACGAAAGATAATAAATTATTTAGAAAACGGCCTGGCGGCAGACAGCGTGGATATTTTTTTAAGCTGGCGGGCGGCTTTTATTTTTATTTAGCAAAAATGGAAGGTGGGGGCGACTAATGTAATTACTCTCTTTTGTAGAATATTCGGTTTGAGTCATAGTTACTGTCTAATGAGTGAACAACTTTACCGCTGTACTGGTTGAATTTTGGTTTATTTATATATTTTTTATTTTAATAATTTTTTAACAGTCTTAATTATTAAGAAAAAATTAAAAAAAATAAAATTTCACTAATAGTCTTTTTTTAATCACTGAATAAAAAATAAAATATTCGAATAATAATTTTAAACAATAATATTGAAGTAGTTAAATAGCATTTTTTTTTTTTAAAAATATAAGAACGTGGACTATGATAATTCAGCTTTGACCATTCAATTGGCACAAAACACAGCCGGAGTTAGATGCGTAGATTCGATACTCATCATCTATCCTCTCTATTTCGTGTATTCTCTGTATGTTTTCATGGCAGCCTATTTTGTTTAATCAAAGTCAATCTTTGGGTACCACATTCGAGTCACACAACTCTTAACTATTTGTGCAGTAAGATTTATAGTGAAAAAGATGGGTCTGATTTCTAAATGAAATTATAAACTTTATATGATTGACGAGTTATGCTACTTATCATCTCAATTTTTATCATTATCTTATTATTTTATGATATGTCATTAGATGATTAGAAATTATTTATTATATTTTATTTATAAATCTATCATGTAATACCACATCATGAGAAGATAGAAAGTTAATAAATAAATTTTTCCTTTCTTTTATGTACCATTGGCTGCAATTTTTTACAGATGAACACCGAAATATGATTTTTTTGTTTTATGATTTTTATTTGTTTATTGTTTTCGACATATCCCAAAACCACAATTTGCACGAGTCATCTGGAATACGATGACCGGCCACAAAAGTGGGGACCACCGGTATCTTTATTTTATCTTTTTCTTTAAGCAGACACCAAATGTCAAAGTTGGATACAGCAACGCGCAAAAAAAAAAAAAAAAAAGGTAAAGGTTATGTTAAGATTCATAGAATGAAGAAGATTGCGTGCAATGGTAGTGTTGTCATTCGTATGAAATGAACTCTTTCTCCTTTTTCTCTACTCAAATTTTATTCGGCACATCCTAAAACACCATTAATGCATCGGACACCCAGAACAGAGATTTTGGCTATTCATACGTATATATAAATCCCATTGACAGCCGATACTTTTGCGCCTGCATTTATCGTTTTCTCCAGACGTGCATTGCGACATAGACGAACGACAAAGGGGGAGAGAATCAAAGGTCGTTGCTTTTCCTTCTCTGACTAAACTCCGGCTCGGATTCTTGGACTGTGTTTATGCCTTTCAACAACTGAACAACGGGTTTTACTGTTTGTTTCGTAAGCAGTCACGAGTTATCTGTTACTCTTGAGAGTTGAGACTAGAGCCTGATAAAACTAATCGTATGGTTTATCCAGCTCATACTTATCCCATGTATCTTGCATTAATCGCTCTTAGGGGCTAAAAGAACGGTTCATTGCGGCAACGTGCATGCGATTCATAAGGACGTCAACCATTCTAGAAGAGGTGATTTATGGGGTTTTTTAATCCTCTCTTTAATCTTTCTTTATTCAGTATGTATCTTTCCCCTTGTATGAAGCGAATATCATATGAAGTCAACAACTCTGCTCTTCTTTATAACTGACCACTTTACCTGGTTCCAGGTTTAAATATATTCATTCGCGTTAGAAATTTAGTTCTTCTGCAGAATCTCTTTTTGCAAGGTTTAGCCGACTAGCTTGAACCTCTAACCCTGGAAGATTTTTTCTTTTTTTTTGGAATGATAAAACTCAAAGTTGATAGTTTCTGGCCGTACCCGTTTGTTCTTTTGATGGACTAATCTTTGAACTGCATTCTCCTTTTATTTTCTTTTTTCCTTTTGGATCTTTACCAGTGGGGTTTTGTTCATTTCAATTGCCGTGTAGTTGACTAATGATTATTGGATTGGTAACTTCGGTTTTGCAGGAATCTTGATTTTAACAGGCGTTAAAGGGTTGCAGAGCTTCTGTTTCTGATAAAGAACAAAGAGAATTTTGGTTCTGTTTGCTATCTCTAAACAGGTAAAAATCTTGGCAGAAAGATTATATCTTTTATAGTTATCACCAATATTTGAGCTAAAAAAAGTATACCGCAGGAGTTTATAGAAAATTGGATTCTCTCTCCATGATTATTGGTCGTGATTGTTTAGTATTGACTTTGTATTGTTTGGGCCAACAGAAACAGTATTATTTTGTATCTTCTTCTTTTACAATATTTCAACCCACAGCATAGGACTCATGATGCAACCAAGACGTTCTGACTTGTAGCTGCGGGCGAAAAGTACAGGTCACTCCCCTCAATAACCCTCATTATACCACCACAACCTTCGAATTCAGGGGTGGTGTTAACTCATAAAAGCACTACATCTATACCTTCTAAATTTATCGGCTAGAGTCTTCATTCAATATTGACTTAATATGATAATATTTTTAAATTAAGATACGATTAGTGTTGATCTACAAAATACCCAAAAGGATCTTAACTTGCTAGGTGATTTTATAAAGTTTTACTGTTGCTTTCTTTCTTCTTGGGAAATGACTAAAATCATTTCAAGGAAAACATACCAGCTAATTCCTACATTGTTACATATCTCAAGACTGCTGCTAGCTTTAGAACACCTTATATCCTGCTACACTTTCTTATGAATCATTCTTTTGATAGTCTAATATTTTGATGACTACAGTTTTTAACTTGTCTAGTTGACCCATAAGTTGTTGATTTAAGCCATCAAATTCGTTCTGCAGCTGCAATTTAAGTTTGATGTATTTCTGAACCAGTAGCTGGGCTTCTGAAGACTATATTGGTATCTTTGACGAGGTAAAAAGATGGCTGAGGTTGGCCTGGAAGGCGAAACAGATATAAATGAGGCCACTACTTCAACGGGCAAGGCAGTAGCAGAGAAAAATCGGGGCATCAATGGGGGCCAACAAGATTCACCAAATAACACAAAAGATGAGGAAACCAAGACAGTTCCATTTCTCAAGCTTTTCTCATTTGCAGATTCCACTGATACCGTGTTGATGATTGTTGGCACAATTGGATCCATTGCAAGTGGATTAGGCATGCCCATTATGACAATACTGTTTGGGCAAATGATCAATAGTTTTGGCAGTAACCAAAGTAACACCAAAGAAATCGTTGATATTGTTTCCAAGGTAAAAACAATGCATGAGCTTATAAAATAAGGTTTGCTTCAATATTTATCCCAGGAAAGATTTGTGCTATAACTTCTGATTTTATTCTTCACTAGTTTCCTGAGGTAAAAAATTTGGGTAGCGATGTAGTTGAACGCTTATACTTTTTTTTACATGTTTATTTGTTGATACGAAGATGCTAATTAACCACCTGGTGAAATTATAGATCTCTCTAAAGTTTGTCTACTTGGCTTTGGGGATTGGTTGCGCAGCATTCCTTCGTAAGTAAATTTGATGCTCAAAATCATTATACATATTTAAACCATAGAAAAGTCTTTTATGCATAACCCCTTCAAGATTAAGAAACTTGGGTCTTTTGTTTGTCAGAGGTGACATGTTGGATGGTCACGGGGGCGAGACAGGCTGATCGGATAAGGGGGTTGTATCTGAAAGCTATATTGAGACAAGATGTTGCTTTCTTTGATAAGGAAACTAACACCGGAGAGGTTGTTGGGAGAATGTCCGGTGATACTGTTCTCATACAGGATGCCATGGGTGAGAAGGTATAACACAGCTGCCAGAATTACATCAAAACCAAAAGAAGATAAATCAAATTTTTGTTCATCTCGTGCCCCTAAATGAAATCATGTAGTCAACCAAGTCTACCTTGTCCTGCAGGTTGGGAAATTTATACAGCTGATATCAACCTTCATTGGGGGCTTCATAATAGCATTTGTCAGAGGGTGGCTTCTTGCCCTTGTCTTGTGCTCTGCCATTCCTCTTCTCGTGACAGCAGGTGGTACCGTGGCCATAGCTATATCAAAGATGACATCCCGGGGACAAGGTGCTTATGCAAAGGCAGCAAATGTAGTTGAACAAACAATTGGTGGGATCAGAACTGTGAGTCAATTTGTCAAAAGCAAATACATTTGACCAAAAAAAAAAACTTACCTCTTAATACTGCTAATATGATTTTTCTCTGCAATCTTTAGCAAATGGTAACACATCTATCGTCGCTTCCATTGTAGGTTGCATCATTTACAGGAGAGAAGCAAGCTATAACAAATTACACAAAATTTCTTGTACATGCTTACAAGTCTGGCGTACATGAAGGTCTTGCCACAGGAATGGGTTTTGGCACAGTTATGTTAGTAGTGTTTTGCACCTATTCGCTGGCTGTGTATTTTGGTGCAAAGTTGATACTAGATAAAGGATACTCTGGAGGACAAGTGATGAACGTGATCATTGCTGTCTTAACTGCTTCCATGTGAGCGGCATTTTGTATTTCCTTTATCTTGCAGAAGAACGTGGATATGCTAGTAATTCTATTATTCCGATTAACCCAATAAACAAAAACTTATTTCTGCTTATGTGACTGAATATACAAAAGCTGCCATGCAGAAAACCATATGAATCCAAGTGTTCTATCTTTCCATTGGCTTATGTATTTATTTACTTCTACCTTTTCCTGATATATTGATGCTTCAGGTCCCTAGGCCAGGCGTCTCCCCCCTTGAGTGCATTTTCTGCCGGCCGAGCTGCAGCATTTAAGATGTTCGAGACTATCGAAAGACAGCCAGATATAAATGCTTTTGACAAAAGCGGAAAAGTATTGGATGACATTCGTGGAGATATAGAATTGAGGGATGTTTATTTCAGCTATCCAGCCCGTACGGATGAGAGAATATTTAATGGATTTTCTCTTTCTATCCCTAGTGGCATGACTGCAGCTTTAGTTGGAGAAAGTGGAAGTGGGAAGTCAACAGTGATCAGTCTTATAGAGAGATTCTACGACCCACAAGTTGGTGAAGTTCTTATAGATAACATTAACCTCAAGGAGTTTCAGCTTAAGTGGATTAGAGGGAAAATTGGTCTTGTCAGCCAAGAACCTGTGTTGTTTGCCTCCAGCATTAAGGATAACATTGCATATGGAAAAGACGGTGCAACCATAGAAGAGATAAGAGCTGCAACTGAACTTGCAAATGCTGCTAAATTTATAGATAAATTGCCTCAGGTTCTAATTTCACTCACTTTTAGACCCTTTGGTCATCTTCAAGTTCTGAAAGTTATTATTTGACTCCTAAGATTTTGAATTTTACTTTCAGGGACTAGATACCATGGCTGGTGACCACGGAACACAGCTGTCTGGTGGACAGAAACAGAGGATTGCCATTGCAAGAGCAATTCTGAAAGACCCACGAATTTTACTTCTGGACGAAGCTACAAGTGCACTTGATGCAGAATCAGAGAAAATAGTGCAAGAGGCATTGGATAGGGTTATGGTTAACCGAACCACTGTCATTGTTGCCCATCGACTGAGCACGGTGAGGAATGCTGATATGATAGCAGTCATTCACAGAGGAAAGATGGTTGAAAAAGGTACCTTACGGGTATTTACGTGCCATTGTATTCCGAATCATTGGTGCATATCCTTTATGTTGTGATCAAATTTTAATCTTTAAAATTGCTCATTTCATAGTTTATTTGGTTTTATATTTCTAAATGCATTTGGCTATTGAATCAGGCTCACACTCAGAACTTCTCAAGGAACCTCATGGAGCATACTCTCAGCTTATACGCTTGCAAGAAGAAAATAAGGAGTCAAAGCATGCTGTAGATGATCAAAATAATCCTGAAATTACTGTGGAATCTTTCGGACAGTCCAGTATCCGACAATCAAGTCTTCGGCAGAAAAGTCAAAGAGCCTCAATCCTACGATCCATAAGTCGGGGATCATCTGTGGGAAGTAGCAGCCGCAAGTCATTCTCAGTTACATTTGGTGTGCCCACTGGACTTGAAGTAACTGATGCTGCAGTGACAGAACAAGATACCTCTTCAATAGTGCCACAAAAATCACAAGAGGTCCCAATTCGACGCCTTGCCTATCTCAATAAGCCAGAGATTCCAGTGCTTCTAGTTGGAACTGTGGCTGCAACCGTCAGCGGAGTAGTACTCCCAATATTTGGTTTGCTGATTTCGAGAGTAGTCAAAACATTCTTTGAACCACCTTCCGAACTAAAAAAGGATTCGAAGTTTTGGTCTCTAATGTTTATAGTCCTCGGTGTGGCAGCATTTCTGTCAGGCCCAACACGATCATACTTCTTTGGTGTGGCTGGTTCTAAGTTAATTCAACGTATCAGATCAATGTGTTTTGAAAAGGTAGTTCACATGGAGGTTGGTTGGTTCGATGAGTCTGAGCACTCAAGCGGAGCCATTGGTGCAAGGCTTTCGGCAGATGCAGCAACAGTGCGTACTCTAGTAGGTGATGCACTAGCTCAAATTGTTCAAAGTATTGCATCAGTGATAGCGGGTTTAGTCATAGCTTTTGCTGCTAGTTGGGAGATGGCGCTGATTATCCTTGTATTGGTTCCTTTGCTTGGAGTCAATGGATATACTCAACGAAGGTCCATGAGAGGATTCAGTGCAGATGCAAAGGTATGTTCTGAAACTGACACAGTTTTTATTGCAGCTATGTGCCAAATAATATGAGTTTTGAGGAGAAAAAAGCAACAAAATAAACTCCATATTCAATGATATGAAAATTTCAAATTCACTTTCTTAAGGTAAATCAATGGTGAACTTGATTGCAGGCAATGTATGAGGATGCAAGCCAAATAGCCACTGATGCAGTTGGAAGTATAAGAACCGTTGCTTCTTTCTGTGCTGAAGAGAAAGTGATGCAACTATATGAAAAGAAATGTGAAGGACCTAAAAAGGCTGGCATAAAGGAGGGCATGATCAGTGGAATAGGATTTGGGATGTCTAATTTCTTACTGTTTAGCGTCTATGCCACAAGTTTCTATGCTGGGGCTCAGTTTATTAAGGAAGGAAAAACGTCATTCTCAGCTGTTTTCCAGGTAAATTTCTTCAATAGCCATTGTTCTTTTTACACATACTTCAAAACTTTCAGGAAAAATTGAAATCAGATTCAATGCACCAAATTGTTTCTTTTAATATTGACATGTATGTGTGGTTTGCAGGTATTCTTTGCTTTGACCATGGCTGCCACGGCAGTTACTCAATCAAGCTCCTTTGTCACTGATACTCAAAAAGCCAAGAATGCAGCTGCTTCCATATTTGCAATATTAGACAGGAAGTCAAAGATAGACCCAAGTGATGAGTCTGGGATGACACCAGATAACGTCAAGGGAGATATCGAGCTTCATCATGTAAGCTTCAAGTATCCATCTAGGCCAAATATTCAGATTTTCAGAGACCTCAACTTGGCTATTCGTGCAGGAAAGGTAGTGTAGTACTCTCTGAAATCATGTCTTTGAATTCCCTTTTCTGCTGTGACTGGTACTGTGATCAACTTTAACTTGTATATTCTTGTCAATCTCTCTTATTTCAGACAGTTGCCCTCGTTGGAGAAAGTGGGAGTGGAAAATCCACAGTAATAGCATTATTGGAAAGATTTTATGATCCTGATTCAGGTTATATCACACTTGATGGAATTGAAATCCAAAAGTTGCAATTGAAGTGGCTGAGGCAGCAGATGGGCCTTGTGGGACAAGAACCAGTTTTGTTTAATGACACAATCCGTGCCAACATTGCGTATGGGAAAGGAGGAGATGTAACTGAGGCAGAGATTATAGCTGCAGCAGAATTGGCCAATGCCCACAAATTCATCAGTGGATTACAACAGGTAACAACAATTGCAATCCTTCTGCATTGATACATATATGAGCTAAGTTCCTTGGTAACCAATTATTCTGTGAACTTGCAGCACTCTTTTCTCAAAGGTGCATTTGCAAATACTCAGCACTTAAAACATTTGTTCTTCATGATGCAAAATGCAGGGTTATGATACTATAGTAGGTGAACGAGGACTGCAATTGTCTGGTGGGCAGAAGCAGCGCGTAGCCATTGCACGTGCTATAATCAAAAGTCCAAAGATATTACTGCTAGATGAGGCTACCAGTGCACTAGATGCTGAGTCTGAGAGAGTGGTCCAAGATGCATTAGACAAAGTCATGGTTAACCGGACTACAGTTGTGGTAGCACATCGCTTGTCCACAATCAAGAATGCAGATTTAATTGCAGTGGTTAAGAATGGAGTTATTGTGGAGAAAGGAAAGCATGAGACTTTGATTAATATCCAGGATGGGTCTTATGCCTCCCTTGTTGCGCTTCACACAGGTGCTGCAACTGCATGAGCTTCCTGAAACTCTTTTTGTTTATCTAAATTTTTGGAGGGTGGGACTTCTCTCTCTTTTTCCTAGGAGAAGAGAGACATGTTTTATTAATGGTTGTAGCTGTTTTTCTTTTTTTTTTTTTTTTTTCTGTGTAATCAATTGTGGTTATAACTTAATTGCATATTCGGGTGGAGGAATGAGAAAAACTTAGGAAAGAAAGAAAAGGTTTTCAAATTCCTGGTATAGCATGTATTCCCCATTTGAATCACCAGCTTTCGTTGTTCACAGGGGAGAAGTTATTATTGAGTTTTTGTAATATAGATAAATGCTCATAGTGCTCTGTTTTCGCTTGTCCACACCAACCATGAGCACATTGAGCAGTCTGCATCAATCATCCAATTCTAATGGAGGTTTTCTTTCTCAGGGTATATCTTTATTATTTTTCCTTTTTAAATCACGTAACATACGCTGAATCATGGCCCTAACACCATATCTATTAGAGTCATTCAAATGCCATGACATCCTGGAAATAAAACACAATATCACCAACCACAGTGATCAACCCCTAAATCCTGCGATCCTGATATATCGTGCGTGCATCTACACTGCGTTGATACAGAAAATTTATCATGACCAAAAGCAGCAATACAACAAAAGAAAATAAATTGGACAAATATAAGTTTTTCTTTAAATTCTAATGTAAAACTGCTAATCATCTTCTTCACTTTCGTTACTGAATGAAACTAGACCAGTTACACCAACATCTGGAGACTTACTGTTACTACTATTAGAGGTTGTCACTGGCTCTGAAGATTTTTCTGTGTCGCCATCAGGGATTTTCACCACAACTGAAGATTCTTCAGAAGCTCCTGGGTCTAACAACCTTGCTTTCTTTGCTTGTGGCTTGACCTTAATAATCATACCTAATGGACGAGCAGCTGGAATTTTTTCTCCCAACTGATTTCTGCTCCTACAAACAGTAACAGGTTTCATTCAGAAACCATCGTGTACTAACAATTCCAGAGGTGACATTTCACTAGCAAAAAATTGGTAACACTGTCCTCATAAAAACTTATATACAGCTCTGTAGTAAAACTCAATGCTAAACAGAGCCTAGACCAGATTGTCTTGATTGCATGACCAATAATCTTGTAATAAGGTCATTGATAATAGCTTTGACCCCTTGGTTTTGGGATTTTTTATGTAACCCCCAAGATGATTTTTGTTACTACTGTTTTTCTCCGCAGGGTTTTTTGATAAAATTATGGGGTGCCGTCCACATTTTAGAAATTTATGAAGAAATTAAAAAAAAAAAAAAAAAAAAAAAAAAAAAAAAAAAAAAAAAGAAGAAGAAGAAGAAGAAGAAGAAGAGAGAGAACAATACTCATTAAAATCTGGTATTTTGGTTCATTTTGAACATAGGGACACCCTGCTAACATATCATGTATTACACCCAAACCAAACAAATATGAATGATTTCTGCTTTGGGCTGAGCATCATCTGGGTGGAATCTGCATAGGTCAATTCCGATGACGTGCAACTGTCCAGTGCATACCATGCAATTGATGACAACTCGAACTGTCTATGGTGCAAACATGTAGCATCAAGTTCTACTTTATATTTACACCAAACTTTCCTAGATATTTTAGAAGCATTATGGTGGAGATGCTCCCAATGTCGAAGGCCGTAGCTTATTGGTCAATGTCTGTGAGGCAGTAAATGTAATGGTGGAGACTTGGGATTAACTGTGATCTCCATTTGAGACAGCGTCTAAGGGGCCTTGAACGTGGATATAATGTGTGCAATGAGCGAAATATTCAATGCACACATTATATGCTGAGTAATGCTACATGTAATTGTAGAGTGCATAAATATCGTATAGTCGCTTTAAAAAAAAGTAAAATTTACTATTAAAAGAATTAATTTTTTCACATAAATCCTGTATTTATTCATTTTTTTAAATTAATTGCGCGGCATTTGTGCACTCATGACTACAACTATCATTATCCAAGATTCTAGGATTATGAGAAAAACCCTAAACCTGTTCCTCCGAGACGAAATTCATTAGCCTAGTTGGACGGCTCGATTCTTCAGCCATTCTCTCTGCTTCCAACACTAAACACTTCTTCTCACAGATTTGAATAGAACGTTGATTAAAACAGGCATGCCGAGCTTCAGTAATACTGTTATTTTGTCGACGAAGAGGAAGTGAGGAACCGTTGGAAACAACAAGTCGTCTCGTAATAAGGTATCGTACTATCGTCAACCAACCTTCTCTGAAATGTGTTAAAAAAAAATAACGAATTTAGCATCATAGTTTAAGATCTGTTTTTTTTTTTTTTTTTTTTTCCATTTTAAATTTTATCAAATTTAGTTAATGGTTGATTGATTTTTTATGTTTTAAATAAATTTTTATTTAAGTAATTAACCTATTAAATCATTTAAAATATCACATCAGGTGACAAAAAATAATAAAATTCAAAATAATAATAATAATATTCTAATTTAATAGGCAGCTAAAATGAGTAAAGAGATATATTATTTACAACTCTTTCCACCATTATTCTTTCATCCTGCATTAACGATACTTTTCACCATTTGTTATTTTTTACTATTTAGTTATCATTAAATATTATATCGAAGTATCATGAAAAGATAAAAATAAAAATGATAATAAATATAATATTTCATTATTAGTTTTTTTTACGCATAAGTTTTTTTTTTTTTTAATTTCATTGTGTTCAAGAGTCACTCAATTCTTTTTGAATAGTATTACTATACCATCAAGTTTGTCCACTTAGTATGCCTCTTAGTACAAATTATATTCTTTTTTTCTTTTAAATATTTTTTAAACATTTTTAAAAAATTAAATAAAACGAAAATACAATAATAATCACTTTCTTAACTATCAAATAAAATAAAAATTAAAAAATAGAATAAAATATATATGAACAGTCAAATTGAGAAAAGAAACTTAAGCAATATAGTATCATTGTCGTTTTCCTTTTTTTAGAGCGATACCACAAATCACACTTTTATCTCACTTTTATTTCACTATACATAATACTACACATTTATTACCCTTAGATAATCCTCTATTTATTTATTTTTTTTCAATTTTGAGGCAGCGTATTCGTGGTTTCCTTTCTTCGCACTCTGTCTTGATTATTTCTTCGAATTTCTGTTCAATTGGAAACAGCATATTCTAATAGGAATATATGAACGTAGCCCAAGAAAAAAAGAATAACAGCATATGTGGGTGATTTTGTTTTTTTTTTTTTTTTTTTAAGGAGTTTACAGAGGAAAAATGCATGTCGCGGCATGAAGGAGAAAACCATATATATTTTGATAATGCACAGAGAGTCTCCATAAAGTCGTAAATTAAATTCAGTCGAAGCCGGCTGAATTGCTAAAAGAATGTTGACATCTCTATACAGTTTAGTACGACCACGGTGAAAGATTAGGCCACAAACAAGAAAGTCAGCTTACAAAGTTATTCGGTTCCTAAGCAACTCTTTCACTGGCTGTGCCTTTGCCTGTCCACCAAAATTCTGTTGTTTACAAAACTGTGTCATGCGGCAGGAATCAGCAAACCCAAATGTTATTTCATAGAAGGCTCTGCTCCAGTAACTGCCCAAAAAATACATTGAGAGAATCAGGGAAAGATGCTTATGAATTTTTGACCAAGATATGGGTGAAATGTCAATCAAAGAGTTCATGTACACAACATCTTGAAAGTTCAAGGTATCCACAGGCATGTGCATAAAAATATAAAAAACCGCTCAAGACATCCAGCAGAGTGACTGCATCAATGGTCTCAGAATTTAGTCAAGAATCATTACCCTAGGTAGGCTAGTCATGGCTAAATTTGTTACCATTTAGATTGCTCTGTTCTCTGGACAAAACTAGAATCGAGTTTAGTTGTTTACATCCCAACAGTGGCCTCATTGTCCTGCTCAATAGAGCACTCTGTCAATCAGGTTTTTTGAACCAAATAACTTTCATCATCTATACCCCTGCATAAGGTCCAAGGTCAACTTTAATGCCCCCTGGATTTGCTGCTTTACACCCCCACTCCGAGCTAATGGACAAGCCGAATAGACTCATTTGCAAAGTTCTTTACTACAAACTCAGTCTTCACTACTCCTGAGCTGTCAATTGCACCCAACCACACCTAGTAATTATTCTAGTCAGTCCAATCACCAATGAAGATTTTTTAATCGAATTCAAGAATCTATATGTCAGTAGTAGAGGAAAGAATAGATATATAGGAGTTTTTTTTTTTTTTATAGAGACCTCTTACTTAAAGGCGCAGCCATGTAAAAAAGCAAGGACGGAAATTGGGAGAAACGATGACTTCAACATCAAATTACAGCCACAAATATGTAGACATTACGACATACATATAAACCGACTGGTTAATAAGGTGCTAAAATATGATGAAATGACATGCAAAACAATAATTTAATTTAAACAACAATCCAAGCAAAGTGACTAACTTTCACTAACATCTCCCACCCATCAGTTTCATAGGTTCAATTGATTTAGCAAAAATCTTCAAAATAAAACATTTCTAATTCATAATCTCATTAGGTTTGTAGTTCATAATATTCATGGATGAAAAACTATGATGGCAACTCGGATGAATGTCATGGAGAGCCAAGTGGCATTAAACTCATCCGTCATCCATTGATCACTAGAGCTAAGTATGTATCAAGGAATCGCAATTTAGAAGGCATTCCTCTTTTGCAGAACAAAACAATCGTAGTGCGTTCACACAAGCGTGTCACGATTGCAAGATGAACAGAGTAAACAAAAAGCAGAAACAAAGCAAACCTTTTCTCATTCCAACAAAAGCAAACTGGCAAACTTTGTCAATAAAGATCCTCCTCCAAAACAATCCGATTAATTGCATCCCTAAACTTAAAATAATCCTCGATTCTATTATAAACCTGATGCGAAATTCGGGCATAACCCGTTATCAACCCATCCTTATCCTTGGGCTCACACTCGCCTTCCCCATTTTTGGGAGCACGATAATATATGGGTACTTCAACACCATACTTCTCTCTCAAATGCGACCTCAATCTCATAGCATCATCGTCGCTCGAAATGCACAATTTCGACGGCAACCCCACCATCACCATGCTGGCGCACATCTCCGGCGGTGACCCTAGGCTTGTCCCCCACGCCTCCGCGAGCATTTTCCCCATCTTCAACACCTGTACGTGGTTTCTTCTCATGATACCCTCGCTCCCGCCTTCGAAACGGTTCACGAAGTCCGTAATCGCCGGCACAACGAGCTGTGGAGTGTAGTCTCGGGTCCCAATCCACGAGCTCTCAATGGGGAGTCCGTTCCCGTACTCGTGAGAGACCACCGGGTGGTGCATTTCAGAGGAGGACGCGTTCGATCTTCGACAGTAGAGGAAAGCAACAGAGGGCGGTGCGAAGAACCATTTGTAGAGATTGCTCACGTAGAAATCGGCTCCGATTTGTTGCACGTCAACGGGGACGCTGCCTATGGCGTGCGCAGCATCGACGAAGACCTGGTCCACTCCTTCCTCCCTGCAGATTTTAACGAGTTCGCGAACCGGAATCAAAACAGATGGCATTGATGTAATATGATCGATTATCGCCAGCCTGACTTTTCGGCCGCCGGATTTTGCTTTCGATAGTCCTTTTCTGAACTCGGTAATGACCTCAGTGTTCGAGTTCACCGGAAAAGGGAGGTCAACCTCAACGACTGAGCCTCCGGCGCGGGTGACGTAGGCTTGGATGGATTTCTTCACGGCCGGGAAGGCGCAGCTGAACATGACAACGGCATCGTTTTGGTGGTGGGAGAATCGGCGACCGATTTGCTGGAGGACGATGGCGGCGGCGGTGGTGGCATTATCGACGAGCGAGACCTCGTCGATGTGGTCGGCGTTGATTAGGGTTTGGACGAGGGCGCGTGAGCGGAGGAGCTTAGGTCGGAGCACGGAGAAGTAGAAGTGGTCAGGTTGTTGGAGGAAACAGAGCTGCCAGGAGCGCTGGGCTGCGAGTACGGACCCAGGGCAGCACCCGAAGCTGCCATTATTGATCCGGGCTACGCGGGGTTCGTGGTGAGAGAATTCGGATTGAACCTCCGAATCAGTAATAAAGCCGGAAATTCTGGGCTTTTTGGTGGTGGTGCCATTTCCGCCGCCATTACGAGGATCTTCTTCTCTGTCCATGGCTACCTGATGCTGAAGCTTTAGGGCTCAACGAAATGCCAAATACTCACGCTGTGCCTTGTCGATAAAATAGCAAGCGAGAGCGAGAGCGGGTGTGTGTCCGCGTGCGCGTGCCTGGCGCCGGTGGGACACGTGTCGTTCTAAACTGTCGTTTCGGGAAAGGAGTGTCTATGCTGTATCTTCCTTTCAAACGTAGTATAGAATCTAAAATTTTTTTTTTCTCAACAAATCTAAAAAATTATTAGATGATTATTAGGTTTTATATTTTCATTCACATTACTTAAAATCTAAATATAATAAATAAATTCTTGATATATATCTTAAAGACTAACTCTGATACATGCGTATGAATAAAAAATTCTTTAAAACTTAAGATGATCTGAGAATTTTATTCATAGTAATGAAATAATTTGAATTAAGATATTTTAGTAAATTTTAAAAAATAAGAGAGAAAAAATTGAATAAAAATATTATAAAATTAAAATATTATTTTATTTTGAAATTAGAAAAAATTTAAAAATTTGAAATTAAAATATATTTTGTGTTTTGTGTTTAAGAAATGAAAAATTTTAACATCCCACTTTCCAAATGTGACCTTAGAAACTCATTAAGAAATTCAAAATGCTTAAACACAAAACCAAAGTGAGCCAAAGAATAAACCTAAAAAATGAAAAAAAGCCTCTAAAATAAATAGAAACAGAATAAATTAGAACTTAAAATAGGAAAATAAACTTTAAACTTGTTTTTGTGGTTTAAAAATATTAAACTAATAGAAAGATCATTACAGTTTTACAATATATTATATATAAATAATGATACCGTTATACCTCCTTTGAATCTTTATTTATTTTGTTATAAATTTTATAAAATAAATTAACATGACTTAATATAATGCATTAAATTATAAAAACAATTATGTTATAAAATATAATAAAAATTTTAATTTTTTCATATTTTTAAATAATAATAATATTCTAACAATATTTTATTTAATTTTTAATTTTTACTAAAAACCATTCCATTTAATCTTACTATCCAGACTGTACCTAAATATTGTGTCGGTGACTACATTATTACAATTCTCTATGCCTCCTAGGTGTGCAATCTTACTTCTCTCTATTTTTTAAATCTTTGAAAGAACTTTTATTATACGTATTATCAAAACCAAAACAACTAAGAGGATGGTTAGAGAATTAGATTATATAAAAATTTTGTGAATAATAGTAACATGGTTAGTAAATAATATTGAGATGGTTTGAATTAAGTATTTATTGAGTTTCGAGAAATGAGAAAAAAATTGAATAAAAATTATTATAAAGTTAAAATATTTTTATGATAATTTTTTATTTAAAAAGGTTGAATTATTTTTTTTATTTTTTATTTAAAATTTTAGGAAAGTTATAATGATTACTTTGAAAGTGTTTATATTTAAAATGATGTTTGAGAAGTAAATAAAATGAAATGAGATGAAAATTATTTCTAAACATCCCTTTGATTATCTTCAGGATTATTGGATTTTTTTATTTGATCCATAAAATTAGCTTACAATGTCGTGGTTTTCATGTTTCAAGCTTAGTAAAATATTTGTCCAATACGATCCTAATAATTGTCTACATGAATGTCTGATAGAGGTGTAAATTTAAACCAGATAATCAGAAAATCGGTCCCCACTAGAACGGTTGGTCTGATTTTAAACGGGTCTAGTCTGGGACCTGTTCTTGTGACTGGAAAACTGACCAAACTTGATCCGATTCTGGTTCTGCAGTTTTCGGGATCGGACCGAACTGAACATGCCCGGCCCGATTGGAGAAAAAAAAATATAAAAATTAATATTATATATATAAGTTTTATACAAAATTAATATTATACAAAATATTTTTTATATATAAGTTTTATATATAATATATAATTATATATGAAATTTTTATATATAATATATATTTTAAAATTTTTATAAATAATAATTAATATAATTATTAATCACTAATTATATATCATATATGAAATAATTTCATATTATAATTTAAAAATTATAACATAAAATGTTAATTTTAAATATAAACATTTGTAATTTGTTTAATCATATGTTATTAATATAATTATATATGAGATAATGTTATTATAATTTATAAAATAAAATTTTAATTTTAAAGATGAAAATTTAATTGATCATATGCTTTAAACATAAATTATATATTTAAACTATTAATAACATTTTATTTATAGCTATACTAATATATAACTAATACTAATATATTATATATAGCTAAATAATCTCTATACTAAATAATCACATATAAAATAATGATATCGTAATACTGATACTAAATTATTATAGTAATACTATCACTATAATGCTATCAATAATATAGTTATAATAAATTAAACTCACTATAACAATTAACAAATACTAATATATAGTTATTCTAATCACTATAACTAACAGTCTAATACTAATATTTATAATAATACTAGAGTCTAATACTATATTACTATTAGTAATATACTTTAAATCTATGTATAAATTAGTATATAAATCACTATACTAAATAATCACATATAAAATAATGATATAGTAATATTAATACTAAATTACTATAATAATATTATAACTATAATAAATTACTATATTAATACTATCACTATAATACTATCAATGATATAGTTATAATAAATTAAACTAACTAATATAGATTATAGTTATACTTATACTAATATAGTCATACTAAATCACTGTAATTAATACTAATATATATACTAATAGTTTAATATAGACTATAGTTATCCTTGTACTAATATAGTTATACTAAATCACTAAAATTAATACTAATAAATAGTTATACTAATAGTCTAATAATATTATTATTATATAGTCTAATATATTATATAGCTATAATTAATATTAATATTTATTCTAATACTAATAGTCTAATATAGACTATAATTATACTTATACAAAATTCCTAATATAGTTATGGAGTTAAAATATAAGAGTTTAGTCTAATTAGACTATTAGTAATAATTTTTATATTATTACTAAATGGCGCCGTTGCACCTCCGGTCTCCCAAACCCTAAAACCCGCCCCTCTCTTCCTCACTCTCTCACTCTGCCTCGCACCCTCTCTGCATCTTTGCCCTCTCACGCAGCCACGGCCCATGCCGTTGCACTATGCACATCTCGTTGTCACCCCTTCAGAAACACAGACCCGCTCTCTCGCCGTTGCACCTCCCCTCACGGCCTCACCTCTCAAGCCGTTCTCGTCGCACACATAGCCCCTCTTTCAACGACGTGCTGCCCTCTCTGTCTCTCACCGTCTCATTCTCACTGTCTCACGCAACCCTCCCATCTCTCACGCAGCCAGCAGCCCCTCTCTCACGTCTCTCTGTCTTTGACGGTAATTTTTATTAGAACAATCTCGAATATGTATATCATTTTTAATTTCAATTGGTTTAATTGTTGTGGGAACTTTTTTGTTTCAAATGTTTATTGGTTAAATTGGAACTTTAGACATCTTTGAGAATTTTCGTCTAGGTGTTGCTCGTTGGACTTAATTCCTATACAATTTTGTACATCTTTCTTTGAGATCATGATTGTTTAGACATATACTCCCAGTTATTAAAAGAAAGCAGAATAGAGAATCTATTTTACTTTGGGTTGTCAATTTCAAATACAACAAAGAATCTATTTTATTACTAATACTTCCAAGTTGAGTAGGACTCTTAGGTCTGCAATGATATGGTTGGATTGCGAACTTCCTAAATTTTTTTTTTTCTAAGGATCACGTTAACCTAAAGCTCTGTTTGTTATATTTGATTAAGCATTTGAGTTGAATGGAAGCTTTCAAGTGGCTTTGCTCCATTGCCTTCAGTCTTATATCTCTTGTATGACTTCTAAAGATGAAATCTCCCATTTCTATTAAGTCAAAAATGAAAAATAAAACATATACTGAATTGTAAAAAAAACCTACCTACCAGTTGGATGCCCTTTTGAAAGATTTATTTGCTCTCATACATAGATAGATTAAAGATATTAAAAAAAAAAAAAAAAAAGTTAAAATCATATTCTTGAGGATCTTTATTTGTCTAACGTAAATAGTGAAGACTATTATTATTCATTTCTTAAATCATTTTTTATAAATTTACTAAACATATCAGTTTTTCAAACGGTTTATGCAGGGGGAAGAGCAGACTTCTACCTCTTAAGATATGATGCATTCCCAAGCAGACTTTTACCTCTTAAGATATGATGCATTCCCAAGCATTGTATTGAGCTCTCATCCATAAACAGTACTGTTCCCCAAGAGCACTTGATTTCATATATTGTGATGAATCTGATCTGTAATCATATTCTAGTTAGGTATCCTTTTGATTCAGTTTCAGATTCCATGCATTTGTTTTTAGCTATTGGTCTCTCTCTCACACATATATTTGTTCTAAGTTCTAGATTGCTAGCTACTTTTGATGCTTCTCTCTCTCACAAATATCATGCATTTACTAAATTAAAATCTGAAAATTGGACAGAACCGATAAAACTAGACGTACCGGTTTATGAGTGTAACCGGTGCATAATCAGTTTTTAAAAATGCAAAACCAGTATATACCGGTCCGGACCTGTTACACCCATACCGGTACGGTATCGATTTTTCAAATCTCAAAATCGGTATATACCAATTCATTTTTAAAATATATTCAAAATCAAACTGAACCAGATCAGTTACACTTCTGAATATAATATAATTTTCTTTAAAATTAAACAATTTTTGAACCTTGTGATTCATAACCGGTTCAACGCAAACCCATATTCCAAACAATGATAACTCGTTACGACAATGTAACCCGACCCGATGTCAGTTACTACTAGAATTGGATTTGACTCGAATAAATTAGCTGCTACTGCTGCCGTTCACACTGCGTCAACAGCAAGCTCATTCGCTAGGGTTCATCGTGTCCGCGCCTCGTCCTACTCCTTCTTTCGTCGTGGAGAGAAAGATCCAAAGAAAGAACAAGTCCCTCGAAACCTCTTGGAGAAAAAGAGGAGGTCGAAGTCTACCCCTCGAACCCTTTGGATTGCTGATTTTTTTGGATGATTGTTTCTACTGCATAAGAGCATTGTTAGCTTTATCTTTCTGTAAATAGATTAGATTTATAGAAATGGTTAAGGTTTTGCGCTTCTTGATTGGGCCATTGTGTAGAATCTAATGCATTTCCGGTTTTAAATTTCTCTCTCTTTTTTTCTTCTTTTTTAAAAAATAAAAAATAAAAAATTCAGCACTTAGTTTTTGGTTTTTCATACAATAAACTATGATGAATTTTCGTATATATCAAGGGATATTTTGAGAATGAATTGAATTCTCGCTGCCAAAAGTTGTGCGTATACATTTTATATTCAGTTGTTATTTACTCACAACAGACGGTATGAAAGCCATTGAGCTAGTCAACCAAAACCATGGAGCTTGGAGATTCCCAGCATGTCTTGTCTCAATAACTGTTAAAATCAAAATGTTTTGCACATTTCGTTCAAAATTAAAAGGAATTTTGTTTCTTGATTAGATGAAGGTACGAGGAAACCCCTTCCTTATATACTCTACTTCTCTTCACATGCTAGGACCTCTATGGTGCAGTGAAGTCTTAATCTTGATCCACGGTATTACTCATAAAACTACGTTATATGTATTGATTTACTCACCATTGTAGAATGACCTTAATTTACTGACCATTTTAGAACGGCTTACTTTAATGAACATTTTAGGATGATTTTACTGACCATTTTAGAACGACCCGCTGATGCACATATCTGCTAGTGTCGTGGTGTTTTGAAATTTTGAGCATGGTACTTGGGGACTTTTTTAGTGATGCTTATAAGTATCATATGCATCACATTTTGATTTGGTTTCAAAACCTTTGCTCCAGATATTTTAGCTTGATTATCATTGGGTATTTTGCTCAGGAGGACATGGCTGGTGGTGACACGAAAAAGTCTAATGCTAAAGCCAGCGGTGGTGAGTGTTTTTCCCCATTGTATGGTGCTAGTTTTCCTGATGCCATTTATGTTGTAGTGGGCTAGTTTTGCCTGATCCTGTGTATGCACATGCTTCCTTATGTGCATTCACATATACTTCGGACCGTTTTAAGAAGTCATCCTCTGTTTGTTTTGAGTGTCTGATGCTGCTTAATTGATTTTACAGGGGGGAAGAAGAAGGAGGTGAAGAAGGAGACTGGTTTGGGAATAACCAATCGGAAGGATGATAATTTTGGGGAGTGGTATTCTGAGGTTCTAACATACAATTCCATTATCTCATTTCAATATATATCATAATACTGTAATATTAAGTTGTCTCCCTTTACATGTTTGATGATGATTCTCTAGTCAAAGTATAAATTAGTAGGGGAATGATCTCATCATGATTACTTATAGAAAATCATATCATCATGATTGAATCCTTTCTCTTTAGGATATATTTCACAATGATTTAGGTCTTGTTTGGATAGTCACATGAGATGAGATGATCTGTGAATGATAGTGAAATGGTTTGTGGATAGTAATGAAATGGTTTGAGCTAAGATGTTTTATGGGGTTTTGGGAAAGGAGAGAAAAAAAGTTGAATAAAAATATTATAAAGTTAAAATATTGTTAGAATATAATTTGTTAATATTATTTTTGTTTTGAGATTTGAAAAAGTTGTATTGTTTTTTGTGTTTTATTTGGAAGTTTGGGAAAGTTGTAATGATTAGATGAAAAAGTTGAAGATATGAACTTGAAAAGTGTTTGTGTTTGTGGTGTTTGGATGTTGAGATGAGATGAGATGATCTTGCAATCCAAATAGGGCCTTAGTGATTTGAGACTGAAAGGGAGATGGGATAATATAGGCAGTTGTCAGAGGATAGGTCTCTTAGCATTTAATTGTGTGAAGAAACTGATATGTATCCTGTATTATCACCACACAGAATTACAATTCGTCATGAAATTCTTATGAAAAACTGCCAGGTTTTAATACATGTAGTTCAGGGAACAGACTTGAGTATACATATCCAGAAAAAGGCAACAAACTTTAGTGAAATATTTGATGTTCAGGCCTTTATTATCAGTTAATCCTATATTGGCTCATGTAGGTGGTTGTCAATGCTGAATTGATCGAGTACTATGATATCTCAGGCTGTTATATACTGAGGCCATGGGCGATGTCAATCTGGGAGATCATGCAAGTGAGTTTGAAGTGCTATTTAAATTCTTTGTTATTGTTCATTCGACATAGATGACACTTCACATCCTTTGTTGAAATTTCTGTAAATGGTAGTTTTGATGATATAAACCTGAAGCACCCCCCTGGTTATTTCCATCTGTTTGCGGGCCGTGGTTTTCTTTTTTCTTTCCTTTTTTTTTTTTTTTTTTGCTGTACTTTTTCAGATTTAATGTTTGATATGATTAATTTCACATTAATCTATATGTGCAGACATTCTTTGATGCTGAAATAAAGAAAATGAACATCCAGAACTGCTACTTCCCTCTTTTTGTTTCTCCTGGCATGTTGCAGAAGGAGAAGGATCATGTTGAGGGTTTTGCTCCTGAGGTGAAATTTGAAATATTTTTCTTTCACAATATTTTATTGTGGTATTTATCTTCACTCATTTTATTCTGGCGATAACATTTGGAACTTATTTTGTGCTCCAATTAACACACCGATGCTAGAGTAAATCAGAAACTGAAATGCTCTTTAAAATTTTTCCTTTTAAAAGTGTACTTTTCCTGATCTTGGAGACATTACTGCTAATCTAGAGTGCAGCACAACTTGGTTCATTGTTTGTTTCTTTTTGTGGGATTAGTTATTACTATATGGGTTCTACATTGGTGCAGAGTTCATATATATGTACTTTTTTGTTAAACTGGGGAAGGGGGGGCTTAAACTATTTTATGTCGATGGTTCTTCGTTGATGGAAGTATTTTATTCCCTGATAATTTTTGAAATCCGATTGTTTTCATGAGAATTCAATTTATTAAAAGAGAAGGTTGCCAACCACATTGGATCTTGGGCTTGCTTAGGTCGCGTGGGTGACAAAATCTGGGGAGTCTGATTTGGAAGTGCCTATAGCCATTCGCCCAACCAGTGAGACAGTCATGTATCCCTATTATGCCAAGTGGATTAGGGGACACCGTGACTTGCCATTGAAACTTAATCAATGGTGTAATGTTGTGCGATGGGAATTCAGCAATCCCACACCATTTATCAGGTAGTTGATTTCTGTTTTTTTTTTTTCTTTTTTACTTGTATTGGAAATTTGGAATTCATTCAACCATGTTGCTGGCATGCATTGGTTCCTGAAATGGAGATGGGATGACATGTTTTTTGTATGGGTAAAAATAGAATCAGATACAAGGAAATCATTAGGATTCTTTTTTTTTCACATCATCCCATCACTGCTGTTAAGTTTTTATCAGCTGAATAACCTTCTTTGAAGTTGGATGACTGTTTGAAGAGGACCTATTGATTTATCTAGAATCAATTATAGTAATAGGTTGCATGTGTTTCTGGTTGTAGGAGTCGCGAGTTTCTTTGGCAGGAAGGGCATACTGCTTTTGCAACAAAAGCAGAGGCAGATGCAGAGGTATGAAACTCCGCTCTTTGGATTGTGATGTATCCCCAAAATTTTATCCCGAGTCTTTCTATTGAAATTAATGGAAAAGCAAGAGACTGGTTGGTAGCTTTTTTTCCTCGTAATTGTTGATATGCACTTTCATCCCAAGTTATAAGCTGCAGTATCTTATCTTCTCATTGATGCTAGAAGTGGCACTCGCCCTCCTGTATAATTAGGAGTTTCTCAATTATTTTTCTTCATCTAATATCTTCTGTTGCATTGTGCACCGCATGATGTTCTTGTATTCAACTATCCTACATTTGTGGTCTTTTGTTTACTTCACACTTTTGCAGTTGATTATGAACTAATTATTGCAGTTGTCTTCACAATCATGTCAAATTGTTTGCTACCACTACGAACCAAATTCTGTATTTCAGAAATTCAATAGATAAGAAGCTCCAGATAATAAAACTATTAATATATAAGCATTTCAGGATATGAAATCTTTGCTTATTCTGCATAATGAAAACAAATGAAGAACAAAAAGATTACAGTAGCGCTTGTTTTAAGAAAAAGTTGAACTTATTTGTGTCTTCATACTACCATCAGATGTTATAATTGCAACAAGCGTGTGACACCCTTCTGATTCATTATCACCAAAAAATATATATTTTTTAAAAAGGCTAGCATGTCTGTGCTATATGTTTTCACACTCCTGTCAGCCAATTTTTTTTCTCCTTTCCCCCCTATGAAAAGGCGATCCTTATCTTTCATTTTTACATTAGGACAGGGGCGTGGTACCATAGTTTACAAATATCATCGGTTTAGTATCTCTCCTATTTCAGGTGCTAGATGTTTTGGAGCTTTATAGACGAATATATGAAGAATTCTTGGCTATTCCTGTTGTGAAGGGAAAGAAGAGTGAATTGGAGAAATTTGCTGGCGGACTATACACCACTAGTGTTGAGGTTTATGATAACTAAATGTGCACGTTTAATTGATCCTTTGTCTTATTTGACAGAGATTGAACACTTGGTGCTGAAACTTGTTTTTTTTCAAATATGTCCTGTGTACTGTATGTCAGGCATTTATTCCAAACAATGGACGTGGTATACAAGGTGCAACTTCACATTGTTTGGGTCAAAATTTTGCAAAAATGTTTGAGATAAACTTTGAAGATGAAAAGGGAGAGAAGGGTATGGTCTGGCAGAACTCATGGGCCTATAGCACTCGAACGGTAATCTTTTGACATTTATTAACTATTTGTGTTGAACAGTTATAATTAATCAGCCCGTATATTTCCTTGGCAGTAGAAAAGGAAATTAAAAAAAAGGAACATGCCTGGTTTCCAGTTACTTTTTGACTTTTATGGTTTTTTTTTGGGGGTGTTGGTGGTTAATAGATGGGGGTTGGAATGGTGTATTTGCACATTAGCATGTATTTTTGCAGACATCTGCCATTCTGTTGATACAGATTGATCCCTTTTTTCCCTTCGTTTAAAAATATTACTGGTTATGTTCAGATTGGTGTGATGGTAATGGTTCATGGGGATGATAAAGGCTTGGTGCTGCCACCTAAAGTAGCATCGGTCCAGGTTATTGTAATTCCTGTGCCATATAAAGATGCTGATACTAAGGGAATTTTTGATGCCTGTTCTGCCACGGTGGATGCCTTGTCTGAGGCAGGTATTCGTGCTAAGGCAGACTTTAGAGATAACTATTCTCCTGGTTGGAAGTACTCCAATTGGGAAATGAAAGGCGTTCCTCTAAGAATTGAAATTGGGCCAAAAGACTTGGCTAATAATCAGGTCAGCTAACCTATCTTTATTTTTCTACTTTGTTACTTGCTTCCGGGTTTATTCCGTATCTCACTGGCAGCACCTACTGTCTTATGTTTTTTATTCAACAGTTGAATAACCAGAGAATGAACCTTGAATTTATTCACAGGTACGTGCTGTTCGCCGTGACAATTCATCAAAAATAGATATCCCTAGGGCCAGCTTGGTTGAGCAGGTGAAAGAAATGCTAGATAAAATTCAACATAGTCTGTTTGATGTTGCAAAACAAAAGCGAGAGGCGTGCCTTCAGACTGTGAACACTTGGGATGAATTTGTGGAAGCACTTGGCCAAAGGAAATTGATCTTAGCTCCTTGGTGTGATGAGGAGGTATAATATTGAATTCCCCAAGTTATGCACTTGCCTATATAGTTTTATTTGCCACTTGGTATCACAAGATTTTCCGTTGATTGTAGGGAGCCATTAATCCATGGCTTTCTTCAAATTTAAAGCAGTGAAATTGTTACAATGCTATGGTCATTAAAAAAAAGCAAGATTTTCCATTGATTTTTTGCATTTTAAATAATGTATAAGTTCAAAATCTTCAATGGGTATTTACCCTCATGTAAATACTTGAATGTATTTCTTTTAGCTTTTGCTTTCATATTGCTCACTGTGCAAATTTTTATCGTAAGTTACGTTTTTTCATGCATAGAGGGAATGTTCTCTCAAGAGGCCGCAAACAGTACTTGAACCTCCTCTTTCCTTTTCTCTTTTCCTTTTTGTGCTTTTTATAAATTTCTTTGAACATGGTTTATTTGTTGTGCTATTCTTGAAGGAGGTGGAAAAAGATGTGAAAGCAAGGACAAAAGGCGAGATGGGAGCAGCTAAGAGCCTTTGTTCCCCATTTGACCAGCCAGAGCTCCCAGAAGGTACCCACCCCTATATGTTTCATGTCAGGGTTGCATGTTCATTCAATGGTATGGTATTTAAAATGAACCAAGCAGAATTTGACGCTGCCAGAGGTTAACTAAGTGTAGATTTTTCATAATTTTTTTTATACTGGCTATTCCCTGTGAATGTTCTCGCTTATGGCAGTGACAGTGTAGGATGACGCAACATCTTGCCATTGAACGAACAAATTCCCTGGAGACATCTATGTGCACCGAATGATTTATCTGATTCATGATATGATTTCGTTTTGGATTGCATGTCTTATGGAATATTGCTTTTAAGGTCTTTTATGTTGGGTTATTTTTCACAGGTACTAAATGCTTTGCTTCGGGAAAGCCTGCGAAAAAGTGGACCTACTGGGGCCGGAGTTACTAGATTATTGGGTTTTGTCTCGATTCTCTTCTTTTTGATGTTTCTCAATCTATAGACATGCCAAGGAGTGAAGGAACCAAAAAGGGACATTAATTTCCATAGACATACAAGGATACACCGTACATGGTTTTTATTATTAATACTTGTTAATCAATTTGTTGTGTGGTTCCTGCTTGAAATAGGCATTTTGTTGATCTCTTAATTATATGTTTCTATGTGGAGGTTTGATCTTGTGCAGTTATCTGTTCTCGTTTTTTTGGTTATAAATCTCGGGGCGTTATCTAGCCTTGGGTGCGAATCCCCAAATAATTTCAGTTCTTCCCACAATTTCTTTTATCTTGTGATTATGTATCTGCAAGGAAGACCCTACAAGGAAGACCAGATGAACTTGGTTCTCCATTTGCTTGAAACTTGTTATGCGTAGGATTACATGGGTAGATACATCTTGATCTTACGATATATCCATTTTTCTTGAACGGAGAGTATATTTTCTTATTTTTGCTTATAAATCATGTTTTAAATTCGAGATGTTTTGATTATTATGAATATAATAGATATAAAAAATAATGATGATGTTGAGTTGAACGAGCCCTTCATTACTGTAGCATCTAAATGGACGATAGAAAGCGGGAACCCATTGGTAGGTCAAGATGCAAATTAAATCTCCAGTATTTTATGGTGCAAATTGAAAAGTGTAATTTGAGTATTATATACAGATTTAAGGCGCGCAAGCCTTTATAATATTTTTTGTATGAAAATTATATGATTTTTTTGTATGAATTTTTTTAAAAAGGGATTACATGCTGTTTGTATATCTTTGGACCATACAAATCATTTTTCAAATAATATATGGTTGAAGAGTGTAATTACTCCTAAAATATTTCATGAATTCCCCTTATTTACAAGGACTTGTATACTATAACAATTACGAGAACATAAATAAAACCATAAGATCAATTAAAAAAGCATTCCCAAAGATCTTGACATCCTGAGGCATGTAGACGGAGTGAACCGTTGCAAAAATTTGATATATCATTCTTCAGGGTCTTGAAAGAAGCTATCAAACTCACACGAGCAATAAGATGTGCGAGTTGGTCTCAAGTAACTGCTTCTGGACAGCTGCCTTCCACCCCTCCCTTTCTGCCATGGGTTCAAACCCCTTTCGTGACTGTTCATCGTACATGCCACTGACACGGTGCATCAGGCATTGCAATTGTGTTGATGCAATTGGTTCCATGATTTATTTCATCACCATGGAGAATTTTCTCAAAAAGCTGGTTAATGGCATTTCCTTTAGCCTGTATTTTGTGAGAGATTAGAAAAATATATAATTTTAACAAGATCAACGTACATAAACAAGAAAAATAAGATGGCTACCCTGTACTAGTAACATTTACCTTCACTCCAATCGCCATTACTGTTCTGAGTTTAAAAAGTTCACCCAACCTTAAAGAGCCTCCTTTCTTATCTTTGACATGGATCACCTTGATGATGCCAAGATTGGAAGATGCTTTGTCAGCCACCGAGGGTTGCAATCAGAAGCTAACAATACAACCTAAAAACTCAAAATGGGATTGGTTACCTATGTTGGACCAAGAAATCAACTATGCTGAACTACTGACAGAACTCAATGAACATAATCACTCCTTGAAAGATATAGCCACCATTAAGGTGAAAATGAAATATATTGTTCACTTCCCCATAATTAAAATTTTCTTCTCCCATTCTAGTCTAAAAAAAAATGTTCTCCTGTCATAACTGTCCATATTTGTAAGAATTGTTCAGCTTCCTCTTATTATGAAGTTCTTGTCTATGTTCCATTGGTCGATTGTAATAGATTTTAATGGCATGAATAATCGTGACTTTCTTGTATCTTTAGACAATCATGCATAGGTGTTGCTCTTCTATATGTCCCATGTACTTGGGCTATGCCTACTTTTCTCAGCAATAACATTCTTCTTTACCGATCAAAAAATGAAGTTCTTGTCTACACAGTGGAACAGAAATATGCATTCTCAAGTTTGCAATGCACATGAAGAGTGATTGCTTTCATGTGATTGCTACAGCAGCAGTTTTTTTTTTTTTTTTTTTTTTTTTTTTTTATATAAGAAAAGTAAAACTTTATTGGTAGTAAAAGGCAGAGCCGAAGTACACAGAAAGTATACACAGAATACACCTAATAATCATTAGAGCACTCTCATTGGATTTAACTAATGAGAATTTAGCTATTGAACCATAAAATGTATTACATTGGAATAGCTAGCTACAGTAACTTCTAAAGTAATTTCCAAATTTGAAAGACACTGTTTATTCATCAAATCTATATTATATCATTTGTTTCTCTCCCCCGAGGTCTCCATCAATGTCTTTCTAGTTTCTATTTTTAACCCATAATTTAATTAAAATATGATTACTAATTAATATATAATATTATGAATAGTAAAATATGATAAAATAAAATAATTTCATAATTAAAAAAATTAAAATATTTTTGAAATGATTAATTACTCATGAATAAATGGATAATCCAATGTAGAGATTTAATGTGAATAGCCAAAGCCAAATTCATCTTTTATTATTTCATTGTCATATAATAAAAAAATGGCTATTCCAATGTGGAGATTTATGTGAATGGAATAGCTAAAAGCTAAATTCATCTTATATTCATAAAAAATGTACTTTAACTTTAGCTAATCCAATGAGAGTGCTCTAAGCACTAGTGATAGATACAAGCAAATTATGAAAGCTATCCTCATTATGCTACAGCAGCAGGTTG
The DNA here is from genome assembly GCF_004785595.1 of Juglans microcarpa x Juglans regia. Lineage (NCBI taxonomy): Eukaryota > Viridiplantae > Streptophyta > Magnoliopsida > Fagales > Juglandaceae > Juglans > Juglans microcarpa x Juglans regia. Next base: position 25,166,164 of record NC_054600.1, read on the forward strand.
AAGGAATTATCTCACGGAAGAAGAATAAAATAAATCAAAAGGACATGTTGAGGTGATAAACAACACAGAAATATTTAAATAAGGTCTTGATATGATATATTTGAGCATGAATTTAGGTATAGGTTTATGCCTATAAGTTTGGGTTCAACAATGTTTTATCCGCACGCAATTTCAACACGAGACCCTAACAAAAGGAGACTAACCTGAAGCTGATCCAAAGGTGCTTTATGATTGCTGCAAATTGAATGGGGCTGTTGAGGAGAGCTTCTCACTTGAGCAATTGGTGGCATGCGTTCAAGGACACGAGTGACATCATTGACCCCAATTGAGAACTGTTGCTAAAAAAAAAAATGAAAATACACATGTATCAAACATAGATTGACTTTGAGTCAATCATGATGTCACGGAACACAAAATCAAAACATGGGAAAGAAAACCTTGAACTATATTTTTTCAGGTAAGGAGTTCCCATCCCGGTGTCTTGCTGACTCTATCTCCCTGTAGAATAACATTAATGATAATAGTCATAATCATGAATGAGAATCTGAGTTCACTAAATGAGAAGTAACAAGTTGAATAGATCAGCCAAAATCATAACCGAGTAAATTTGATACAGCCAATCTGAACACAACCACTTTTGGGAGTCAGACCCAACCGGCAACTTTTAGAATAAAACACAATCATGAATACAAACAAAAGAAAATATTAAAAAACAGTTCAAATATGTATGTGGCGACATAAAGTTTGTAACGTACGCCAATGGAAGATAAATTGAAGCACGAGAACAGGGTATATGGTACGGGTACCATTAACAAGTGAAACAAAATTAAATTCCAAAGATAAAAAAAATAGAATTTATCGATACTGGGATTGAAGTTTAACCTCCGAACCGATTTGAGAAGAGAAGCAAGACGTTCCCCTTCATAGTAACTACAAATAAAATTTATTCACAAAAAAATGACATATTGTTCAGGATCCAAAGAGAAAAAAAACTGATTAGAAAAGCACCCACAAAAGTAAATCTCACGTACTCTTGCTCTTGAGGAGGAACAAAGCTTGCTTTCGAGATAGTCGCGTGTTTTTTAGAAGCATTCTTTCTACTTGGCATGGTCGCCTTATCTCTGCTTTGCCCGCTAAGTGCTTGAAGAGAAGCTCCCAGAAATTATAAACCGTATTATGGGTCCAAGTGCCCAAGGGTCCAGCTTGAAGCCCATTCAGGTTTCATATGGCAAATCTGGGCCTCTTGTGTCATAACCTCTGTTTGGTTAGTTGAAATAAAAAGCAATACAAGTTAAGATTAATGCTAGATACAGTTATGCGTTGAGTAAGTTTTGTGCACTTTTTTTTTTTTAAAAAAAAAAATAAGGCTTAATATTAAAAAATTAATTTTTTCATATGAGCTTATATTTATTTAATTTTTTCAAAATGAATGCACGACGCTTGTACATTTTATGATTATAAATATTATTTCTAATAAATTAATGAAACTTCTTATTTTTACACAGATGTGTTTTAAAAAAAAAAAAATGAGATGAAGATAAAAGAGTGGCATATAGAACGGGAAATCCAACAAAATAGATTTGATTATAAGCTTATTTTATATTCCTAAAAACTTGCGATTTATCTTAAAACCTTTTAATCCTAATGTGAACATCGTCGTCGAATCACATAAATTTTAGTGTTATATAAATAAGAGGTAATGAATAGTGATCGAAAAAGAGTACAACAGCACCAAATTAATGCATACTGCCATGGCAGCCAAAATTCCAAATAAATATAGCAGTATAGCTTTGTAATCATCCTTTTTCCGAAGTTATAATCAAGACTGAAGTCCATGGAAATGAAAAATGAGACACCTCCATATTAAATACTTGAACAAGAGGTGGTCCTCCTCAGGACTTTCTCGGATCCAACCAAAAGAATACATAAACTAGTATATATGTATATATATATATACACACACGTACATACATGTGGTTGGGTCATGGGGATGATTTGTCACCATATAAAAAGGCTGAAAACGAAATCAGGTGGTCACCACCTCTATTAACAATACACGTACGTGATGTTCATGCACATATTTAATCAAATTTGATTTATAATTAGCATTCAAACAAATTAGGAAGAGGTCAATAAGGACTTTTTATACCATTAAGCAACATCCTTCTTCACTAAAAGACAATGGGATTTGACAATTTGAAGCCAATTCTACCATTACTTTTCTTTCACCAAGGCATCACCCATGTGCCAAATTCGCCATCCATCCCTCTCGAAAAGTACACGCGCGTTGTGATTTTAAATTATCGAAAATTTTATATCTTATACCTCAAAATATTAAAATAATATTTGATACAGTTATAAATTACGTAAACGTCATACATTTTTTTCAAAAAAAGAGTAAAATTCACTTTTTGATTTTTTTTAAAAAAATACGTATCGTTTATGTACTCTATGATTGTAAATATTATTTACAATGAAATTATAAACATAGAAATGAAATAAAAATAAATGATTTAGCACAATCTTAACTGGTAGTTTAAGATGCAAAATCCTTTGTAATTTTCAGAATACAAACTATATATTTTTTTTTTCGAAAAATAAATCTCTTACATTTCATTTCATGTGTTGTGTTTTCATTGCTGTCTCCAAAGTGTTGATTCTCATAGTGATAAAAGATGGTAGTGGGTGCTTTTTTTTTCTTTGATCTTGCACTTGAAGAAACAGCACGCTATGCTACCAAATACCAAGTAAGTAACGACCCCATGCATGTGTCTCCCACTATAAATGCGCCCCCCACAGTCGGAGATGCATTTATGCAGCTTATTATAATTTCTTGGTGAAAGCTGGTTTCATGTTAATTTGGGTTTTCCAGCACATGCAGGAGATAGTGATGCTTTCCTTTGATCTATTATTGGCTGTTATTTATATGCTAGAGACAAGTGAGTTGGTGGTGTTTGGTGTTGTGCATTATTAAGGCCCATGCATGTTGTTGGCATGGTTTTGTGTTTCTTTCCAAGACATGGCTTGTTCTGTTTGTCAGGATGCATTGTAACTCACAATTAATAGGAAAAGAGCAAAGAGAATATATCCTATTTATGTAATTGCAAAGAGAATAATACCTCTTTAATTTACTTGTTTGGCCATTCCATCAATTTTGATAATCATTTCCAACCCATCAAGAAATTAGGTTAAAATAAAAAATAAAATGAGTTATATTTCCCTTTTGAGAAATTCTAGGGATAATTTCATATTTTTAAAGGGTAAATAGGAGAATGTCACAACATTTCATATGAGTGTTACAACCATGACCTTGATCATTGTTGTAATGTAAAAATCAAAGCAAGCTGGATCCAATATTATCTTGATAAATTAAAAAGGATTACAGACAACATCATATATAATTAGTGTATGTACTATCTTAATGTTCCAGTGTGGTAGCTGAAGGTGTTGGGGGTATTAGCTTGCAAGTAAATATTAATCATTTTATTTTCTTAATTAACTAAACCTTATTAATTACCAAAGCACAAACAAGCCCCAAATGTGGGAAATGAAAGGTTTTAAGTTCACTACATTACATTTTTTGGAGGACCATATATATATATATATATATATATATATATATAATATATATATGTATGTTAACTTTGTCTCTTCTTTTTACTAAAACAAAAGGGCATCTTAAGATTGATGATTGCAGCAAATCTGCCTACCACGCTACCACTAATGTCTCTTTCCCTTTGGCCATGTGACTTCCATGTTCATTGGTCCTACTACCAAAAAATACAAGGAATATCACTCTCAACACACAATTTCAACAGCATTAAAGGGGGAAAAAATAATATATTTACACCCCATATTTTTGTAGATGTTTTTACTAAAATAGAGTTGCTATTTTTTTTTAATGTATTTTCTATGAATCAAGACCTCTTTAATATGAAGTAATTTTTATAATATTTATTGAACATTTAATACTATTGTTCTCTCAAATTCAGGCAGGAATTTGAGAGAATTTTTTTTGAGTAGTGTTATAATTTTTTATTTTTAAACTCAAATTTTAAATTTTAAATTTTAAATTTTTTAATTTTCGATGTATCAATGGCCGACACATAAGACGACATATTGTTATTTATTATGTAAATAAATTTCTATAACATAAGCACATATAACATTTTCTATTTTCTATTTTCTATTTTTTTCATTTCTCATTCTCCCCCAAAAGAGACAAACACAATCATACAGACCCAAAATCTAGTGAAGAGATTTGGGAAACAAGCTAATGATGATAGAGGAAAGTAAACTGGTAAATAATCACTAAATAAATAGTGTGGGATTAGGCAAACCGCAGATGTTAATCTGTCCCAGAAAGCATGCTCTGTGATCATATGCATGCGGACCGAACATGATGTTGGACAGTCGTATGTTGTGCTTTACAGACTACACACCCAACAGTAATTGGGTTGAGTTTGATCAACGGCTGCATTTTCAGAGCATTGGATACCTGACTTTGGAAACCTTACCTCTGCTTTATTTATTTATTCTTTTATAAGACTGACCACAGATTAATAGGACGTCACTTCCTTTGTATCTCCCCTTCTCCGGCCTAAACCTTGGCCCATGTCCCCATCTTTTTGGACATATTTTCCTAATTTGCTTGAAATTTGCTCTTACCACTCCCACCTTCGCAATTAATGCTCCACGCCATTTTGTACAGGCTGCTTTTTGTAATTATATGCACCAATCACTGCTTTTCTTACAGGCTTGGGGGGTGTGCTCAGATTCTTTTATTTGGAAAAGGATAAATTTAGCATCTAATAAATCTATTTATTGTCGCACAAAACACTTTCTTTTTTTTTTTTTTTTTTTTTTTTTTTTTTTTTATGTAATGTTAATTTATGTTTCAAGGTTTTTTTTTTTTTTTTTTTAATAGATGTTTTGATGCTACGCTAAGCGGTTATTAAATAATAGAACTCTTTTTTCTTTAATTTTTTGGATTTCCATAATAGAGAAGTACTACTGTTATAATAAGATTCTATAAAAGTAAATTTATAAATTTACGAACTTTCAAATGATACATTAGGTCTATTGTATAGTAAAAATAAATTTATAATCTAACGTATCATTTTAAATTACATCAATTTATAAATTTATTTTTTATAGAATATTTTTATGAGGTACGTTTAGATCCTTAACTTCTCTTAACTTATAATTATAATTTTTTTAAATTTTAACATAAAATATAATAAATAATTCAACTTTTTTAAATCTTAAAATAATAATATTTTAATAATATTTTATTATTTTAATTCAATTTAATTCACCACAGTTTAATATCTAAACGTAACTTAAATTATTTATGTTCGTAATATTACCTTATCAAGAGAATGAGTTTTTTTTTTTTTTTTTTTTTTTTTAAGAAAATATCAAGAGAATGAGTTAAAGAACACTTAACATGAAGACAAAAAGATGATCCCATCAGTTTGACTGTGCGCATAAATTAGCAAGGATTTAAGAGACGCGCTTTTTCATGTGATTTGATTGTGTTGTTTGAAAGTGGCGTATCATACATACATTCACCAATGAATGAATAACACTAGATAGTTATGAAGTACTGTGGCATGTTATTTTCATTCTAATCAAAATATTATGTCATTAATAATTAATATTTACTTTGATTTCTACTCCTTCCCACTCACTAGTAAAAAATAAAGAGTTTCAGCTCTTATTTTTGTCGTCGGAGGAGGATTCCTCTTTCTCTCTCATTTTTCTCATTCCTCAATCCATCTATCTTATCTGTCAAGATAATTCTTTTTATTTAATTTAATTTTACTTTATTTAAGATCGAAAAATATAGATTTACAACTTTTCAGTAACTTCCGAGAGGCACGCATGATATAAGCAGACTTTCAAGCTGTAAATCGTTTAAAGGAAAGTGATAGTTTTGTAAAAATCACAGCGTAGTCCTCACGCTCTAGATCACCGGACTTGCCATCACCAGATCTTTTCAAATTTAACTTTTGTAACTGAAAAGAGACAAGCGTGTTTCCTTTATACTCTATCACATATTTCGAAATCTACCAGAATTGGTCTCAGCAGTAGTATTCTATCATTTTTTGTATCTATTTTACTGCTTTCTTTTTTAGTTTATTTATTGTTAATTAAAATAAAAAAGAGTTCATCATTTAAACTTTTGTCTGTAGAGGTTGAGTTATCTCCTTCTATGAAGGGTGGGATTGAGTCTCTGTTTAAACAGAGAGTGTTGCCTCTTGAAAGCTTGTCTGTAGAGAGTATCAACAGTAATGAAAACCAGACAAATCACACAATAATAGTGTACTGGTAGAGCTCCAAATACATTATTTTGATTTATGATATCATGTTTGATATGAGGACATCTCATAATGTATCCGATCATGGATATAAGTTTTTTTTATAAATAAATGATGATAGTTTTTCTTAAAAAAATAATATTTATTTCAATAATATAATATTTTGTAATATAAATTATGAGAATATCTAAGAATTTTATAATGAGAAAAAGGTGACGCCTTTCATCCGAGTCCAGCATCCAAAGACTCGCCTCTTCGGTCAGCCTTTAAAAAAATAAAAAAAAAAAGGAAATGAAAACAAGAAAGGCGTTTAGGTCCAAAATCCGAATGTGCAGAACAAGGAAATGGAAATGGTGTTGCCAAATGCGAAGGGAGCTGTTGTTTAATTGCCGTTCGACTTTTTCATTATTTCCCAAAATCAAAACAAAAACAAGTACAGCAGTGTTTTCTACAGGTAAGTTTTTGTTTGTCCGGGTTCGAGTTCCACAACTACAGCAATTCTCTTTGTTTACGTTACAAACAGAAGTAAAAACTAAAACAGAGGCAGAAACAGAGAAAGGAAATACTTTTCTAAACCACTTTTGTGTGGGAGAGAGAGAGAGAGAGAGGTGGGGAGCAAATGATGGGTGAAGTAGTGAAATTGTTAAATTGTCAGTTTTATTTGAAGTTGACGGATTTTTCGAACTTCAAGCTGGTACGGAAGATTAGTCACATGAGATATGAGATGAGAAAGGGAAAGACCCAATTTCCCCTTGAAAACCTTGATCTGTGTATTGTTCTCTCTCTCTTGCACACAGTCTATGTATAGGAAAAAGTCGCTGTGATTCACTGAGTGCTCCCGAACTAGTACACCCGCCCCGTTCCTTTCCTCTTATTAGCAGTTGATAGCCGTTTCTTCGAGTTCTGCCTTCTCCATCCTCATTAGGTTTCTGGGTATCCTCCATCATTTATCACACAGTGAGAGAGAGAGAGAGAGAGAGAGAGAGAGAGAGAGGGAGTTAGTGAAGGAGGTTGAAGAAACAACGTGGGGGACCTACTGCTTAAGTTTTGGCGGGCAGCAACGGACACTATCAATGATTTTTATGTGGGTAGTGGTGTTGGCTATCTCTTTGTCCCATCTAATCACTCTTGCATCTTGATCAACAAAAACCAACGCAGCCCCCACCCCTCCTCCTTCACAAGCTTTCTCCTTTGTTTGCTTTTTATTCAGAAAGGAGAATTTGAAGAGTGGCTGAGTGGTTGTGGCAGTAAAAACTTTTTTCTTTTTGTGCTCAGGCTGAAGGGGAAACGGCAGATCTCAGTCATATGAGGAGATCTTTAGCTGTGAGTACTTTGATCTTTGCTTACTCTGTTTCTTGGTTTCAATTCCTTGTTCTAATGCTGATTTTCTATTTTCACTGCTGATACTGATTATTTGCCGCTCTATGTTCAACACTAAGGGGTGGGATGTAAAGATTATTATTTTCTGGGGGGTGTGGGGGTGATCAGGAAATGGCCTCTTGATTCTTGTTTCAGCCACAAATTATTTGCAAATTTTAATTTAAAGAGAGAGAAAATGATGGGATCTCACTGAGTAAAGCCTCTTTTAACTGTTTATCTCTACATGACAGTGTAGTTCTTCTCCTTTGCTCTTTCTTTCACTGTCTTCGTCCTCTTATCTTCTCTTTAATTATAGCAAGTCACGGAACGAAGGAAGCTGCTTAAATATGAGTAATTAATGTGAACTTTTGTCGTTCAGCTGGTGGGTTTGCTTCTGGTGGTTGCCTTGCTCAGTGATGCTCCATGGGCTGCCAGGGGCAGCTCACATTGCAAGCATACGTACTCTGAGGATATTCGACCTCACAGTGTCACGATTACTGAATTTGGCGCGGTTGGAGATGGGATCACTCTCAACACAAAAGCGTTTCAGAATGCCATATTCTACCTCAATTCATTTTCTGACAAAGGTGGGGCCAAACTTTTTGTCCCAGCAGGCCGTTGGTTGACAGGAAGCTTCGATCTCATCAGTCATCTTACTCTGTGGTTAGATAAGGACGCAGTAATTCTTGGATCAACAGTAAGCCTTCTTCACCTTCACCCCCTTAGCAGAAAAACATTTATGCTATTAAAGGAAGAAAAAAATTGCAAGCGATTTACTTCTGCTTAAATTTTCTGTTTTTAGTTAATTTGAGTTGGGAAATTTCCAATTTGGGACTGAAAGAGGCTGTTTTTGATACGGCTAGATAGCTTTCATTTGATTGAATTTTAAGAAAAACTATTGGGATGCACGTGCTACTTTGGTAATGCAATTGCTTATCTGTGATCATCAACCATTTGCTGCTAGCTCATGTAGGGAATATTTTTCGACCTCCATCCAGTAGGGAAGTGCTAGCTATCTCTTTTCGCCTTGAAACAACAGGTATGGCATCAAAGCACGTAAGCCTAAATAGGTTATGCCGCATTGTTTCAGAACTCCGCTGATTGGCCAGTCATTGATCCTCTACCATCATATGGCCGAGGTAGGGAGTTGCCAGGTGGAAGGCATCAAAGCCTCATTTATGGACGCAATTTGACGGATGTAATTATAACAGGTTAGTGATATTAATGAAGAATCACCTTGAATATGGATTTTGTTTGTTTTGTTTATTCCATTAATTTCTTCATGCAGGTGATAATGGAACTATCGACGGTCAAGGTGACATCTGGTGGGAGTGGTTTGGGACTGGAAACCTGAACCATACACGACCCCATTTGGTTGAGTTGATGAACTCAACCGGGGTTGTCATCTCAAACCTAACCTTCTTGAATTCACCATTTTGGACCATTCACCCTGTATATTGCAGGTTTGTCTATTCAGAAGGATTCAATTGCATGTTGTCTCCTTGTTTATTTGATTCTAGTTTTTTTATTGCTTAAAACTGTGCAATAGTGAAGCTTTTATGAAATAGGGGGAGAGTTGAGACTGTTTTTCTGGATGAACAGCCAAGTTACTGTCCAGAATGTCACAATCCTTGCTCCTCTTGATTCTCCAAATACAGATGGGATAGATCCAGGTGAATTTTACCATCTAAGCCAAAATCTCTTCCATTCATTTTATGGTAAATGACTGGAATTCACTTTTGAATTGCTAATTATGAACATGTAATCTTATCTTGTGATTTACCTTCTCTAAATAAGCTTTTAGCAGTCTTGAGTTTAACTTTTGTACATATACCGAAAATTAGTGGGAATATGTCAGTTTACCCATGGTGGACTGTGCCTAGGTGATACACTGATACTCAATAAATAATTGGGTGTCGATAGTTTCTTTCCTGTCACTTTTGTGGACTCTTCGTTTTATTGTTTTCCAAATGCCAAATGTATATTAACTTGAATATAATACTTCAATTGCTGAAACTTGACATCAACTTCCAAGTCTCTCATCAAGCTCAGTAACTTGTTGTGAACAATGGATGGTGTTCTGATTCATACTTCTTATTGCGTTCAGACTCCTCTGATAATGTTTGCATTGAAGACTGTTACATTAGCACTGGAGATGATCTGATTGCCATCAAAAGTGGGTGGGATGAGTATGGCATTGCATATGCTCGTCCATGTACAAACATCATCATCCGCAGGCTAATTGGAGAGACTCGAAGAAGCGCAGGGATTGCAATTGGCAGTGAGATGTCTGGAGGCGTGTCAGAGGTTCATGCCGAAAACCTTAGATTTTTCAAATCAAGCACAGGTATCTTAATAAAGACATCTCCTGGAAGGGGTAGTTATGTAAGAGATATCTACGTATCAAATGTGACTTTGGCTGATGTGGATATAGCTATAAGGTTTATCGGTTACTATGGAGAGCACCCAGATGAGTTTTATGACCCAAATGAGCTCCCTACAATAGAGAGAATAACTCTCAAAGATATCACAGGAGAGAATATTAAACTTGCAGGTCTCCTTGAGGGCATAGAAGGGGACAATTTTCTCAACATTTGCCTTGCCAACATTACTCTTAATGTAACTTCAGAATCTCCGTGGAACTGCTCTTATATTCAAGGGTATTCTGACTTAGTTTCCCCAGAAACTTGTGAGCCTCTCAAGGAAATAATCTCTCCTGAGCGTTACTCAGATTGTTACCATCTATCAGATCACTTGCGGAGTTCAAGCAATCAGAAGAAAGGTGCTTGGTCACTGTCTTGGTAAAGTAAGTGAAGTATACCATTTTCTTGTAAAACCACATTCTGCAAATGTCCAGTATAAGTTGAAAATTTGATTCCTGCCAAACGCAAGTGCCCGCTACTGCCTTTGTGATGAAATAGTTGCCTGTGATAAGAAGCTGAGTGAGTTGCTGATCTGTGGCTGTTGGCAGTTGAGATGGGTACTGAGATATGATTGTTTCTTGTAACGTTGTGTGCAGTAACAAATAAGTGAGTGATTTATCAGATAATTGGAAATAGAATGAGTTTGTCTTCCAAAGTTTTTTATTTTTATTTTGCGTTTGTAGTTATACATATGGTCTTCAGATAACCTCTCAAACTTATTACAGAGATTACTTCCGCTAGGAACATGTAGAAACAAATTATGTTAGTTATACATATGGTCTTCAGATAACCTCTCGAACTTATTACAGAGATTACTTCCGCCAGGAACATGTAGAAACAAATTATGTTGCCAATTGTAACTGTGAATTGTCCGTATAAGGCACTGAACTAATGGGAAAATTGCAGCACATGGGAATTTGGCTGTAGGGCTGAGCATCGACAATGTCGGAATCAGAGTGTTTTACCTCCAACTCCGACGCCGACTTTGTCGGAGGTCGAGCTTCGACCTCCGACTCCGATTCGCATAGCCTCTAATCTGACTCTGACTCCAACTTGTCAGAGCGGAGTCGGATTTAGGCTTTTTATTGGGTTTTTTTTTTTCTCAGCCCATTTGAAATTTTAATTTGACAATCTTGGACTCTCACTAATCTGATTTGGGCTTCCAGTTTTCAGTTTTTTTAAAAAATATATTTTTTCAATTTCAATTTTATTAAAACATATAACCAAAATTAAAAAAAAAAAATCATTGTACAAATTAATGTTATTATACATTAGTATTATATGCTATTATATGTTAATGTTTATACATTAGTATTACATGTTATTATACATTACTAGTATGTGTTATTATACATTAGTGTTACATGGCGGTAATAGTTGTATAGTGTTTACATATACTAAACTATTTATCAATTTATATTATAGTATAAGCATATTATTTTATAATAATTTGCTTATACTAGTATATTATTAAATTTAACTAACTATATACGAGATAGTTATATAAAATATATATGATTAGTATATAAAAAATATATATTTTTATAAAATATGCACAATATCATAGTCGAAACAGAGTAAGAGTCGGTACATCGCCACCTTCAACTCCCACTTTGACTTTTCCGATTTATACTCAGCCCTATTTGGCTGGTCTCTACAGGTTATATCGTAAAAGTGCCATCCTTGATTAAGAAAAGAGAAAAGAAGGCCTGCCTTTTCCAGTCCTGAAGGCCAAGCAGATCCAAATCCTTCGGTTTTTACCATGGTGGGGGGTTCTTGTAAGAGTCAATACCATAAACACAAGCCCTAAAAAAATAAGAGAGAGAGAGAGAGAGAGAGAGAGAGAGGGACATTGGCATAAGGAACGGATCTTTGATTGGAATAGGCATAGTTTGAAGAGGGCAGATTTCTCAAACTGAAAGAATCCAGATAAAATGTGTATGGGTATGAAATCTGACAAAATGTATTACTCTGAATTTTCCTAGTAAGGTGTCCATCAAGAATACACACAACAAACAAACAACTCTTCCTCAAAGGCTGAGAACCCAAGTTTTTCAACCACAATGCCTATCTTGGGGATGCCTCACTCCCATCCTTCTTAATTACAGAGCATAAAACCTGCCTTGAAATGTAGTTTTCAAGCTCCCTGGACACCTCCGTTAACTTCAAGTCAAAACTGCTTCTGTACTTATGCTTTGGCGATGCCACAACGCCAGAGAACATGGTTGGAGATCCAGAAAACCGCCTTCTAGGGCTTGAAAAGCTTCCGGGTGAGCCTGGATGCCTTCCTTTCAAAATGAGAGGTGTTAAGCCTGTTCCAGCATTGGACACAATCCTATCCGTGTTCATCAGCGGTCCGGATTTAGTCTCAAGAGGCAGTGGCTTTAACGGATCATGTTCTGCCAATGGCTTCTTCTTCAGCCTTTGTCTGGCCTTCTCGGCTGCCATCAGAGCTTTTTCCCTGCTCAACTTTATCAGTTTCCATGGATCAATGCTTACATGGAAGCCTTGTTTCTTGGACGTTGTGGGTGGCTCAGGATGTCTATCAATCCTTATGGACAACCTTGGCGGGTTCTGGAAATAAACAAGTATCAAGTGCATAGTAAGGTGGATGTGCTTATTCTTCAGAAGATGCAAAACGAAGGTAAGCGCACTCTGAGCCTTACCTGATTTCCCTTGTATCCTCGACATATAAACCGTGACACAAATGATGGCTTTTCAGGGGAATCAAAATCAGTGCTTTCATCAGACGAGAAATCAGAATCATTAAAAGTATCCAGTTCCATCGATTGGTTTTCCTCCTTCATCGCCAAGATGTAGTCATAGGTTCTCATTCCCTGCAGAAGTACACACTAGTGAGAATATCGAAGAGAGACATAGAAGTAGAGGGGGTAGGTGATTGTTGGATGCATCAAGAGTAGAATTTCATAGAAGTGATTGATTCCATTTTTCTTTTTCTTTTTCTCTTATCGTTCCTAACAGCCCATACCTAAAATGAACTGCTATATGAAACGAAAGAGGTATTTTTTGTTAAAAACTAAGACTATAGGCTATAGAAATGGGTCAATAGCTGAAGTTTTGTTAGTAAGAGCCTTTATTTGTGCAGAATAATACAAGATAAGTAAGTTCAATGCGCAAGGAAGGGAAAGAATTAATAGTTATGTGCCATAATCTTCCACCTTTTCTATACCATACCTCACAATCACAAATTGTTTACAGATGATATTTGCAAGGCAACCATGAAAATTACCTTCCGAATGAGAACCAGGTGAAAGAAGAAAAGTTGTCCTAGGGCAGCTGAACCATAAGCTGTCATGAGAAACAGAAGTACCTGTGAAATTTCAGGTTTCAATAAATATTAATCAATATGTAGTGAATTTGCACCCAAAAGATTGCAATGAAAATTTGATCAAGGGCTTTGTTAATTTTACCGATATTGTGGCAAGAATCCCTCTTGGGAACCGAGTGTAAAGCTTCTTCACCAGCTCCCTCTCAATTCCTTCCTTATCTGCAAAGCACCTAACGAATATTGCAATGGCAGTTCCTCCTTCAATGATTAGCTGTAGTAGCGTTTAATGAGGTTGGCATGGGAACAACCACATAGCATAGAGTTATGAGCTCGTCTAAGGTAGTCTAAATTCTCAAGGAACTGAAAGGGGCAAAGTAACTTACCATTGACAAGACGGAAATCATTAGAAGAATGAATGTCGTGTAATTCCTTTTCCCAACACAGTTGTTTAACCACTGAAAATTTGAGAAGAAAAAAAAAAAATAGCAATCAACTGTCTTGCATCAATATGATAGATTGAGTTCTAAATCTCAACAAAAACCAGGATACATTTCCACACGGTTTACCCTGCAATGGTGATCAAACCCTTCAACACAGCGGTTACAGGTTCTACAGTGCTTGCTGTGCCTTTTCACCTGCAAAACGAGAGTGTCCAATAATGGTATGGATCTTATTTACCGATGAATCTACTTTCTCACCACCCCATTTGTGTCCAACAAGGCAAAAATCCTGCATTTGACTGGCATGGCTATTAAGTCAGGGCTTACCTCAAAATCACATAGCGAGCAAAATGAGATGTCATCCTCTTTTAGATGGGGTGGTATAGCATCATCCTTCGTGACAAGTGGAAATGGAAGCAGCAAAGGCTCTATTTGAGCACTCGTCTTCCATGGATCTAGATACTTCCTCCTGATAAAAGTCCTAAGAATCTTCCTTTCTACCCTCCTTAAAAACCTCACAACTATCTGACCCATTACAAACCCATAGTTCAGCTTCACCAACCCACTCTTGGATTTGGCTCTTTTATTTTTCCTAAGGCTCGTTTTGTCAGTCGGGTCGATGGCGGTACACCTTACAAATAGAAACATAACAGAAAGTGCCTGAAATTTTAGTTAAGGAACAACAAATAAAAATTGTCAGTTAAATGAGAAGGAAAAAAATCCCAAAAATTCGATATGATTGCTGACTTTTTAAGTCTTACCATAAAGGAAAATATTATGGTGACCGTAATTTCGGCTACTCTGTTTCCAAGGAAGAGACCCAGGAAAGTATAGAAGAACACAACCAGAAAAACGTAAACTACCATTCCCACTACCTGCAATTATTAGCTTAAGGATAACAACACATCAATACTAGAGCTAGGAAAATATATATACACTCATACACAGACATATACATAAGCAGAGAGACGGAGAAGTTGAAGGCGGTAGAAAGTAATGAAAGAAAGAAAACTTCACCTGCAGAGGGTGGAGAGGGCGTTGCCAGCCATGGCGTCTCATCATCAAAGGACGTTGGGGGTCTAATTTTTGTTTGGGAGCACTTTCGTGTGCTTTCTCGCTTCGGTACTTTCAGTCTAGCTACTGCTATTTTTGTTCTCTTTCTTTTTGAAGTTTTCACACACCTCCACGCGCCCAACGGTCGACTAGTTTGTTTTGAAATTTGAAAGATGTTGATGCAAGATGCGGATGATCCAACGTCTACGATCGATGTCTGTGGGACCCGCGATGCATTCCACCTAGCCGACGTCCCCACGATATATATACCTTGGTGTATCAGAAACATCTGGACCGTACAATCTCTTGGATAGTTGGATCGTTGTCTACAAAATGAGTTGAGATGAGATTAATTGCGATGAAATTAGTTGAAAGTTGAAAAAAATATTGTTAGCATATTATTGATAAGATTTGAAAATGTTAAATTGTTTATTATATTTTATGTGAAAATTTAAAAAATTATAATAATAAAATGAGATAAGATGAGTTGAGTTAAGATTAACTCTGAATCTAAACGGGGCCTAGCAGTAACAAGTTGTTATTTAGTAGTAATTTTATCATTTGCCATGATAATAATCCATCCAGGGAAAAACTCTTCTGATCCAGAGTTCAACCCCAGATGCGGATGTTTCAACTCCAAAAATGATTTTTTGAAAAGATATAATTCTTCCCAAAGAATGGATTTTGGAAGAAGAGGCTCCTTCAATACCCAGTATAAAACTCATCAAGAATGAGTCTGGATCCTCCATTGTGCCTAGTGTCTCCTCAACAGCACTGGAAATTGCCAATAGGTTCACACCTCTTGGTAAAATTGTGCAATCGGCGACCTTCGCGTCTACGGTTTCTACACCTTTTGATCCATATGCGAAAGCAATTGCATCAAAAGGTCCTACTTTGATTACTCCTCAGTTTTTCCTCCCAAAAGGAAAATCTGAATATTTGAAGAAGCCATTCATTACTCATCTGTTTCATATAAAACCCAACTGTTCTAATTTAACAGATCCGTTCAAAATAGCCTCTTCCTATTTTTCCCCTAATTTCCACTGGATACCTGAAGATTCATCCAAAAATCTCCAGTACTATTCCAGTATCCTGATTCTCACCAACTCTCTTGTCATAAAACTCATTTATGATAAGAATGACTCCACTAAATTAATTTATCACAATGCTTATATCCTTCGAGTCATGACAGAGGCCGAATGGAGAACAAACCCATGGACTCCCAAAAGACTCTCAGACTCTGCACTGAGTTATAATTATTTTGATTACATAACTGCCTGGAGACGTTTCATGTTCTTTCAGATACCTGATATGAGCCATTCATGGTTCATCAATTTTGATACAAGATTCAAATGAACTTTCCCTTACTGGTTTCTCCAATGGTGGGACCAATTCGGACTAAGTCCACAGAATCTTCCTGAACAGCTCGCCAGAGCTTTTACATTTTATCAACAAGTTGCTGGTACAAAATTGAACCGGCACTCACAGATGTTTTCTTATGAGCTCTATTTTTGCAAGAACTACAAATTACCGTGGATCTTTAAATGGACTTATGAGAAAAATGCTGATATAATTGACCGAGCTTATTTCACAAAATGGTGTGATAGGTTTGGATATACTGAAGCATCCTCAGAGGCTTCGTACAGTAATATATTTGGTCATGATTCAGAAGGCATTCCAAAGCTGGAAGATGATTGACTACTACTTGAGTTCAAAGAAGACCGACCATAGTCCTTTTTGAGATAATTGTCACTTTGTGCCTAAAGCAGCCGCCCACAGAGACAGCTGGAATGCTAATTTGTCATCTTGCGCTCAAAGCAGCCGCCCACGAGGACAGCTGGAGAAACACAATGATGATACCATGAACCTCGTGACTAAACAGTTCTCACTATTCACTCACAGATTGATTTACTGTTTTACTTTAATAAATTGTAAACAGGAACTCCTTATGCTATAAAATGAGGGCTTTGTTCTGAGCTAAGGCAGAACTCAAACCAGAACTCACTCGAGAGAAAAACTTATGATCCTCTCTACCCTGTTCTTGAGTCTCCTTATTTACCTTGATTTCTGTAAGTGCAAATCGGCACTACCTTGCACCTGTAATTACTTTAAACTTGTTAATTTTAATAAAGTTTATATGTTTATTACAATTAATTTTGCATACTCATACATGCATATGGCCGGTTTAACCGCCTGTTTATTTTGTGCTTGCATAATTTAATTATTGTGCAATATATCTTGTTTCTTCCATTCCCTTCCTTCTCTTCTTCTTCAGTCAGCTTCGGCTTTTCCTTATTTCCGCTGTGTTTTGGTATCAAAGCCATTCTGATATCTAATTGTTGTGAATTATTTCTTCTTTGTTGAACTTATTTTGTTTTCTGACAACTCCCGCCCGGAGTTTCTACTTTGGTTGGTTCAGGATCATCTTTCGACAAGTAGGTCAGGAACCCGGAGGTGTAAGTCCCGTTTTTAAGCCAAGAAGGCGAGTGTAGGGCAACTATAGGTTCAAACCCGAGGGTCGAGAGTGGTAAGTTCGCAGACCCCTGAGATGCGACGGTCTGCGTTGTCCTAGGACAAAATGAGTTGGATGAATAGATCCAATTCAACAATTAGTTCCAGGTCAGCTATGCCGCCTGACATAGTTAATGAGGAAGACTGTGCTTTTGAAGCAACAGAGTCGTTTGTGCTGGGATCATGGAAGATTCCAAAACTTGATGTTAGCACGATTTATCGAACCAATTGGTTTGAGAGATCTATGCACACACAGTTTTGCGTGCGTACTGTTGAACAAACTTATGCTATTTCCAAAACCCAAGAAAAATGTTATCTTTTTAAGAAAAACAGATAACCAAATTCTTGGAGCAAGGTTTTAGATATATTCATATTAGATCTGTCCAAATTGCTGCTAAACCTTTAACAAGGAGATGCATCAATGCATCCGTACTATTTTGTTTAAGGGATGTCAGATTTAATAATTTTGAAACAAGTATTCTCGGAATGATCCAATCCTCTCTAACGGATGGACCAGTCCATTTTAATTGTTATCCTGATTTAACACTTGCTTTTGATGATAAACATATTTTAAAATGTTTGACCTTAAACATTTTAACTTCTGGATATGATATGCTTAAGGGTAGCAAACCCCTTACTTTGATTTACAAGATTTATTATCGTATTTTAAAAACAAGTTTAAATCCAAAAGCCATTGCAAAACCCATCCAGGGAAAAACTCTTCTGATCCAGAGTTCAACCCCAGATGCGGATGTCTCAACTCCAAAAATGATTTTTTGGAAAGATATAATTCTTCCCAAAGAATGGATTTTGGAAGAAGAGGCTCCTCCAATCCCTCGAAACCCTGTTGACAGTTACCCAAGTAACATTCAACAGTATTTGGATGGAACCATTAAAATCAGTTTTGATCAGACTAGATCTCCAGGGCCAAGAAGAAATTCTTTTGCAGGGTTAGAAATTCCAGTAAGAAGAGACCAAAATCTCAAACAATTTCTGGAAGATTCTGTTAAAACTACCCAACCTGTTAATCCTGTTTTAAAACTGAAAGGACTCTCTACGTCCTCTCAAGTTACTTCTGCTTTTTATTCTGCACAGGATGCTGGATCCTCTAAAGACCAGCCTATTCATAATGAAGCTGATAAAGAAGATGACTCGTCTTTATCACCTACAGCTTCAGACATAGTAGCTCCTGTTGCACCACAAGTTCATCACAGTTTAACTGTGTTGAATAAACCATTTGCGTTTAATCTTGTTTATCTTTTTGAAGAATACAAACTTTCAAAAAACAGTGCTAAGCGAAAAGCTTATCATGCAAAGTATTCTGAGAAAGAAAAACAACGTGTTAAACGAAAATGGAAAGAAGAAATGAATAAGCAGCAAAAGCATATTCTTTTATTTGATTTTGTTGAAAATATTTATGTTTCTAACAACACTTTGAATGTTGTTAAAACTGATTTTGTCAAGGAAGAAGGCAAGATGGTAGTTCAGTCAAACCATCTACCTTTGGAGACTGTTCTCATCACCCATAAAGGGGTTGAGATATCTGTTTCACCTTTCAAAATCTCGGAAACTGTTTCTAGAGATCCTGAGAAGGACAAGATTCTCAAAGAAACAAAAAAGGTTATTTCTCAAAATAACTTTGTGAATCTTGCTCTTTATACGATCGGACAACAGTTAGATCGGATTGAAGAAAAGGTTGAAAAACCTGATCCTATTCCTTTGGTTTTAAATACAGATCAACCAAAGAAAATGATTGAAAAACCTTTGATTGTCTTACCAGAAAGTCGAGCCAAAATTGATTTTAAAAATCCACAGGCAAAGACTTTAGATAAGATCGATCAAATGCTTAATGATCTGAAAAGAGAACAACCTTCTACTAGTGCTTTGTCTAACAAAGAAATAGAAGAAGAAGTTCTTGTTGAAACTACAGATGAGTCTTCTAACGATCACTCTTCTGAAGAAAATGATCTTGATTTACTTAAAAAAAATTTTCAAGATATTGTTTTAAAACTTGAAATTGTCAGATTCTCTTCAAAAGGACCAAAACCAATGAGTCTGACGAAGAACTGGTATTCCAGGCCTACTCCTCCTGATTTACAGTTTGAAGAAAAAGTTTTTCAAAACCAATCTTCTTACTCTGCCGACAAGGTGTACGAGTAGAATATTGATGGTTTCTCTAAACAAGAAATCATGAATACCATGAGTAAAATGTCTCTTGTTGCAAATGCTTATGTGAACAACAATATTAAGCAACATGATATTGTTAAAATTTTAACACAAGATTTTTTCGGTGTTTTAAGAAACTGGTGGGACAAACACCTAACCAGAGATGCCAAAGAACCAGAACCCCCTAAGCAAAGGATTAGTTTTCAAGAAACCTTGGAGAGATTTCAAAAGAAAAAATCCAAGGAAATTTCTACAAATGATTTACAACACGAAATAAATCTTGTTAAAAAAGAAATCGTTGAATTCAGATTTGAGGTAAATAACCTTAAGTCTGAAAATGAGATTTTAAAACAAGAATTTTTAGTGTTTAAAATCGATAAACAACTTGATCAGGATATTCCTTTTGATAATGAGCAAACAAATGATTCTGGTTCAAGCCAACATGAGTTAGCTGCTGATAACCAGATTTGTTTAATCCATCATACAATTCCTCCAAAATGGTTTTCAAAGGTTACCATTGTGGTCGCCCATGATTTTCAATTTTCTGTTGTTGCTATGATTGATTCCGGATCAGACCTGAATTGCATTCAAGAAGGACTCATTCCTAGTAAATACTTTGAAAAATCTTCTGAGAGATTATTTTCTGCAAAAGGATCTCAGATGAAAATTACATATGAGTTTAATAACGCTCATGTTTGTCAAAACAATGTTTGTTTTAAAATCTCTTCTGTTTTAGTTAAAAATATGTCTGACAAAGTGATTTTAGGCATTCCATTTATTTCTGTTTTATATCTTTTTTTGACTGAAAAAGATGGTATTACTACCGACCCTTTTGGTCAAAAGGTTAAATTTAAATTTGCATCTCGACAAGAGATTGATCAAGATAAAGGTCTCAAATCTTTGCTTTTTGCAAAACAAAAGCATATGAATTTCCTCCAACAGGAAATAAGATACAAAAAGATTTCTGAACAATTATCTTCGCCAATTTTACTTTCAAAAATTGATGATTTTAACAAGCGTCTTGTTTTCGATGTTTGTTCTGATTTATCAAATGCTTTTTGGCATAGGAAGAAACACATCGTTTCTCTTCCCTATATCAAAAATTTTAATGAAAACACAATCCCCACTAAAGCCAGACCAATTCAGATGAATAGTCAGATTTAAGAATTTTGCAAAAAGGAAATTGCAGATCTTTTGAAAAAAGGCATAATTAGAGAAAGCAAGTCCTCTTGGTCTTGTCCAGCCTTTTATGTCTGAAAAAATGCTGAACTAGAGAGAGGCACCCCTCGTCTAGTCATTAATTACAAACCCTTGAACAAAGTCTTACAGTGGATTAGGTACCCTATTCCCAACAAAAATGACTTAATTCATAGGTTAAGTGATGCTGTAGTCTTTTCCAAATTTGACCTCAAATCTAGTTTTTGGCAAATCCAGATAGCTGAGTCAAACCAGTACAAGACAGCCTTTGTAACCCCCTTCGGTCATTTCGAATGGAATGTAATGTCATTCGGTCTCAAAAATGCCCCTAGTGAGTTCCAACATATCATAAACGATGTCTTCAACTCGTTCTCTGTTTTTACCATCGTCTATATAGATGATGTCCTTGTTTTTTCTAAATCTATTGATGAATACTGGAAACATTTGAATTCGTTTCTAGACATCATTAGACTCAATGGTCTTGTCGTTTCTGCGAAGAAGATCAAACTATTCCAAACCAAGATCAGATTCCTTGGTTATGATATTTCTGAAGGAAAAATCAGGCCTATTCAAAGAGCCATTGATTTTGCCGACAAATTCCCTGATGTCATTCTTGACAAAAATCAATTACAGAGATTTTTAGGGTTTCTTAATTATGTTGTTGATTTCTACAAGGATATGAGGAAACAATGTCGTCCCTTGTTTAAACGACTTCTTTCAAATCCTGCTCCTTGGACAGAAATCCATACTAAAATAGTGAGGGAAATCAAAGCACATGTCAAGACTCTTCCGTGTCTTGGTATCCCCACTTCTGATTCATTGAAAATCGTTGAAACAGATGCCTCAAACATTGGTTATGGTGGCATTCTGAAACAATCTGTTTCACCAGATTCTTCTGAACAAATTGTTCGTTTCCATTCTGGAACCTGGAATCCTGCACAAGAAAAATATAGTACTATTAAACAAGAGATTTTATCTATAGTACTATGTATTTCTAAATTTCAATATGATTTGTTAAACAAGAAGTTTTTACTTTGTATTGATTGCATGAGTGCTAAATTTGTTTTAGAACAAGATGTTCAAAACATTGCATCAAAACATATTTTTGCACGATGGCAATGTATTTTAAGTATTTTTTATTTTGATATTGAATACATCAAAGGCACTGATAATTCTATCCTTGATTTTCTTACCAGAGAGTTCTTGCATATCATCATGGCAAATGATAAAATTACTACTAAATAACAACTTGTATATAACTATAATAAAATATTATTATTTTATATTATATTTTGACTTTTACTTTTGATTTGATGTGTTTAAATATAATAAAAAATATTATTATATTTAAAGCTGTCTATCAGTTATTAATGAGTTGTTAGCCTATCACTGCCTGATTATTATTATGAGAAGTGCTATACCTATAAATAGATTCCATAAAATAAATTCTCTAACTCGCATGATTTTACATGATACGTTATATTTATTTTACAATAAAAGTAGTTTAATTTACAATCTAACGTACGTATCATATCAATATACGTCAGTTTGTAAACTTATTTTTATAAAATCTATTCATAGCTGAATATTTTTGTATTATTATTATTATTATTAGCATTGATAAAATGACATTGAAATAAATCACAAGCTTCGGTGCTTGTTACGGGCCCTTCCCATCAATTCTTTTGAGTTTTAGAGTCGTGATACAACAATTGAGGATGTAGCCGGACAAATTCTACGGAAAAGGCTAAATATTTTTATTTTTCATACATTTTTTTATATCTTTAAATATTTTTAAAAAAATTCACAATATCGTTAAAAAACACTTACTTAATCACTAAATTAAAAAAATGAAAAATAAAAAGAGCATCGGTAGACTCTCTTGGGACTCAATCTCGGTGAGTTTAGTTGAGCTGGACCAGAAATCCGATTCCTTCAAACTCTGTGAAAATATTGTACGCACAATAGTTTTCCATTAACTAATCCAAGACATGATTTTTGCAAGATGTTAGCTTGTTAAGGTAGAAAAATGTGATAATCCAAAGTAGGACCAACAACTTGACTATAGAAGAATTCTCTCCAGTGCATACCCTCGCACGAGTGCTCCAGCAGCTGATAGAATCATCTAGAAGGAATAATTCCATAACAAAATGCTGAAAGGTGGACCAATTACATTGTATTAATAGTTGTTAGGAAATTGTTCTTTAAATGTCTGGTACACTATTCTGAAATGAATTTGAGGAACCATAATGATCATAAATTGTGTCTCAATGAGAAGTTTATTTCCATAGTCATTTTGTCAAATACCTGAGTTGGGTCTCTGGAACTTTTCTCAATATGGTATATAAAGCCTGATAAAGGCCAACGCCTTTCGTCTTCTTTGTCTAGTCTGTTTCTTCTTCGTTTCTCATGGAGTCTGTCGACCCCAACTCAGACACCAACTCTTCTATTTCTCAAGCTACTCCTCCTAATTCCACCATTGTCACTGCTGCGAATCACTCTATCATTATCAAACTCTCCAAAGATAATTATCTTTTTTGGAAAGCTCAGATAGTCCCCTTTCTCAAATGCCATCAACTCTACTCCTATGTTGATGGTTCTTTGCCCTCTCCTCCCGCTACTATTAATGGTTCTATGAACCTGGATTACACGCAATGGGTGCTTCAAGACCAATTAATAGTCTTGGCTCTAAATTCTTCTTTATCAGCTATTGTGCTTGCACAAGCCCTTGAGTGTAATACCTCTCATGCTGTTTGGTCGATTCTTCAAAGCATTTATGCTGCCCAATCTTCCGCCCATGTCATTCAAACCCAATTTCAACTTGCTACTTTAAAAAGGGTTCTGAGTTTATCACAAAATATTACCACAAAGCTCAATCACATGCAGTAGCCTCCGGGGTTTGTCAATTCGGATCTCCCACATCATGTCTGTAAGTTAAAGAAATTGATCTACGGCTTGAAACAAGCCCCTTGGGTTTGGTTCTCCAAGCTCACAGATCGATTGCTTAACCTTGGTTTCACTGGTTCTAAGTTTGACAATTCCTTATTTCTTTTTCGTAATAATTTTAAGTTCTTTTTGTGTTAATATACGTTGATGATATTGTTGTTATGGATTCAAATTTTGTGTTGACATCTGAGTTCATACTTGCTTTGCATTCATATTTTCATGTCAAGGATCTTGGATCCTTACATTACTTTCTGGGCATAGAAGTATTTTGAATTTCCTCTGGACTTTATCTTTCACAGTCAAAATATATTTCTGACCTACTCATTTGAACCCACATGCATCAATCTAAGCCAGTCTCCACTCCTCTTTTGGCCTATGTTAAATTAACTGCTCTTTATGGACCCTCATTTGAGGATCCTCACATGTATTGAAGTATCGTAGGCAGTCTGCAATATTTAGCTTTCACTAGACCATATATTGCTTTTGCCGTTAACAAAGTCTGCCAGTTCATGCATTACCCATGGCTGCCCCACTGGCAAGCTGTAAAACACATACTTCGGTATCTAAATCTCACCAAAAACCTTGGCCTTCATTTTGGTATAACCTCATCCATTAAGTTGTGTGCATTTTCAGATACTAATTAAGCTCGGTGCCCTGATGATTCTAAGTCTACTGGCAAGTATAGCATTTATTTTGGTTTTCATCTTATCTCTTGGGGCTCTAAGAAGCAGCCCACTATAGCTTGGTCTTCCACTGAAGCCGAGTATAAGGCTGTGGCAAACGCTACCTATGAAGTTTTGTGGTTGCAATCTCTATTACGAGAACTTGATATTTTTCTTGTTGAAGCACCAACCTTGTGGTGTGATAATTTGGGTGCCACCTATCTATCGGTAAATCTTGTGTTACATGCTCGCAATGTACATGTGGAACTTGATTATCATTTTGTTAGAGATAGGGTAGCTGCCAAAACACTTCAAGTTTCATTTATTTCTAGCAAAGACCAACTTGCTGACATAGCTCGGTTTTCATAGCTCCGATCAAGCTTCACTCTCACTCAAGTGCTGGTTGAATTGCGGGGGGATGTTAAGGCAGAAAAATGTGATGATCCAAAGTAAGACCAACAACTTGATTGTATAAGAATTATCTCCAGTGCATACCCTCGCATGAGTGCTCCAACAACTGATAGAATCATCTAGAAGGAATAATTTCATAACAGAATGCTGAGGTGGACCAATTACATTGTAATAGTTGTTAGGAAATTGTTCTATAAATGTCTAGTACACTATTCTGAAAAGAATTTGAGGAACCATAATCAAAAATTGAGTCTCAATGAGAAGTTTATTTCCATATAGTCATTTTGTCAAATACATGATTTGGGTCTTTGGTAAGAGTGTAAAAAAAAAATCGGTGAACCGGTAAACCGGACCGAACTGGACCGAACCGGTGGGTTTGATTCGATATTGAATTAGGTTTAGTTCGGTTCGGTACCAAATTTTCTTTTTCTAAAACTGGATCGGATCGAATTGGACCGGTTCATATATATTATAATTTTTTATATTTTATATAATTTATATATATAATTATATATGAAATAGTTTTGTATTATATAATAAATTACTAATTAATATAATATTAAATTTTAAAATTTTATATTACTATAGTCTATTGTATTAATAGTTATATTAATACTATATCACTATATATTATAATACACTATAATATATTGCTATAGTCTATAATACAATTATAATATACTACAATAGATTATCACTATAGTATTGTATACTATAATATATTATTATATAATATATAATATATAATATAGTATCTTAAAACTGAAAAACCGGACCGGAACTGGTAAAACTGGAAGTACCGGTTTAAGGGGGTACGTAACGGGTGCGGAATTGGTTCTTGTAAATGCAAAACCAGTACATACGAGTTCGGTTCCAAATTTTATCCAAAACGAGGCAAAACCAAACCGGTTACACTATTAGTCTTGAAACTTTTCTCAATATAGCTGGATGAGTTTTTGCCAATAGAGTTTTGTTATGTACAAGTAAGTTTGCATACCAATCTGCGTACTAATGTTGTTGCCTTCATATTCTAAATTCAAATTAGTATTGTTTTCAATAAAATTTACTTTCTGACTAATTATATTGAATGTGTGTACGTATTGATATGTAAAATCACTTACAATTAGATTTTTCCTTGCCAATATTCTTGATCAGTACCTTTTGTGAGAATTGGCGGTACGTACGGTGCAACTCATGATCATCCCATGCAGGCACGCTCATTTTAGCTTAACAATATTGATATTTCCGCTGTAAATTTACTTTAAAAAGAAACGCTGTGAATATCTTTGATGGAAAGGTATAAAACAAAGAGGAATGTTTGGGGTCAGATCGAGGAAGATCTATATATATGCATCAATATTAATTCAACCATCAGAATCAGATCAAGTCATGATCAGGGCCGGTTCACTGCATTGCCGGATTAATAATTGCCCTATAACCGAATTAATTAGTTAATTAGTGAAAAAGACTTTGATCAACACATTTAATCAAGATCAGGTGGTATATATGTAATATATTTTAAAAAAAAAAAAAATTTGAAAAACAAAAGCTTCCCACCATCCAATGCCGGGGGTTTTAGTCAGCGGTACTTACGTGTGGGGGTGGCCGCGAGAAGCCGAGAACCACCCCTTGTGGGTAGTCACCACATGCACAACTTCTATCGAATTGATCTTCGTATATTAAGAAAGTCATGGTCGATCGGTTCTTTTAGCCTCATGATGACCAGTTGGCAAAACTCGAATCTAGCTCATGTTCATCATTTTGCTTGGAGGAAGAAGATAATATATACCATGAGAGGAGGTTTATCGATTCCACTCCAAGTACTACAACTACCATGTGTTTTTTTTTTTTTTGTTAAAAGGTATATTTAAATTTTTAACAAAAAGAAAATCCCTCACGAACCAGGCATGCACATGAGGAGCTAGTTGTGTGTGACATGCCAAATCATGTGTACGTAAGCTGAAGCAAATAAGTACTCCACATAAAGGCACAAAAAGAAGTACAAAATTGATCAAGAACAAAATAAAAAAATTAAAACAAGAAAGAAAAGAAAAAATCTAATATAGGTGGTGCATAAGTTGCAATTAACCATGATCTCGACCTGTTCATTGTATATATAGTTGTAATATCTCCTTCGCATCAAACTTTATATTTATTAATTACAAGGTGTGTGTGTGTGTGTGTGTGTGTGTGTGTGTATATATATATATATATATATATTTCTGATCTTCTGCAACACATGACAAGTACCTGATCATCTTGTCCAGTACTACCGCCAGTTCCAAGTTCTTACACCGCACTTCAAGATTCCCCAAACCTAAACACATTAAGTAATTAAGAAGAAGACGGATAATAGCATTAGTTATCTATATTCACCTCATGCATTGACATCACATGTACTATATATAGTACTATAATGGTGTAGTAGTACTTGACTCTGATCAGATCAGGTGGATCGAATCTCTGATCAGTGCCTTCAACCCAGCTTGAAGTTGATGATATATATGGATTTCATTCCTTTTCTCATGATCCATGGCTTGGCTAGCTAGATATGTAAATTTATCTCAAGTACTGCGTACGTAGTAGACCCATCTAATTAATTAATCAGATCATGTGAATCCGTGAGAACGCCAGAACCCTAAAAGCTGGAACGAAATCGAAACAGCACGTCCAAGCTAGCTAGCTTGCCTTATGGTGACTACGAAATGATCATCTCATCTTTAGTTTCCTGTACAATATTAGCTAGAATATTACTGTAACGTACTCCTATAAACATGGGATCCTTCCTTCTCTCTCAAATCAAGAAAGGTTGATTAGTTGGTGGAAAACGTGGTGCAGGATCGAGGAAGCTGGGGAGATCCAGGCAATCCGGGTACTCCTCCATTGCTGGGGATTGTACTTCCAGTACCGTTGTTTCCATCATTAGAACTCCGCGGTGCTCCTATGATTGTTGAAATGGCTGCGGCTAGGGCTGCTGTGAAATTTGGGTCTGAAGCAATGGCTGCGCTAACCGTCTCAACCATGGAAGTGTGGCGTTGGCCAATCTGCAGTGCTGGCGTTCCAGGTAGCTTGGGAGGGAAGTACATTGGGTGACCCAGGAGCTGTGGACAACCATGCAAAGGCAGAGGGAATATTGTCCCCGATGGAGCTGGTTGCATTATGCGATGGTATTGCATGGGGTTGGGGCTCTGTGTCAAGTCGAGGGTGATGGTGGGAAATGGTGCAGAGGCAGATAATGTCGCCATTGTCGATGCATAAGGCATAGACGGGAAGAAGCCAGAATTTGTTAGGGTCTCTTTGCTAGTAGTCGAACCTGAGAGGAGCATGGCTGCTGCTGCTGATGTAGTACTGGCCATTGACACGGCCGCTGGAGGGAGAGGATGGTTGTGATTACCTTCATAAGTTGTTATGAGAATGGTCTTGTCTTCAGCACTTCTTTGCACCTGTTGATAATGAACATGCCCAAAATCCAAATTAAGGGTCAAGAAACACCAAATCTACAGTATTTATCCTTCTTTGTCAGTCAGAATTAGGAGCTAGCAGAAATTAATGAGTAGAAACTCGCATCTCTGACTCGAGATTTTAGATTGTACGTATATTATTGGTGGTTTATATATCTTGTTAATAATTGCGACAACGACAGATATCCACCTGAAGAATTCGAAAAACATTGAAGCAAACGTGCAGGGAAAAAGAACAAAAGGATTGAAGAAAACATCATCGTCCTATATATATATATATATATATATATATATATATATACACACATCTATTTATATATATATTATAGTACCTGTTTACGAACTGGGCATCCAACACCCATAGTGCAGCGATAGTAGGCACGTGGACAAGGGTTACCCTTGGCCATCTTTTGACCATATTTCCTCCATTGGCATCCATCACTGATCTGAATCACACCACACATAACCCGTTACTCCACACACACACACACATATGTATATACTTTTTTAACAGTTATTGAGCAATTAATTAAATATCATCATGGATAGCTGAAATGTTCGAGTTAAATCTTACCAAAGGAGCTTCTGATCTCGCTCGTACGGACACCCTGGCCTTCCTGAGCGGGACCTGATGATCAGGAGCGTGTTCTTCGCCTTTGGCTTGATCTAACTTGGGACTTTTAGGAGACCCCCAACTCTGTGAGGACTGATCAAAACCATCTTGTTCATGAATGCCTGTCTGCTTCCCAGTTGAGCGGTCACGTTCCTTGGACATCACCTCCATAGTATTTGACCCAGACAACTCTTGTGTCTTGTCATCAGAATTGGAAATATCAATATTGGCATCTAGTGCAGCTGATGGTCGTGTGTCCATAAACCGTTGGGCCGACATTATGTGACTTGACATTCCATTGGGCTCAACCTTCTGTTCAAATGCCACTAATTTCAATAACTTAATTGATTCCATAATTCAGAACTAATAGCATTATCCAAATTATCGTTAATTAGTAGTTTCCTCAACTGATAATTAACGTTAGATGCACAATTTTCATGCATAAAATTATGAAACTTGTTAACAATCGTTAATTTCCCCGTAGCCAATTAAGAAGTAGATCTGCATCATGCAGCCTTCGTTTATAGACATCTTGTTCTCTAGAGATCA
This sequence comes from Juglans microcarpa x Juglans regia, assembly GCF_004785595.1. NCBI lineage: Eukaryota > Viridiplantae > Streptophyta > Magnoliopsida > Fagales > Juglandaceae > Juglans > Juglans microcarpa x Juglans regia. The sequence continues at coordinate 25,195,567 of NC_054600.1, forward strand.
TTAATGATGGGGGCATTTTTTTTTTATATTATCTGCATTGGCCGTCGGTTGCGCAGCACTTGCATGCGCAGACTAGTTCAACGTAAATTAAGCATCAGAGAAGCACGAAAAGTTACAACTTCAATCGATTGAAAATGGAACCGGTGTCGTGAGTTAATAGATAAATATTGTAATAGCTAGCTAAATAGCTGGTATCTTTGACATACAAGAATAAAAAATTAAGATGGCGATCTCATTAGTTAAACTTAGTAAACACGTTGAAAAGGTAACAGCAGATTAAGGACGCACGCTTAATTTAAGGGAGGCACGTCACCCATTTCTTTAACTACGGTTTTTCTTTTTAAAAAAGAAAATAGAAATTAGAGAGAAAGAAGAAAAAAGTAACAAAAAATCTACCTAACCAATAATCCCAAAGTTGAAGAAAGTGAAAGTGTAAAGGGTTAATATATATAGGTCTCCCGGCCCAATACTAGTCCAACAAAAATGAAACTCTGATTTATATGATCAAAGAGTGATGAGAACCATATGTAATATATATACACGATATTGATCACCTGTTGTTCACGATTCTGTTGAGCCTGGTTTTGCATTGTCATGAGCAGCTGACCTTGCATTTCGCTGTAACTTTTTGTGATCTGATCCAACATGCTTCTCAGTTTCCGATTCTCTTCGTGTAATCTGCCCAACTCCCCTTGAAGTGTAATCAGCTGTGAAATCATGCATGTAATTCCCATCAATTTTAATCATTTTCCAAAACCAAACCAGGGGGAAAAAAGAAGAAAAAGAAATACGATCAAACATATTCTTACCTCAGTATTGGGTTTTTCTTCATGATTTGCTGATGATCTTAACATACGAGAGTTTACAGTGAGCAGATTTAATCCGGTCTGCAAAACACATAGAAGTCAATTTCCAGACAAACACTAAATCTATATATGCATATAGGTCCCTTTTACACCATATTATATGAATCTTACAGCTTAAAATCGATGGATGACTTGATGTTTTACACACTCATAAAAAAAAAAGGATGAACAGACGAACCGCAGCTTGGAGATATATAGCAACATATATATTGAAAAACTTACGTTGACTCTCGGATCTGAAACTTTTGTCGGAGATGCTTTGTTCTTCCTCTCGAGATACTGATGACCATCATCATGATCATCATCATTTGGCGGGTGATGCTTATTGTGTAGAGTGGCAGTACGCGGGGAAAAGAAGTCCATTTCTTTGATCATCGGGTTGCGATGCTCGACGGAATTCTCAACCATGGGATCGGTGCCCCCGCGATTGTTGTGGTGGAGGAAGTCTCGGGAGCGTAAGAACGTGAACTCTCGGCGGTGTTGATTTTCCATGACCAAAGGGTAGACAAAGTAGAAGTTGTGTAGCCCTTTCAACGATAAGTATATATCATATATATATATATATATATATATAATGGTAATTAGATTGGAAAGACTCTTTATATGGTTAATTTACTTAATTGGGTTTCCGAAAATGATAAAAAATAATAATAATTAAAAATGTGAGGGGTACTTAATAGTTAAGGCCTAGAAATTAGACCCAGCCGTTATTTTCGCGGGAAGATAAATGACATCATAGTTGAGGTAATGTACGCGTGGGTAGGAGGTGTAGGGGGGAAGACAGAGAGAGCGTGCGTTCAGCAGTGGGGTTAAGGTTGTCTCATCTTCTGCACTGTCTCTGCCGTTTCCCTAAGAGATAACGGGGTCTGTGATGGTGAGTACTCCACGTGGGGGGTAGGGTGGGCGGGCGTACGTCGTCGTCTGAGGTCAACGCAGTTGACGGGACTGCCATATCCGACGGTGAGGATTGGGGAAGGCGAAGGGTGTGGGTCCCACCGGAGATTGAGAAGAATACCTAATCCTACTGACTTCTTATTCAGCCAACGGCGTATTTTTTGGGTTTTAAATTTTAATTTGCCCGTTTCAGAATTAAATTTGCCATTTTGATTTTGCTGTGAGTAATATTTACTAATAACAAGGATATAACATTACCCACTAAATAACTATGTATGTTGATATATGATAATGAAATATTTTCAATTCACAAATAATTACATGATTCTATAATATTAAATTATTTAATTAAGATTAAAGATTTATTATTTTATTATTATAATTATTAAGATTAAATTATTTTATTATTAAAGATTAAAAAAAATTGTGTTTCTTTTTGGGGTGTCAGATCAGTACGGTAGTCTTGGTTTTCAAGAAATAAGCCAAAATGCCAAATTTTCTCCGGTAAAAAGATTGAGAATTGACCTATTAAAAATACGAGATTTTTTTTTTTTTTATAATTATTAATTAAACTAGGAGATATGCCCAGCAATATAGTTAGATGTGGGATTGAGTTAGAACTAGCTTTGGGATAGACATCAAGTACCGCGTACTTCATGAAGCAAATGCATGAGCGAGCTATATATATAGGCTGTATATATATACATACGTACATATATATATATATACGTACGTACTCGCCGCCTTACATGCTATTATAGATGATTTTGCCTAATTTGCACGACGATCGAGATCAGGGTCAGTACCACTATATGATGTAGAGCGAGCGAGCTAGGCTCTTGATCAGATCATCTAGCTCGAGCTCGTTGGACGGTGTTATAATGTACGTAATTAAGGTACTCTTAAGATTTTTGCCTAAAGTACGTACGTAGCTTTGGGTTGCAATTTTTCGATGGATCTTAGAAGAAAGTCCTATATATACATGTAATCATAATTGAGCACACACTTTTGACCTTTTTTTTTAACGAATATTTATCTGATCGAACACATGATTAAATATATATATATATATATATATATATATATATATATATATGAATGGGAACAATTAAAATATTGAGCACATGATACATATTGCAGAATGGTCCATGCATGCAACATGCGTGGTACTGGCTGCATATATTGAGATTAAAGGATACAACTGAGCATATAATGCCCACAGTTCCACCTGATAAAGATGCAACAATTACATGAGACCATTCTGTTATGCATTTTGTTATGCGCTATCAATTATTTCTTATTTCTTATTATTATTTCATTCTATTTTTTTAATCTATAAATAGCAGCACACTGCTAGTACATATAATAAGAATTCTACAGTACAATTCAATTATTCCTTCTCTGATATCTGTAGCCTTCATCTTCTTCTTCATTGTCTTCTCCCGTATTTCTGCGTTCTCTACATTGCTGTTAATATGGTATCATGAGCCATGACAGACCTACCTCCATCCAACGATAAAAATATGTCCTCCAATCCTGAGACCAATCCACACCACCCAGCTAGTCCCTATTATATCCAACCCGGTGAAGGAGCTTCTTCTCCACTGGTTCTTGATCTTCTAACCACTGAAAATTATGTCATCTGGGCAAGAACCATGCGCTGAGCCTTGAATATAAAAAACAAATTAGGATTCATTGATGGCAAGATTCTAAAACCATCCACTGATTCCGATCCTCTCTATATTGCTTGGGAACTTTGCAATGATATAGTGATAGCTTGGATTCAACACTCCGTTGGTCTTGAACATCGAGCAAGCATTGCTCATGCAAACACTGTCGTAGCTATTTGGAATGATCTCCGCGAGGGATTTTCGATTCAAAACGCTCCACGGATTTTTCAGCTTACAAAATCAATCTCAACACTTACTCAAGATGATGAATCGATTAGTCAACATTATAATAAACTCAAAGGTCTCTGGGATGAGTTAGAGATATATGAACCCATGCCTTCCTGTACATGTGGAGTAGTGAAGACTCTGTTGGATTACACTCACCGAAGCAAAGTTATGCAGTTCCTCAATGGACTGCATGAATCATTTGATGCCATTCGCGCACAAATATTACTCCATGATCCTCTCCCAGCATTAAATCGAGTTTTATCTCTTATACAACAAAAAGAAAGGCGCCGACAACTTAATTCCTCTCCTTCACCGATTGCAATGGCAGCATGAGGACATGATCAACGCAACCATTCCTCCTCTAGGAAAGATCGACCATTTTGTCCTCATTGCAACATCCAGGGACACTCATTGGAACGGTGCTTCAAAACCAATCCTAATCTCCTTATGTGTTCTCACTGTCGCATACTAGGACATACGAGAGAGAAGTGCTACAAGCTAAATGGATTTCCTCCAAGTCACAAAAATAATTCCAAGTTTAAATCACATACTAATCAATCTTCACTTGACCAGGAGCAAATCGCAATGGCTCACCTATTACTCAAGAGCAGTACACTCGACTCCTTGCCTTACTCCAATCTCCTCAACTACCAGTTATTACATCAGCAGCAAATCACACTTGTTCAGATTCATCTACTTCTGGAATTTCTCCTGTTTCTGGTACTCCTTGTTACATTTCCACAAACACATAACACAACATCGCATATCTTTTTTCGTATTCTAGCTGCTGGCCAGCGGCCGGCTATATAATGTACGTACTGGCTTTGCGAAGCTGGCCGGAAACTCATTGATTACAGGCCTATTCTAATTATCGAGCTTTTTTGTTGGTTTTTAATTAATTAATCTTAGCCAGATCGAGCTTCTAGCTAGATAGAAATATCTCTCCAATATTAATTAGCCGAGGATTAATATTTTTCTTTCTATATATATATATATGTTTTGATTTGAACAAGAGTACTATATACATATGCATGTTACGTTAGAATTGATCAAGCTGCAGCGAGCAAGAGTAGTACTCATGTTGGATCGTCGATCGTGATATGCCAACACATGATCCGTACGTACATCATGCATATAATATAAACAATTGACAGCTTGAAGTAGTGAAGCTCAACTGGATCCCCCTCGATCTGATATCAAATGTTTTGTTATTAATTAATTCTTGCCTTCTAGTTCCGTTTAATCGATCTAAGCCTTGAGAGGGAAAAGTACCCACTTGGGAGGCTAATTAATTTATTGTTATCACACGTACATATGTATAATGGCCATCTTGTCATATTTACAATATATATATATATATATATATATATATATATATGGATATATCAATATACATTAAAGATGTAACTAAATGTCGAGTGATCTCTACACTACAAAAAAACAGTTATTTGTGACTTTTTTTATGTTATGAATATGATTATTTATGACGGTAACAAGCTCATTTTAACTGAAAATAATTATTTTACTGAAAATAATTAGTCACAAATAATCAATTTTCTTATAGTGCTATGAATTGTTTTAACAGTCGCACTACTACCGTAAAAAAGAACCATATATACTGGATCAATTCTTCCCTCCAAAGAAGCTGGTGCCAGCTGATGTATGACATATATATTATTTTAAAAATTAGAGAGCAAAGATAAAGTATAAATCGTGCCAATGAACACCATATTTCTTTACGAAGGAAAATCTTCATTAGCTTAATTGGTCAAGATGTGGAAAGAGTACTTAAGTCAATTGAAGAAAATGGCTATATATATAATTAATTAATTATATATATAATTATATTGCAACTGGAGGGTCCTTCTCGTGGTTATTGATTATATAATACAAGCATTGAGAACGATCGTATTGTCTCTGGCTCTCGCTATAAAACAGGCCGGACGCATATCCTCCATCATGTGAATCATATCTTCGAGTCAATGCTACAAGTTATAAAAAAGGGAAAAAAATATCAAGTATTCTTTTAATTTCCTTATCCATAATATTGATATATTGTTTATCTTGATGGCCATTTAAGAACTGATAGGATCGCTTCAACCCATCATGTCATGACGTCCCTACACTCTTTGTTGTCAAGCAGAACTTGGTTGATCTTGACTATACGCCAGCCCGCGTTTTCCTTTCATGCAAGGATTTTTTTTTTTTTTTTTTCCTCAACTTATAATCAAGCTCTTGAAAATCAATATGTTCGGAATTTGTATTATAAGTGTGTATATGTGTGTGTATAGATATATATATATATATATATATATATATAATTATCAATATACAATCGATCCGTGATTTTAACATCCATTATTAATTATTAATGATTCTCTCCTGAGTAGTCTGAAAAGACAAATAGAAAAATTTAGATATTAAGTTGAAATGAGTTGATAGAGGAAAGTATTTAAATAAAATTTTATTAAAATATTATTTTTTAATAATATTATTATTATTTTAAGATTTGAAAAAATTAAATTATTTATTATATTTTGTGTAAAAATTTAAAAAAAAAATATAAATGATTAAATCATGAAATGAGTTAAAAAAAAATTTGTATCCAAACCTCTCCTAAATCTAAACCATGAAGCCTATTATATAGTGAATGAACTTCGGGATCGATTGGGATCATATCAATAAACACACGCACAAACAAAAGTTGCAGTCCGTCCTTAATAATGCCAAGTAAAATTATAAGTATAGACGCAGAAAATGATGACTACTTAATTATTTTCTATATTTTAACCATTTTTATCTCATATTCTCATCATGCCCCCGGCTGTAAGAGGCCTTGAAGTTTGAAGCCCCCAAAACTTATTAAGAAATTAAACCATGTGAAGGGATACAGCTAGCTATAGTAGTACTGAAGGTTTGGTGGAAGACTCCCATGAGGGAAGGCATGCATTTAATTAAGGGGGGTCGAGCTCCTGGGAAATTGTCACATATATTCAGCTTGGAAACTACTTCTATAAGTCAAGAATTTGACACGGAGTATTGTCCAAAGATTAGGCGTCATCTAATTGGAGAATCTAATTAATAAGGCAATAAATTGTAATTAATTAAGCTATTTAACTACTTGAAGCACTTGGAGTTGGGTTTGTAGAGTCTTGGACCATATAGTGTAAGTTTGGGCTGGTAGGCACAAAGTTTGCTCAATGGTCGCGCGACAAGTAGTTCGAGCAAAATTTAGACGGAGAATTCACTCGACTTTCGTTTGACAAGTCGCTTGAGTGAATGTCAGATAGAGAATTTTCTTGAGGAACGCTCGACACTCCACTTGAGTGAATAACGTAAAAAAGTAAAAATTATGATTTTCGCCGTGTGATATTATAAATATATATATATATACTTAATAAATAGTATAGTAGTTCTGAAGGTTCTTAACAATGAAATTTCATTTCAAAATGTATTTTGTGATTCTTCACTTCAATAAAATCTTTTGCAACTCTGTACATAAATATGTTGTCAAACTACATTAATTTTGTGTTATGTTGTTTCTGTTTATTTTTTATTGATCTATCATTGTTTTCGCAACACCGGGTTAATTTCTTTTTGCACTTTTCCTCAGTAAATCAGTACTCCTCGAAAGTACCATATGCAAGAACATCGTGAGTACGTGGGACGTTATTTTTCCTTTTTATATAAAAAAAATCCCAACATTAATTTGTTGATCATGAGCGTTCTTTTATTTTTATTTTTATTTTTAACTCTGTGCTCCTTTCATACATAGATATATCAGTAATTCTTTTTTTAGATTTCTTTATTTAGACAGAAAAAAAATAGAGGTAACAAATGAGAGGATTCAAGATCGAAGATGCACGCATGAAGCCCAATAAACATGAGCAGATGATCAGTCTAGGACTCTAGAGAGAGGCGCTCGATCGCGTATTAGTCATTCGACCGAGAAGCTTGTGACTTAAAATGCGTGACCACATCAATCGCTTTGTTAATATTTTGTCTGTCCAAATTAAGTCTAATCCGAAGCTTTCGGCGTATGATGCGCCGTTTACACACACATAGATATACTAGGGAACTGCTCTAGATGCGCTAGCTCTGAGATGCATCTAATATAATAATTTAAATAAAAAAAATGAAAAAATCAGTAATTTATTTATCTAGAAAAAAAAATATAAGGTAAAAGAATGATAAAAAATAAGATTAAAAAAATCTAAAATTTAATAAAGTATGAGTATTGGTCTGCATTCATATTGAATTATCTATTTACTCTCTATATAATAATAAAATATTATTAATTTTTTATTTAAAAAAATTGAAACAAAAAAAAAAAGAAAATGAGTATACTATCAGAATAAAAAGGACATGAAAAAGAGACGTCAATTCATATTCGCCACGGGGCTATTAAGGACCTTTTGATAAAATATGATCATTCATTAAATTTTACAAGGAAGCTACACATCAAATAGTCAAGAATTTTAAAGATTTTTTAGTAAAATAAGACTTAACGAACTTAACGGAAAAATAAAAAAAAAATTAATAAAAAAATAACAAAAATTATTATTCACATTTAGATAGTTACTTATTATTATAATAGAGTATATATTCATGATATCTTTTAACTTGGAATGTTTAAAAGATATTTGCTACCGTGTGAATGTTTAGACAAATTAAGCTTCTATTTATTTTTAAGAGAGAGACAAGACAAACCTGGCCTTATTATTTGCTGTTTTTTTTTCGTCTTTTGCCTCAAACAATAGGTCAATTTTACGTTTGCATGACGTGCTGGCTAGCTCGATGCCCCACCGAAACAACTACTACTGCTCGATCTTGTCATGTGATCATACGTACTCCAGTAAATGACTATATAATTATATATAACATCATGTGTATATATGTTTCTGTGTATTATATTGCTTTGTTTTAAATTGATATATATAATATTTTGATTGCTTTGAATTCATATATATATGATCTTAGATAGAATGAAATATGGATCGAATCCCCTCCCCATGTATTAAGAAAAAAAAAGTGTATATATATATAAACCCTAAAGTAAACTCTGAGCAGGCACTTTCCGGGACTTGTACGTACAATATTAATACAATAAATAGCTTCTAATTATTATATATATATATATATTATATGTCGTATGGTGATGGAAGCTGACAAAGATCAGATGCTTTTCTGGCCTTTTCCATGGGGGCCGGGGGTGTTCGAAGCTAGCTAGTTTTTGGTTTTCGTTTTAATTTTCTATGTATATATAACCAATAGCTAGAGGGTGGCGACTTTTCCCTCAAAGTCACGTCTTTCGTGGGACCAACCAGAGGTAATTTTCACGCCCTATATTGGAGATGAGCCGACGCCAATCTATACTCTTCTGAAGAATTTTGAAAAGGGGGCGACCTCTAGCTCCTTTATTTTTTTTTGTGTGCGAGAGGAGGCCAGGGTACGTACTGAGGGTGACAGTGATGGGAGAGATCATATATAGAGATGGAAAGATCATGAGAGATTATTGAGATCATCAGTTAGGTTATTGCAGCCATTGTCAAGCTTATAGACTTTTTTTAAAGGCTGATGAGTAGTACTACTTTGAACGCGGCTGTTTTGTCGTGCTCCATCATCTTATCATGCTTGCATGCCTGCTTGCCATATATATATATATATATATATAACTCTTTTTCTCAGTAGACGGTTTTTTATTAAAAGATATTTTGTGTTTCTTCTCTTTTTTCTACAATAAGGTTTGGAAAATTTTTTAAAATATTGTTATTTTTGTCTAGATGAAATAATAGGAGGAAGACATATTTATATCTCTATTCACACACACACACACATATATATATATATATATATATATATATTTATATATATATCTTTGTGTGTGTAGAAATAATATTGCAGCGTGGATTAGAATGGCTTGCGCTATCTCCCACCAACCTTCCCAGTCCCCAGTGATCTCAACGTGAAACAGACTTTATATCAGCTTGAGCCCACAAAAATAATTTAGCTCGCTAGAGCTATTGATCTAATGCATATATATATATATATATATATATATATATATATATATATGTATGTCTTTTTCTTCAAGGGAAAGAGAACGAGATCAACTGATCCATATATATAATGCAAAATTATTTCATATTTCTAAACTAAAAACAAATTAGTTTGACGATGACTATATATATTGCTTTAATTATTATGTCTATCGTTTAATTACTCGATCGGTATTGATTCATATTGCAAAAGATGGGCTTGACTTTGCACGCGGTCCTCTTATATATGCATGTATGTACAGGTCCACTTGATTTGGGTCTCGTTCTCATGAATACCCTGCCTAATCAGGACCAGTACCATCAATAATCCACGAAACTAGCTAGCTAGCTAGCTAGCTAGTGCATGAGGGAAGTTTTTCCCATTTACAAAGTAATTTATTCATGATCTACCTAGAAAATAGTTAAATTAAGGTAATATTGTTCTTTACGACTAATAAATGAAGTGGTCAGCTAGTTTTCTCCATCACTACAAGTAAATTATATTTATTAATTTACCTGAGATGAGAAGTGAAGGAGATTTTTCCCATGTAGGAAAGGCCCATCGGGCTTTGGCCTAGAATCCAGCCCAAAAGGTTTCCTATCCAAACAAGGAATAGAACGTTAGCTAGGGAGGGGCGCCATCCAGTCGACAAGATAGATTGACCTGACACTCTACGGTCGCCCTCAGGAAGAGTATCTGCATAGAAAGCACGAGAAACACAGAAGATCCTTGATTCATCGGTATCAGGTCATCTATGGCTCAAGCCACAAGCCACATTTATGGAGCCGACGCAGAGCCACGCTGCATTAAAGAAAGTCTGATAGTAGGTGCAAAAAGAAAAGCATGGACTCTATGGGAAAAAGACTATCTGCACTCTCCCTAGATAAGGTATAAATAGCAAGCTCTAGGTACCGAAAAATTCTCTCTGATCTTTAGACTTTCTTACTTATTTGCTACCCTCCAAGAATATTTACTAACTTTGGCATCGGAGGTTACCCGGCTCCAAGACCGCACTCTCAAAACCGTAGTCTCTTCTACTTTGTGCAGGGCTCGTTTTCAAAAATCTGAGTTGTCAAAGCTTGATCCAAAGGTGTGCGAAACATGACGTTAACAAAAAATAATGGTAATATTATTTGTTCTAATTACCTATGCAAGCCTAGGTCAGGTTCAACTAGTTTTACGCCGTCCTTATTAGTAATTATTTATATATCTATCTAGAAGTAATTTTAGGTAATATTGTTGTTACCCATAAAGCATATAAATTAAACTAGTTTAGTGTCATCAACATGAGAAATGATTTGTACAAATCTTAAATAGATAAGTTCCGTGTAAAATTTTGTAAAAAAGTAGACCTTACAAAGTAAAAAAAAAAAAAAAATTAGTGGGATCCATTTTTTTTTATAAATAGCCTATTCGAAATTTTTGTATTTAAAATTTGTACCTAGCATTACTCGGACAACATTTTACTAGCCAGTATTACTTTGGATTTATGTTGTGGATTAAGAGAGGCAACGAATTAATTAAGTGAATTTAAAGGTATGGCTGCCCGTCCTGATCATCATATATATTTAATTACTACTTATCTAGTTAGTTGCAGATCACTAGCATACATATATACATATACATATAAATATAAATATGCATAAGCGGCGAGATTAATTTTAAGAGATTTGATATTCATTATCCCATACACTATATATCATATTTATATTTATTTTCTTTGTAATCTTTTTTAATTTGGTTCATCTTGAGCTAATTGAGTTCTTTTACTCATCATCCAATCATCCGTACACCACACATTTGGTAAGAAAAAAAAAATCATGTATGTGTCGTGTGTGATATGGAGATGATGAACATAATTTTTCTAATTTCAAATATTTAATCAAAAGTACTGATATATATATATATATAACATTTTTCAGAATTTTTTTATTTCAAATTGTTTAAAACATGTTTAATTGTTTTAAAGATATATAAAAACATTTTATTTAATTTCTACAATCTACTAGCTAGCAAAAAATCAAGAAAAAAAAACTATGAAATCTATGATATGATCAACCATCACGAAATCCATGTGTTTAATTGTCATTGTGTCTCTCTATACCCTTTCTCAAAATTCATTTTTATCTTTAAATTCTTTTAGAATACCCTAGTTAGAGAGACGCATGCATGCAGTACGTGCGCACACGGGTACTCACGTAGTTTCTTACTAGGGCTCCGTTTGGATAATAAAAGTATTTTATCTCATAGGTGAAGCTCCCAACCGGTCGAGTGAGTAGTCTCCTTTTACACCCGCCAATCAGGAGCTGCCGCATAGATGTTTCAGCAAAATCTAGTTTGCACCCGCATGCAGGTGATTAACATTTAGTTTTTTTGTTTCTGTGATCTCTTTCCCCCTCTTTCTCTCTCCCTCCCCCACTCACGTCTCTGTGAAATGATTATGCTCCAACCATAGAAAAGACCGTGAAAATCTACTTCATTGTGAATGAGGAAACTTCTAGAAAATTTTTAGTTCCATTGCACATACCACCCAAATGCATGCCAAAGGAAACTGCTATCACTAATTCTCTACACTATTCCCTTTCCTTAGAATTATTAGCCAAATTGGTGCCCTATGAAGAAGAGAGATATTACCTATACAAATGGAGGGCAAGAAAGAGAGGGTGGAGATATAATCCGCTTGAGGAGAGAGAGTGGAGAAAGAAAAAAGAAACAGAGAGTGGAGAAATCAGAGAGAGACAGAGATTGAGGGGACTCATTTTTATCTTGAGGAGAGAGAGAGAGAGAGGGAAGGAAGAGAGGGGGCACGAAGGACATGGATTTCGGCTTGCCATTGAGAGAGAGAGAGAGAGAGTGGGGAAAGAGGGAGAGATCAGACTGAGTGAAAGAGAGACGGGATTCTGAACTCTGGTGTACAAGTCGGAATTTCCTGAGTGCAGGTGTAGAGATATTTGTAGATATTTGTTTCCTACAACTCCTACGTGGCAGATTTTCATTGGTAGGTGTAAAAATAACAACCTCACCCAATCGGCCTTGGGTTTTTCTCTTATCTCATTTCATCTCATTTCATCATTATAATTTTTTCAAATTCACACACAAAATATAATAAATAATTCAACTTTTTCAAATCTCAAAACAATAATAATATTAAAAAATAATATTGTAACATATTTTATTCAACTTTTAACTTTCATCTAAAACCATCTCATCTCATCTCATCTCACTATCCAAACCACACCTAATTAAGTGTATAAATTTGTTAACGTACTTATTCTGCAGTTAACTTTACTTATTGTCATTTGGATAAAAAAAGATAACGTGGTCGAATAAATTTTATAAAAATAAATTTATATATTGATATGATTTTATAATAAAAATAATTTTATAATTTAACGATGTAGTACTACATCAAGTTACGTTAATTTGTGAATTTATTTTTATAGAATATCTCTTTGTAACTAAAATATTTTTCTTTAAGAACATTAATGATTAATACATACACGGATGATAAATCGTTTAATTACTATCGTTTAATTATATAAATTTTTAAGATAATAATAAATGTTGGGTAAATAAGAAATGAAGCTAGAGATGAGAATTCCTGCATGTTGATGAGAGCGTCATGGGTACAACAACAATGCCAGCCTAGCTAGCTAGTATATTTAATGTTTGAATTTTAATGGATTGCGGCTTGGATGAATCAAAGGAATGCTATTGCTAGCTACCATGTGAAATATCACGACGGGATTAATCTAATTTTCTTCATGCATGGTCCCAATAATGATTGGTGGGTTCCATCCTATATGTTTTATGGCTCTGAACAGTAAAAAGGGGTATCTTATTCCTATGAATTTTCTCCTTGTACTAGTCCTGTTTAAATCAAACTATAAATTTACAAAATGATGCATGCAGGTTTCATCTTCTTTGTTTTAATTTGGAAATTGGAGTCATACAAACATAACAAAGCTTTGCTGGTTCGATCGGGCTCTGGATAATGCCAAACTACGCCCAATGGTCAGTCATTTAAGGACCAACCAACTTTGTCTATATATCTCTGCTTAAATCCAATCTTTTGAGTACTGTGATTTCCAAATTGGACTTTTTTTCTTTTGGGCTGATTCCAATTTCCAACTGGACCTCAACCGTACCCAACGAATCATGCATGCATGCCGGTCCCATTTACAAACTCTTCTCTTATAAATTTATTTATTTTATTTATTATTTTTTTTTATGTAGGAGAACTTCTCCAAGGTAGATCCCTTCGAACCCACTCTATAGAGTAAATCATGATCTCGTGCACTGCACTCTCGAAAGTTTTCTTACATGGAACTTGTTAAATCGTTGGTTTTTCAACAGGAGGTGTAGTCTCAAATGATTGTTTGTACTCATGAAGTGTTGAATCTTGGACCTTAAAGGGAGTGATACCCCAAGACCAAAGTCTTCTCTTATAAATTTATAATGATATTCATTCGGATAAATCACTAGTGAAGTTGTTAAATTTATAATTTTTTTTATATAAAAATACATTTTATAGCTTTTTTTTTTTTTTTTTATAAAGAGCCGTTAGCCACCCACATAGCAGCCCCGTCCCAAATTTATTAGAGTAAATTTAGTAGCTTGACATGAGATATCATATTTACGTTATAATCTAACGTAGTGCATTAATATGTTAGATACTTTTGTAAAATCTATGCCTAGACCCATTATTTCTCAAATAATAAATGCATTGACTATTTGAAATGAAATAACTCTATTCTAAGACCTCTTATACCACATACCTTCTGACATAATTTAATTTAAAAGATAAATTTTAAAATTTTAATTTTATAATCGAATTATATCATATGAATGGTGTGTGATGTAGATGTCTCCGAATAGTCATTCTCAAATAGGAAAGTCAACTATATCCTATAGCACCCTACCGATATTGAACCATCCAAATATGAAAGTCAACTGGTGGTTTCATACAAGGATGGCACTTACGCAAAGCATGAAACGAATAAAAAGTTGAAACACACGGACATGATTAGAGTCAAAAGCACATGCCATAACCTCTTGCGTAGTGCTTGCTCAAAGCACTTGGGTGGGCTTATCTCCACTCGGTATGAGAAATATATTACTTTGCACATGCCCAAATACAAGAGAATCCTGCATATTCAACATAAAGGAACATGGCTGCAGTTACGTATCAGTAAGATATGTGCTAATATCTAGGCTGTTTGGATGCACAATAATCCAAACAGCCTAATATTAGAAACAAAGTCTTGGCTTCAAGAGAAAGATACCACGCCAGGAGATTGGAGTTTGGATAGACACAAAAACTAGTCAATGATCAGTAGCAGATCACTACTGATCCGGAGGTGTGGTAAACAGTTTTGGCTTACTTTTAGGAGTGAACTTTGACCATTTCATGTCATATAATAAAATCATTATTAAAAAAAAGCAAGGTGGGTGATCTTTTCTCACCCTGCGGGCCGATTGTCGTTTCTATCCACATGTAGTGGGTGTCTGCATTTGCACTCTGGACAATGGTAGTTCCAAGTACTGCCTAGCACAACTGTTCAGGACCAGTCAAAAAATGGGATTTATATATATGTGAATTCATTTATATAGATTCAAAGAATGTGTTTAAATGTTGAATGCTCGTTCAATATCGAAGGAGGAGGAATATCATGACCAAACCAAGTCAAGAACTGGACCTCTGACTTTGTTTGTATGTGAAATTGCAACTCCTTCACCGAATGCGTCCTAAGTGCTGATTATCGCCATTGGCTGGCTGGGACTGGGTCTTTGCTTGGATGTATCTATAAAACGAGCTTCTCTTCGTCCCGTTCCCAGACAAGGTACTTTAGCCTTGGCAATGGCAGCATTCTCAGCCTCTTATTGTCTTGCACTTCTCTCATTCATCTTCTTCTTCAGCTCTGGTATTCTCCTCTGCACCGAAGCTCAGCGGTTGAGCCTCTGTTCTCAAGTTAGCAAAGAGCTCTTTGACAAGATATTTCTACACAAGGATGATAACGCATGCCCTGCCAAGAACTTCTATACATACGATTCTTTCCTGAATGCATCGAAATTCTTCCCAAAATTCGGTGCCACTGGAAGTTCAGCGACGCGCAAGCGCGAGGTTGCGGCATTTCTCGCTCAGATTTCCCACGAGACCACAGGTGGGTGGGCAACCGCACCCGATGGACCTTATGCATGGGGTTTGTGCTTTAGAGAGGAAGTTAGTCCCCAAAGCAATTACTGTGACTCCACCAACAAGGAATGGCCCTGCTACCCTGGCAAATCTTACAAAGGAAGAGGTCCCATTCAACTATCTTGGTAAGAAGTTATTCCTTGTTGCCTAACAAATGATGCTTATCATTAGGAAAGGAATACTCTGTATCAAGATGATATGTCGAGGAACGCTACTTTTCATCTTAAATTTTGTTACACATTTTAATTGACTATGCTTTCGGATCACTGCGGAGCTAAGTTTTAGTCTTTGAAATGATTCATGGCAGGAATTTCAATTATGGTCCAGCTGGGAAGGCCTTGGGATTTGATGGACTGAGGAACCCGGAAATCGTGGCAAACAACTCCTTGATCGCATTCAAGACAGCGCTATGGTTCTGGATGACAGAGCAGAAGCCGAAGCCCTCATGCCACGATGTCATGGTTGGAAGATATGTCCCCACAGAAGCTGACACAGCAGCCAATCGGACGGCAGGATATGGTCTTGTCACCAACATTATCAACGGTGGACTCGAGTGTGGTATACCCAATGATGGGAGGGTCAGTGATCGGATTGGCTATTTCAAGAGATATGCTGAGCTGTTTAATGTTGATACTGGACCTAACTTGGATTGTGAAAATCAGAAATCCTATTAACAAATTAGAACGTGACAATGGACCAAATGGCTTATGACCTGAGTGTCTATTAATATAACAGATGTTTTGTCCATGCTTCTGTCCCTAGTGCATGTTTGTCTCTCTTTTACATGTCGATTTGCCTGCCTCAGGCTCAGTTTATGACTTATGAATTATGCTTGCCACTGTACCAATTTTAAAAAATAAACTTAAGTTCAGCCATACTAGGAACTAAAAACAAGATTCAGAATTTATGCTAAAGGAAAATGATTTCATGGGATTTGATTGCAGGAAACAGTACGATCTACTCTTGATAGACATTCCCCAGCCTTTCGGAAAAAAATGGCACCCACAAAAAATAAAAAAAAAATCACCTTTTTGTGGTGAGTCTAACTTTTTTTCAAAAGACTTGCGCAAAGCTTGTAAGCCCGAACCTATATGTAGCATTTCTCTTTTTAGAAGCATTGAGCCTGGGCAGTGTATATGGGCTGGGTTTACAGACATTCAGTTAGTTCTTCTCACCCTTCCTTTTTCACAACCTCCAGTGATCCACAAACTGTGGCACCACATAGATCACAGTATGATCTCCAAGGCTAAACTCTCCAAGAGGCAGACAGATAAGTGTATCAGGATCCATATTAAAAGTGACATTCAAGAAAAAGTGATCATAGTTTGTAAGAGAAGCTAATCACCATTACCATAATAATAAAACAGCAATCACCAACAAATACACAGGCATATTATTATCTGCAGCCTGCAAGTCAGTTTATTGCATTATTCTTGTAGAATATCTTGCTCTTGGTTCTTATAAGCAGAAAAAGTTCGATTTACTTTGTGAATCCTACGAAAGAAACTAAAAGGATGTCCTGCATGAGTGGAGTGTTTAACAACTGAAATGTTCTGTGAGAAAAAGTCTGCAAGTCATACATAACTTAGTTTGGCCCACTTGATAAACATTCGCAGATATGAATTTTCTCTGGGTTGGATAAAATACCCAACATCTAAAACAAGAAGAAAAAGCTAAGGTCCACATCCTATTAAAGAGAAGAAACAGAATATTTTAGATACATGCATCTCCTCATATCTATTCAGAAGATAGAGACAGATGCATGGTCTGTAAGATTGTCCTAATTCATTGTTTAAGGGATAGAATGTATTATACAGCACAGTAGCAAGAAATTGTATTGTCCAATGCAAAAGCATCAAACCCATCAACTGAAAATCCTATGCAGACTCATGAGGTTAGCTTGAACCTCCGGTTTCCTCTGATTATTACTCCACGCTTAATGAGCTTTGTTAATTCTAAACCATTATTCACCTCTCCGCTTGAGAGATCTTCTAGCATGCTCAATCAGCTGCTCTTAAGTTTTACTGTCTCCCATCCTCGAAACTTGAGCACTGAGAATTTCAAGAAGTAATTAAGATTTAGCCAATTGCCAGGGTCTGCTGCTGGCTTCTCCCTAGTTAACAACGGCACTGAATGAACTTCGAAACTATAAACGTCTCTTTTCTGTCAACCGGTTTGTTACTAGTTACTTGAGGTTCAAACAGCCCAGATATTGTGTTTTGATAAATTATTTGTTGGCACACGGTGGATCCCCTATATGTTACTTCAGGTCACTCAACTACAGGAGTGAAGTGCTGGGAAAGTTTTGGTATAGAACTGTTGCTTCCCTTAGTAAGAGGAAGTGGGGAAGAGGAATCTTGGTTTCTGTTGTCTGATTTATAAGATACATCTTAGATAGAAAGCTTGTCTTCAAATTTTTAGTGATGGTCCTATCTTTGTGAACAATGTGGCAAACTTTCCTTTTCAGGTCATCAATATATCTGTCATCTGTGATGAGTGTTTTTACAATAAAATTGTTAACCACATCATGATCATGATCATACAATAATCTTACATCTCGAAGACAAAACTATCGCCTGTATGATGTATGAATATACATATGCAACTTCAGAACATATTTCACAATAGTACTATGCTTTGGAGGACATTAGATTGAATTCATTCCACTGTCAACAAAATTGGGAGGGAGAGAGAGAGAGAAGTATGCATCAAAGTCACTTAATCAGCACAGGCCTGCCCTTGTGATCTTCAATCTCTTTACAGTGGACAAGAACATCCTACATTTGAAAACAGAAAAAATGGCATGTTGAGAAAATGATGGAAAGAAAGTGCTGGGGAGAGAATGAGTAGTTCTATCTTCAGATAAACTTACTCCCAAGGAACATCGCCAACCATCATCAAGTCTCCTTCCTCATCTTCATAAGTTAACACATGAAATTTCTCAGGATGCACTCTATCCACCTCAGCTCCCCCTGTTCCAAAAACTCAAATCATTCCTCCATTTCATCACAATAAAAAAGAGATCAAATTAACATCATTCAAAACATATATGAATGAGGAAACATCAGTCACTTAACAGAGAATGTTGGTGTTGAACATGTGGTCGAGAGTCCTTATTAAGTCATCATAACCATCATGGGCCAATAGGTCTAGTTTTCTTCCAATTGGAATGCCTTCCATGTAAACCTTAACAAAGAAGGTGGCGTGTTCATTGCACTCATTTCCTTCTTCTGCAAGTGACGTAACTGGTGGATAATCCGATGTTTGCTCGCTGATAACAAAAGTAATACAAATATTTGAGGAAACAATGATATTCATAGATAACAAAAGTTCAGATACGATAAAAATGGAAGAACTATATATAAAGATTGTCATCAATGAGAGTACTGATCTCTAACTGGAGAATATCATGAATATGAATGAACAGACGTTAAGACTGGCTTCATGGGCTGGCATCATTTTGAGTATACCTTGGCGCAGAAGAGCAGTTGTGTTGAGAGGCTGAGATGCTAAGTCCAAGCCTAAGATCTGTGCTGAGATCTCTCTTTAGCTTTGAGAGAGAGGAAGCACTAGAGAAAGATGGGTGTTTGCTGCTGTCAATTGAAGATGAACAAGAACTAGTAGCTCTGCCCATTGCTAGATATGACGACAAACTAAGCCGCCACCTTAGGTTTAAATAAATAAATAGAGAGAGAGAGAGAGAGATGAAATTGTGTTCGAGGGGGAGGCATTAATTTCAAATGACTGGTCCACCTGAAATGCTGTCAGGGAGGCCGACAAGTACACGCGTCGAGAAGGAAGCAACGTGGCTTGTATCATGATTTCCATTGAAAGGAAAACTCAATGTGGTTCATGTGCATAATTTTTTAGGCTTTTTTTTTTGTGGGTGATATTTTCACTTCAGTCACTTCTTCATTATTCAGGTCGATGGTATGAACATATTTCACTCAATGTAAAAGTAGTGAGTAGTGGAGAATTTTGCTTTGAAGAATTGCAGATAGACTACTTCCAAATTCAAAGGTAAAAAAAAACAAAACACTTGTGGTTGTCGCCTGTACTGTAGTCAGTGAAAAAAGGAAAACAACATTCTGCAGTTCGAAATGCAGACAACTTTGAAGACAATATTCTGTAAAATAGTGAAGGTGTTACTCAAAAGAAGTTTCCTTTGCTCCTTCCTCCAAGTCCTTAGAAAAACCGTCTACAAACAACATCATGTGTGCTTGAGGAAATTAATGTAGACAACTGTTGGAGGATCAATCAAATACGCATCGATCCTTGAAACTTTTACACACCCTGAAACACGTATTAAAATACAATACACGCATGCCCTAAATCATCTCTATATCAGGGGAGTTCAATGGATATGATTATTGGGTTGCGGATTTGGACTTGGGAATGGGACGCACCCATATTAATTAAGAGCACTGATAATGTTGGGGATACTTACGTGTTGTCATCTGTATATCGTAATGGGAATTTAAATATGGTTCCTGCTTTATTTTAAGCTCCATTTTATTATTATCGAGATAAACCATGGGGGCTGCTTCAACAGGCAAGATGAAACCTCGGACTTCTTGGGCATCCCCTATAGACATTGATGGGGTCCTTGAATCCTTGTGTTCCACATAGAATTTAAAATGGGTACATTCATTGTCATTAGTTTCTATTGGTATTTCATGCTCTTCTTGTATAGACTTCTTTTCCGAATATTTCAATGGCCACGAGGGGCATCGATTTATATAACTGCGTCACTTTAGAATTAGGTATAAGCCCCGTTTTTATTTTAAACCATCGAAATACATTTTTCATAATTTTCTTCTTGATCATTTTTTTAGAAAAGAAATTAAACCTTATGACGGAAAGGTAATTCTTACGAGAAATGTTACAGCTATAAAGATAGTTCACAAAAGTAAATTTACATGAAACTGACATAACTTCATGCGATATAATGAATTTACTTTACAATAAAAATAATTATACAATCTAACGTATTACGCCAGTTTGTAAATTTACTTTCCTGAAATTCCTTGATGGCCGAATCATTTCTCAATTCTTATATTGTAATCCTGCTTTTCTATATGTCATTACACAAACAATCCGTTGCATACACACATGAAAAAAAAAAATGCCCACCATCGTTTTAATTATAGCACTGTCTCTTTTTGTCTGTCCGAAAACAGGAAAAAAAAAAGGTTTGCTTATAAAATTAGTTTCCTCTATATTACTTTAGACTAGCAAATCTTACCAGCTAATGCTTTTTATCGAAAGAGGATACCCGAGATGCTATCATGGAGACATGCTATCGACTAGATTTGTAAACACAAGGAAAAGATTGAAACAAAAAAAGACGTGAAAAAAGCATTTTAACCATTCTTGATTGCTTCTGCACTAAACATCTCTCCCCACGTGTACAATTCACGTGTATGATATGATGCTCCTCCTTTCTCTCTTTCACAGGGGGTAACAAGCAAAATCTTGCTTGGACCTAAAGATACGCCTATTGCCAGGAAGAATTGACAAGTTACAAACAGGTGGGGGGGAAAAAAAAAGATAAAGAAAAAATAAAGAAAAGAAAAGAAAAGGAAGATGTTCCCCACCACCCCTACCATGATGTTGCTTCAATTACGCATCATATGTTTGTTGGTCTACAAACACAGTATTTTTGTTCAACTTAGAACGCATGTTTACCCGTAGCCCACTCTTTCCAGTTTCCAGAACCCTTTAATGTTTTGGACACCTGAGACCAAATTCTCTTTCCCTTTTCCCATTCTTTCTACCCCAGCTGTGTTCTTCCAACCCCAATTCTATCTCCATCAACATGTTTAATTCTCAGTCAAACTTGTGATTTGCTTTTGAATTCCCCATGTAACCATGTCTCCCAGACCAGGCCCGGGCATGCCCCATTTCAGACTCCTTCTTTACGGACCTTTTCCTCTCATTGCCACTGAATTGCAGCGTGACTTCTATCAAAACTTGTCTTGAAATCCAAATATATGTATCAAGAAACCTAGGCGTCTCGTGGGTCATCAAGGTTCACGCTATTGGCCGCCTGGCTACGTGGTGCTAGGCTTCAAGACTTTTGACTGACTATTATCCCTTTTTAAAAGATCAGTTGTCCAGTGTATCTCGATGATAGAACAATGTCTAGGCACATTTCAAAGAAGATTGTGTCCAACGTTGGACACTATTGTGTGCGTAAATCTTTGCACGTGCATTGTACATGTCACCTACTGCTATGCATAATTTAGATGAGACTCGAGCAGACATCCTTGTCTAGATATGGGGCATGGCATATGACTAGATTTGGGGCCACATGACCCACCCCACAAACAAAATAACACAGTTTCTTCCCCCGGGGGGGTAGATCGGAATTCAAGCATGCTTCTACAATATGTCCAGACAATTCATGCTGACACTTAGATTTTAAATGTCTTATTGTATGTACTAGATGTGTGCTTACCAATCGCGGCACAAATTAAGGGGCAAGTTGTACAATGGAAAATGTTTCGCATGAGTGCTTCTGTACTAATCTCTGACGAGCAAATATTATAAATGGCATTGGAGAGATCTTTAAAGACGGAGAAGCTCAGTAACTACAACTCAAATAAGATCCTAAACAAATGCCTAAGGGGTAAATAGACAAAAAAAAAAAAAAAAAAAAAAAAAAAACCCCTCTCTACATAAAAGGCGACCAAAATCCACCTAGCGAATAGCTAAAGATAAGCCCTCCATTAGTGAATGACCATCAATTTCCTAAAGCTTCTGTAACTGACACTATTTGTATGCATACTGTGATAGGAAATCAGTCACCTCAGCTGCAACCTCATACGCCCCCTCAACACATCTGCCCAAGGCCACACCGGATACATAGTTTCCTCCCAGAAACAGCCCTTGAAACCCAGTATCTCTGAGAGCAGATTTTGCAGCATCTAGAAGATCAAGATGCCCTATCAAGAATTGTGGAATGGCTTGGGGCCACTTCCTCACACCCATCATGAGTGGATCCTTTGCATTAGGCTTTATGAGTATTTTTCTCAAATCTCGATCTACTGCTTCAACAAGTTCGGTCTCTGTCTGTGATTAAAAACAGTGGCATCAGCCAAGGAGAAAAAAATATTAAAAAAAAAATGGCATGGGAAGACTTAAAAGAAAGAAGAAAGTAAAAAGTATTTACTATCTACACAATATCAAAGCTGGAAAAATTATATAGGTGAGAATTAGACCAACCATTATCTTGATATGCAATATCTGAGCTTATACATGGGACTAAGTTCCTAGCAGAGAGAGAGAGATGAAAAGAAAACATGTATTGTGGTTAAATAACTAAACTAGATGGGAGTTTCACATTAGATCTCCCAGATGGAATATAATCCAATTTGAGTAATCATATGTGTCACAAAGTCTTCCCTTTCTCCTTCCCTTTTCTGTTTCCCTTCTTTATTTCTTATATTTCTTTTCTTCCTTGGTAAATAAGTTGAATTGCATCATTAAGCCATTGAAGAACACCTGCTTAGAGTTCACAAAAAGCATTGATTCGGTTTTCAACCTGAACACCAGCCTTACACCATAATACCCCTAATCATGAATTGAATCATCTCTATCATCCTACCTTAGATAAAATGCCAGGATTTGTAGCTCCTCCAATATAGTTCAAAAGAAGAACCCTTCCAGCTGGTGCTCGATTGGGGAAAAGTGATGAGCTATATATAGTTCCTGAAACACCCACGAAAATCACATATACTAAATTTGGCAGGTAATTGTCAATGCTTCCTTAAAAGAATATCAATTCTTAAATCAAACTTTCTACCATTACATTTGGTAGAAACAGACAGTTAAGAATGAGTCAAAGCGACAATGAAATGCTAAATCGAAGCCAATTTTTTGGTAAGTATATATTGAAGCAAATATATATTTTTTGGATAAGTAAATTGAAGCAAATATACCTAAAGTTTCTACCCCTTGGCTGCGTGGATGCAATTGACCAAACCCATTTAATTCACCATTTATCAAGCGTTCTGTTCGAATTGCTTCTTTTGGATATGAAATGGACACAGATGCAACTGGTGGGTAATAAAATTTTGAAAGTGCATCTGCAGCACCAACCTGTAAAAATAAAACAGGCGGAAGAAGATTATGCTTGTCTCTGCTTCATTCTAACAAATTAAGCAAAGGCAAACAACACCTGCAATCGTCCAGCAAATAAATACGATTTCATTGGTGTAGAGAACATATATTATGTAATAAGATGGGTCCATGCTACTACATAAAGATAGGTCCATGCTACCACAAACCACCGCTGAAGACAATCACACAGAGTGCCCTGGAAACATAGCTTTAGTTGTTGAAAAGAATATAAATCATGAGGAGGTAGAGCATTGTGGAGCGATGTGTTCATACGTATAGGGTTGATTTGGGTCATGCTGCTACAGTGGTAAGAGTTATTGGCTTGTTGGGTAATGCCGGGTGGTGCTCCACAAATCAAAGCTGTGTGGAAGATGGTTTCTATTTGTATTATGTGGTGCATATGGCGGGAGCGTAATGAGCGGACATTTGAGGATAAGGAGCTGACATTAGAGGATCTTAGAATTTTCTTTTACTGCACCTTACTTCTGTGGGCTAGTGCTGTAGATTTTAATGGCCTAACTGTACATGATTTTCTTCTTTCTTTTTTAGCAACTAGATAGGTCCTATCTCTTGTATTCCACCTTGTAGACCTGGGCTTGGCCTATTCTTATTTATACTACAGTTTACTTAAAAAAAAAAAAAAAAGATATTTATCTGTTCTCAACTTATTCAATAGACTAAAAGCTAATTATCATATAATGACTTTTTAGCTTAGAAACAAAATTCTGGGCTAAGAATCTGTATCAAACTTTCAGACTATCAAGTTAGCTGATATACTGAAATTTGAATACTCTTTTTTTTTTTTATAAGAATCTGAATACTCCCAAACAAATTAGAATGACACTAAAGCTTAATGTAAACACTAAAACCAGATAACTTTTGAGCATACGCTCAAGTAGAGGTGACCACCAAACCAATCAATCAGTGTGGAGTCCAATGGCAGACCCAACAGTATCAGTGGTCAGAAAGGCCACTGAACCGCACCGCAGTCACTACTGTAGGTGGTTTGGGCCAAGTTTCAGTTTTGGCTCAGCCCATTTGGGCCATCCTGACTGAAACAAACAGAAAAACAAAATAAAAATATATAATTAAAAAAACACTGAATTTCCCTCCCTCCCTCCCAAATTTTGGGTCAGGTTTGTGGGTTGTGAAAAAAATTGTCAACTATGAATGTCGTGTGTGGGTTCAGGTCATGTCAAATTGAACGTTCGTACATGAGTAAACCCTAACCCAACCAATTTAATCAAATAAGTCAAACCTCTCGATTCTAACTCACTAAGTCCATCTTATGCTTGCAAGTCGTGTAAAAAGTTGTCAACCCTATAAGCAACCCAGCGCAGATAAGAGGAGGAATGGAGCCAAGAGGGGGCTGACATGATGAGACAGGACAACAGGGATGGCTAAAGGGTGAGAATTGAGAAGCTAAGGCCAAGAGGTGACATATGAGTTCTGATGAGTAAGAAAAGAGGGGAGAGGAGGGAAGAAACAAGGGTGAGAAGTGAGACAAAAAGATAGGGCCAGTTGAAGGAGAAAACTGGTTTTTAAAAAACACACGTTTTCTGCAAAACGGGAACTGTACTTCCCTGGCAAACAATAAGAAACCAATCAGTGTTGGTCAGTCTCAGGTAGGTGACACAGGAGTGACTGGGTATTCAGATCTTTTGCCCACCCTACCTGGAAAACAAAGTCCTAACCATATATCCATCATGCTGTATCAATAAGAAAGAGTTAGAGCATCTGGGAGCACAAATTTGACATGGCACTTTCTTTCTACCAGTTCACCTAACATCCATATGAAAACCAGTCTACAATCACAAGAAAGCTCAGATCCAGATATAAATTTTACTAAGTGCTACCTCAACGTTGATAAATAAATATCTATCAAGATTGTTGAGCTAATACTATCTATACATAAAATCCTTGTGATAACCATGCACCGAACTTAGTGGATTGACATGAGCTTTATAGAATAGGAAAAAATATATGAAAGTCATTAGAAAACCTAGAATAGCTATTTAAGAAATGACAGAATCATTTTCTTTATATGATTGTCGATAAATTAATAATAAATTTCAAATATGACAGAATCATAGTTTCCATAAACAAGATTAAATAATTGAAAAAATGGTGCCTTGCCTAAAGACAGATATTTTTATTAAAAAATACATATTACTAACAGTAGCAGTGACTGGAAGACTATTTCTTAAAAGCTATTCAAGAAAGAAGCATACAGATAGAGGACGCAACAGACTACTCGCTACGTGGGAAGGAACCGTCATGACAACACTGTTGCTCTGAAGAGAAACCAATCCTTGTGGTGTTTCATATGTCAGATTATACCCTCCTTTATCCAACTTACTGATACTTGAAAGCTTCCAAGACAATTTTACTTTCCCGCCCAAGCTGCCAACAACATAAAAAACTACAAGTTAACTTTTTCCATTGTATTATGATGGCTGCCTTTCCAACTGAAATATTTATCCTTTTCAATGGGTACCTCTTAGAAATTGCATTTGGCAACATAGCAAGTCCTTTCCTAAAAGATCCAACCGTTTGGCCCTTTGGTTTTGGTAGACGCCTAAATGATAATTAAGTTCAGAACATTGAACAAGGATCAATAATAGACTCATAAATTAATAATACAATCACAAGATAAGCTTCAATAAATTAGCATTACGGATCTCGAGGTGGCTTGGGTGCACTATTTTTTTCCTGGATTGCTTTGAAAGTGCCACCAATGATACTACCGCCATTCTGCTCAAGCTTCCAAACCTTCCCAAAGGCTGCTTTCATACTTAGTTTTGAAGGATCACCTGCATAGACACCTGCATAAGACAAAATATTCAGGTCAACACAGCCATAAAACCGAGGATAAAGAAGTCATCTATTGCATATTGCAGACTGTTCACAGATTCTACGAAGAATAATAGAATTCAATAGAACTACAGGATGAAACAGATTGATCAATGAAATAGGCTATGCTGTTGGTTATAACCTGAGCAAAATGGCTCTATCAAGCGTTCGAAAACCTCATCACCAAGATTACGACGCACAAACTCCTCAACTGATTCCTCACGCCCCTGTCACTTTTGTAAACATTACAAGACATGAGAACTTCAATTTAAGAATGCAGGCGTATTGAGTCAAAAATAAATGGAGTTGATAGGAAACAAAGTGGAGAAGAGGACAAACTGGAGGAGGAGGACGAATGCCAAGAGCACCAAAGCCAGCCCTGAGTTTGCCACCAATGCTCATCAAGTCAAAGAACGGAAGATCGTTTGGCTTGGATGGGACTGGCCGTAATTCTCCATCCCACAACACAAAGCGAGGCGCATTCGGATCACCCAAAACTAAATCATCCTTCAATCCACTATCCACCTATTAAAAAAAAAATGCAATAGAAAGAACCAACAAATCAACAACAAAAATCTTCACCAAAAATGAAATCGTGCACGCATAGATCTTAGACATGAGAGAAAACAAATCGTGAACAATCTGACTCTACGTGAAAGAACAATTAATCGATGATCATCTGAAACATTAAAATACAGTGCCTACACCAAACCGAAGCCATGGGGTGAGATGATTTCTCTATGCCTTAAGTGGTGTATTTGGCTCGGCAGTAATTTTAGATAGAGATCGCTCGCTGTGAGAGATTAGAGGCGTATTCTTCCATACATTATTTCTTTGGGCTTCTGCTATTGTTCTTGATGGGGCTAATTTTCATAATTTCCTTGTTTCTTTTTCTAGATCCTAGCTTGTAATTAGGTGTTCTTTCTTCTTTACTTCCTGCGTACTTGGGCAATGCCTATTACTTAGTTCAATAAAATTTCATTTTACTTGCAAAAAAAAAAAAAAAAACTAAACTAAACTATAGTACCTACCCCAATAATGTGCCTCCAGAATGTACTCGAGTTTAGAAAGACAACATTTCAAGGTAGGTATACGGGTTCGCATCGCAATAAATTAGTACGAAAATTATGAAGTGGATACAGGCTACGGTTCAACTCGGCTCGAGCAAAGAACAAAGCTAATGTGCAGTAATTAATATCAAACTAGGCAAAAAGCACAAACCCTAGGTAGTGTGAGGCGTACGTACCACCATGGTGAGCATGGGATCAGAGGGCTGGAAGCTATTGGGGCCCTCTTCCCAGAGATAACCATCCCTCTCGACGGTGACGATGTTGCCGCCAACGCGGTCTCTGGCCTCTGTGACGATGACGTTGGGAGCAACATCGGAATGCTTGGTGGCGAGTGCCTGAGCGATGCAGAGGCCGCTGATTCCGCCGCCGACGACAACGCAGTCCACCGTGCCGGAGTGCCTTCGTTCTGTCTCCCAGGTGGAGGAGGAGGTAGAAGAGATCGCGGGTTCCTCCTTGGCGATGGAGCAGCGAATGCGGGTTCGTCTGTTAGGAAAAGGGAGGAAGACAGAAACGGTGGAAGTGGAGAAACGCGTTGGGCGGAGAAGAAGAGGACATTGAGTGCGAAAGAAGAGAGGAAGGTCGGTCAAGGTGCTCATGGCGCGCGCTCGCAATATAGAGACTAGAGGAGGAGGAATAAAGCACCGACCGCTTGTTTACGTTATCTTGAAGAAGAGAGAAATGGTGTAGGATAGGATTTTCTGATCTAGTTTCTTTGTTGTTTGCTGTTACATCATCCGATCCTTCTTCATTTTATGGGCAATCATCTGATCCCTTAACGTGTCAATATACCGTACCCAATCCCCATTTTAATTATAGAAATTAAAAAAAAAAAAAACATTAAATTTACCTCCTCTAAAGTTTTTATCCAAAATAATTAGTTAAATATTCATAAATGATGTGAAATTGTCAAATTGGATTTATTCTCTCTCTCTAAATCTAGAGTTACGAACTTTAAATAATCTAAATCCTATAAATTATTTATCATCTTTATTTTTTGCTTCAAATGTTAAAATTTTATGGTAAATTTGTTCTTTTCAGTGTCTTTATTTTACTTATTTTTGGGCAACATAAAGTAAAAAACACAAAAGTTTATATTTGTAATTTTAGGATGTGTAAATCCTTTTAATTTTTTTTTTTGTTTAAAGAGAATGTATTAAACTTACATACAGTAAAACTATATATTTTAATTCTCTTTTGAAATATGATTTTTTTTTTTAAACCATGTCTTCAATTATCATATCTCTAAGCATCAATATACATCAAAGGGTGAGTTTCAACTTGACCTCACCATTCCCAATAATCTTGGTTTTACTTGAATCTCCAAACATAATAGTTTTATCTTCTTCAAAGTGAGTATGATTTTTTAACTAACTTTAACATGCTTATTGGCATTGAAATCTGCCAACCACCTTTCAATAAATTGAGTCATGTTAATGCCTGTAATCATTGCTACAAATGGTTCCACAGTTATGTTAACTTGATGATTATTTTCTCATTTAAAAAACTTACAAATTTGAGCAAAAAACTCATTTTTGCCACAGACAAAACAAGCTTGATTTTGTGAAATGAGTATTTGGCTCTTATTCTTTTGGCTTTCTTTTTGTGAGGTTTACTAAATTTTTTGAAATTTTTTATTTGCAGCTTTAAATGACTATTTCTTCAATTTCAACCTTTGGGCAAGACACAATTTTCACAAATTAAATTTACTTTTGTCGTGAGAACGTATGAGACGTTCAAAAGGCTTATATAGAAGAGCACATTGCACTTCCATTTTTTAAAATTAGCTCCCTTGAAAAAGAAAGACTTGTTGAGATCTTCAACGCTTTCTGTACATTTTTTGATTGTAGGCTTCATCTAATATTTTCTTAAAATTGTTAGTGAAATACACAATAATATAATAAAAATTACAATAAAATCAACATTCAAACAAAATCAATTTGGATTGAGACACGAAAATCTCGTTCTCTTTTAGGAGATTCAAATCTTCTGTGATATACAAAGTTTCAAATGAATTGGTGCAGCAAATCTCCTCTTGACTTGTCTCTTTCAGGATACAGCAACCTACTTGATTGTCGTATAGCTAAAACCTACTTTGCACAAGTAATTGAGCCCAAAACTTTATTCAAAAAACACATCTCTTTTGTATGGAAAAAAAACTCTAAAAAAATATCTACGTACACTTTGCTCTTTTTTTCTCTCTCTAAGAAATTTCACTCTCTTTTGTACGAAAAAGAAAAAACACCACACTTTCCAATTGAATTAAAAAATCTATATATAATAAATAGTATACGTTTTTACAACCGAACGACAATGGACAATTAAGTTGCACGGAACACCTCTCTTTCTAGAAAGAAAAACTCTCACTTCTCTCTATAAAAGTTATTAATCCTTTATGATCAGTGTTTCAACTAAAGGGGAGGATGGAGCCTTGGCTCAAGGCTCCATTCTCGTCTTCGTTCATTTTTTAATACCTGTATGTATATAAGTTTCTTTGCTAGTATTTTTAATCCCTCATTTTCATCGGCTTGATTTTGGCCAGATCTATCGCACTTCGGCGACCGATAGCTTGTACACACCCCACCACACAACCCCCCAGCCGTCGATCTACCGGGACAAAGTGGATCCGCGACAAAAATCTCAACCCGTGATACTCACGAACTGCTTGTTCCGCACATGGCCATCACGTGCCCCCATGTCAAAATGTGTCCAATGGTTACACGCGTCGTACCAGTAGACTCGCTACATCAAGATCGTCTCCACGTGCTACCCCTATAAACTCGGTCAGCAGCAGTCCAAGCCATTCGATGCTGGTCTTCCTACTATGTTTTTGCTTTCCTTAACTGATGATCTTGAGGAAGGGGATACGAGTCTCTTCAGAAAATATCTCAGGACAATAAATTACAATGCACTTTCAGCTTCTACCGCCTCCAATGGTGGAATCATAGTTTGCACAATTGTGCAAACTGTAAAAATTGTCATTAAAGACAGGGCCCTTTTTTTTTTAGAATCAAATATTACTTTATTTACCATAAAGAAGCATGTACATCAAAATACAGAAATAAAATACACTCTTTAGTCATTGCAGTACACCCTTGAACAGCCCTCAACATCCACTTCTAAACTAGTTTGAATAAAGTCAGGAAGATGAAACCACTATTGAAGAGTATCTGCCTCAACCCGTGCATGCCAAGCCAGTTTATGTGCCATCTCATTTCCCTACCATCCAACATGAAGAACATCAAAAGATTGGAAATAAGATAACAATAACTGAATCTCCCTAATAATAGAGCTATAACTAAACTCTTGATCAGTGACTGATTGAATGGCTTCCATCACAATAAAGGAATCTCCTTCCAAGATCAAATAAGAAATTCCCACGTGAGAGATAATATGTAAGGCCCTTAAAGCCGCTAATGCCTCAATATCTTCTACCAAAAAAATTCATTCTTCCTTTCTTGACATGGCCATAATCGTTCTCCATGTGTCATCCCTCAAAACTGCACCCACTCCAAACTTATACTCCTAACTAAAAATGGCCCCATCAAAGTTCAATTTGAATTGTCCACTTAATAGAGGTTTCTAACACAACAAAGTTTGATGCTGAGGAACTTGTATACATTGTCATGCCAACAAATAACATTCAACATAGGAAAAGCAATTCCTCACAAAATCACAAACTGAAACTTCTGTATGCTGGAAAAGCTTTAAATTCTTAAATTTCCAAATACCCCAAACAACAACAACAAAACAAGAAAGAACACTTGATCATTAAGAGCCATAACTGCCCCAACCAGTTTATCAAATCGGGAGTGTTCATCCAAAAGATGTAAATCTTTTTCAAAATAATTTCCTACACTCTTGAAATATTAGAACAGTTGCATAGTACATGATAAACATCTTTAGACTCCATAAGAAAAAAATCACACACATCATAATCAATTATTCTACGATAGCGCAGTTGACTTTTAGTGGGTAAGCCATTATTACATGCTCTCCACAAATTTTTTTTTTTTAACTTTGTTAGGTAACTTCAGATGCCAAATATCCTTCCAAAAAGATGTATTAAAGTCCACATAAGAACTGCTTTCAACAACAGTAACATTTCTCAACTGAAGCACTAAATGATAGGCTGACCTCACATTGAACTAACCAATTCGTGTACAACCCCACACCATTTTATCAGCAGTCCAATGAGAAAATAATGGAACTTTAAGGATTTCAGAAGCTTCAAAAGGGAAAAATACCTGATGTATCAAATTTGTCCTCCATTGGCCCGGTTGTGAAGAATCTAATAAGTCGCTAACACATGCATCAGCAACAAGAACATTACAAGCAGTGTTAAATGTTTGGGTAGCTCGGCAACCAATTATCTGACCAAATCCTCACTTGTTCTCCTCTTGCAATATGCCACAAATGGCCAGACTGAATAACAAGTTTAGACTAAAAAATACTACGCCACACATAAGAAGGATTAGAGCCAATATTAAACGATAAAAAATCAGAATTT
This sequence comes from Juglans microcarpa x Juglans regia, assembly GCF_004785595.1. Classification (NCBI taxonomy): domain Eukaryota; kingdom Viridiplantae; phylum Streptophyta; class Magnoliopsida; order Fagales; family Juglandaceae; genus Juglans; species Juglans microcarpa x Juglans regia. The sequence goes on from NC_054600.1 coordinate 25,228,014, forward strand.
GAAAAATATTTAACCTTGAAAACCAAGTAAAAAAGAGAGTTTTCATGACTTTGCAAATGCCAGCCTTGTTTAGTTAAAAGAACCAAGTTAAATGCTTCCAAATCTTAAAAACCCATCCCCCTAGAAAATTTGGATCTACATAAACGTTTCCAGTTCATCCAGTGAATCTTCTTCTCTTGCTCTCGTTGTCCGCATAAAAAAGGAGCAATCAGCTCTTCTAAATCACGACACAATCCTTCTAGTATTTTGAAGCAACTCATGGCGTATGCAGGTATGGCTTGAACCACAGCTTTAATCAAAACCTCGCAACCAGCCTGCGATAGTAACTTTTCTTTTCAGCCTTGTAATTTTGCCCATACCTTATCTTTAATATCCCGAAGAGTGTTAATTTTGATTTGCCAACAAACAAAGGTAATCCAAGGTATCTATTATGAGTTTGAATAGAATCAACTCTCCAAAGTTCCTTGAGGGCATTTATTACTTCCACATTCACATTCCAACTAAACAACAACTCAGTTTTTTTTCCTATTCAATAATTGGCCTGATGCAGTCCCATAAAGAGACAATATATTCTTAAGATGCATATTTTCTTCCACTGAAGCTCAAAAAAAAAATAAATGACTAATCCATAGAGCTCTATTGCAAACATGAATCCCTTTCATCAAATGAAGTGATTCTGCCTGCTGCAACATTGATAACAAAGCCTCAGCATATATAACAAATAAATATGAAGAAAGTGGACAACCTTGCCATAAACCACGAGTCAGTGTAATTAAATCCGAATGAATCCCATTAATAAGAACCTTATAAGAAGTTGTAGTAATACACATCATGAGCAACCAAATAAATGTAGGAGCAAAGCTCATCTTAGACAATATTTTCTCTAAAAACAACCAATCTACCCCGTCATAAACCTTACTCATATCTAATTTAATCAACATACAACCTTTTCTACCCATTTTCCTTCTCCGTATTGCATCCACCGTCTTATAAGCCACCAAAACATTGTCTGTAATAAGTTGACCTAGAATAAAAGCACATTGAGATAGCGAAATAATCCTTGATAAAATCAGCTTCAAACGATTAGCTAGGACCTTGGCTACGATCTTATATACCACATTACATAAACTAATAGGTCTAAAATCTTTAATGTACTCGGGCTATCTTTTCTTTGGAATCAATATAAGATAGGTTAAATTCAAGACGGCTCCCTCTTGGTAGGGTATGGGTGGGCCAAGATTTTGGTCTCAAAACTTTTTTTTTTTCATTTTTGTATTGTAGTTGTTGAAATGAGGTGTTTGTTGGGAACCTCATGGTCCCTTCTCATGTATCTCATTTTCCGTATTTAAATGATATATATGCTTACTTAGGGAAAAAAAAAGACAGCCAACGTTTTAATACCCACAAAGCACTAAGCTATAAGAACTTAAAAGCCACTTGCAAGAACTTAGACCAAAACCGTACGAGCCGGTAAGAAATTAAGGACACGGTTACACACTTTATTAAAAAAGAAACAAAGTCATATATGTCTAACTACAAAATTCGAGAGAGATAAAAAAAACTGAAGGAAAGCTTAATGACGCTTAAAAGTAACTATAATGAAATTAAGGCCTATTGGGAGTTGTGTTAGGAACCTTAAAAGGTTTTTAAATAATTTTAAAAGTTATTTAATAAAAAAATTAGATTGTTTGAGTGTTACATATTAAAATATATTTTAAATATAAATAAGCTAAAAAGAACATTTGAGAAAAAATATAATTTTGATATTTTTTTTCAAACACGCTTTTCTAGATAATCTAGAATGTAATTCAAATTTTAAAAATACTGTCAACGGACGAAAATGTCTATACAATTTTTAGATAATTATAACTTTTAAAATTTTAAAGATACGATCATAATCTTTAAAAAAAATCAAATAATTGTCATTTCTACATCAGGTAACGCTTTTTAAATTTATTTCTAAACAAATGTAATATGTTTGAAAGTACTTTAAGCATATGGTTACTAAACAATAAATAATTTTTTAATAGTAGAAGTGTAGAACTTCTTGCATAAGTTATAAGTTATAAGCCATAACGCTATAAGTTATATTTTTCACTACAATTCTAAATATACACTAAAAAAATATACTAATAAATACTATTTATTAAAAAATACCAACACACCAAATTATGTTTTTAAAAATAATCTAAAACTTTAAAATATAAGCCGTAAACTTCTAAAGACCCTAATGTTAATTATGTTTAAAACAATTTTTAGACATCATTTTAGCCGTCATTCGGGATGGCAAGAAAGAATTGAAATAATTACAAAAAAAAAAAAAAAAAAAAAAAAAGAAAAGAATCTGGCCATTGCTAAAAGTGTCCATAGTCGGATTCAACGTTGAAGTGGCCGGATTTGGTGGCGTTCGATTGGGAGCAGTTGGATTCGGTGCCATTCCAACACTAAACTTGGCAAATTTGATTGGTTTTGGCTAGTTCCAACCGAGTGCTCGTCAGGGTGGTCTGCTACCAGCACTGGCGCCGAAGATGGCGGCAAACCACCGACAACCACCGAAACATCTTTTTTATAATAATAATAATAATAATAATAATAATAATTCAATTAATTTTAAGTTAATAGAACTTTAATCCTACGTGAGTGAACCTATTTTATCATCTAATAGAAAAGCTTTCTATTGTAGGATGCAAGAGACTTTGTATAGACCATGCCCTGATTTTGAGTTTAGATTTTTATTTTTAAATTTTAACGATAGTCCTACTTTCACAAATCATTTTGTATGATCGATTTTTATGTTATATTTTCGAGCAAGAATATTCTCTCATTAATAATCCAAATAGTCCAAGGAAGCCTACGAAGACGTCACAGCTAGTCAGCGACCTTAAAAAGTTAAGGGGGTAAATGAAAAAATTTAATCGTAAATGATTTTTTGTATTAAGACGAGCATCCATTTCATATAATTAATTAGAAAATAAATTTTATTAAAAATAATATTAAATTAAATTTAAAATATGAAGATTATAATATTAATACATAGATTGATATATAAATTTATTTGTACGCAACAAAATTCGGAATAAAATCGCCGATTTCACTAAGAGTAGTGGGCGCAATGCGCACCCCCATATAAAGTAGAACACCCAAGCCGTTGTGAGACACATGGGCATCGTAATCACTCAATAAAAGTTTTCCCGCGCGACTGTTAGGATCATTGAAATTTCACTATTCATCCAAGTTTCATGAAAATAGAACTCTTCAACTAGGCTATCTTGCGAAACAAGTAGTAAGCGATTTTCCCTTCGATTTTGTTTGTTTTTGTTTGAATTTCGATTTTGAGCAGGCAATTCTGTTTATCCTCAGATCTTATTTCCCTTTTTTTTTTTTTTGAAATGGAAATTTATGGTCGTGGGCTTGGTCTTGTTGATTTCGACTTTGTGCAGGAAATTCTGTTTATCCTTGAATCTTATTCCCTTATTTTGTCTGAAATGGAAATTTATGATCGTGGAGCTTGGTCTAGTTGATTGTTTTGTACTATTTTCTCTTGATCGCAGATTTCGGTTTATCTATGTTCTTTTATTAGTGTGATGATTAGCAAGAACATAAAGTTCTCGAGGATTTGGTATTCCCGAAGTGTATTCGCGCCATTTTTTTCTCAAATTCTTGCATCAACGGGACGGTAATTATGAATCCTTATGCGGAAATTGGGTGAGAAGAATAGATCAGGAACATTAGGGCTTACGCTCTGCATATTGGTGCGGGTTCATAGCCGATTGATTCAATGAACAATAGAGTAGTTCCCTTCGAATTATCATTTTCTATTTCCTTTATCACTTTGTTTAGTTGGTGAAAAACCTGGGATAATTCATTTTTTGAATCATATGGTTCATTTGTTGTAGACTCATTGCGCTGAATTCAGCTTAGGAAATTTTGATATCTTGTAAGATATACAGTTTAAATTATTTGAGTTGGCTACATTTTCTCACTAAGTAAACTGATCTTTATCGATTTGTGATATCTCCCACTTGCTTCTTCACCTAAATTGTTCTGATTACAGCTGCTGGAGGTTTCAGTTCAGTGTGTTCTTTGCTAAATTAGCAATAATGGAGGTTGGTGCAAACCAAAATCTACGACATGTAAGTACTGAAAATGTTGGATTTAGGGCTATAGTGCTGACAGAATGGTGTTTCAACCCAACTATTATGTCTCTCGGCTACAATTACTGCTTAAGCTTTTAGACTTTGTTCCCAGCATTTCCTTTCTCTTATTGGTGGATGGGAGCTTGCACATTCATTAGCTTGTGCATATGCTATTTTCTTTAGCTCTCAAATAATCACTTCCATTGATTTTGAATAATGGCGATTGCTCATGTAAGCTCTACTTGATGAACATATCGGTTGTACTTTGAATTCATCATGGTTATATTTGGTTGTAGATAATTGGATTTGTTGGAGACTCAGTTCAGCGTTATTCGGAAACCATGCTTTCACATAATTTTTTACTTAATTTATTTATCTTCTTATGGTTTGTGGATATGGCTTGGGAAGGAGGGTGCCTCTTGGCATTTTCCTTCACATTGAAGTCCATGAGAATATGGAAACTAATGGACAGGGAACTGGAATTCTCAGGCCCCAATAGATGTTACCACTTGCAACCATAGCAAGTTTTTTATTAAAATTGGATAATTGACATCTCAAAACATATTTCAGGATCGAATGAGTGATTGTCGGAGTATTGGAAGCAATTGTTACCCATCCAGCCAATCTAGGAAGATCTCTATTGGAGTTGTGGTTGACTCAGTCACCAAGAAAAAATCTGGACCTGCAAAGGAAGATAAGGTCACAGTGCTAGGTGCAGAAAAGATGAATCCTAATGTGGAGAATTCCATGGAAGTGAGAAAGAAGGGGCAAAGAGTCACAACTCCTGGTAAAGGGAAACCAACAGACACACTGGAGCAAGAGAGTTCCCCATGGATTACTACTAGATCACTTTACCAGCAAGCACATGTTCCAGAGACCGTTCTTCATGCACAACCAGCCACTAGTGGCTGTCAAAACAAGTTTAATGGACAAAATAATGAAATGGCAGCATGCTCGGTTCAATCTTTTGTGAACAAGACATCAATTCTACAACCTGGTGATGGCAAGCAGAAACACGTTTGATGGGTTTAGCTACAAAAGGAAGGGAGTGAAGGATGGAACCACAGAAATGATGGAGGAATTTACCTTTGCAACTACACAAGAAGTTGATGCGTCCAACAAAATGGCAATAGAGGATAAAGCAGGTAAAACAGGAAACAAGACCGAATCTTTGAGAATGAAGCTCTGGGAAATACTGGGAAATGTTTCTTCCCCTACAAATGAGTATTCAAACTCTCAGAGACATAAGGTTGGTGCCAATGATATAGAGCCGGGGCAGAATTTTGATCAGAAGGTCGGTACAGTTGCCAGGCGTGGACATAATTCAGATACAATAGAAACTGATTCTGAAGCTTCTGATCATGCTAGTACGAGACCTGTAACTCATACTTTGATCCGAAAAGGAGCACCACTGAAAGTGCAAATTAAGGTGACTACATGTGGTCCATCCACTGGTTACATGCAGAAGCACAAACAGAAGAACTTTTCTTTAGATGAAGGATGGTCGGGGAGAGTAAATAGTGCTGTCAATAGTGGTTCCTCAAAGCTTACGAGGAAGAACATTGAGAGTATTAGAGTTAAGCCACGCAAGATTGTATTTCCTAAAAAGGATATGACAGATAAGATTCAGGAAACAAGTTATAGGAGTGAAACAACAGTTCCTGCTGAGAAAACATTTTCACATGGCAATAAAATGGAAGATATTCATGATTGCATATCTGAGGATGAGAGAGAGTGGCTTGGACCGGAGAATAAAATCCTAGAGCAAAATTCGCATCAACCGCCATTGATAGACAAGGCCAGTCAGCAGGAGGAGTTCAAAAGTCCAGGAAATGGGGACTGACAAGAAGACATCGCAAATCTGTCTTTACAAAATGATGTGGAACCACAAGATACTTTCCAAAGTCCACGATTTAAAACGGCCATCTCAAGTTCTACCCCTACCTCAACGCCAAATACGGACCAACTAGTAGATAATTCCCATTCGTCATCTCCAAGAAGTGACCGACTGGTAAATGGTGTCAACAATCCTGCACCCGCAGGGAGAATAATTACCATGGGAGATATTCGTAGCTTCAGTACTTTGCAGACTTCAAATAGACAGACAGACTGTTATGGGTCAAATAGACAGACAGACTTTTTGGTATCCTTGTTTATGTTAGAGGTTATAGCGTTGCATTTTCGCCGGTTTCTTAGCTGAACTCTTGTCCTTCTGCCTTTTGTATTTCCTTATTGAACTTCAGGGTGATGCAGGGGAGCTTAAAAGTTCTCCACCCATGGAATCTGTGGCTGCTATTGAAGAGAAAGATACAGAAGATGATTTGTCTGAATCATCAGCTGAAGAGAGGGACTGTAAGAGTTTGGAAGAGGGTTCACCCATCATTGAAGCATATACTGGTACGTTAACTTTAAATGTTTGATAGAGATTCATATATACTTTTTGTTTCTCACTCCACTTAGACAACAGGTATTAATAAAAGTTGTATCTAAAGTGGGTAGCTGTAGTTAGTTGCACTTGATCTTCATTTCCTTGCAGCATGGATTTGTGTGCATTGAAAATTTGAAACTTGATATGCATGAGAAGAGTACAAGAAGCTAAAAGTGAAGTTCTATCCTAGAAAAGTTAATATAATTGGGCAGGATAATAAGCATGGCATCATAAAACAACATAAACAAATTTGAATTTCAATCTTGTTTACAACTTTTTGTTGCTGCTTTTGTGACCTTCATGATCATAACAGAGGTGATTGTGAATTATCCTCATTGTCAGAAGTTGTTAGTTTAAAGTAGCTGCTAAATTCTATCAAGATTCTCAATGGTTTGCTGGAAAAGATGCTGAAAACCTGTCACTTTAGGAGAAAAATGAAATCTGAGTCCAATCTTAAATTTTTATTGCTGATCAAAAGATAAACCGAGTCCAAAGCCATATCCCTTAACCTTTGATAGATTACTTTTCTAGACTTGAGACCAATGGAATGTGCAAGTGGTGCTCGATTTCAATTGAAGAGTGGGTAATAGACCTGGTATGAATGATTCCACTGAAACCTTTCATTAACATCATTCTCTCTAGGCTCTAGGTTACTGCACGTCATACTTCCTAAAAGAACCATATTAAAATGATCATCCCACTGCAGGACTGATTTTTATATTTCTTTAAATGATTAGCATCTTCCTTATGGACTTCAGTATTGCAGCCATTGCAATTTCTGTGATATATACTTTTCATATGAACCCTTTAATTCTTGATTGGTGACATTTGAGATGTCCAGAGTGAATATGAATTCTACAATCAACAAAATTTTTGTGTAATACATTCAAGAAATGTACATTATAGGAACCAAACTTAAACTTCTACTTTTCAACTCAAGCTTGAATGATAGCACCCTAATTAGCCGTGCTACAATGTATAGTTTATGGTGTCAGCACTACATATGTTCCTTGTAGAGTTGTGATAGATCTACTTTATCTAGCGGTCACCTGCAGGTTGCGGAGAAAGAGATACATTACATTCAGAACCCGGTGATGCCGATCAGCCAAAATTCATGCTCCATTCAACCAAAAGGCTCTGGACCTGTGAAGGCATTAGATTTGATAATATTAATCCCACCTCATCCTCTCCAAAAGGCATGGCTTCATCTCTACTTCGTTTCAGCTATAAAAAATTCTCTATTATTATATCCTTTCAATCTTGGTATATGTAACACCCCCTTCCCTTAAGCAATGAGTGTCACGTATTTTTCATAAAAATAAATCTGGCAAGAGATCTCAAATTTCATAAATGAAATTAAAAAATTTATTTTGTAGAAAATGTCTAATAAAATGTCTTCCAAAACATTAAATGAATAAACTGAAAATAATTCATGTCATAAAAGCATGTTTTATTTTAGAAAGTTTGAACTAAAATTTATTGCTCCTTCTATTCCTGGTCTACCTGCTCGTATTCATCATCCTCACCTGGGTGGTTAAAAACATGAAAACAAACAAAAATGAGTCGAAGACTCAGCAAGAAATCCATCACAACGTAAATATAATAAACATAAGGTTTTCATAAAAAATTTTCATGCTGAGAGTTTAAATCCATGACTGTTCATACTGATACTTATGCTATGCATGACTGATTTAACTGAAATAACTGACTGATTTGACTAATTTATCTGATTTAACTAATTTATCTGACTGGCCAACACACTTAACACTGTGTGCGAGATTGTTCACCGGCCCCACATCCCGCTACAGCAAGGGGAGCTGCTGATAGTATTCTGGCATACTATAGTGGACCACGATTGAGTTCGTGGCTTGCACATCCACCCTGAAACTGAACTGCATTGGTACTATGCATCTGAATGGTTATCTTACTAACTGATCTGATCTTATCTTGCACTGTTTTCATATGACATGAGTGGTTCATAAATAATTGGCTGGAAATGAACTGGCTTGAATAATACTTATTTATAAGCTGAACTGTGATGATCCTAATTTGTGATCAAATTACTTACCTCGCTGCGTTTCTTCTTAAATAACACTTCGTAACTTGACACCTATATGTAATAATAACTATCACTAAATTTGTTTGAAAACAAATAAGTACTAATATCCTACATAATTAAATTCACAATCTAAAATATAGTCAACAAATCTTTTGTTTAACCTTATAATCAATAAATCATAGTATTTAAATTACTTAAAATACTAATTTATAATTTAGTAGAATACTCGAGCTATTTTAAAATAATTCATAAAACTTAAATTCTTAACTAAGTTTCATTTCTTAACATAATTATTAAATCTGATAAGAAACCTAATAAATACTAATATTGTTTAAATATTCTTAACATAATAATTTTATTAAATTTTACTAAATAGACAAAGGAATATTAACAAAATATTAGCAAAATATCCTTATAAAATAGTCTTTGACTAATATATTTATTTAAGAAATCTGACTTTTAAAATGTTAAGCCAAATAAAATTAGTAAAACTGTTGTTGAAATAAAATAAGATCAAATCCCATTTAAAATACAAGTTCATTTAAAGATCATTAGAATTTGTAAGAGTTGCAATCGGGCCCATAACATAATATCATTACTACATAAGCCCAACAAAATATAAGCCCATCACACGCACATAAGGGACCTAGGGCCCAAGGGCCCATTAAGAACCTCAGGATTCTTCTAGAAACATAATACATGGTCAACCAAAAAAATAGAGTTTGAGAGATAGGGAAGGCCACTGCGACGGACTCACCGAGAGGGGGGGTATGCGACGGAGACGGGCTGCGCGGCGGATCTGGCGACAAGCGGGGGTCACGGCGGAGTAACTAGTGGCTTCTCTGTGGTGGTGCGACACCGAGTGAGGGAGAGAGAGATTAGAGAGAGAACTACGCTAAACCGAAAACTACCGAAAACAAGAGGAGGCTGGCGGCGGTCGAGGTCTTACCGGAAGGGAGTGGGTGTTTTGGGGCTGAGCTGGTCGGCAGTTTCTGGCTCCATGGGTGGTGCTCCGACATCCTATGGTGGTCGGCGGCGGTTGGGCAGAACCTAAGGCTTAAGCGAAATGTGTTGATCCTCTGGGTATTTCAGAAACAGAGGATTTTCGTGGGGTGGCTCACAAGTTTCTCCTCTCGTATACGGGGTAAGCACAATTTATAAGGGTAGACGATAGAGAAAAATAAAAGGAAATCTAGAGGAGTAGAGACGTGCATGTGTATGAGAGTGGAGACGTGCGGAGTGGAGAAAATTACTCATCAACAGAGTCGGTTTTTCATTAGAATGTTAACAACAAACACTGAGAAACGTACGGGTTTTGAGGTTTAAAGTGTTTAACTAAGAGGCTAAAAACAAGAAATGAGGTTCGGTGGAGATAGAGAAAAAATAAATTTTAAATTTCAAACCAAACTCTAGTGAACGTAAATCTGATACAATTTAGTAATTATTATTAAAACAAAAATCTAGTAAATTCAAATAAAATTATAATAGAAATTATTAAAAGAATCAATATAAAAATCTGATAAAACTATAATCATAATAATAATAGAAAAAGTTTTACTAGGAAATTTACTTATATACCCTAAATCCAAGACTAGTATGTTACAGTATATGTCCCGGGACTGGAGAAAGTAATTGGATCCACGAACCTTTAGAGGAGAGCCAAGAGGATGAACTGCTGAGGTTTTTATTCTCCCTGCTTTTCAAAGCCATAAAAAGTTTGCATTTAGTTTTGATCTAGTTTCCTGTTTTTGCGATCAATAATTAGTTGATGATATTTTTTCCACTGTTAACTGTTTTAGGGCTATCAAACTCTTTGCCTTGGAACTACAAAAAACTCAAAGCAAAATAAAGTCAGAGACCACAAAAAAATCATCTAGAATCCTAATGTCCATTTCTGATGGAATATATTTTCAGCTGCAGAACCTTGAGTCTCATATTCAGAAAGACGTGTAAGTATTTCAAAACAGATACGTTTCTCAGCACATGATAAGAGTTTCTTATTTGTGGTCTTGACAATGTTTTCTGAGGGAAGATCACAGCCCTCAGTAAATAAAAAAGAAAACGGGTTGAAGGGAAACTTGAAGGTAACATAAGTTGTATAAAAAAGACTTTTACCCTGATCGGTGGATTATTGCACTTGAGAAGCTTAATAGGTGATGTATTTATCATGCAGAGAAACGAAAAGAATTGAAGTTGATTCATGAAAATTTTAAAGAAGATATTAATCGGCATCTCCAGGACTACAGAAGCATTGGAAGGGCTGGAAACACACCACATAGAGCTTAAGGGGACCATGGAGAAGCAAAGTATGGCAAATCTTGTTTGTTGATGGACATTTTTTAATCGTTTCAATTCATCATCACAATGTTTTGAGTTGGCATTATCTGTCAAAGTAAAGGTTTGTCTTAAGATATCAAGCCATCATTGCAATGTCTTCAATCTATCATCTTTGCAAGCTTCTTGTCGTTTCTAATTGTTAGTCATTGTCTGATACATGTAGCAGCTGGTTACTCTGCTTTCAGGGCTTCCTTATTCAGTTGAGAAAAAAATCATGGAATTGAACCCAACATGAGTTTTAGCAGCTACTTCTAGTTAAAAAAAGAAAAGGAAAGAACAACAGAAGTATCGACAGTTCTTTTTGAAAAAGAGCAATGCTTCTCGTAACACCACCAATGCAACACTCAAATAATACCACACTGATGTGTCAGACATGTATTCGATATTATAGTATCTTGTAGACAAACTTTATGCAGAATTCTGTTATTATTTTTTTACTTCTCATTGACAGAAGCATCACACCGGAAGCTTCTCTTGCAAGTGGAAGAAGCTCTTGAAGCCCAACTTAATGATGCCCAAAGAAGAATCGCAGCCATCCATGAGGCAAGTTTTGTGCTGCTTTTTAAATACTTCGTTTCTAACTGTTTCAGCCATAATATTATCTGGATATTGTGTTCCGTGCTTCTTTGGAAGAATGGTTATATAGTTAGCGTACAGTAAGTATATATTTAAAATCATATGAAGCACAATATCCAAGCTGGTGGCTGATGTAGTGATTGCGTATCTCTTTAGTGGATTTCACCATCAGTTGCTCTGAAATAAAAGTGACTCGTCTTATGGTTCTTTCCATGAAGCCAACGTGCTCGGGCTCACATGGAACTTCTCCTCCCATATATTAAAGTACCCCCCCCCCCCCCATTTTTGTAATTAGACTAATTAGATTATGGTCGCAAGACGCACTACACACATTTAATTTACCAAGAAGAATAATGCAGTTGCTTTTCTATGAGTATATTTTATGCAATGGTTATCTGGCAAAGTTAGAGCTCTAATCTTTTTACTTTGAACCTAGCCTAAGGCTTACTCATTAAATACCAGCATTCTAATATTCTGTTCATAAGATATGAGCGCTTATATTGTAGTTAATTGTATATAGTCCATAATAATAAGACAGTGCTTATGCATATAGTATAGCTTATTTGGTTGAACTCATTGCAGTTGGCAAGAGGAAAGACGCTCCAATTGAAAGGCGTGATATCATTGTGTTTGAAGGATGGCATTCTTAGTTGAAAGGATTTCTACTGCTATCTAGGAAGACGGACTTCGGCTAGAGTTCAAAGAGTCCCGAGGACATTCATCCATGCTTAGAAGTGACCATCCAAGCCTTTGCATCTCGTAGGTAACCAACATTGTCCTATTACTTGCAAATTTATCTCTGATCTTTCTCAATTATACTTTTTAGTGTACGGAAAACCCCAGTTTTCTCCCCAGTGGCGATAATGTCTTTTTGGTTTTTTGGTCTGTGTGAGAGGTGTTCTTATTTTTAGAAAGAAAGATTATCCCGTTAACTATATAATATAAATAATTAAATTTACTTTTTTTTTATTAGTTTAAATTTTTTAGATAAAAGTGATTTCATATGATTTTATAATAAAGATATTGAAGTCGAATCTTGACTCTATATTCTACTCATTTAATTAAATACTTCATGTGTTGAGCTCTTTTATTAAGAGTGAGTTTGACTCACATGTAAGGAGTGTTAACGATATAATATAAATAATTAATTGTTTTTTCATCAATTTAAACTTTAGAGTAAACGGTCATTTTACCCCTCTAACAAAGTGTTAGGGGTCGAGAAGGTGCTGGCAAGGTGCTGTGTTGTATGCAGAAGAAGAGGGAAGTAGCAGTTAGCCGTCGGTGTTCAATTGTTATTAAGGGAAGGAGGAAACGGTGTCGTGTTGTAATCGAGGAAAGAATTAAGTGGAACTCTGCCGTTTAGCTTTATGGTCTGTTCTGTGAATAAATAGAACGCTGTCGTTTTAGCTTAATGGTCTGTCATGTGAAAAAATAGGACGTTGTCGTTTTGTAAGAGTTGGGTTTTGGAATGTTGTAATACGATGCCGTATAATGAAGAAGTATAAATACAGTGAGTCGAGGGAAATTCCTCTCGATTCTCTTTACTCTCTGCTCTCTAACTCTTCTGGAGATTGACCATCTCGAATCAGTCAAGCTTGGGTCCATTACCCAAAATCATTCACCAATCAATATAAAAAATGTATTTGGCATAAAAAAGGAAGGAAAAGTAAAATGCTTTTCAAATGGAACACTGTCTGAGTAAAAGCCGGTAGTTTTTTTTTTTTTAATTGTATTTGTGCTTTTAGGATTCGAGTGGTAATTTAGAAATTGGGGGAGACTCTAATTGTGTGCAAGTGAGTAAAGGAGTGGTAATAAAATTTGCTTGCAATATGTTCTTGCTATATCTTAATTGAGTCTCCGTCTCCCATTTAACTGCGTTGAATTTGTATTAAGTTTAGGTTGCATTTGGTTGTAAGACTCAGTTGAGTTCAGTTAAATTTTAAACTGAGTTTAACATCTAAAAATTCAACTCTCAAATTATTAAATTCATCTCAATTCAAAAACTTATTACACGTGAGATCTATACTATTTTTTAACTTAATATATCTTTATACGTGAAATTTACAATATTTTTTAACTTTCCATAAAAAATATTAAACTCATCTTAACATTTAAATACACTTTAAACTTAATTTATATAGATTTTATATAACTCACTGGACAATTTAATTCATTATTATTTATAAAGAATTAAATTAAATTCAACTAAACATTCAAACTCATCCTCAATAATGTTATAATTGTGTTTCAGAACCATTTCTTCGATGCCGTTAAGTAATTAAAATCTAATGATTTCGGACCACGCATACGACTTTCATTTGTGCTTAGGACCGTCACTAGCTTTGCTTGGAACGTAAGATCTGACAGTATCGTAAATGTCCAGTATTCATGTGGGACATTTCAGGCCCAAAGGACAATGACGTTAATACAACGTTTTCATTATTGTGAACTGTTTAGTTACCACAATTTGTGGACAATATGCAGGCACGAAGCACCCAAACCAAGGAGAGTGAAAGGGGAAAACGATTGGTTCACAAACTAAATATCCAGTGTTGTTGTTGAATCCTTTTCATCTCCATTTCTGGAGTCTGGTGGTCAATCCGGAGAAGTCGTTTTCACGTCTGGGATGATTTTTCTTTTTCCAGACCGATTGGTCATTTATGAAGTAGCTATAACAAACTGTGGACGATAGACAAATGCTACTCTGACAGGCTGTTGGGTCCGTTTGATCCAGATAAATTTTTATTTTTTTATTTAATAATTAAGAAAATATTTTTTAATAATATTATAAATAAATATTTTTTAAGAGTATAAAAAAAATAAATAAAAACATTTTTAAGGAACCGTCTCGTACTACACTGCTTGTGGAAGGTATGCCCACACGCCGCACCCAAAACAAAGGTCCTTTTCTTCAGTTGTTTCTTTTTTTGTGTGGCCGGCTCGTTTGTCCTTTTATCTATGTATGGAACGAAAGAAAAAAAGTACATTTACGCAGACAAGAAATCAGATGGGCACGTGAAGTCCACCGGGAGTACCACGTGAAAGACACTTTTCATCGGAACGGAAAAGGCCTCTCTCCCTGAGATTGTGAATTTGACATGATGTTTGAGGGGAGATAGATACAATGTATGTTTAAAATGTCATACATTCGTCCACGTGGGTATGTTTAAATGTAAGATTGCTCTATTTTTTCTTCCCTAATTTGTTTAATAAATCCCGAAAAGCGGGTAATGGAACAATATTTTTATGTCGTGTCCTTATCATAGGTACGACAAGATAGCTATAACGATGAACATGTCACCTCGCCATCAATCTGTAGTTTGTAGTTTTGTGGAGTACAAAAGCGAAGAACAATAGTGGGTTTCATGGCTGAATCCACTTCCAGTGCTGATCTCTTTGGTTTCGCATCAATATGTGTCAAAGTGGTTGTGATTAAAAAGGTTTGGTCTATATTCAGAAGAGTCTCCCAATAAATGGTCCTCAGCTCTTTCCTGCCTGTCAAAAATCAAATATCTAGAGTACCTGCCAAGTGCCGAGTTGGTACGATTAGAGAACCTAGTTATAAGCTCAAGACTGAGGTAACTCTGAATACCCTCTGTTTTTTCATTTTTTCAGAAGTTGCTTGATGATGCTCTGTTTTTAAAGAAGATGATACATGTTTACGAGAATCACGAACTCCAAGTGTCTTCGATCATAAGAAACCAGCCCTCAGTCCTCACCATATGTTGGTTTCTTCTACCTACTCTGTTACCTGCCCTTGATGAGTGTAAAGGAGGATCTTACATTTTGTTCAGAGCAATATCCAACATATGCTTCGTCTACTGCATCAACCATCTGATTCTCTATACCGACGATCTCAAACCATAATCTTTCTGTAGTAGAACACATTCTGCAAATATAGTCTACCCGAGGAGGAAAGAGTGCTCATTTACAAGTAGGGATGACTCTAATAGGCAATAGATCCTTTTTTTTAATTTTTTTTTTTTTTTTTTATAGAAATAAACTTCATTTCATTCAATTAATCCGAAGTTATAACTGTAACTAATCAATATAGAAAAAAAACTTAGATTATCAGTCAAACTACTCATCTGTTAGGAGCTCCTTCCGCCCACAATTTTTTTTGTGACGAATATTGTCTTAACTTCTATACTCTCTCGTGATAATAGAGAAAATACTTTGTAAAAACAGAACTAAACGATCCTACCCTTCAAAAGAGGCAAGGTAACTATTGTCCCTTCGTCCTCCAAAGGCGGTGAGGTAACTCATATGCTATGGACGTCAAATCTAATAGCATATTTCTTTTATTTTCTCGCACAAATAAAAACACTGCAGAAAACGAAATACACTTGACAAAGTAGGCTGCAATAGCCCTTTTGGTTAGCCTTCTTCATGTAAAAGGTCCCACTCCTCCCTCATTTACACAAGTTTTTGTTCATATTTGGTGTTTTCTGCAATGGTGTGAGAATGCTTGATTCTATTATCTGGATTAATATATATATATATATATATATATATATGGAAACTGACATTGAACCATCATATATTATTTTTCATTTAATAACATTAACTTTAATTACAGTGTTGACAGAGTGACTCAACAAGAATAAACCTCCACCCAAAAATTATATATGAGTTTATTAGTACAGTTAGAAAGTAAATTGTCTTACCTGAGTCTAAAAAAAAGGTACATACACACCTGTTAAAAGATTTCTTCAAGTTCGGATACCTCAAGAGAAAGATTAAGATATACACGTTTAAGTGATTTTTATATAATTTATTATACATTTAATACTACTAGAAATATTTATACGGGCTAAAATATATGTTTAGGACCTATTTAATTTGTCTTTTTTTTTTTTTTTACATGAAGTCTTTAAGTTTAAGTAAAAACTTGAAACCCTCGAGTTCGCATAAAAATTTAAGGAGACCGTGATAAGAACAAAAGGTGAAAAAACCTTGCTGTATTACAACGTTGTTTAATCATTTAGTTTTCCAACTGAAAACTCCTAACACTGGACTCTATAAAAAAGATCGGGAGGTGGTTAAATTTTGCGGACCCCATTTTGGTGGAATCTCCACTTCATCTTGACCAAGGAATCTCCACCAACTCTCGTGATTGGCGTCTGTTCAGACATGACTGGTTCAAATTAAAACCTATGTTTGAAATGTTGGTTACTAGAATTTGAGTGGCAGAACTTCATGTGAGATGCCGTGTGTGGCCTATGTATTAGCCAAAGATAAAACTGAGGAAAAAAAAAAAAAAAAACAGAGAGAGAGAGAGAGAGATGGCGAGGCCTATAAATTGAGACCATGTGAAGATCTCTTTCAAGTTGACTAACTGGGGCTCTCTAGTCTATCTTCTTCTTTCGCTTCTGAGTCCTGCAACAAAGAAAGGGTGGGTGACAAAAAAGGAGTTGCAGTAAGGAAGATAAGATAGTCTCAGGTATTCTGCAAATATATAACATGGATATCTAAACTATACTAGTTTAACATCTTGATGTGGTGTTGTGGAGGCTTCAAATGATATGTGGTTGCACTAGGTTGCATTTAGGAGTATATGGCAGCCTAATAATGGCTTAATTTTTAGTGCCCTTTATAGTTAAGTGTGTTTCCTTTTAATTTCTTTCAACTTTGTTCAATGGCAGAGGACAACATGCTTGAATCAACACGACCAAGGATGACATGCCGTTTACCTACTCTAGCTCCCATGTAATATTTTATTTAATTCTCTTTGCAGATGCCTTCTCTTTTTATATGGAATCATGATTTTAACAGGGTCTGCAATGCAGGTTTGAGGATGACTGTATGGAGCTGGTGTGGGAAAATGGTCAGATTCTTATGCGAGGGCGATCAGGTAGAGCTCAAAAGGGTCATTCTTGGACTGGTTATTCTTTATCCTCCTCCAATGCTCAGGCAGAAAATGGAGAGAATATGCACACAAAGAAAGCAAGGTTAGAGACTATTTGTTCGACTCTGAATGACACTGCTCTCTTAGGTCGCACGGATTCTGATATCAACTCTACCGATAATAATAATTCTTCACAAACTGGTTATCTTGAATCATCGCCCCAATTATATAAATTCAATTTGGAAGACAACAAAGGCAAGAGGGAGGACAAGAAGTCCAAACATTCCAAACGTTTCCAAGAACCGGAGCTTGCTACCTCTGGGTATTCCCGATCATCAGAAACAGTTTTAGGACCAAAACTGAACTCAAGCAAGACCTTATTGCCAATGGGTACTGAACAGCACACGTCAACCTTACCGGAGCGTGATTCTCAACCTGATAAGAAATATGGAGCAGTGAAAATCTCTTACTCACGATCTGCAGCTATTCTCAAAGCTAATAGTCAGAGCAGCGGTGTGACAAGGCCAACAAGTAGTCTGGTTTTTACAGGAGTTCAGGAGACGAAATGTGGCAACGATGAGAGGCCTCCTCCTCTGGGTGGTAGAAACGCTCTTGAATCAACAGTGATTGAACGGGCTACTACTTCAAAAAGTGTAACAGGTATTCAGAATCAAGCAGAAGCAGAGCTTCTACCACCTGTTGCCAAGACAAAGGAGCCACTGCCTCGTGAGCACTCTGAAGCTTTTGGAAACCAAACCTCGAGCTTAGCAGAAAATACACGAAAAGGAAAGACCGATGTGAAGATTTTAACTAAGCCACCCGTTACATCTTCTTCAGTATGCTCACTTGGAGCTTCGAACGATCCATCATATTCTTTGAGGAGGACGTACGAGGAAACTGAGTCGTCGGCAGGTCCAAGTGAGGTAAAAGGGTAAAGGTTCATGATCATCCCTTTATCCGCACCCGTCTCCATGGCTTAAAAATCTCCAACTTTACTGCAGAATGTTGAAGAACCGCAGGGTTTAAGAAAACAGGCGCCTGGTCGTAGCTGTACTGGTGGCAAGAGAAGCCGAACTGCGGAAGTTCATAATTTGTCTGAAAGGGTGAGTGATGCCCCTAGCAACCCCCCACTAAAAAAAAAAGAAATCTTACTCCTTTGTGGTGAAAATTTGCAGAGGCGAAGAGACAAAATTAACAAAAGGATGCGTGTATTAAAAGAACTCATACCGAATTGCAATAAGGTTGGAATCTGCATTATATTGCAATACGGTGCTTTTTTAAGGTTTTTATTTTTTCAGTTTGTTGCTAATTTCCGCCGTATGTCTCCAAGGTGGATAAAGCTTCAATGCTTGATGAGGCCATTGAGTATCTGAAAACCCTACAGCTTCAACTACAGGTAAATTTTCTAATGGCTTCTGCGTCAACTGCATGAGTACTATGATATTGAAACGCGCACCCTATCTTTTGTGTCTTGAGGCAGATTATGTCGATGGGAAATGGTGTTTGTATGCATCCAATGATGTTACCTACTGCAATGCAACATATCAATGCAGCACATTTGACACATTTCTCTGCCATGGGTGCTGGGATGGGTATGAGAATGGGCATGGGAATGGGTTGCGGCCCAGCACAGTTCTCTACATCACAAGTAGGAGCCACTGCTCTGCCTGGGATTACAGGAACTAGCTTTCAAATGCTTGGATTTCCTGGTCAAGCATTTCCCATGCCAGTTTCACACCCATCCTTCATTCCTTCGCTAGGAAGCCAACCTATCCAATCAGTTCTAGCACATGGCATCTCTGGAGCCTCCCCACTTGTAGAACATCTTGGTTCTGTTCCCCTAACAGGTTCAGAGGATTTCAGTCAGAACATCTACTCAGAAAAGATTAACCACGGAAATACAGAATCCTCAAAGATCCAAACATCAAGGTGTGAGCATTCACTTGCAAGACATGCATATTTTTTCCCTTGAGGTTAAAAAGAACCATTTGAAGGATAAGCAAATGAATTCAGCCACAGATTGTTTCCAAGGTCTTGTTCCAATGAATGTCAGCTGTAGAATAGGAAAAAAATGATTTCATACTAGAAGAACCGCAGCTATGGAGCTTGACTTAAAATTTCTGTCCTGGAAATCAAAGAAAATCCCAAACAATGTAATAAATCCTTTATAACAGTCCATTGGCTTATCATTTGG
This sequence comes from Juglans microcarpa x Juglans regia, assembly GCF_004785595.1. Classification (NCBI taxonomy): domain Eukaryota; kingdom Viridiplantae; phylum Streptophyta; class Magnoliopsida; order Fagales; family Juglandaceae; genus Juglans; species Juglans microcarpa x Juglans regia. Next base: position 25,247,592 of record NC_054600.1, read on the forward strand.
CATTGTTTTAATAAAACATATCTTATTTTGTTATGGTTTTATAGATTAACTGAAATGCTCATGATTTCTAATTCATGCAGCTTGCACTTTCCATCTGTCCAATAATAACCTATTGAAGAAGAAGATGAAGATAGTGCCAATGAAATTGCCTTTTCTCCTTTCATACTTTGTTTCTCAAGCCAATCATCACAAAAAGGTTCCTTATAGTTTGACACGGGGGACTCCTTGATGGTGATTATTTATGTAAATGTAATTTATGTTGGGTTAGGATTAGATGAGTTTGTATTTAATTCGAATTATGGATGAATGTAATTTTAATAGGACTCTAGGATTGCATCTGATAAGGATGAGTATTTATCCGATAAGGATGAGTGTTTGAATTGTAACTCTTATCAAATCTTGTTAATATTATAAGATAAGAGTCTATAAGAATCATAGGCATGTTTCGAGTCTAAGAGTTAGTTGAAGAGATAAGGATGCAAGCTTTATTGAAGAAATTGAAACTGATTTGAACTCGAGGCAATCAAGAAGAAGTGATCTAGTGCGAGATGTTTGCAAATAGTGAGAAACGTATTTGACTGAGATTCTGAATAAACCTGTCGGTAGAGTCATTCTCCAAATCAATCACAACATTGTCTATTTGTTGATGAGTTGGTTGAGGGTTTCAAGTGACTTGAATAGCACATATTCACAAGTATTGAGAGTTTGAAGATCTAGGTTGAATTTCAAGAGATCGTGCAAGAGAAAATTCTTGAGAGAAAGATTTTCCAAAAAGCTCAATTGTGGGATTGAGTGACAACATGCTTCGAGGGGGAGTTGCCGTATTCAAGTTCAACCATTGGAGGTTTCAGTAGGAAAGACAAAGATTGGAGAGTGTCAGAGATTCTGATTATCTACTGCAGTAGAAGACAAGTAGGTCGCGTGTCTTGGGTAAATGTGTCTAGTTACAAAAGTTTTGTAAACGTTTTACTTGTAATACTCTCAATCGATAAAATTGGCTTTCTTGGACTTGGTTGCCCCGTAGGGTTTTACCTTTGAGGAGTTCTTCAAAGGGTTTCCCTTCGTATTCAAATTATTATGTTAATGCTCTTAATATTTTATATTAGTTACTAATCAGTGCTAATAGCTTTTGTTTAGTATTAACGTGAATAATCAGAGGTATTTGGAGAATTTCAATTTATATTCAGATCACAAGTTCATCAGGATATAATCAATTTTATCTGATGTTCCCAGAGACCCAGGGCTCTTTAACCATCAATAACATAGGCTCTTGTCAGTTGAAACAATGTTGGAATGACATGGTTTGAGATCCCCTAGAATTACCTTGGTTTTTGAGAGAGAGACACAAGGGGTGAGCTTTACAACATTATCAAAAATATATTACTGTCCGTTGTATAGTATATAGGACTTGTATATTGTATTTATCTCTCACCAAAATCTACCTAGAATTGAATTATAATAGCAATGGTAGCACATTCTACAACTTGGAGCGTTTCTTTCAAATAAACAAGAGAAGTGCTACTACACTCATAGAGATATCTCATAAAAGTAATTTTATAAACTAACATGATTCCATATGATAAGTTAGATATATTTTACAATAAAAATAACTTTATAATCTAACATATCATATTAAACCACATTGATTTGTAAATTTACTTTTGTGGCTAATGCATTTCTCAACAAGAAATGCATTTGCACTGACTTTGGTAAGACGAATATTTATATCGATTTCTTGTCAATATGGGAGACTACAAATTGATATGACTTAATATAATATGCTAGATCCACTTAAAAGTGATTTATAATCTAACATATCATATTAAGCTGTATCAATTTAAATTTTTAATTTTTTTTTGTTTTTGTAAGATTCCTTTGAAGACCAAGTATTTCTCTTTTTAAAAAAATACATAAGAGGGTTGAAGTGCTTTCCGAGAGGGGTTGCTGTTAGTGTAAAGGAGTTTCCCTTCTATGATAATTAATTGACATGAAAACTACTTTTATGCCCACATTAACTACTATGAACGAATAGAAAGGAAAAGAATAATACCATAAAGGATGATGGTTTAATGGTTCTTAGATTACTTCTATGCAATCTAGCATGTACTAGGTTTTAGATTCATCTTCATGCGGCTTAAACTATTAATATTAGCCGACTAAATATTTATTAAATTTCCTAAAGGGACTAGAGTTTATGCTATTATTGTTATAACTAAAACTCGAAAATTGAGAGTGTTTGCAACTTCTAGCTATCTAAGGCTTCGTTTGGATAGTGAATATTCTAATACTATTTATTATTTTATTATTATTTTTATATATTTTTATTATTTTTTATTACTATTCAATATTTTATCATTATCTTTTCATAACTATTCACAGAATTTTGAGATCACCTCATTATCCAAGCGCAACCTAACTTATTTTGTAAAATAGTCGCTTAGATCATTTTTATCTGATTTCTAATCAATAGGCTATTATTATTTTTTATACATGGGGAGGAGAGATTTGATTCTTAGTTCTCTTAATAAAAAATCAAGGTGTTACTAATTGACCCAAAAAATCTTGACAAGATATATAGTGTTATTATTATCACGTCAAAGTAGTTATTAAAAAAATATAAACATACAATATTTTTACAATATTTTTATATAATGAGGTTATTGTAAAATATATTTTATTTTATTGTAAAATAAAATATAATGAAAAGTGAGCGATGTCTATGGTGCCACATGGCGATTCCATCCAACAAACTTCTTGTTGGCAGATCCAATAACTAGTGCTTTGCAAATGTATCTTAATCAGCCATAAACCCATTTTCACTGTAGAAATGATATTTGTGCGCAAATACTCTACAATCTTTTTGAAAAAAAATGAGTAATTACAGAATTCATATGAAAAAAATTAATTATTTAATAATGAATCTCATTTTTTTTCAAAACGATTACATGATGCTTGCACACTTTACGACTACATATAACATTACTTTTTTCATTATTTTCAATTATAATATTGAAATGATCACCAAACATCAAGATTGATTAGTTCATCACATCTGCTACAAGATCATGGCAAAAATGAGCTAATTTGGTTTGGCATGTACCCTTTAACCTTTATTTCCAACAATAACCTTTACAGAATATCTTGCATCTCATTTAGCTGTAGATGCATTATGCCCTAGCACAAAAGAATGTGCACATAATCACCTATTTGAATCCAGCTACTTCTTTCTCTTTGGATTAGAGTTTTACTACTAACAAATCGGTAGGGGTGGGCTCTGATCCTAACGGACTTGGAAAGCCCACTTCTGACCTCGGACTCCGACTGGAGTCAGAGGTAATTTTGGACTTGGACTCGGACTCTAACTCTGATGGGAGTCGGAGTTCAACTTCGATCAGAGGTCAGAGTTGACGATCAGAGCTCGGAGCTTCAATTGGAGTTGGAGTGGGCTAAAGGCCCACGACCCAATATCCAGGGCCCAATCTTTATTTGGGCTCCCCATTTTCAAAAACCTGTTTCAAAAATTTTTTTAAAAAAAAAAACAAAATTACCAACAGCCTAGTGGGCTTCCCATTTCTGAAAAACTTTGTTAAAAATAATTAAAAAAAATTTACATTACAAAACTAAAGAGAGAAAAATGCACAATCACAAACATAATGTAAATAAAAAATGTAAAGGAACCACCAAACAACTAGTACAATCACAACCAAACAACCTCTACAATCACAAGTTCACAATCTGTCAACCACCACAATTACAATCACAATCACCACCAAACAACCACCTATCCACCACAATCACAACAACCCTAACCAGCTTCACCAAAATCCTCAACCAATTTAAAATATACTAATGTATCAAAATAAAACAAAAAACTACAAACTAGTGATTACAAATGTACAATAATTATAAGCACCATTAGCCTCCAATTCCAGCATCCTACATTGTTTTAGAAATTAAAAAAAGTTAGACATTACACTACTTAGCTAAATTAAACATACTAACAATTAAGTACCTCAAATGAAAGTTAATGGTATACCGGACAGTCCGGACTCCATCCCACAGTGCACTTGTCTCAGTTATTCACAATTATTTTGGAGTTCACAGCTAAGTCTACAAAATCAGAAAAATAATAAGTTAAATAATTAAAATATTAAAAATATATAAATAATCATTTAAAAGCATAAAGTTCGGAGCCAATGAACTCCGATAAGCATTTAACATGCAATCTCCGATACTAAACGTAGAGTCAGAGACAACCGCAGTGATAGGAATGGCTAGCACATCCCAGACTATTCGAGAAAAGACTGGAAGCTTGGTGGAATGAACCTTCCACCAAGTTAATATATGAAATGTATTACTAGGTGCCTCAACATCATGCATAAAATGATGTTCAACCTCAGACTTACACTACACAATATTTCTCAATGCACGGATTTGATGATATCGTCATATCAAAACAAATAAACTTTGTGCATGTGTGTCATCCAAGGAAAATGTCGAGCTGGTCGGTCGTGAGAAGCTAACACATTCGCTTAAAGACTAACCACTGTAGTTGTAATGACTATATAAATCATCAATATTACTCTTCAGCACTCTAATAAACTTATCGGACTTCTCATCACCGAGAATATCTATAATTCAAAATTTTACAATAACCAACTTATATCGGGGGTTAAGAATTGCATACACAAATAATAATCTATTTATATTCTCAACATCTCATCAATATTTATTATATTTAGATTTTATTCTCATAGTCATACCATTCAACAATCTGACAGTGGTAGTACAACTGTGTTGCAAGTGGTTATAAAGCCCCGATAGCTCATCGAAGGACATGTTCACAGTACAATATTTGGAACCACTAGATATGTGCACAATTATGTCGTAAAATAATTCAAAAATTGAACAAACTACCTCACATTGACCCAATCAACAATGTTTGGCCCACCGAGCCCCATTTTCCCTCCTACTAACTCCAGTAAAGCATACCTCATGTCCCTATCCTCTACCCCTATCCGCTCGAACGCTCTTTGGTATTTTTGTGCTACATCCAACATCGTGTATATAGAATTCCATTGAGTCGGATTGTCTAAGCTCAACATACCAGAAGATAGAATTTTAAGTTGTTCGGCTATAACCTTAAACTTGCCAAGCCTTTGGGGGGAAACCTTCGTATATTTCACAAGGTTGCTGACTTTGGTAATTGAATCATTAACCTTTTTCAACCGATCTCAACAACTATGAGGACGAGACAAGAATTTGTAATCTATGGCAATTTGAGTTTCAACAGAAGGTCAATTCAAAATTTTAAATCATCTCATTTATGCCCACCACTTGTCACAACTCCCAAAACTGACTTTTTTTGAAGGTCTAACACTAAAATATAAAAATATTTGAAACTATGATTCTTTTCCCAAATTGATTGGTCTATTATTAATAAAACCTTTTGAATCTTGATATAAGTTTTAAATTACAATCACTCATCGACATGCTGAAGATAATCTTTTAATTTTTCATTAATGTTTCAATACAATGAAGGCATGAGCTTTATGTGAACATACATATAGATAGTCATATATACGGCCGGTTATATATAAAAAGCAGTACAATATTAGTAAATATTGATACTAAAATATTTCGTTCTAGTAGCTAGTTAAACTGAAACAGTCACTAAATGGAATTTAGAACTTTGGTTTTTATTGTTCAAATCTCAAGTTATTTGCTATTTTTTCCTATGCCATGGTCATTAATTGGTCATATGGTAAATTAAAGTGATGTAGGTTATAGTATGAACACATTAATTAGTTTGATTTTGTTGGTTGTTGAACAGCGATGGAGAGATTTGAGTTGAGATGAGATGAAATGAAATGAGAGTTGAAAATTGAATAAAATATTGTTATAATATAGTTTTTTTTAATGTCATTTCTGCTTTGAGATTTGAAAAAGTTAAATTTTTTATTATATTTTGTTTGAAAATTTGAAAAAATTATAATGATTAAGTAAAATAAGTTGAGATCAGCTCATTATCCAAATAATATGGTCTAAAGACTGAGCTCATACAGAGCAAACATTAATGGTCTTCTTCTTTCTCATTAATTTCTTTACTCAAAAGGTTTCATAATTAATGAGTTGTAATTTAGCAATAAAGAAGAGACACGAAGGAAAGCTAATCATGATCATGAACCTCATTCATATATGGATATTACAGAGAGAAATTAATTAAGTAGTGCATCATGCATGCAAGCTCATGTCAGTTTGGAGCGCTGTAACTTACCATAAGTGTAGTCCACAATGATGTTGAGACTCTTATAAATACCATGGAATTGCATTAGCATGAATGCCTGCATGTATTAGCACTGAAATATAAGAATAGGATCCCCGATCGACCTTGTAAGCTTTCAAAAGAGCTAGCTAGCTCTAGGGTTTAGATTACAGAAACCCTAATCCTTCTGGTGAGTAATTCCCCGTAGTACTTTTTGTTAGTGCACAAGCATTTGACCTCGAGAAAGCCTAGCCTTCTTTCAAGCTCACTCATGTTATTCAGTTTTTCCCAAGTGAACATGATTGCATTCGCATCCGCATTCCTAACTATTGTGAGCTACACGACTCACATGAGTATAGTATATATATCACCATTTCTTACTTATTTGCCCTTTTTTTTAGCTATTCATGTTCTTTTTAGTCTGACTCTTCTCTTTAGCCTTACACACACATGCACATATTATTGGTGCAAGGTTTAAGTCGTCATCTTATGTGTGAATATAACTCAACACAGTCATAGGAGCTAGAGATGAGGAGACGAACGCGATCTTGTTAAACGAGGAAGAACTAAACGACACGAGTGAGCTTGATAGTGGACCATGATTTCTCGAGGTTAAATGCGACTGCACCAATAGAAAGTACGGTGATTTCAGTTGGTTCCGGCCCATTTCACCTTTGAGTACGTGAAACTCTCTAAGACCATTTTATGCCACAGCCCATAAAAATTACCTAAGACCCAAAAACGTTACTTATATCTCCCTCCCTCTCCTAAGAAACTGCGCTTGCATGCCTCTCTTCAAACCACCCCCCCCCCCCCCCCCCAAAATTTTATTAATTTTTAAAGAAAGAAGCTCTACAAATTACAAAAATGAATTCAAACTGCCGGCCAGATAATAAGGAGGATATTTCAGTTTGTTCATATCAATTGACTTATAAATTTATTTAAAACGTATCATAATAATCAATATAACTAAAATAAAAAATAAAAAAAATTAGGAAAACCAAGACATTACTATTGTTGCATGTACATGTTACATTTTTTTAAAAAAATTCATTTTCTTTTCTTTATGGAGTCTCTAAATAGTGGGTCTATGGGGGGAATTAATAGATAGATATATAGCTTTGAAACACCCTCTAAATTGAGGATGTGACAGTTTTGATAGAAATGTGTTAATTTGATATTGAAGCCAGCCCTCCCCTCAATTGGGGATTGGCACGGTGTGGAGTAGAATCATTGGGCGATAAGACAAGTTGAGAACATAATCGAATCTGAAGAGTAACATGTGATGTGGAGTAGAATCATTGGGTGAAAGAAAATAATAATAATAATGGATATTGATGATCAATTAGGGTCTAATTACTTTCCGGTTTGGAAGTCAATGATGTAATCTGTGATGAAAGTTGACAATCATTTCCCACTGGAAAGCAAAAGGGAATTGAAGAGAGGGAGAGGGAGAGGATGCAATAATTCAAACCTTAGGGGGACAAGATGAGCGTTTTAACTCGACAACCCTTTCATAAGCTTTGACAAAAACCCTACCCCTTTTGATCATTGATGGGGTTAAAGGGTAAATTAATCAATCCTCCCTTCTAGCTAGCTACTAATTAATGCCTTGTTCCTTCTTGTTGAAGTCAAATACCCATAATAATTTCGGTCTCCCTTAATATTTTAAACCTAAGATAATATAATATATCATGATTATAATCAAAAGTTAAATCCCCCTCTCCCTCCCTCTTTTTTTGAAATTTTACACTTAAGTTAATCACTCATGTCTAGATCATCATGTACATGTTTCACTAATTATTACATGGTAATTACTCAGATTAATTTACGGGCTTCGGATCGCTGTAATTTATTTATGTTAATTAGGGGTTTAATCAATTGAAAAATGAAAAGAGAGATATTGACAAATGCATGTGCTTATAATATATAAATGTTAGGGCATGTAATTTAGTTGGGGGGGGGGGGGGGGGGGGGGGGGGGGGGGGGGGACTTTTATTAAGTGGGATACATTAAGGGTCATCTCGAATAGACCCCTTCTTAGTGGTAGTCCTATTAGTACTCCAAAGAGGAACGTGGTGTGCTTCCTAAAAACAAAGGGTGGGTCATGGACATTGCATTGCTCATCTTCCATCCGCCGTTAACATCAAACTCAATCAGCCTCGGGGATGGAAATTATTAGCAAATTTAATGAGAGCTTAGCCCAATTGTCTAATCCCATTATCCCAAAAAGTGATGGTTGATCTTTCTTGTCAATTGGTTGTCATCCTTTCCGGAAAGAGATGGATTAATAATAATAATAATAAAAATAATAATAATTATTAAATACAAAAGAGTATTAATGAGCTCTCTCTCTCTCCTCTTTCTTGTTCAAGGACATTTCGATGATGCCACTTAAGATTCAAACAACTTCTTGATTAGAATCTTCATAAATCGTTATCTTCATGAACTTGGTTCACTAATATCCCATCATGCACCTATTTATATATACATCCCATATTCTATGACATGCAGATAGATATAATTTTTATTTTTTATTTTTTATTTTCTTGCAAGCGATCTGCTTTCTTTTCCATCTTTACGCAACCTAATTATGGCTGTTTTTTTTTTTTTTGGTTATTCCCCGGGGGGGCTGACTTTAGTCTATATATCTATCTATATATTGAAAGAGCAATCAATATTAATAATCTAGATTTATTTTATAAAAAGCTAGCCAGTAGCTAGCATGAAAAAGATCATGCGGGAATGAATAGCTAGAAGCCTAGAACCCTATATAGGTATCCACGACTCGATCGATGAGTATATAATATGATCCATATATGAATACACAAATCAAGGAAAAGTCTATATCTACTGTTTCCATATATATATATATATATATATGTATGTATTCACCTTAAACTGGCTAATATTTGAGGTTTCAAATCAGTCATCAGCTGATTATGTCGACGAGCCTCCTTCAAAAAACATGCAAAGGTGCGTGGGTCACCTATGCTGCATGTACGTAATTATTCTTCAAATGAAGTTTACCTGTGTATATATGTCGTGAATACTCATGTACCAAATGAAGTTTACCTGTTTATTTCGGACTTATACCTATCATTACTCAAATGCAAAATTTGTGATAAGCCTCATGCTAAAAATCGTCACATGGTCACGTAGGCAGTGTGACTAAAATAGTACCCCCCACAAGTTAACTTTTCCATTAAATAAATTGAGTATTAGTATTGGTATAGCTAAAGTTTTAGGTAAATTTTGAATAAAATGTCATCTTTTGTCTTTTGCCTATCCGTATTAATTTTATATTCTGCATTGAATTAGCCATATCACTAGCTATAATAATAAAATATTCTTATTTTTTAAAATTTTTTAAATTTTTTATCTACATATTAATGTATATCTTTTATATTTTTTTGAACTAATCTTTATTTTACCTTTCATAATCTTCAATAATCTACACATCAAAATACATAAAACCTATCAAGAGAAAAGAGAAAAGAGTTTGATTGTAAGGAAAAGAGATGAGAGAAAAAATAACATAAATTAATCAATTGAAGAGGAAACAATAACGATACATATTTGGAGATTTACTGTAGCATTTAAGACAAATGCAAACTTTCAATACAGACAATTTTAAGGGATTATTAGTCAAATTTTATATTGCAAAGGCATTTGACCTACCATTGCTTTAAGTTAATAGATAAATTCAATATAAAGCACTCTATAATTTCATTTTTAGACTATGATTGATGGTCTATAATGCATGAATGATGGATATATATAAATATATATATATATATATATTTCATTTTTTAGACTATGATTCCATGTGCATAAATTTCATTTTTTTCATGCAAAGATTTCATAGATCTCACCATGCATTGTTAATAATAAGCCATAGTCGACTGTACGTGATAGCTGCAAATCATACTTTGCCATTATGTTGTAATTAAGAGTAATGCTAGATACAGTTATATATGGGTTGTACAAATATTACACACTCTTTTAGAAAAATAGTTGAGTCTATTATTAAAAAATTAATTTTTTTATGTGGGTTTCATATTTACTCATTTTTTTAAGGGAGTACACGGTATTTGCATAGTCTATGACTGAAATATCATTTTTCTATAATTAAATTCACACCTAGATATTGCTTTTTAAAATATTTCAACTCTCTCTCTCATTGTATGTACGAGAAGAAAAGAGATAATACAGATTTGAGATAGCATATATGTTATCAAAATGTTGTAACTGAAATTATATATATATATATATATATATATATATATATATATATATATTAGGTGTTATAATGAGTTCATGAGCAGAATTTTTGAAACGACGTTGAAATGTATATAACCCAATAAGTGTTTAGTTTCTAAAGTCAAAAGTAACATATCATTAATATCTCATTATACTTTAAACAGGATAGCGAGTAGATTCCAAGTGTCGACAACTTCTAATTTTAACATTAATCTATTGGTTGTGGGTCTTGTTGATCTGTTCCCAGCTTTCTCTACCTAAAAATTGAGGAGATTTAGATAATGAGTTAAGATGAGATGAGATAAAAGTTAAAAGTTGAATAAAATATTATTATAATATTATTTTTTAATATTATTTTTATTTTAATCTTTGAAAAAAATTAAATTATTTATTATATTTTGTGTGGAAGTTTAAAAAAGTTGTAATGATTAGATGAGATGAGATAATAAAAATTTAGAGGCTTCTTGTATCCCAACAATTCCTAAGAAAAAATCCATTTTCCTATGAGATATTAGAGAAAATCCAACACCCCTACCTTATCTCCATTTTCCTATGCATAAAACTCCCAACTATTATTACTACTACAACATTCAACCTCCATATATATTGTTACTTCCATGGCATTTTAACAAATTCACAATGTAATCCTATAGATCCAAACTCCTCAAAATCACATCCAGTTTTTACAAGTCCATATCTCGCGAAATCCATTCAGTTTTTCTTTATGGCCGTCCATAAATAAATGTGATTTTAGATATGTTTTTCAACAAAAGATTAGAGTGTCGAACTTATTCGATTACATAAACTCAATCAAGACTGCAACATAAAAAGCTTCATAGATTTTGCACAATCTTAATCAGAATGATCAAATTCATAGGACCGGGATCACCTTAATATTGTCTCACTACCCATTCCTTGATCTCATTTTTCTTCGTATTTTTTATTGTCCTGTATTATTTTGATTGTTCTTGGTTGATTGTTAAGGCTCTCACCCCCTTTGTATCGGCCTAATTGCTCCTCCTTGTATATCCTAATTAAATATTGATTCTCTACAAATCTACTTGCTAAAAAATATGGGTTGTGGGTCCAATCATCTCCTTTGATCTTTGGACAGAAATGATATATGGTAATTAGATGGCCATAATGAATTGCACGCAGCTTAATGGGTCAGGGTAAGGTTGTGTTGCTAAACTATTACAGAGGAGATAGCAGCTACTTACGGATGTTTGGAAATAATTTTCATCTCATCTATCTCATTTTATTTTTAAACATCATTTAAACATAACACTTGTAAACTAATCATTACAACTTTTCTAAACTTGTAAATAAAAAATAATTTAACTTTTTCAAATCTTAAAATAAAAATTATATTAAAAAAGTATATTTTAACAATATTTTAATTTTAATATTTTTTATTCAACTTTTTCTCTCTTCATTCCCAATACCTAATAAATATTTAACTCAAACTATCTCACTATTATTCACTAAATTCTTATTTCATATCATTTCCCAAGCATCCCTTTATGAGCCACCAAAAGTCCTCTCAGCCACGGGCCACCAACGAGAAGTTGATATATAGGAAAGAAAAATTCTTCTTATAAATTATTATTCACCATCTTACACCTTACACCTTCTGAAAAGCATCCTCACACTCTATAAAAAAAAAAATAAATTTTCACGTTATGTGTATATATGTAATGTAAACAGTTGCTAACTTATAGCAAAATTCTATAGGAAATGGACGTTGCTACGTCCACCAAGGTTTTCTACAGATAGTGCGTTTGCACTTTGCTTTTTTATTTGCTTTTTTTTTCAAGCATTTTTTAAGTTTCTTTAAACATTTTTTTTAAAACAATCACAAACTCATTCCTTAATCATTAAGTAATAAAAAAGAAATACACTTAGGTAGAAAGTATATTATAATATCCTCGGTCGCTTTATCATTTTCCGTAGGAATTAGGGGAAAGAGTATTGTTGTACAAATTTACATTTTTATTTTTCTTTTTTCATTTTATTTTCATATTTTTTTAACATATTTAAATATTTTTTAAAAATAAAAAAATATATCAATATACTAAAAGTCACTTCTTTAGTTCCTTAATTATTAAGTAAAAAATATTATGTCCATAAGAGATCAAAATGAGAGGATAAACTCAAGCGGTATATAGCATTTTCTTCAAGTAAAAAAAGCTAACATGACTATAATAGTTGTTGGGGCCCACAAAAATGATGCACGTGCTGGATAGCGTGTCGTCACTAGCAACAAAGCAGAGAAATGAGGGCCAATGGATTTTTGGAGATGAGAAATATTAATATTGCGTTTAGATGTTGAGATGATTTCAGATAATTTGTATTAATATATGAATAGTAATATTTTATAAGTCCTATTGAGATGCGTTTCATGTAAATATGTGTTTAAATATATGACGTAGGTTAAGATGAATTTAACTTTTTTATGATAAGTTGAAAAAGTAGTATATCCTATCAATAATTGATTTGAGATAGGTTGAAGTGATCGGTTTGTGTTCCAAACATAGTCTAATTAATAGATAAATTATGTGCAGACCTTTTGTAAAGATGATCTCACTTAAAAAGAAAAGATTTTTTTAACACTTTTTCATAGTTAGGTCTACTTTTTTATAAAAAGACTGTACAAAATTTGTCTATTTAAAACTTATATAAATCATCTTTTTTTTGTATTAGGAGATGAGAGGGTAAAAAATAACTTCTTTTTGAGTCACTTTGGAGAGAGTAATCTCCTTGACACTTCTAACGTCTGTAAATCTTGTTTACTTATTTTGATAAAAATAAATAAATAAATAAAATAGAAGTGAGAGTCATTATTAAAAGGTTGACATTTTTATATAGATTTTCAGTTTGTTCATCTTGTCAAAGGGAATATGCAGAGTTGACATATTTTAAGAGTACAAATTATTTCTCCTTGAAGTAGTCCTAGAAACCATTAGAAAAATTAAGTAGTACATTGAGAAAAGAAGTGCATATCTGATCACAATCTCATCTGTTATTTTTTTAAAAAATAATATATAATCTAATGAAAAAAAAATCATTGGATAATAAGCCAAATGATGATCTATAACTCTTACAGTGAGTTTTTATATGATGAAAAATAATATTATTGTTACTGCATTTGAAGATTGTCTCAATCTTGATCAGACCATTTGCTTTGATCACTTACATATATGCAATCAGATTAATTTATAGATCACAAAACAATGAAATTTATGGATTAATGACTTAAAATCAAAGGAAAATTACCCTGTAAATATCTTCTTAAACTATCACCCATTTTGTAATATTGTAATTGTCAAACGATCAAACAGAGAACTTCTATAGATATAAAGAGATTCTTCAAACTATAACTTAAGTTCATTTCAATATTCAAACTATACTTTCCTCTCAATTTTTTTCCCTTCCATGATTTAACCGGTAAGCATATGCATTCCTGGTCTATTTTTTTCCATCCATTTGACGAGTAGATTTTAATGTGTAAATTGCAACTTATACAATTTCTGTACATATATAGTTTGATTATTGTCTAATTGAAAAGAATTAAGTATGTGTTAGTATATATATGCTAAGGGATAAAACATAATATTTTTCCAAAATCAATCCTTTTCTACTATGTGCATGGTTCATGTTGTTCTGCCTTCAACACATGCACTGATCATGAAGTACTGCAAACTAACGAACACCTTGAGCGTAGGCCCGGTACAATATATAATATATAGGTAATTAACTAAGATGTTCGCTTAAAACCCTTCAGAAATAAAAGCCTCTGTTAAAGACCAACTTATTATAAATATTAAAGATCTATTTTTAAGTAATAATTATATAATGCCATATTAATTAGGACTTTTTTTTCAAAATTTTATACTAGCTGCTAATTTCTATCACGATTCTAACTATATATATATATATATATATATTTCTCTCCTTTCTACAATGTTGAAGGAGTACAAGCCCAAAAAAACCAAGAAACTTGCAGGCCGGTGTTATTTATGGAATTGTGAATACTCTATTTAATTGGTTTTATTTCTACTAAAATAACTGAATTATTCTATTCATTATTACTCCTATACTACATACTTATTAAGAAAAAATAATTAAAAAATTATGTATAATATAAAAATGATGAATAGAATTTTTTAATACACGTTGAGAATGGTGTCAAACATTATCATTTGATAAGCCAGTTTTAACTTTACAGAAAAGTAAGGTTTTTACCTTAGTTAAACAGATAACCTATTTATTTATGAGTACTGCAACAATCATAAAAATATTTTTTTAAATTAAATTTACTGGTTAAATTTATTTTTATAATATAAAATTGTAAAATTTGTTTATCTTCTGGGTAACAAGGAGGCAAACAGACACAAACGGCTGTCGACTCAACAGCTCACGTACGCACTTTAAAGTTTAATTTACCAACCCCAAATTAAGAAAGAAATGTAAAAGTTTGGAGCATCAAAAAGTTCAAACTAAAGAGGATTTTAATGGAATAAAAAATCTCCCTGTCATTAGAGTAAGAGACAGTATATAGTGCCGGTTCAGGGAGAATTTTGCAGAGTCATGATTGCAATTATGACAGACAAAGTTCATCACTGAAGAATATATATTATATAATAGAAACAAATAGTAATTAATTAAACACAGTGTCTACCCAGCTTGTTTAAAATCGGGTTTGCCGACAGTCACTGTTCAAATGATGTCTCGTTAAAAATTAAGCTAAAATATTGACTGTCCACCCGGCCTCTCCAGCTTCTAGCCTCTACACACTTTTTGGAAACCAATGCATTTTACTCGATTATGTTTGCTGATGGAGGGTCGGGTCTCCCAGATATATAATTTGCGTGAAAAAAGGACATGCACACTCGATGATCTTGTCCATAATCGTGGGGTTTTCATCTCGAAATTAATGCATTATTTGCATGGTGTTTATAATTATTTATGATTGTTGTACGTATCCATGTGCAACGCATCACGTCACCACCTACTGAACAAGCCGGGGGCCCCATGCATGACCGGAGGACTGATTCATCGTAAGGTCCAGTTAATTAGATCAAGATTTTTCTTGAATTCGTGTGGATCGGGTCCTACATGAGCTGCCTAATAAGTATAGTACTACTGATCACCAATGGATATTAATTGCATGGTACAGAACATATATGCACTTGTATGGCTCTCCTGCATTTTTCCTTTCCCACCTTTGGAGTCTGCTCGATCGATCGTGCACTGTACCTGAAGAATGTGACATTTCCTGAGAATGGTGAAAAGTCTTGTTTTCACATGAACAACACACTTTTGTTTTGGGTCTTTTTGGGGCTCATCACTTTTGACATTGGAAACATTGACTCGAAATTGCAGGTCCCATATTTCATTTACTTTCCAAAGAATCTCTTAGCTAGCACTGGTTTGAGTTTCAGGTCTGGATTGCTCAAAATTATTGAACAACTAGTGATTGCTTTGGAAGCTTGCATGAGTAGTACTGGTAGATAAAATGCAGACTTTTCCTGTCTGAAATCTAGACTCTGATCCTGTTTTGTTTGCTGCTACAACACTAGGAAGTATGATCAGAAATTTTTACACTCGCAAGGCCTAACTATTTGTAGGAGATTGTACTAGTACTGCTCGCACCTAGTATTCCCAAAGCAAGTTGCCTATACTGTTTGAATCACTGTACATACGATCATTTGGAGTCCGAAAGAAAGACATGCCAGGAAATTAAAACAATATATATATATATATATATATATATATATATATTAATAGGCAGGCAGTCCTAGTTTTGGATCACGAACTGTTGCATTTGTTTTCCCTCAACTCAAAAGGGTATTCATCTTTTTGGCATTAAACTGGATTGATATATCCTTGGTAGAGGCAAAATGATTAGGGGAGTGGCCCTATGGTGGGGTCAAAATGGACTAGCAACACATATTGATATTCATGAAGGCGACTTCATGATCAGTACCCTAAAAACTTATCTATCATGCATCGATCCTCTCTCACTTAATTATTTTATGTTGTTCTATTTATAAGAATTTTTCTCGTTGTGGGGTTAAGCAGGAAAGTTGACAAGAGTCGTGTGATGTGGTCTGATTTCGATGGAGATGAAGACGATGATCAATATCCCCATAGCCACAGCTCATATACCTGGGAGGACATATTTCGTACCCAAACACCTTAATTTGAATCAGACGAGCTCCGACGATATATCATGATTAGCACATGACCCGTACGTATAATACATCATTCTTCGTGCAAGCCATTGAACCAAGACAACTCAAAGTTCAGAGCCACAACTTATATATATATATATGGCCGAATGATCTTGATGTCATTCTTGACACCCACGGTAGGCCACGGCCCTATCTACATAGTCTTTCAGTCAACACTACTGTCCCCACTGCTTAAATTGCCCCCTTTTTTCTTGGCACAGTTCAATTTCATGTCACTGTAATTTGGAGCCGGTCCCTGGCTATTACAAAATGTACATATTTGTGGTATTTGCGAAGGCCTCGATCTTATAAATTAGTACGTACTTCGATCTTACCGTTAATTCCTTCGTTTGCAATATATATAGTTACCAATAAGATGATATTTTATGCAAGGATATTAATGCTTTATAATTTTAAATACATTATTTACTTACAAAAAAAAAAAATTATAGCTCATCATGTAAAACGGCCTTTGTATTATGAATTAAATTGGATTCAATATTATACACTTTCATGAATATCATTTTGTAAGTTTTTCTTATAATTAAGCCAAACATTTTTCTACTAATAATTGCATATTATTTGTTCAATTCATGTGCTATATAATTTCATCGTGGCAACAATTATATATATAAGAAATTCTATTTGCAGTCTTGAGTCGGAGATTGTGTGTGTAGTCTCACTGATGAATTAGGGTAAAAAGGGAAAAAATATCATTTTAAAAACATTATTTTTGTAATTTTAAAATTTTTTTAAACATAACTGTATGGGTTTGTATGAACAGTCCCCAAATATGTAGACTAACTCTTAAATATATATATATATATATTGTATTATAATAAGTGGTTATCTAACTGTGAATAGTAACTTTTGTTATTTTTCTGTTAATTTTTTTTGTTTTTCCGTTAAGTCTTGTTTTACTAAAAAGCAATTGAAACCCTTAATCATTTAATATGTGGCTCCTTTGTAAAATGACTCGTTTGCATTCGAAACCCACATCAATTCATCTTATCTCATTATTACAACTTTCTCAAATTTTCACACAAAATATAATAAACAATTCAATTTTTTTAAATCTCAAAACAGCTTTCTCAAATTTCCACACAAAATATAATAAATAATTCAACTTTTATTCTACTATTTACAAACCATCTCAACTCATCTCTAAATTCAAACCACGTTTTACTAAAAGGTCCTTAAAACCTTTGACCATTTGACGTGTAGCTCTCTTGTAGAATTTAATGAATGATCATGTTTTACCAAAAAGTCCTTAATAGAATATAATTATTATTACTATTAATATTGAATATTATTAATTTGATTAGAATATTATTATTATTATTATTATTTTAATTAGTAGAACTATAAAATGTGATAAAAATAAAAATTAAAAAAATTATTAAATTAATAATATTTTATTATTATATAGAGAGTAAATAGATAATTCAATATAGATGCAGACAAATATTCATATTTTGCTAAAGTTTAGACTTTTTTTTAATCTTGATTTTTTTGTCTTTCTTCAACCTTATACCTTGTATTTTTTTTTTTCAAGACAAATAAGCTACTGACTTTTTCACTTTTTTTTATTTAAATCATTATATCACGTGCACTCCGGGGCTAACGCACCCGAGACGTACTGTTCCCGTGTGTGTGTGTGTATATATATATATATATATATATATATATATATATATATATATATATCTATCAAGTTGCTACGTAAATGTTTAAACAAAATAAGATCTCGTTCAAATCCTAATTAATTTCTAAAGATACTAATTAAATCCCAGAAAATTAATCATGACACCTTGATGATCTGTTAATTTATTTCTGCTTTATTGTTTTTGAGTTTTTTGGATTTTGGCTAGCTATTAGAAGAGTTCATGAGAAACGTCTAAATGAGTTGCAACAAAATTATATAAATCATTGACAACCGGCAGCATTAGCTTTTGGGTAGCATTAGCATATTGTTTAAGCCAAACCATGCATGTAGCTATAGACAATAGTTGACTAAAGGAAACAGCTCATGTTCTTGCATATGATCATCATAAGCTCACGGGAGTATATATATATATATATATATATATATATATATATATATATATATATATGATGAGGTTATATATGGATCAAGGTCAGTAACAAATATCTGATCTTTTGGGTGTTTTTATTATTTTATAATTAATAAATTAATTATTGCTTTTATTGGGTGTGTGAACAGCTGGCCGATCGAGGACATTGCTAAGGTCAAGAGTGCCTCATCATGGTTTTACAAGGAGACAAACCATAATACAAGAACGAAAGACTTCTTTTTTTTCTCTTTGGGATTTTCCCATGAGAAAGTGTTGCATGCATGCAGGATTAATATTATTATTAATTTCTATTACTTTTTAATGTTTGTGTTCTAATTAGTACTACTGAAAACTTCGAAGCTTGGAGAGGATTAAAGGGTAGAAGATGCTCGCCTTGGTGGCTCTGGTTGTCTGTATATACAGCGCGCACACCATGTCATGGAATATTTGCCTTTCCATGAACATTAATGCGAGTCACGAATTAACAATTCCTAGCTAGCTAGCTAGCTTAATTCTAATTCTTTCTTTCCATTATAAATTAATAAAAAGTTCTTTATTTTTTGCACAACATATATATATAATAATAACCTAAAATATGGAATCTTTCTATCCTATATATTAACTTATAATTAAAACAAGCAATTGAATACTGATCATGAGAAGAACAAAATTAGGAATTATAATATTATATACTGAAGATAGATCGATAGATAGATAAAACGTTCACACACATAATTAAAACAGGTTGGCATTAGGGATCGAGGGTCCAATCCAAAGTCAACTTTATGTTGGGTTTTTTTTTTTCTTGTCTTTTTTTTTTTAGTAAATTATATATATATAAAGAAATTTATTAAAAAAAAAAAAAAAAAAAAAAAGGTAAAACTCGAGACTTGTGTTCTGATCTGATATATATGCATGTTACCAGTGATCTCAAAGAAACTAAACTGATGCAGAGAATCAAATTTAATCATGCATTTAATCAATATTCTATATATCAAATTCAGATTTAATCTGTAAGGTACGTTGCAATGGACACGATTGATGATGCGGAAGCCACCCTAGCTAGCATCCATGAAAATACACGTACGCAGGACTAGTTCTAGTTCTGCCACGTTATCATTATATTGGAGTACTTGTGTAGTTTTGAGGGTCATAATTTCGATCCAAAGCTCCTCCAATCAATATCTGTCGGTGGAGATCGATTTAGAGTTAATAAATTATAAATGAAGAGGTGTATATTCATATATATATATATATATATATATATATATATACCGTCAACCAGACAACCACATTCCATTGTTTTCCGAAGGTCCCACACCTAAATTATTATTTTTGTTGTACATGATGATGATATATATTCGATCCTGCATGCATATTTCCTTGAGCTAGCCAAGTACTCCTCCATGGCCTCAAAGTTCAAACCCTCGATCAATATATTATCAAGATCAATCAGTACTGGCTCGACCTTGACAATTCAATACTTCATTGGTTAAAAACATGCAAAGTCAAACCACAGAGATCAATCGAAAAAAGTACTAGTGGTAGAATTTTCATTTGCGGCCAAAGTAATAGAAAAACCAGCACTTTGATGATCAGTAAAAGTCAAAATACCATGTACTACGTACTCGATCGTGGTTTTTTAAATTCCATTGGTGAGACTTGCAAGCAAGGCTTTTTATTTGTTTACTTAGAATAAAACTATATATATATATATATATATATATTATTTATAAGATGTATAAATTCTGTGTATTCTCTTTAAAAAAAAATAAATAGATATATATAATATTAAAAAAAATAATATTTATAATATATTTTCTTTCGATTATAGCCAAGTGTATTTATGGTCCTTTGCTAAAAATTCCATGGGTCTGTCTACGTACGTACTTTGCAGTAGTCAGGCGGCCTCAGCAAAACATGCACTATTGATCTGATCCATTAGTTTTACATGGTACGTCAAAATTATTACATGATGTATATATATGGACAAAAAGAAAATTAGTTTAAAAAAGAAAAGATATTATAATATTGCAAGGTCAAATGGGGATTATGATATATATATATATATATATATATATATGATGCCTTGCATTAATGATCACCATCTATCTAGCTTGCAATATGTATCGATCCGATCCTTAATTATATAATTTGAGACAGTTTGGGGGCCCAGAAAGATGGCGCACAGATATGTTATATATCTGCACAGTGTATATCACATGGAGATGTGTAATGCCCGGTGTTATCTCTTGGGTGGGTCCACATTGAAAATTCCACATTTTTGCTTTTGCAGCAGCGCCTTGCAGACCAAAATTCCACCGCAATATATATATATATATATATATATATATATATATAATTATTTATATATTTTGAACCGTTCAGATTAAGTTGCAGTACTACTTTACTGATCATTGATCGATCGGCCCGGCCAAGTGTTGTGATTTTCCTTAAATTCTTTTTACTTTTAAGAAGTACTGTACACAATCAATGATATATATATATATAACGTCGTCGGCGTAGCTTTATTTATTTATTTATTTATTTTAAATTATGAATTATTATTATATATATTTTTGTAGAATTTTTTTTACCGCGCCTTTTATATTTTGGAATCTTCCATTGAGATTCGAAAAGGTTTCACAAATAAAAGCGGGCCACAACACCGGCTGCTAATGATTTGCAATAATTGAATGCGAATACTTTTTTGTGGTTAATCTTTTTAATGGTTGAATTAATTTGTTGAATGATTTGGCTTCTATATATATATTATAAGTGCAATTTCTTCAGCTAAAATGTTCATCATGATCAGTCTTTATCTATATATATGTATATATATATATTGCAATAATTTCCCTAGCTCTCTTAATCAAAGGGATAATTAATAAAAAATAAAAATAATTATAGGGATAATTTTTGTTTTAATTAATTAATACAGGACATGATCTTGTGTTCAAGCTACGGACGTACATGAGGCTTATCTAGCTATATATGAGGGTTTATCTAGAGAAAAAGACATCAGCCATTAAATGAAAATTGGAAGTACGGACGAATATATTCATGTGGATATTGCATGTTTCCCTCTAGGCTCTCTCTATAGCTGCTAATTGTTTGTAATATTAATTTGGCGAATATAGCAGAGCATGCAGCAGCTTTAAGTTTCTTGGAAAACTGAATTTAACTCGCATATGGTTCCAAAGAAATTTAAAGGGCCCCAGAAAAGGATGGAAACAGACAGCGGGGATTAGAAGACTTGAAGCCGGAGCTCTAAAGTTGAGGGAAGAAGAGTGGAGGGTAGTGGAGGGGAGGGAGGGGGGTCCAAAGCAAAAATTAAAAATATATATATATATCTTCAAGTAATTTATAATAATAAATGTGTTTAATATTTAAAAATTACTATTTGTATGTGGGATTAAAATACTCAAAAATTGAGAATAATTCAAACAATCATGCCCATGCATCCTTCTAATCATTGACATAAAAATAAAAATTAATCCCAGAAACAGAATCATGATATTTTCGCTTATTTTATTAATCCCGGCCACTAGTACTGTCGTATATATATGGACATTAATATTAAAAAGAAGTTTACTTGCACGGACTAACTTTATATTCCGATGAAGAATAATAATTTGCAGACTAGAAGACAAAAAAGATAAAAATGTATACGTTTTCCTTTCATGTTGTAATGTCAATTGGTACCAGTGAAGATGAGTTAAAATAGGGTTTAGCTAGGGTTCAACTCATTGTCCTTTGTGGGGGATAACATGCACATGGAGCTGGCATGCATCCATGCAAGCATGGGGGGTACTGGAAAATTAGAATTAATAATTGAATTGCGATCATGTCCACGATGATCCAAAAGCGTTATCTATGCTTTCTAGCTGCAATTAATATCAAATTATCTGTAGCTAGCTAGGCTAGCTAGTCCAAATGGTCGTGAATGAATGAATGAATGAATGCATGCCAAGATCGAGTTTTTAGACAAATATATTTGATTTTTGATCCA
The DNA here is from genome assembly GCF_004785595.1 of Juglans microcarpa x Juglans regia. Lineage (NCBI taxonomy): Eukaryota > Viridiplantae > Streptophyta > Magnoliopsida > Fagales > Juglandaceae > Juglans > Juglans microcarpa x Juglans regia. The sequence goes on from NC_054600.1 coordinate 25,270,443, forward strand.
ATCATTTTCTAGAAATATATAAATATGTGAATTATAAATTGACATTGTTGTCACAGCCAAAACTTGATATTGATCTACAGCTCCAAAGGTCACAAAGTTGCCTAATCTTCAATCATGGAAGAGGGGACAAAAGCAAGTTCTCATTCATCCTTTTTGTCTTTTGGTTGTTTGAAGTGGAAAACAAAAAAAAGAGCATCGCCATGTTAATTAGTTGGTGTGTGTATATATATATATATATATATATATATATGTAAATTTATAAGTACTATACATAGATATGTATATAAAAATCAAGTTGCATGCATCTCAATCTCATTAATATCTTTGAAAGTGCCAGCTTACACAAGCAATCGAGGAACTTGATAAATCAATCGAGGAAAACGTACATGACAGCAATATTAAAACAAATAAAGAAAATATGAATATTAATAATTTAACATGAATGCATGTCACTTCATGAACAATAATTACTTGTGTGTAATATATTGCATGTCAACGTTGATTCGAGAGGGCAGAAAACAGTGATTCAATCCCTTCTGTAATCAACTGAGAAAATGATTGAAGGATCGATCGAAGAAATATATGATATATATGGCGGTTGGTTTTAATGAGGTTTTATTAAACTAATTAGTAGCCGAAAGCTTAATATATTTATATATATATATATATATATCGATCATGTTAGCTAGCTAGGTTGTAATAAATCTATTGTTGCATGCGCCACTTTGTTAGTTGTTAACAATTAAAGGCCGATTAATTGCTAGCTAGTACCGTTCGTAGCTAGGTTTTATTATTATTATTATTGTTATTATTATAAGGCACTCCCATTATTATTAGTATATATTATTATTTATTTATTTATATATTTTCAAAGCACTTATTTCTGATTTCACATATATATAATTGCTTTATGTATGCCTTAGTTTGAGTCACCTTCAATGTATAATGCCTTTATATATGTGATCTGGCATGCGATGTCATGTTTGTCATTGGAATATATATTATATAAAATTTTTGTAATTCTCGAATTTTCCTAAATCAGGGCTAGCTTTACTTTCTGATTATTTAGGAATTAATTATTAATTAATAGGTTTATTTATTGTTGGGATATTAATTAGGGTTTTTCTAAACTCTTGCATGCAAAACGTTGATGTTATTTAAGAATTAATATCTCCTATAATTCCTGTGAAAATTCAATTCTTTATAAAGACTATATATCAATTAAGCTTTATCTTTTCTAGTAGATTCAAAGTGTATTAAGACTAATATAGCAATGGTCATGACTATATATATATATATATATATATATATATATAGTTCAATATAACCGGATATGGTAGAACTAACCAGGCTGCAGGGAAACCCTCTTTTTCTTGAATGTGTATGAAGTTTTAAGGAAAATTAGATAAATCTAACATGAAAATGGAAACCGTAAGGGTTTAAATAATTTGCAACATTCAGTGTAATTTATTCAGAAAAAAGGGTGATTTGCTCTAATTTTGGCAATGAACACTGCATAATCCTCTTTCCACGTAATGATAAGACTTTTCAAAGTGTTGATTATTTTGGGAAGAATAGCTCATAAAGCTCTCAAAGTATAAAGTAAAGAAGACAGACAGTCCTGTTTTTTATGAGGAAAAAGTTTTCCAGCTTAAGTAATGGAATATTTTTTGTTGGTTTACTTTTCACAGATGACAGAGGGATTTGCATGGGCCATGGTGTATGGAAACTGAAATTTGGTGAATTTTTTCTCCAGCCTCATCTATCTCCTTTAAGTTGGCGCCGGCCTGCCTGCCTGCCTGCTTGCATATGTCTAATCAGAGAGGTCTGAGAAGTTAATGACTTTTTTTTTTTTTTTTCCAACTCAAGTACTGTAGTTCTTGTTGTGAAGAGAGAATTTTAAATAGGTGACTTTAACCAGTAAAACTTAAACAAGTCAGGATGAATGAAGCATCCCGAGTATGCATCCATTGTGCCCAGAAAAAAATAGTTTTGCTGACTTCGGATGCAAGCATGGGTTGTTCTCAGATGGATTAGTGGCATGATGTGGCAAGCATGATGCACATACATGATGTGGTATCATCTAGATTATATATTTTTCAAGTCTAAAATAAAAAAATAAAAAATTAAAAGCAGTCATATAATGAATGTAAAGTATACACTGTTACAGTGACTTTTTTCTAATATTACTCTTAGTGAAAAAATAAATATAGATAAAAATTATTATTAAGAATAACTATTTTACACACATGATGTGACATCATCTAAACCATACATTTCTCAAATCTAAAATAAAAAAAATAAAAAACTAAAAATAAATATATAATGAGTATAAAATATATATTACTATAATAACTTCTCTCTAATATTACTCTTAACAAAAATACCCCACCATTTTTGCAAGAGACATTAATTCTCAGAGTTTTGATTAGACATATGCAACTCAGCTTGTTACCATTCCTTCTCATCTTTTTATACAGACAACTCCCACTCTCTCTCTCTCTCTCCCCCCTAAAAGAAAAAAAAGAAAAGAAAAAACTAGACTGAAAAAAAGTACCTTCTCAATTGAGTGTGACTTTTCTCACTGGGGGGCTACTTCTTAGTTCTTATATATTAATTCAACTCCCTTTCTCAGCTGCTACTTCATTTTCTCAACCTCCCTGTCACCTCTCTCTCTCTCTCTCTCTACATCTTTTCTCCCAAAGCTCCCCTACAAATCCATTCAGAGCCACCTCCAGCCGTTGCTGACAGTTCACCTAGGATTCAACAAACTTGCTGTTTAAGGGTAGGATATCCCTCATAGCAGGTGGGACTTGCTCCAAAATGGGAAGGCACTCTTGCTGTTATAAGCAGAAGCTAAGGAAAGGCCTTTGGTCACCTGAGGAGGATGAAAAGCTTCTGAGGCATATTACCAAGTACGGCCATGGGTGTTGGAGCTCTGTCCCTAAGCAAGCTGGTAGCCTAATTTTTACTCTTCCCCTGTGTTTTCTTACTCTCAAACTAAACCTCTCTGCAATGTTCTGAACAAGAGAAATTTCTAACTGTCGATCTCCATATGATGAATTGGCAGGTCTGCAAAGGTGCGGGAAGAGCTGCAGATTGAGGTGGATCAATTACTTGAGGCCTGATTTGAAGAGAGGCACATTCTCACAGGAGGAGGAGAACCTTATAATTGAACTTCATGCAGTTCTCGGGAATAGGTAAATTCTTTTTCTTCTCCTCGTCTAAACATTTTCCCTATGGTTGGGGCAATCATTAATGTTGTTGAACATTCTTGGGATTCTGTGGCTTCCCCAGGTGGTCTCAGATTGCAGCACAATTGCCTGGAAGAACCGACAACGAAATAAAAAATCTCTGGAACTCTTGCTTAAAGAAGAAGCTCAGGCAGAGAGGCATTGACCCCGTCACCCACAAACCACTTTCCGAGGTTGAAAATGGAGAAGGCAAAGATACAGCAGCCAAAAGCCGAGACAAAATGTCGGTGGTGTCTAATGAACTGAATCTCCTCAAGACAGACAATTCAAAGCAAGAGGCAGCTTTACTTGAGCAGAGACCATCTTCAATTGCAGCAGCACAAGGCTGCTACCCATTGGAAGTTCAGGGTCCTTCCAGCTCCAAGACAACAAACTGCAGGAAGAAAAACAACAATTTGATGACAAACACACCTAGTAAGGACTTCTTCCAAGATAGGTTTGTAACATCCCACCAAGAAAGTTCCACCATCGACTGCCAGGCTTCAGATTTTGTGGGGCATTTTCCGCTTCAGCAATTGAATTATGCATCCAATGCCAGGCTCCCCGCATCCTCAAACCCCATTCAGTGGTTCACCCAAACTGGGAGAACATTTGACATGAATTCCGAGTTCACCTCCAACGCAATATCTGTTCTTTCACCTTCAACCAGCTCATTTCTTCAAACGTCTATTGGTTACAAGCCTCCACCACTTACTTTTCCCTCCGATAATGTATCCATCAGCTCTTTCGCAGTGAATGGATCCCGTTACTGGGAACCAAGCGCCACCAACAACAACAGCAATTGCAGCAGTGGAAGTAGTAGCAGCGCTGAGTTGCAAAGCAACAGCTCGTTGTTGGAGAACAGCTTGTTTTCTTGGGGATTGGCCGACTGTAGCACATCAAACAAAGACACCCAAATCCATCTGATGGAAAGCCAACAACCGGAAGACATGAAGTGGTCTGAATATTTTAATAACCCATTATTGATGGCGGCTGCTTTACAAACGACTCAAACTCCAGAGTCTTTGTACAGCGAGATAAAATCAGAATCGCATTTGGTAAACGATAGTTTAAGTGCTATGTGGCCTCATAACAAGCAGCAAGGTCCTTTACAATCTTCTGATATATGTGGTAAGGATATCCAAACGCTAACTGCGGCCTTTGGACATACTTAGCAAGCCATTATTAACATGTCGAGCCTCTGGTCAGCGGCGGAAGAACAAAACTGCAGAATTTCAGTTACAAGAGGCTTCAAATCCTAGCCTGTTTTCTTTAGTACAGATGTGTGCCACATATTCTTCTCTTGTATATAGATCAGAATACAGAAAATTTTCTCAGCCTCTGGGTTTGATATATTTGTGAGGAAACATTCTTGCTATTACCTTTTTCTTTCTTCTTTTGTGTGAGGTAGAATTGCAAAACAAGGCTTGTACCGGTGTCTTTTACTCTTCTTTTTTGTTTTTCCTCAATGCATATGCTCTCTGTAATGTTGCAATTCTTTCTGGTGACCATTTTGGAAAATGTCTGTTAAACTTATTCATCCAGCTTCCAGTTACTCCTTTTACCAGTAATAATGTCAAATCTCTCTGTTAGACCATGGCTCTCTCTCTCTCTCTCTCTCTCTCTCTCTCTCTCCCCCCACCTCTCTAGGGCCTAGACAATTGAATATTACATGAATCCTCTTAATCCAATTTCTTTTTCAAGATTATGATTCAAATGGTTGCCTATCACTGTCTTCACGGGACGCAAATCTCATTCACCTTCATAACAGTGTTTTCGTTTTCGTCCGGACTATTTTGAGAAAATAAAGGAAAAAATTATCATGACATCTGCAATACGTCTCATTTGCTGGATTTGCAAGACTTCGAGTTCGAGAGCAACTGCTATCTCTTCTTCTCTCTCTTGTACACACGTGTGCGTGCATGCTCCCACACATGCGCGCGCACGAACACACGCACGAGAGCGCGTTAAGGGTGTCACCATATAGTCCAGAAGAAGGTGCTCCACAAATGAATTGAGAGTTGTTCACTTTGGAGTCCGTACATAGAGATGGTGACTCTCAATCTAATAACGGCCATATGTTTTCTCCATCGCTTGTAGCTTCTTCAAGGCAAATAGCATTATCTTAAGGAACACTTTGGAATAAATTAAATAAATAAAAAAGGAAGAAACTTCCAATTTCAGAGGAAAAGTAAAAAAAAAATAAATAAATCCAATAAGACTACTTATCTACCCGGCTTCTTGGATGCTGCCAAGATGCTTGGTATTAAAGACCAACCCCACTTGGTTGGCACCACCTGGAAAAGGTCTATTCAAAATTCAAGACCAAATGGCTCGAACGGGGAAGTGAGGAAGGGAAGAACACCAACTTTAAGAAACTTAAGCGAAGGATCTTTATATTGCAAAATTGGTATGCTTTCTGAAATCAAATGTCACTTTGTCTTGATCATGCAAGTTAGATGCATATTACGTGCTAAACCAGAATACATTGAATACAAGTTCTACAAAGTTATTGCGAATTGAACAAATAGCAACTTCCTTTCGGTCCATCAAAACTGCGGAGTTTCAGTTGAACACTTGCGAAGATTTAGGGGGTAAAGAACAACCAACATATAACTAAATTTCCATGAGCAGCGCAGAAATTAATACATAATCAGGAAGCCAACTTGTCTAGGAAGACCAGAATGTAATGTATCTTCTACACAGGCAAACTTTAAGAGTTCGTGTTTTGTAAGGTATCTTCTTAAGGCAGGTTTGTGGGGTGAGATGAGAATTTTGTGTTTTGTTTAAGAGTTTAAAATATTATGTTTTAATATTATTATTGTTTTGAAATTTGAAAAATGTGAATTGGGATTTGAAAAAGTTGAATTGTTTATTATATTTTGTATGGGGATTTGAAAAATAGGTAATGACGAGATGAGATAAGAGAAGAATTTTGTGTCTCATCCCATCGAGGCATCTGAGTAATACTAAAAGATCATTCTGTTCTGCATATCTGTCTTGTTACTAAAATTCTAAAATTCTGGTCTGTACTTTTGTTGCTCTACCCTCACTTAAGGTAGAGGGAAAAACCATGTACAAGAAAGAAACAGAAAAACCCAATTACGAGGCTGCTGTAAAGCAAGCTATACAGTTTTTATCTACATCTGAAATAAGAGCAACCTAATCTGTTCAAACCCACTACTTCTCTAGGAATGCATCTTCGACCCAAGAAATGACAAGAAGTTCCCCCTCAAAATAATCAGCAACATTATTCACATCTTTGAAGACATGATACACTTGAAGTGATAAGGAATTCGTGATTTCCATAAAGCCTATGTCATTATTGGAAAATGAAGCAGAAGCTAGAAGCAGTAAAACTAGCAGTTTTCAGGAGAAATCAGCAGTTCCAGTTTGTTAAGAATTATAATACAAATAATAAATTCTACATATTCCCATCAACTTAAGCTTTTGAGACAAGTGATGATTGTAAGAATGAGAAAAATAGCCTGCTAGTATGTATGGCTCATATTTCATTTATATAGCATTTACAAGATGCAAAAACAGAGGACAAAACAAAGGTTTACAGTTGTACAAGAAATAAAGAAGGAAACTATACAGCTGTGAAAGAATCCTATGGCAATGCTATTTACAGTAGTGCAAGACTAACGTTATGCTTAAAATAAGAAAGAAATCACATCAGCTGTTATGAGGAGAGATCTAAGGAGAAAATTATGGAGACCAGAGAATCATGGAGTTATGGCTGATATGTCTCTTAAGTGATTTCACACAGTTCTGTAAACTAGTTAAATTGTGGTAAGTTTAGAGACGTCAACTTCCTTCATGATTATCTATTCTTGCAAGACGGATCATGCATACTTTGAAGACTAATATGTAAGTTTCAGAACACCATTATGAAATTTTAGTTGGAAAGGAAAAGTCAAACTCCACATCGAATTGCGGGTTTTAATGTCATGCATGATGCATCGCGCTGAAGTTAACAAAGGAATATGGCCTTAGCTGATTGCTCTTAAAAGTTGGGTAAAATACCCAAGCAAACCATACATTAGTCAAAGCAACAAGGAGAGTGCTTTGTCTTTGAAAAGTAACTCCTAGTAGCAGGAACAGGTTGATTTTGGTTTGATTCTCATTAAAATGACAATTGGAAATAATACTGATAACTTCTAACTGATCGAACCATATTGGTCTATTACCATGGCAATCAAGAGAACTCAGAAAAAAAAAAAAAGTTGATACTACTTTCTGTCTCAATCTGATAAACAGTTTTTTCTTTACAAAATAAATATGTAAGACCATACCCATATTGAGTGATAAGAGTGGGTGGTTTATGGAATCCGATATTATTTGGGAAGGAAAAGTTCTTGCTCTTTATAATAGATTTAATAAAACTCTAATTATATCATTGGCTAGTCTTTTTAGAGTATAAGCTCAGTATTAAGGCACATGTTTCTTCTACCTCAGATCTCACTGCCTCAAAGGAAGCTTCTAGTGAAATCGACTCCAAATCAAAACAGAAAGGAATAACCGAATCCTCATACTGGAATGCTGTGGAAGAATGTAGAAATATTCTTTGAAACTGAATGAATGAAATGCATAGGATTTACGCCTGTAATAGTGGCCTGATATCGTCTATAAATACTGAAAAACTATGCACTACTCTGTAGCAAGGAAAATTCAGTTCAAAAATGAATTTGTGAAAAGGAAAATCTGATTGAGCTATTTTATCAAGCACCTTTCGTGCACCTATTTTTGCTTTCCTCTTTACTCAAATATCACTTGGACCTCCCTTTACACATTACACTAAATAAACATGAAATTGACAATAACCAAAAGATGCGAGTAGTGCCACCTTAAAATGTGTTGTCGCCTTGGTTTAGAAAAGTCTGTTGGACTAAGTGCAGAGTGGATCGAGGATGTGAGGAAAGAAAAAAGTTCAAAGAAAGAGGAAGAGGAGGAAGAGAGAATTTTGAGCTGCTACAACTCGGCCTCAATACTTTTTTAGCATTTGTGGACTTTACTTCTCAGTTTGGATGGCCAATTGGGCCCCTTGTTTACTTCTCTACAGATAACCCCAAGTCATTCCCTTTCTTTGAACTCCACATCCTTGTACCCCACTTCTTTTTCAGGAAATACTCTAATCACAACAAAATTACACTAGTAAATTTATAAATTGATATGTTACGTTATATTGTAAAATTAATTTATTGTAAAGTAGATCTAACAGCTTCCATAAAATTATATCAGTTTATAGGTTTAGTTTGTATAATCTTTTTGTATACCTAGCAGTTTTTTTTTTTTTTTTTAATTTGATTATTCATTCTTCTTCCATATTTGAATATTTTAAATATTTAATTTGTTACAGTTGATAAGTCTCGTTGCTACTATTGCTTTTCATCCCCATTAAGCAAATGATTTCATTGGCCAAAACAACCCCAACAATTCGAGGGGTCGTTGGTCTATTTCTTCCTCATTAGAACAGGGACACGAGGCCATTCGTACGTCTGGCATTGCAGTCGACAAGCACTGATCTTTATTATCACTGCAGTCCCAGAAACACATCATATAAAATCTGCAAAAGGGCCTACGTTCTAATTAATTTGTACCTTTTTTTCCTTTTTTACGAGCAAAACACAGAGAATGCCACTATATTTATTAGTAAAATAACAGTCTCCTTCACCGTCCTTCTATTCCCGAAAACTACATGAGCCTTCTTGATCGTGACTCGTGGGGAGAAGAAGATAATGCATGTGGGTCACCCATATCTTTTGTTTAGAACTTGAATGGAGCCCTCAGAGCCTCAGACCATCAAAAAGGAACGCGTAGACCTCTCTTATATCTTGTACATGAACGAGAAAACAGCTCCACTTAATCCTCCACCTATATACCTGATCTAACGCGGAAATACTTCATCCAGCTTTCGTCAGATCAATATATATTGAATGCGAAGATATTAGCAGGAAAGTAACCTAAATATACTTTGTTTAAAAAATAGAAGAAATAATGCCACCTGTATGTACGTAACTATTTCCTTATTTATTTTCGTGGTTCTCAATCTGACTGAAGCTGCCTCTTGTTGAGCTTCGATTGGTAGCTACGTTAATATCAATCTGATCATCTTCTCAAGAAAGTAAAGGTTGGAACCTGGAGGGGGTTGCAGCTTTGTGTGTACACACACACACATATATATATATATATTGCATTCTAGATGCAGCATGGTCAAACTTGAGCAGTTCTTTCTTTCTTTCCTTTTTTTTTTTATTATTTAATTTTATTAAGTCCGTTACGCGGTTTGTACCCGGTCAATGCATGCTACATATGAAAAAGTAGTCTAAGGATATGTATTAATAGGGTTTAGACGACTCGGATTTATATATGAAATGATGATGAAGCTGATGAATAATTAAATGATAGAAAACGATAACACAAAGGTGTACGTGTAGTAGTACTAGTACTTAAGGTGCTTGAAAAATTAGGATGATCAGGAGCTAGCACGTAAACTTCTTTCTTGAAACACAAAGTTGTATGTAACTTTCAAACTAATTTGTATTTTGCATGGATGATCATTATCAATGGATGTGATTATCCATCATGCATGACTAGTAGGATGGTTACACCTCTTAATTAATTAGCTGGTGCTATGACTTAATTGGGTTCAAATAGCTTTCAAGCAAGATAAATGGGTACGTATGAGTTAAGATCAGGATCAACTTGATAAGATCTTGAGAAAAATGTTTCATTTATCATGATTGTGAGTGAAGAATATAATTAATTTACTTGATATTTATCTTTATTCCATTTCCCAATAATTAGTTATAAATAATTAGTAGATGCGCGCGATTCCATACATATATGTATGTATGTGTGTATGTATTCCCATCCCTCCAATCTTTCGAATTACCATGGTCTAAAACAAGTCTTGGAACCACCAAGAATTACAAAATATTTTTTAAAAGATAAAAGATATTTACAATCGTAAATTATACAACCGCCGCGTAATGGTTTTGAAAAAAATTGAATAAAATATAGAACATGAAAAAAATTAATTTTTTAATAATAGATTCTACTCTTTTTCAAAATGATTACATGGCGTTTATGTATTTCATAATTGTACGTAGAATTACTCGATTGCAGGAGCCTATATAAATATATATATATATAATTCAAGTTGAAACTAGATCTACTTAACTACCAAATTTGTTTATACCAATCTAAAAAATATTTCATGTTTTATATTAAATAAATACTATTTATTATTTCAAATAAGATACAAAATATAGTATTCTCTGTCGACACTCAATAAATAGATTTCGAAAATAGATTTTGATACGACGTTAATTAATTAATATAATTCAAGGGTCGGTGTTTGCTGCTAATTTATATTGCAATCCCATAAGAGTTTTAGAGTATTTCCCTATAAAAAAACGTCGGCCAGATATTATAATTAGTAGTATAATTAATAATAGAAAAATGCTACGTAAACCAATAAAATATACCAATCATTTGTTGAGAAAAAAAAAATATACCAATCATTTGTACCGATTTTTTTTTTTTTAAGATTTGTATTTTTGTATTTTATTTTTTCAAAAACATACATAAAATATATTTAAAATTTATTTACACTATCGATATCGAATTCAATACCTTTTTTTATCTGCAGCTTCAACACCTCCCTTAATAATATCAACAATCGATTTATTATTTATTTATTTATTATTAAAAAAAAAAAAAAAAAAGCAATAGTCGCAGATCAAATATATGTGAAACATGGTGGACCCATATCTCTCAAATAAGGGCCAGGTGGGCATGTGTGATTGAAGAAGATGGTGCTGGTTAGTGGACCCCAGTGGGCCATGTGGTGTTGCAAATTTTTGTGTATAATAATGAAATAATTAATTGATTGATCAAAGGAGGGTTTAGGAAGACTGAAAACAGGAACAGGTGTCTCATCTTGATCTCCCCAAACAGCAAACAGCAAACAGCAAACACGGTTCGTTCACACGTCCTCTGTCGGCGAGAGATACAAGGGGACCAAAACCATGGATCCTGCTTTTCAATGCACACTATCTGGTTTCCAATACTGAGATCATTTTTAACTTCAAATACTGTAATTTTTTTTTTTTTTTTATTAGTGTTGCGTATACCTGTAATTTTATACTTGGGCCATGTTTAAAAAGTAAAAATATTTTATCTTATTTTATTATTATAATTTTATTAATTCTCACATAAAATATAATAAATAATTTAATTTTTTTAATTCTTAAAATAATAATAATAATAATATTAAAAAATAATATTCTAATAATATTTTATTCAACTTTCAATTTTCATCTCAACTCACTATTCAAAATGATACCTTTAAAGCATTGGTAATAGTCTAGCTATTGTCAAGTCCAAAATTTTTAAAGTTGAGGTTTTAGTAGCCAAAATTATTGGAGGGGTTAATTCACATTGGACTATCCATCTAAAAGTTAAAATAATAATATAATATTAGATATTTTAATATTAATTTTTTTTTATATTTTACAAATACGTTTCATATATTAATTAATAATTTAATTTTTACCTAAGATTATTGTTTTTTAACTATTTTTTTCATCAATCTAATTATCCAATAGTAGCTATTGAGAGTATTTTTAGAGTAAAATATTATTTTGAAAATAAATAGCCACTAGCTAAATTTGGAGAAAGTGATAGATTTATTATAGGTCAAAAGTAGAGCCTACAACTCTAATAAAGATAACTTTTGAACTACTTAGCCAAAATTTAGCTAATGGCAATTGACTAGGCCAATGCCGCTTTTGTTGATTGAAAGTCTCATTTTATTAGTAAATTTTTTTAAAAAAATTAAAATTTACACAATTTTCAGTAACTAACGCATCAGTATGTATTGTTATATAAGTAAAATTTATATAAATATATATAATATTTTCCAATCTTTTTTTCCAACACTGAGATTATTTGACTTCAATTTTACAAAGTTGTGAGCGATGATATTTCTTGAACAGTGAATCTTTCATCTCCTCCACGTTGAAAATGAAAGGATGAATAATCCTCGAGTATGATCAAGTTCTTAATAAGGTCGATCACCCACAGTACCAGCTAATTAATAGAGCGAGCTAATAGAACTGCAGACCAAGCTTCTACTAACAGATCAGGAAAGATCGTTTAAAGCTTAATTAATTAATAATGAGAAAAAAAGGGATTTGAATGATGCTATGGTTAAAAAGACTTACTTATGTATTTCATTAATTAATTACCCTTATTGATTGAATATGAATTCAACCCCTGCTAGAAAGAACCTGGAAGGAAGTACTAATTAGTGTTAGAATATGTGGAGATGGGGTTTTTGTGGCGCCCTCGACCCCCACGTGTTATTTTTGTGGTGTTCGTGACACCATAATGATGACTACACGGATCACGCACCCCAACGACCAGTGCTTAAAGTGTATACAACATGCAATAAATGTACACAATAATATTTGCAGCGGAGAAAATAAAAGATATTTCTTTATTAAGTACCATAATTGTTCAAAAAGTAGTAAAATAACTTTATAAGAATTTTACAATCTTCCAACAGATAATTTAAAGAAAACAAATAACATAAAAGAAACAAATCCCAAAACGCTGAACAACATATCAGCAACTTAAGCTTCTGGCAGAGTCGGTCCTTTAGGTTCATACTCGGGCTCTGCGTCAAACTCTACGGCACCATAAAACGGAACCGTAGGGTAAAACACCACAATGAGATTATGACATCTCAGTAAGTAATTAACCAAAACAACATCCAAGAGATTTAAAACACATTTATATAATCATGCGTCCCCATATGGACAGAATAACAACCCACATTCAATTTCCCAAAAATACTATTTTTATACTTACACCAAAAATTTCATTTTTGGTCTCAATCATATTTATTATGAAATTACTCATGCACTACGGTCTCCCCTATGGACCGTCCGCACACCCTGGCTCTCTTCGTCACATCACGAGTAACGTCCGTGTATGAGACTTCGTAACGAGAGATACCCAGTTCCGCGCCCAGCGCGTACATGGCCAAATATCCTCTAACCTCGCCAGCCAAACGGTCACGGAATCGGTACGAGAGCGTTACCGTCTCGTCCGTTCCCGTCGTCGCCTTGCGATAACTCAGGGGATGTCACGTCAGTCAGTTACGTTCCTGAGTGACCAGAGAAGCTCCACCGAGATAATACCCCATCTCGGCTTAGGGTCGTGATACACACGCACCCACATATTCAATAACTAATGCAACAGACCACGTAACATCACATCACATTTTAATAAAAACCATAAATATACAGTTCAATCATTTAATAGGAATATACAATTCATTTATAAAATTAATCCTTTATTTACAATTTCACCATTTCACAAAACAAGTCAAACCCGTCCTTCAAACCGGCCCAAATCTCAATTCTAACAATTACAATAGTTACGACCCAACGCTTTAACGGCCCATGGCCCAAATCCAACAGATCATTACAATCAACAGTTATAACAGAAATGATAGTTTACAAAATACAATTACAACAACTTTATTAATAAAAACTGGAAAATTACATACACACGAAGATGAGTATTTCTGAAAGATCAAGCGAAAGAACATTTGCTCAAGGTGGCGGCTCAGCAGAACAGTGCCCAAAAATTGGGTTTTATCACACGGCAACAACAAACACCGATTGATTTTTCCCTCAATTAGAACAAAACCAAGCACAACAAAATCTTAAGCTCTCGGTTTTAACACCCAAAACTCACAAATTTCAGAATCAAAAGCACTCAGCAAAGCCATACAACCACTCGGGTTTGCCCAAAAATTCACAGACCAAACACTCCAATTACAAAGGGATGAAAAGTTTAAGAGGGACATAGATTGAGGAACTCGGAAACCCCCAAAAACTTGAGAAATCCGTGGCCTTAAATAGGCCAAGTGTGGCGGTTGGAAGGATCGCGTGTCACACGGGTAGAGAAAAGAAAATTGGCAGCACAAGCCGTGGAGGAGGAGAAGCATATCGCGCAGACACGTGATGCAGCGGCAAAGTCAGCACCACCTGGAAGCCATGCCCAACGCCACCAAGAAGCTTGCGGAAGAAAGAGGTGGTGGCCGTGGGGAGCGGCACGCATGACAGCAAGCTAAGGATCCTCCACCGAACGACACCGAGAGTTCATGCAAGAAGGAGGTGAAAGAAGGAGGATTGACACACGGCAGCTGCTGGAAAAGAAGAAAACAGAAGAAGGAAGAAGAAGAAATAAGAAGGAAGATGATGAAGTAGTGCGGCGCCAAATGAGAAAAGAATAAAACCCTAATTTTCCTTGACCCAAAACGGCGCCGTATTGATAAGTGGGGGGGTTGGGTTCTCACGGGCCGCACGGGCTGGGCTTCAATTAAAACACACACACAATCCAAACAAAACACACACACAGCTCAAGAATAAAAACAATAAAATTCACAAGCCTAAACTAAAATAATCACAATAACATAATTAAAATAATACACTAAATTTAAAAATATAAGGAAAAATATATCAAAATAAATTAAAATAATTAAAACTTATGAAATTCTGGGATCTCACAGTTTTTGTGGAGTTGGATGATCTTATAGAAGTTAATTAAGGTGTCATTCATACTCATGACGACCAAACCTAAACACAAATTCTAAGATTTATATAGATAATTATTATTAAAAAATTTAAAATAAAAATAATTTTATAATCTACCGTACTATGCAATACAATAAAAAGTCGTGTAATTTAAGGGATTAATATTAATATCGTATGTCCTTATCTTCCAACTATATATATATATATATATATATATATATATATTTATTGGGGGGGATTAATCTTTAGTTGAATGGCCAATGGTTTAGGTATTCGTGGTTGCAGGTCGCATTTATCTTCTCTTTCTTATGTGCCCATGTTCACATTCAATTCTCATGTGATTTATTTTTGAGCAATGACCCACTCAAGACTGATGACTCCTAATATAAGTAAGGTTATATATACTTACAATTTTTATTTATAAAATTCATTTTTTCAATTTTATTTTTAAATTCAAATTTTAAATTTCAAATTTCATAATTTCGAACATATCAATAATTAATATGTGGAGACGTAAGTTTTTTATAAATTTTATTAAGTACAAGTAGCATTTTTCGTCCTAATATTCCTTCATATATATATATATATATATAATAATAGAATATAGGAAGGGAGCTGCGTGTCTCCTGTCCAATGGTATATATGGGACTCTATGCCAACATGGTTTCTGTATATATATATATCGTGAGAATTCCCTACACTATTTTATCTAAACATACTTTACATGAGTTTGAAGATAGAAAAATAAAATGTAAATTCACCGTATTAAATATTATTGATAAATAATGTCAACATCATTTTTTATTGATGAAAATTAATAATATTTAATATATATAGATCATATCTCTATTCAAATTGTAAAATATATATAAATAATTATAGACCATCAATACCCTAAATTTCCCGTAATATTGGCCAAATATCTGAGAGAGTCCTCTGCAGACCGAAACTATATATACAAGTTCTAACTTCTAACCCAACACGTACACAGTTACACAACTACTACTGAATCTACGTTTACTCTACACTTATAAGTCGTAACTACCCTATCTCCCTATTGTCACACGAGTCTTTTTGCTATGCTCTTTTGGACACAATAAAAGAACAGTAATTAAAAAAAATGCGATTAGAAGGTTTTTTTGACCCTCAATTTTCAAATTAATCGAGATCATTAAGCACCACCATACATTTATTTGCTATACGCATCAAACCAATCAATTCTCCGGGTGTCAAATATTTCAAATTCTACATTCACTATCAATCATGTTGTGTTTCTATCCATGATCACGAATGTGGATCAGATAGAGATAGCAATGAAAAAAGATAATAAGTTCACAAATAAAATATAATAAATAATTTATAATCATCTAATGTCATATAATGAGATTATGAGCAATAGAATGATAAGTAAAATTATTTATAAAATATCAAAATAATTGAATAATTCCTCTTTTAATTTGGAATTTTTAAATTTTTATATCGTGTAATGGGATTGTATTTGAGACGCTCCACCCCTTGTGTATGTTGTGGACTTATTTAAATAAATGAATATCTGATTATTATATAAATAAAATATTGTACACATTGAGCACATGAAGTGACACCTGGAATCATTGATAATGGAAGCCACGAAGGCTGGAGGGGTAAGTTGGGAAACAGGAGAACTGGTGCTACGGTATAAATAGGGTCGTTAGCTGCAGCTGTCGACTCTACTTCCATTTTTATCCTTTTATTATCATCATGATACATCAAGGCAGATACGAATGATTCACAAAATCCCAAACGCCACTCTCTCTCTTTCCACATTTATTATTCGCTCTCTCTCTCTCTCTACTCAGTTTTGCTTTGATTCACTCGTAAACGCTTTACCTTCTTCACTTGTTTTCTTTCCAATATCTATTTTTCTGACTCGTGCTTGGTCTGGTGCTAGCACCAATAATTGATCAGACTTTAATTGTTTGGTACCAAGTTGGTATCTGCGTGGAGGAGACTGTTTGAGATGGCTTCAGATGAGACTATGACCATCCACTCTTCAACACAGGAAGATGACTACGATGATGATATCTATGATAGGTATGATCATGATCAACAACCCCATCCCCTGATCAACTTGTCTAGGCTTTCCGTCTGTACGAGCAGTTCTAATTTGTACGAGAATGATCATGAAGATGATGACGATGATGATGATGTTGGCCATGGGAACTACTATCAAGCTGCAGAAGGAGACAATGGCATGAGGATGTTCATGTCACGCTTGTCCATTGAAAGCTTTGATGCAGACGAGGAATACTCCGATGAAAAAGAAGGCAAAGAACTAACGGGGTTGTCATCTGACTCCGATAGCGAACAGGGTTGTTATTCACTCCCGGCGACACCGCCTCGTAGGAACCGGGGTCATGGGCTGCTGAATCAGAATCATCAACAGCTGATAGGGGTCAAAGAGTATGCGAGCGAGAATGAAGCTCAAAAGGGTCTTCTAGCAAGAAAGAAGACGAGGAACAATGTGAGGAGAAGGAAAATCATCAGGGAGAGACGTCTGTTGGAAAAAGCTGGTTGGGAAAACTTTGACTGCAACAAGATGAGCAAGAACAACATGATGATGGACATGGGCGGGATGGATGCCGCGGGGGTAAATAATTCCAATTGCCAAAGCGTCAGTGGGGAAAGCGACCAGGGCGGTGCCGGTGGAGGTTCTGGCGGCTGTAGTGGCGCAGGGGTGATGGTGATAACCAGGCCAAAGGGAGGCAGGAGGTCTCTGTGCATGGACTTGGAGGAAGTGAAGGCTTGCAGAGATCTTGGGTTTGAGTTGGAACACGAGCGCATGCTGGAGATGCCCTCTGGCCTCTCTATTTCCGGTTCACCGCTTGACACCAGTAGTGGCGGCAATTCCCCATTGCCAACTGGCGCATCTCCAGCCCAGGTTAGTGCTCATTGCCACTCTCACATACGTGAACGCAAACACACAAAACAGGAGAACAATTATAATATGAAAAGACATGCTAGCTAGGCAATATGTTCGATTCGTACGTCTTGTGCACGCTTACATGCAATGCCTTCTTCTATCCATGTAACATTTCATTAGGTATGGATTTTCAACTGAAATTAGGATAATTATGTTACATTCCTCCATAATCTAATCCCATACAAATTTACCGAAAAATTTGATGATGGTGTTCATTGGTATAGCTAGCATGCGTGCGGTGGTGTGTGCATTTGAACCATTAATTCTTGATTGGCTTGAGTGAAAAGAAAAATATCATAGATTGCATATATCACGACTAATCGAGTGCTGAACGTACTGTGACTTAGGTGATGATCCACGAGACGTCAAGGCTCGGCTCAAGGTGTGGGCACTGGCTGTGGCGCTCGCATCAACATCTCGACAGGGAAGCTGACTACTTTTCTAACTTATATATATCCACCTTTTTTTTTTCTATTTTTTTATTTTTATTTTTTCGTGCCTGTGTTTTAGTGGGACGAAGAATGTTGTTTCTTCATCTCTCTTTCGATATTGAAAGAGTGGTCCTTTTTTGCAGCGTTTCTTCAATTTTTTTCCTGGGATTGTTGGTATTTCATGAGGTGCAGTTTTCTATTTGGTTGCGCACTGCATGCTTTTCAATTCATATGTAAATTCTCCTCACTGTATATATAGCACTATAGCCAGATTGAGGATGGAACAGTACTGATGATAGACTATAAACACAGTTGAATACTAGTTTGATTTTCTGAAATTGTTTAGCTTTAGCATCTTGATTGACTCGATTACTCACTGCTTTGCTTGGGATCGCGTTAGAGTATAATTTCAACAGTTAAATTTAACTCTGTCCATCAGCCTAAGATTTTAAGACAGGTAGTGCTTTAAATGTACACAACGCAAACTCTTACTCTAGACAATAAAATTGTGAGTCAAGATGTATTGGCAAAGAAAAAGCGCATCAGCTAGCAAGTAACCAAAAGTAGATGTGATATAAAAAGGTGATGGATTAGACACAACTGCACAGAGGAAAATACCGTAAGTGATGCTATGTTTAATCTCAGTTTGAGTGCACTTTTATCGCATCATTCAATTCTCGAAACCCCAAAGGCGATTTGTGAACAGGCACCAAGGTGGTGCCATAGTAGTTTTTATTTCATTCATTGGAGTGCATGCGAACGCCTAGCTGGGTACCGCTCAATTCAACACCAATGGTACACTTAAAAAGAGGAAACGGAGGGTGCAAATCTAGTTAGGCCTTGTGCCCTGCTAGTACTGAGTTAAAAAAATGAATGGATTTACGCACCTTATGATATATAGCTCATGCAAAAACCACCCCAAAAGTACAAAAGGTTGCCACTAACACTCATTATAGGCATTTAAATAACTTGCTTAACCCAACATCCAACCTTTGGGATTCGAGGAATCACTTTCCCTACATCCACATCCATTACTACCTACATTAAATATCACAATTTCATATAAAAACGTAAAGAGAGAAATGTGGCTTGATTTGAAGATTTTGTGATGGTGTCAATGAAATCCATGCTCTCTCTACATGGGGATAGTATCAATGATATTCGACTCCCACGGTGCTAATTGGAACCCCATGCAGGGTACTGAATCAGGAACATGTTATGGGCATCAAGAATGCTCTTAACAGATATAGGTGGGTAGAAGTCATCCTTGTGGATTGGGAATATGTCATGGTGGCTATAGCATCACTGCAGAAGAAGGCACTAATCTTAGTTTCTAACACCAAAACTGGGAGGAGAATTGAAAGGGTGTATCTAAGATATTGAAAGCCAAGAAACTACGAAGACCATGAGCTTGTGATCTGTGTCTAATAACAAAGAAACTTCCTTTAGACGGACCGCACACTACGAATGACAACAACTTCGGTACTTTCTAGACTAAAGAAGGGTGGGTAACAGGAAAACTCAATCACCTAGAAGATTGGTGCTTCAGAAATGGTAGGATACTAGGATGGGTAATTTTCTTTAGCATCATCAAATGCAGATCAATTCAATGGGAGAAACATGATACCACTTTGGTTTTCCTCAAGCCTTAAATTCTGACGTCCAATGTTTCTTCTCAAAATAACGGTTCAAAATTTTCATTTGCTGTCATTTAAAATCCGGCCAGTTACAAATTACTTAGAACACCTTTGCTTCAGAACTACTTTGTTTTTTAGGTTCATGGCAGTTAGAAAGCCCCCCAGTATGGAAACCTAGTTATCAGAAGTTGAAATCTCCTAATGGCACGTTCCATCATACGTTTGACAGCTAATTGGTTGTTCTGGCTTTGCATCTCTTAATTTAGGCACACCCGCACTAGGTAATGCCTAGCCTAGGAGTTGGTGGGAGATTGGTCCTGTACAGTTTGGGAACTAAAGATTAACAATCGTGTAAATTCAAAGATTTTGAGGTCCTGTAAACTATTTGGAACGAAATAATTCAATTGTCTCCAGTATAAGATTGTGAGGAGTGCTGAACTATGCTATGTTTGGGTCTGTGAGTTGCATCATTTCTGGACATTTGAGCCTGGGGAACCTTCAACTTCTGCTGAGACAACAGAACCTCATTCATAAATATATGCAAAAGAGATGATGAGCAAGAATGTGCTAGCTCTTATAGTTACACTCCTTGGCAAGCATGAATTTATCATTTCAAATTTCAATGAAATGAATTTTACAATTTCACAATTGAGAAATAGGATGCAGGGAAAATTAAGAAGACGTGAGCAGAAATTGAATAATCTCGCACTCACTTGAAAACTAGATTGTGGCATGTGTTGTCACAGGGGTATGCACAGTCAATAGCTTTCACACCCACTCGATCAAAATACCAGTCTCCAACAGACTCTGCAATCCCCTGCATAAAGAAATAATGTAATTATAACATACAGATCACACTAATAAAGCTTTTTCTTTTCTCAAGTACCAAAAACATAACTATATGTGTGCATGTGTGGAAAAGGAAAGCATATGTATGCATCAAGAGTGTTGTAAACATATTAATCAATCGAGTAGAGTCCACCCTAAATTTCAGAACTAAAATGTCCGGTTACAATATATAGCAAATATTGCAGTCTGTCTCTATTCTCAACCCCACCCCCTCTCCTTTTCTTTTTCTCTTTTTTTTGGGGGGGGGGGTTGTTCCGGTTTTGCTCTCTTGCTTTTTTATAGTTGTTTTTCCAACTGATTTCATATTGGTGCAGCAACAATGGTTCCAAGCTTTGCAATACCTAGTTGTGGATGTTCTTAAACATCCTACTTCTCTCCTGTAGCTTGTTCAGATCTCATTTACACATCACATGATACAAAAGTATGCTTACCAACCCTCAATTCTAAACCTACGGCCTCTTTCTACATGACCAGAAAATAAAGGACGTAAAATTCCATATATATGATTTTTGTCATATCATCGTGACAGTACAGTGACAGATTGCTATGGATATCAATATAGTGCAAACTTATTTGCATTTTTTTTTTTTTTTTACAAGTAAGCATACCTTGTTTGCAATTAGGGGAGAGTTGTCAGCGAACCATGTGTCCTGCCTCTCAGACTGGCAATGAGCAAAACAGGAATTTATGAATAATCCATTTTGACGGGACCTTGAGAAACCTCTAACGGCATTGAGCATTTGATTTCTAAAGCCTGCTTTATAGAACCAAAAAAGAGAGAAAAAAAAAAAAGCTTAATATGCCAAAATAAATATCTACATCCACGATTGATGCAATAAAGGAAACAAAACCAAAACAAAGTTATAAATTAAAGATTACCTTGGAGAAAATAGATCTGTGATGAACTACAAAGTGCATGGTTTAATTTGCAGTTATTCCAATAGCCACGAGGATCAGCTGAACGTGGAGCTAAGCTCTCTTGGAGCTGTTCAAAACAAATAATATGAGATCTAATCATAGTAATTGCAGGTTATATTGGTTAGCAGAAACCATTTTACGTAAGAGTATGATGATAGCACAATGATTGGATTGCTTGCCTCAGAGGTATTATTTTAAGCTTATCGGAAATCTACTGACTCTACCAAACTATAAGAAAAATACTCTGCTTTAGCAGTGCATTCACGCTAAGAGCCGGTACAGGGGACAGCTCAAAAGATGAATTTTCTAATACAAAGTAGCATTTGAAACTTGTGGGCAGTTCAGGAGGCATGGATAACTCATTCTCAATCCTCACCACTGATGTGGGAAGCATAGATAACTCTATCAATCATCACCACTGACATATTAAATGGATATAACTATAAATTGTTGGAAAGCAAAATAGAGCATAGAATTAAGCTCCCCCCCTCCCCCCCAACAACCAAAAAGAGAGAGAGAGAGAGAGAGAGAGAAGAAAAAAAGGGTTACCTGCCATGCATCATAGGCTGCATTTAGAATAAATAATGGCGTTTTAACATTCGCAATCAAGTTCTGAGGAAAGAAGCACTAAGAGAGAGAGGGAGAGAGAGAATTCAAATATGTCAGATTCTTGGATTTTTTTCTCTCAATAAAATTCACTCATGAAATTTCATTACAATCAAGAGAAGAGAGAATCACCGATATTGGATCCAGGTGGTTGGTACAAGTATTCGGCAGATTCGTTTGCACTCCCTAAAAATTCATACAGATATCCATAAATAAAAGGTCAGACATACAAGGCAAGTGAAAATTTATTCAGAACCCATAAGATTTATATTGCTTCAATCAAAGGAAAAAAAATCAAGAAGATGATTATTTGTGATTATAATACAATACTTCGGCAACTGAGTTTTACTATGTAAAAGGTAAATGCCACAGATATAGCTTGAAAATTTCAGAAAAGAGCACTCAAGAAGTTAAATTCAAGTTTACAATCAAACCTTTTAAAAATCACATGAAAAAAATTGTCTTAAGACTCTGAACTGTGTTTGACAACAATGGAAATGAAAAAATGATCATTACCTGTAAGTTAACCACACCTCCATACATATTCCTTAAAGTTCGCCCACCAGATACATCAACTCTATATGGTCAAATGAAATCATCAGTATACATTTTCCTATCAACAACTTGCATGCTAATAGAAGTTGTAAAAGATTTCCAAGTATTATAGCTGATTACGCATCGAGGAACAATCCAGCATCACTTAGACATTTCACTTTGGTAGTTCGTGGAAACAAGTCCCGAAACTCATCACAGTGTAGTATGGATGCTAGGCCCCAGCAGAGCATCCAGAAAGAAGAGCCTGAAGAGATATTTGGACAAAAAATAACCATTAAGATCAAATCTGAGTAAAAATAAAGAATTCAATGTTAAACAGTAAACCTGGTTAGCATTCTGCATTCCCTTGGACATTAAGTCTTCCATAGCAGCTAACCAAATCCGCTGTCCTCGAAAATTGAGTTGTGCAGCCTAAAAATTGATAGTGGCACAGGTAGAAAGACCTTGTCAAACAATGTTGTATGATAATTGACATTGGAATGAAACTACACCTATTTTGGGGGTTATTATTTTGTAAATGACTGCACCTCACCTCGTGTAAATTAAGTGATAAAAAGAAACAAAATTTACTCTGAAGGTCCAACTTCCAAGATATTCATGAAACTGATGCCATGTATATATAAACGCCGTAGGACAAAAAAAAAAAAAAAGGGTATCTAATGTTTCAGGAAAAAGTGTGAGGGCAGATTTTGTTCCAACCAACCTCATCCCGACTATCCCCATTGAAAGATGCCCCATCACAGTAACGTAGCTTGACCCTGTTCCAGTTGAAAAAATCTGCAAGCATAAGAAGCCCTCTGTAGGTAAATGCTCAGGAAAACAGAAAACGAGAACAGAGGGGAATAAATGAACCAAAGAAAATTGTTTGTGTTGAGAGAAAGTATCAAGGCTTGGAAAATAAACCGGGATTTTCTTCTGCTTTATTGCTCAATATTCCCGTGAATGGTATCAGTTTTTCCATAAATTTTGATGACCCGCGGCGAGTAGTTTTGCGGTAAACACAGCTTCTTATTGTATTACACCATCCCCCTCCCTACATCAAGATATAATGACGTAAAGCCAGAAGCATTGGCCAAAACAAAGCATTCAAGGAGTAGAGGGCAAGACTACTTTTAGTAGCCACTTGAAACTACACAGAACCGATGACAAACAAGCAAACAAACACAGCCTTTAAAAATCAAACATGGATAGTATTCGATCCACCGTTCTTCAGAATATGAGAATTCCAACAGTTAAAAAGGGTGCCACAGACCTCTAATTGAATGAGCCAACTGTTTGCACCAGATCCGCGACCCCGATGCAGATGGTAACCTGGCAGCGTCCCATCCAAGCAAACTGTTGCAATAGAAAACAGCAAACAGAGAACTTATTTCCCACACAAGATTAAGAAGTTAATTAAATTTAGCAGCTAATCGGCACGTCAAACAATCGTGAAAAACTTGAAACATGTAATTTCCTTCTTAACCAATGAACAGCTGGAATAGAAGGAAGACCCCAGTTCGGTTTTACTACATGAGATTTGATGCAGCATGTTGATGAGTGCAGCCACAAGTAGCGTGAAAACATTAAGCAGGACGGTGGAAAATTTTAGCATCAAAGCAACAATGACATTGAGACAGTGAATTAACAAGTTGATTGGATGATGATCCGAACCAACTTCAGTGCTGATAGCAATTAAAACTAATAAAACAATTAGAGCTGCAATGGCTCGCAAGAAAAGGAAATTGCTGTCCACAATCCCAAACAAAAATGTAAAACACGAAAAGTTATAAAAACAAAAAAAACAAAAAGAAGAAAGATTTTAGCTAGAAAGCAAGGGGTATGAACGATGACAAGAATGACATGCACTTAATATAATGAATATAAATTGCTTCCGAGTGAAGCCAATGTGCAAGACACGCAATACAAAAGTGTACATAAACAACTCGGCGCACGCACAGAAGAGAGAGAGAGAGAGAGAGAGAGACCGGCTCCTTTAGAAGCAGCTCCATAAATAAGAGTCAAGGGGACCATGAGGGGTTTGGACAAGGAAGGTGATGAAGCTGCGGCATCATTCTCCAAGAAAGAAAGCAGACCCTCCTTCTGTGTCTCTATTTCCAACTCTGTGACATTGAAATCCTCAAAAGAACCACGTTCAGATCCGCTCAACACGAACCCAACAAAGCAAAAGGCATACCCCAGCACCGTCAGAATCTGAATCACCCTCATTCTTCTTCTCCTCTTCCTCTTCCTACGTTTGTTGTAATTATCCAACCCCCGTCCTCACTCCGTCATTCTTTACCACATGTTTACTATGTAAAGTAGAGCATAAACAAATGTTTGCGAAATGCAACACAGGCAGGCCTTTTTTGTCTTTGGAAATTTCACTCCCGCAATGAAATGCTAGCTGTTGGGAATAAATTAATTTGATGGTGTAAGTATTCGTAGTGAAACATAATCAAAAGGGTCCCTAAAAAACAAAAGGATGAGAGAGAGTGACAGTCTGTTTGCTCAATGAAACAAAAATAAATAAAGGAAAGGAAGACCTTTGCCTGTCCCTCTCTCTCTCTCTCTCTCTCTCTCCACTCTGTGATCTATCAATGGACTGTACGTAGAGCTGTAAAGCCACGTCTCAATCAATGCAGTTCTTACGTTTTTTTTTTAGTATGTTTGCTTTTGGGTTTTGAATTTATTATTGTTTTCTGTAACCATCCGGCAGTATCCTCTTGCATCCACCATTGTTATTTGTCGCTGTCGTGCTCAAAAGAATGGCTGCCGACACAGTAACATGGACTCTCGTCAATAATTCGGCTAGCACTAGTATTGGAGTGTTGCATTTGGATTCCGTTTAAATTAATAAGTGATTTC
The DNA here is from genome assembly GCF_004785595.1 of Juglans microcarpa x Juglans regia. Taxonomy (NCBI): domain Eukaryota; kingdom Viridiplantae; phylum Streptophyta; class Magnoliopsida; order Fagales; family Juglandaceae; genus Juglans; species Juglans microcarpa x Juglans regia. The sequence goes on from NC_054600.1 coordinate 25,296,099, forward strand.
AATTATTTTTTTTAAATTTTTACATAAAATATAATAAATAATTTAATTTTTTAAAATTTTTAAATAATAATAATAATATTAAAAAATAATATTTTATTCAATTTTTAATTTTCAGCTCAACTCTCAATCCAAACAGTGTCAATCTTTTTTTTCTTTTTTTTTCTCTAATATCACTTGAATTTTCTCAATATGGCAATAGGCATCCCACATGGAAGATGGCTTTTATCTACTGTGTTAGCTATTTTTGAGCGTAACTGAAGCTATTGGCAATTAATTAAAAGTTCTTATTTTCTCTCTCCACATCCATGTGCGTGCTTCTGTTGTTTGTTGTGATATTGAAGTTTTTTGCTTCCATTTTACAGTTATTTTGCAAGAAGAATATTTGCTATAGCTTATAAAGTAGGGAACTTTTTTTTATGCAAAAACAACATCTTTTACAAAAGTGGAGAAGCTTTTTACAACAAAAACTATGACTCTTGTACTTGTATTTAAATATTAAAAATATTTCATCTCATTGTTATAATTTTTTTAAAATTTTTATAAAAAATATAATAAATAATTTAATTTTTTTAAATTCTAAAATAATAATAATATTAAAAAAAATTAACAATATTTTTTTTAACTTTTAACTTTTATCTTATCTCAACTTTTTATCTAAACGGTAGACTTTTGTAGATGGAGAAAATCTTTATCAACGACACAAGGTTGACATGTTACGTCATAAAAGGAAATTTAAACAGAAGATCGCTACTTGCCAGAGAAAAAAAAAAAAAAAAAAAAAAAGGGAAATTTAAACCGACACTTACAAAGTGGTAAAATTTTATAGCTCCAAAATTTGTCTAGAAAAAAATAGATAAAATGAGAGGTGTGACTATTAGATGGAATTTTAGACTAACGCTATCATAGAATTTTAGATATTAATATGAGATTTGAAAAAAATGATAATCATTGAAAATAGTAAAAAAAAATAGTTATAATTAATACTAACTGAATAACAGTTATATTATTAAATATAAAACATCGACAAAATTTTCATTATAAATTAAGATAATGAAATAAAATAATAATAATAATATTAGAGAAATTTTGAGGAATGAAATAGTCAAGCTGATGCTGGTGTGCTCTCAATTCAGCCATTTCCTTTTCCGAGCCGTTAATTATAGGCGTCCAAAGTATTCCATATTGTATTGATTGACGATTGTGTTAGTGTCCACCTCCACCCACCTTTTCCTTTCCTTCCTATCTACCAAAGTTTTGAATACCGTACCGGAAGTCGTACCGGTCAAGGCACTGGAACGAAATATTTCGGTACCGGTACCGTTTCGTGTACCGTTTCGGGATAATATTTCGGTCCCGATACCGTTTCGGTACCGGTACCGGTACCGGTACCGTTTTGTATACCGTTTCGGAATAATTTATATTTGAATAAATTATATATATACAAGCATTAACTGTATTCTAAAATAACAACAGAATAAGTCATAAACTCAATACTTCTCAATACAAGTCTTAAGTTTTAAGTTACAACTAACATAAAGTTATAAACATCAACATTATCATGATAAAGTCATTAACGTCACCACGTCATCAAAGATACCCATCCTCATCAAAAAGACAATAAGGATCAAGATTCGACATGTTAATCAAAATATTTTCATCAACGTCATCACTGTCATCAACATCAATACCAACATTATCATTGTCTTCCTCATTTAGTGAGGCTAATGGCTCCTCAATATTTGCCCAATCCAAATCTTCTCCATCAAGAAGCTCAGATTCTTCACCCACCCATTCTTCCATCAAATCAATGTTTTCAAGATTGATTGGATTTAAAGCATCTCTTCCCTTTTTTATGCTCCTGTAAAAATAAAATCAAACATAAGTGAAAATATTATATATTTTTCAAGAGTGAAAACATTAGTATTAAAAAAATTTACCTCTCCCTCAGCTTCAAGTTATAACGAACAAATACTAAGTCATTCAAACGTTTATGCACTAATCTATTTCTCTTCTTTGAATGAATAAAATCAAATGTGCTCCAGTTTCTCTCACATCCAGTTGCACTACAACATTGACTTAGCACTCGAACAGCAAACCTTTGAAGCGTTGGAACCTCGCAACCAAATTGGGACCACCATGCAACTATAACAATAATGCAATTATAAATTATTAATCAGTAAAAATAAAATAAGATAAAATTTAAAGTACAAAGTCACATTATTTAACAAATGATATTGATAAATGATAATACCTGGATTAATCTTATCACGCTGGCGGATTGCTAAAGAATGTCCAAACTCACCTATTGCATTCTTATACAAGTCAAGTTCTGCAATGATCTTATCTTGATTATCGGGATCAAGTTCCATCTTCATAACACAACTGTTGAAGCCTCTTACAACATCATTTTTATTTTTAAAATTGGGGCTATAGTAAATTCCAGGATTAAGAAAACAACCCGCCGCATGTAATGGACTGTGAAGCTGCCTATCCCATCTTGAATCAATGATCCTGGTGAATGGACTGAATAAACCAACTTTATTATTGCATCTTGCTTTTATGTTCTCTTTGGCTCTTTCCATTGCATCATACAAGTATCCCATTGCAGGTTTCTCATCCCCGTCAACAAGTCGTAGAACACGAACCAAAGGCTCACTAACTCTGACAATAAATTGACATTGAGCCCAAAACTCTTTATCTTCTAAAACGATCTCAGCTATCTCCTTCCCTATGTTACTCTTAGAATGACTTGATGCAATCCATTTATCACAAGTAAACATTTGTCTGAGTTCTTTCTTAAACAATAGCAAACATTGGATACTTAAAAAATTTGTCGCAAATCTTGTAATTGCAGGACGACACAAATCATGACCTTTGGTAAAGTCTTTTCTCATCAATGCCAAAACCCAACCATGGTTATAGATAAACTTTGTTATCTTTTTTGCCTTTTTGATAGCATCATCAATAAGGGGAAAACATCTTGAATCAGAAAAATTCTCCAACATTAAATCTATGCAATGAGCTGCACATGGGGACCAGTAGAAAGAGCCATACTTCTGTTGTAACTTTTTTCCTGCAGCTTTATAACTTGCATCATTGTCCGTTATGAACTGCACAAGATTCTCAACTCCAATTTCTTGAACAACCTCATCAAAGATATTAAACAATGTTTCAGCATCTTTTCGAAGGCCAGATGTATCAACAGACTTCAAAAACATTGTACCTTTCGGACAATAAACTAGAAAGTTGATTATTGATTGTTGCTTCTGGTTTGTCCAACCATCTGCCATTAGTGAACAACCGGTCTCATTCCAAACCTTCTTAATTTGTTGCAAATAATCTTGAACCTCATCTACAGCCATCTTTAACAAATTTCCTCTCAACTCATATAAAGATGGGCCTTTGAATCCTGACCCGATGGCAGTCATGGCATCGATAGCTGGTTGATAAAACTTGGATTGAGCTGCATTGAAAGGCAGATTAGTATCATACCACCAACGTGCTACAGCCATCTTTGCTTTTACAATCATCTCATTTGAAGACATAGAACTCTTAATTGAAGGTTGGGCCCCAGGAGTTGTTCTTGGAGCAAAAAATCTACTCAATCCACCCACTGACTTTCCAGTTCCAGATTCTTTCGACTTCCCCTTACCTTTTGAAAGCTGAGACTGTCCCTCTATACTATTACCATCATCAATATCATCAGATGTTAAATCTATATCGCCTCCAATCTCTGAACTTATTTTTCTTTTCTTCTCTTTACTTTTTTTCATTTCATTAAGCAACTCATTCATTTGCCATTTTACATCTTCAGTGACCTTTTTACATGCTTCTACATCGCCTGGAATCCCAGCTAGATGATACTTCAACCGAGTGATTCCGCCACCTCTAATTACTTTATTACAGTATAAACATTCGGTATTATTTCTTGCCCCTGGCACTGCACGTGCATGGGCCCAAGCTGCATCTTCTGATCTTACAGGAGCAAGTGCTGGAGTTGAACTTGAAGTCATACTACCGGTTGATTGACAACTAGACATTTATAACTATTAAAGTATAAAACATTAACACTTATAAGTAAGCCATTAAGAAGAAACTCAATCAAATCTAAACTATAAACAAACATCTATAAAATATATAAACAAACATATATAAAAATATAATCTATCAAAATATAATCTATAAAAATATAAACAAACATCTATCAAACATCTATAAAAATATAATCTAAAACATTTATAAAAATACAAACAAACACTATAACAATATAATCTAAAACATCTACAAAAATATAATCTATAAAAATATAAATAAACATCTATAAAAACATAATCTATAAAAATATAAATAAACATCTATAAAACATCTATAAAAATATAATCTAAAACATCTATAAAAACAAATACTATAACAATATAATCTAAAACATCTACAAAAATATAATCTATAAAAATATAAACAAACATCTACAAAAACATAATCTATAAAAATATAAACAAACATCTGTAAAAATATAATATAAAACATCTATAAAAATAAACACTATAACAATATAATCTAAAACATCTACAAACATATAATCTAAAACATCTATAAAAATACAATTATGATTTATTTATAAAAAAAGTAACAAAAAAAAAATCAAACTAAGTAAAAAACAAAAAAAATAGTAAAATACCGAGATGAGGGGGTGGTCGGCGACGTGCGGTGGGACCAGACGGAGGGCGGTGGACGCTGGCAGCTGGCTGGCCGTCTGCGGTCTGGGACTCGGCTGCTGGGCTGGCGCTGCCGCGCTGCGCTGCGCTGTTTGGCTATGGGACTCGGCTGCCGTGAAGGAAGAAGTAAGTCTGAACGTGAAAGAAGAGAAGAGAAATGTAGGTTTTAATTTTGAGGTGAAATTCCAACTTTGCCCCTAACTATTTGACATAATTTCGAAAATGCCATCAGCCTTAAACTCGACTGACCCGGCCGAAATATGTACCGGCCGAAATTTATGTTTCGGCCGAAACATAAAATACCGGCCGGTACAGGCCGGTACCGGCCGATACACCCGGTTTTTAAACCGGTACGGAATACCATATTTTCGGTACCGGCCAACTGACCGGTACGGTATGTACCGGCCGTACCGGCCGGTACGGAACGGTATCAAAAACACTGCTATCTACTCCTACTCATTGCTGGAATCTGGAAAAATAAAAGAAAAAGAAAAAGAAAAACATCATCGTTTCAACTTAATTTGTTCTTTCTTGCACTTCCATATGCTATATCGATTCCATTCACCACCAACTTCCGTTACTTTCTTAATAAAAATGTATACAAGACAAATTTAAACTGCCATTTAGAATCATTTGAATATATATATATATATATATATATATATATATATATGTGTGTGTGTGTATATATTGCTGAGTATTTCAATTAAAATTTGTAATTTATTAGAATTTAAAAACCATCAGATTAGTTGTCAGTCTTTCGTAATAAATCATTATTTTAAAAAAAGATAAATTGCTTGAAATATATATATATATATATATATATATATATATATTAAAGTCTAGAGTTAATAACTCACTCTATTATACCTTTCAAACTTGGGACTTACCTTAGAAGAGAGTCGAGACAACATCAAGTCAATTATCAACTAAAAATTGACAAGCGTCACTCAACACCACAAAAATGAACACAATCATTTTGTTGATAAACAACCAATCATTTTCAAAACTATCTTTAAAAATCATATTTTAAATGAAGGCCATTTTTATAAAATGATGATACCTTTTAGGGTCTGTTTGGATAATGTGATGAGATGAAATAGTTTGTAAATAGTAGTGAGATTATTAGTTAAAATTAGATGAGATGAGATGTCTCTGTATCCAAAATAGTGAGATTATTTTACATATTTCATTTCAAACATAATTGTGATTCTTGTGAAAAAAAATTGTGAAAATAGTTGTTTCTTGTGTACTAAATAAACAGTGTTTTGTTAAGTTAAATTTAAACCCAAGTTGGGAGATTGATGTTAGGCAACACAAAGTATTTTGAAAATTAAAATTGGAAAACATCTTTACACCAAAATAAACTTGAAACTATTTTTCATCAAAGCATAATTTATCTCTTTTTCTATAACAGATAAAAGCCAAAACAATTTCATTAGGAAAAATGCTTAGAAAATCTTTCTTTCAAACTTATTTCAATGAACTCTATAAGTACTGTCTAAAACCCCAATAAAAAAATTAAAAAAAAAAATGTTATTTGTAATGGATCTAATGCTTCCCCCAAAAACCCATAAAAATCTCTCTAATGATTTTCTCAAAAAGTTGTAGTTTTTTAAATCTTGCTTCCATAGGTCCCAGACAAGACTCTAAAGTCTAAACGAGCAACCCGTGAAACAAGCAGAGCTTCTTGAGGACCTGAATGAATTACAGATCGCTTTTGAAGAAAAAGAATATGAAGAAAGAAATATTCCTTGTGAAAAGAAACAAATGAATCCGCATGAAATGCTTTCATAATGAGCCGTATATTTTTATGATATGCGGGTGGATCCCTCATCTGTGCGTTCCCATTGGCAAAATAGACTAAATACGAATGGTCACTTTTAGACTGCATAAGCCTGGACAATGAATCCACATGGTGTGCCTCTCTCTCTCTCTCTCTCTCTACATTTTTGAACAACAAAAAAAATGTTCTATGATTGCTGAGATGCATAATTGCATACAAGAATTATTATACAGATGTAAGATAATTCAATTTGAAAGAATTAAGAATATATAAGCCTAGGAAGAACTTGAGCCACTTGAAAAGATCTCACCTATCTCCTTCACCAAATTGATGATGCTCATAAACTTGAACTATCAATTGTCTGCAATCTGCATGGTACAACAGCCCCAAGCTTAAAACAAGCCCAAAAAAGCGCCCAAAAGTTTCCGATGAAGACTGTAGACTTCATCACGTGGGGGCGTCAGCCTGTGCCTCAGCATTGTCGCCCCCAGGTTTGAGACACTTTGGGTAATATTGGTGGAGTGAAAGTCGTACCCACTTGGCTTCGAAAAAGGCAATTCCGCAAGAAAACCAGCTTGAACATGGGCATCCAACATTATTTCTTAGACTCCTTTCCTGTGAGGAACCCGAGTCTTGTTGACATCTCAATGACTGCATCTCTATCACCATTTGCACATGCAGTCACCTGATCAAACATACATAAAAGCATTCAGGAACATGGATCTCGGTCTAAAATAGGTATATTGCTGTGATTCACAGTTAAAATACAAAATCAGCCTCATTAATCCAAGTATCTAGCATAAACTTCATGGATTCTATTATAGTCAATCAAGAACTGAAGTTATCTATCATACACTGTCAACTTGATTCACCCTACTCTGAATTAATGTCAAAATCCACAGAGCCAAGTTCAGGCACTAGAGGAGTTTTGCAATTGCCATGACTGCAGGCCAAATATAATTATAGCGTGTGAACCTATCTTATTAATTTTCACTTTAAACTCATACAACCAACCTAGAATATTCACAGTTTCTTTGGGCTCTAGAAAAGGGCACTGTCATGGAGGTAGAGAAACACAGATTATTATAGAGAACTATATACATGTCCAGCCCATTAGATATTGTCATTACATATAAGTCATGTCCAAGCTACTTGTGAGAATTCTGCTTTGTAAGTATATAATAAAACACTATATTATTGCTACTTGGAAGTGTTCCAGAAAATAGGGCAGGTGAGTCACCTCGGCACCTCATATGAACACATGCAACCAAAAAGAACAGTGACATCCTTGTCATTTTAAGGGAGAAAAGAGAATGATCAGTGCTCTATTAGCTTCAACAGATTTCTTTGCAGTGAAGCACGCGAGTATGCTTATTAATGTTTCCCTACTCCCTCTATTATGCCATATTTATAGATATATTGAGGAAAATGTTAAAAATGTGAACCACAAAATTTCAAAGGGGACAGAGAGAGAAACCAAAAAACCAAAACTTTTAACCTCAATAAGCTAAATGTAGAAAAAAAAACTCACCATTCTTAGGTAGTCATCAACAAAAATTTTAGGGTAATCCTGAGCGGCTCCAAAGTCAATAAGATTGATTACTTTTGTTGCCTCCTCGAACAAGAAATTACTCCAATTAGGATCAGTCTGCACTTGATCGAAGACAAAAATACACCATAGTTAGGGGGAAAATGAGCAGAAGTGTCAACAAACAATAGCAGAGAAATCATGAAGTAACAACCATACCAACCATACAAAACCATGCATGCCAAGTAAAACAGATGCTTTCACTCTTGCTATTACTAAGCGACTGAGTCAGAAACTATAAAAAATATAAATTGGACTAGATCACCGCTTGGGGCACTCCGCTAAACTGTAAGCTTCTAGTACGCACAATCCATTCTTGTTCTAAGCAGGTCTGATTTGACTAGGGCTCCAAACGCTTAGAATCCATATCACCCAAAATATAAAACATTTTCTCATTTTATTCGGGGTAGACACCCATTTATGAGAATTATCTAGCCACCAACATTTGGTTGAACTGGATTATCCCAACATTTTCAGACCCATTCAGGCATATAGTTTTGACTTCCCATTAGATGATGTCTTGACACTTTTTGTCAAGCAAAACCTCCTAAATACTTTCCTCCATGCCTCTGTGATATCTTTCCCACCTTCCCAACTAAATGGTTTTCTCAACCAAACATCTTGTCTAGCTTTGTTACTCCAAGAAGCACTGCCTACACCTCTAATTACAATGTTCCAGCATGTCAACCACCCACAATTATCAGTGGATTGAAAGAATCATAAGGGGCATTTCTATTCCAGAGCATTATCATCATCAGTCATACTAGTTACTTTACAGCAGCAAATTTGACAATCAAACATGCCGTGCATCACAAGTGGATTTTTCTCCTAGGCTTGTCCTAAAACTTAATTACAATATCTGATCCAAAAACTCCAAAAAATTTCAAGTTCAGATGACTGACTTTATAATGATGTGTGTATAAATTTTCTATTAAAACATGACTTTACTAAACAAGCGAGAAAAGCCCTTTCTAGCATATTGGTAAATCAACAAGCAAGGGACTGAGCTTCAGGAAGCCGCTCATATTAACCACTGTCGGTATGAACAGCCCCAGTCATTGACAACAAATGCCTGAGCCGCTCCTAGGGCAATAGAAAATGGACCATGTACAGGAAAAAGTTAAAGAAACTCAGACAGAATACAAGACAAAAAATAAGAACGACTACACATAAAACTAAAAAAACTTCATTATACACAAAGAAAAGAGTATACCTGCATGAAACGGAATACAAATAACTCCTTCAATGTGAGCTCCAGCAACTTTTTGCCAATATAATTACGAGTTTCCTGGTCTAGGAATGCCACTTTATTAATTGGAATTCCTGTAACAGGAGAAAATTGATCCTATGTATTCGAACACCAGTAATCATAGAACAGATTCTCTCTTGCTTAATTTTTCATCTCCATTAAATGATAAAATTATTAGTGCTGGCATCATATCAATATGAAATCTCCAAAAGAGAATATTATTTTAATTGCAGACAAGGAGAAACCAGGAAGAGAGTTGTTCATTATCTCTGTGAACCACAGCAGGAAATATTAATGGCATTTTTAAATCAAATATTGGCTCAACATGAGGGGCCTCCAAAAACACCAGCTGCCACAAATTTTATTGCGGCATTAAATTAAAGCAATCATATATTTTGATGCTTTTAATAATAAAAGCCAATCTGACTAAACGGCAATTGCAGTTGATGATCGCAACTACTTGAAACAAGAAGGTGACTTTTCTGGCAGTCATAAATTATGTTTTATGCATTTTAATAGATAAGCAGGTCTCTATGTGACTAATGCCCTTGTTTTTGTCTTAACTGTAAAGAATTGCCCTTGTACTTCTCTGTTTGGAAGCTTAAGGGCATTTAAAAAGCTTTGGTTCGGATTGCACATGCGTCGTAATTGAAGCAAATTATTGGCAGTAGTGCCATTACCAGAAACAAGTTCTGTAGTTAAGATTTTTTTCCCATAAAGATTGTCCACAACCAATGGAACATAAAACCCCTCGGTGCCAGAAAGAATATTACGGAAGCCCTTTTGATTTGCTGACTCCAATTCATAGTCACATTCTCGAGCTAATTCTTCTCTTGCCACCTATGAAAATTCCAAGAAGCAATTAAGCATGCATTTCAAACAGTTCAATACATATAACCCTACATCTTTCTTAGCTTCAGCCAGCATCCTCCATGAATTAATCTCCATACCTAATCATACAAAAGAGAACTAAGGTCTCGTTTGGTTGCACAAACTATCTCATATAATCATTACAACTTTCCCAAACTCCCACACAAAATACAATAAACAATTCAATTTTTTCAAATCTCAAAACAAAAACAATATTAAAAATTTATATTCTAACAATATTTTATGCAACTTTCAACTTTCATCTTATCTCATCTCATCTGTGTAACCAAACAAGGCCTAAGTGTCCAAATCATGTGGCAAAAGAGAGTGATATGAGCAAAGACTGAAACCTGTACTGACAACTGGTATAGAAGAGTGGCACGAGTTTGTTGGAGGATCAAAGAACCATAATTCACCACGAATTTCATTGGTGACTTTAAAGACAGAAGGAGGTTGGCATGAAAAGTTGAGATAACTGGGCTTTGTGAATAACAATAAGCTGCTGGGTATCTTGGAGATTGCATGCGGATAAATATGGTGTTGAAGACTGACCAATACTAGGACTAAAATAATCAATGCGGATAAATATCAATGTATGACGCATTTTTTAATGTACTTACCTTCATAGCTCTGTCGAGATAAAGTCCTGCTGGGACTAGGTTTGTATAATCTCAAAGAAGTCTCACATTCTCTATGTCACTTTCAATACTATCTGCAACACCAGGGTACTGAGCTTTCATTGCCACTTGCGTTCCATCCTTTGTGACAGCTCGGTAAACCCATAATTGTTCTAGAACTGTGAGGCTAACAGAGAAAACAAAATCTGAAAAATATCATATTTTCTGATACCCATCATCTACCATCTTTACTCTTATTTTTACTTTTTTTTAAAGATGATTGGATAACATTAAATATAGGATGAGCTTCAGATTCAGGGGGAGGGGTGGGGGTTTGGTGGGACTAGCATTCAGGGAACAGATTGTACCGAATAATGTAGCAATGTCTAATCACCTGACCTATGCTTGCAGCAGCTATTGGTTCATAATCAAAGCTAGTCAACTTCGATGTCCAGTCAGGACCCAATTCAGCATCTAAAACTTGATTAATCTGGCTCCTTGGTATCACATCTGCACCTTGAAGGACAATATCCAGAGCAGCCAATATCTACATTGAATCAAAATATGTGAAAAATATTGTAGCACGTATATATGTATATAGCATACATATAGCTTAATCCGTTCAAATGAGATTTCTTAATATTCTTTTTCTATTAGAAAAGCTTCTCAATGCTTGATGTGGTTGCCTGTGGGAAAGGAATGAGTGGTGTTTTGACGATAGAAAATGATTGTTGGTAGAATTCAGAGTGGTTTTCTTCCAAACTCCGTCTTTGGGCGAAAGTTCTTGTATTGAATGGGGATAACATGAATGTTTTTCTTTTAGCTTTTCTTAGCTCTCAGCTCCTAGTTCCTAACTTGTTTTTAGGTTTTTCAGCTTGTACACTTCCTATGTATTTGGCGTACGCCTATTTACTTGCTTTAATAAAATCTCTTAATTACTTAAAAAAAAAAAAAAAAAAAATTCTCAATATTCTATACTCTAAGCGTAGGTACAGTGTTAATAAAACAAAAGAGAAAATGAAAAGATCAGAATCGCCATTTTCATAGATTCCCCATAGCCTAGACTAAATTACAACTATAGACAAACAATGCCACGGAACCTGGCATTCATCTTACAAGATGACAGTTTGTGATCACTGTTTTCAGCAACTCTCTTTAGATTATATTATCATAGCACTGCAAATTTAAAAGCCATGCGACAGAATTTATTGCATTACAGTTTATGGAACATACAGAAAGCTTGAAAATGTATTGGATCTCGATGTTTTTGACACCAACCTCGGCTCAAAAATCCAGACACTATGTAATTGATTCTCATGAGTATGCGAGAAGTTGGAACAATTATCATTATAAAAATGAACCTCTTCATTTGACTATACCGAGCAATCAAATTAAATTGCACAAAGGAAAATAACTAGAATACCGGAGGAGGCACAAGCGATTCATCCTGTATACTCAACGTCTGGCCTATTTTGAGCGCTGCTCCACGCATTCTGCAAAGTGCAAGGGCCAGACGTTGTGCATTTTGTTCAGAGAGGAATGGAGAGACCGCAGATTGTTTGTCTTGTGATCGTGGCGAACCAAAGACAAGCCTCCTGGCAGAGTCCTAAACAGTTCCCCATGCACGTCCCGCTCCAAGGCCAGCAAACCTTAAAGAAAAGTCGGAGAATTTTGAGTCAGGAATTGATAAGCAAAATTTGACCTTGATATACAATACAACCATCATAGAATAGCAAGTCATATCATAAAGCACGAGGGAGGCTACAATAAAATTGGAACGAATAGATGCAGAAAAGAGCACTGACCCAAGCGCTCTGGAAAACGGGGTAGAAGGAACTCGCCTCTCCCTCGGCTTCCTCCTCTTCAATACCACTTGAGCATTGTCTTTCTCCTCCAAATCCTGGGGCTCACCTTCTTTGACCGATCCAAACGCCTCTCGAGTATCCAAATTCTCCGCCGCATAAGTAGAGGACGAAGAAGAAGCAGCTTCTGCTATATTAGTAAGAGTGTCATCGTCATCATTAGATGATGATGGGTGTTGTTGTCGTTGTTGAAAAGCTACAGACTCCTCCGAGGACGAGGAGGAATCGTTAGCAGTGGTAGTTGAGAAGTGAACAACGGAATCGGGGTTGGAGGAGCTAGAGTCCGAGAGGCGGCAGACGTTGCCCTTAGTGAGGACGGAGAGATCAGTGGCTGACACAATGGCTTTCTTGATTAGTTGTTGGAGATCCCCATTATTGGCGGCTTCCAACGCTTGGGAACTTATCATGAACTCCTTGGCGATTAACGATAGCCCATTCACGAGCCTTCCCAACTCCTTCAACGAACCCATAAAAGACGTTAACTATCTGACCAACTTCTTTTGCGTTTGCACTTGCTGCTGAATTTTCCCTTTCCAAAGTGAACAGAATCAACAGATACAGACATGGTCCATGGACGCCCAAGGAGGAGAAAGCAAAATCTGATAAACTTCATGAACAGGCCCACCCTGGGCTTTGCTCGAGTTTTTTTTATTTGAACAAAATGAAAAATCTGAAAATTCGATTCTATTTTGATTTAGACAAAATGAATCAGAGTCGGATTTCTTTTTTAATTTTTCAGTAGGAGTTGGAGGTATTATTGAACTGACTCTAAGTCCGATTTTGATTTTAAATCTAAGTCTAATATTGTATATATGTTATAAAAATATATATTTATCTATGTATTTATCATATATGGTATTATAATTATATAGCTATATAACTAGAACTTATACAGTTAATTTTAATAATATATTAATATGAACTAATTATTATAAAATAATATACTTATATTATAATATAAATAAACTAATGATAGTTTAGTATATATAAATATTATAATATTACTACCATACTATAATCAAGTATAGAAATAAGTTAGACACTAGTATTTAAATAAGTCTAGTATAATAAGTTAATAATACATAAACTAAAGTATAATAATATGTAATTAGACACAATAAATTCTAATATATAATTGAGTTAAAAATAAGTTAGACATTAGTATCATAACATGTAATTAGACATTATAGTATAAGTCTTATATAGAAATAAATTAGACACTGATATAAAAATAACTAATAAATCTAGTGTAATAAGTTAATAACATAGAATATCAATTTACTAAAGTATAATAACATGTAATTAGACACTATAGTATATGTCTAGTATAAAAATAAATTAGATATTAGTATAAAAGTAAATTAACAATGAATGATTTAGTTTTAATTTTTAATTTTTTCAAAAAATTGATTTTTTTTAATAAGATGACGGTATCCCAATTTTATTAAATGTCCTCACTTGTGACGGAGGAAATTCATGATTACAACCAGGTACCTAAGAGATACAAATAATCATAAAAGACCAAAACGCAAGCATAAAAAATCTAAAACACTCAACCAAAATACAAAATACTAATGATTTCAGGGTAAATACAAACACCAAATCTAGACAAAAGAGAGAACAAACACAAGACAAAAATAGATAAAAACCTGCAAGAAAAAGGCACGTGCAATTAAGAGTAACAAAGCAAATAAACCAAAACATCTTACCAGGAATAACACTATGAGATTTGCAAATAAAGAAGACCAATTATGTCTATACAAAGAAGACCTCTTAATTTTCTGGGCAACATATCACTATCATCAGACCAATCCAGATTTAAACCCTAAGCTCCCTGCTTGGCAAGAAAATTAGCCACAATATTTCCTTTATAAAAAACATGACTCACTCTATACTCCATGAAAGCCCACAAAGAATTATTTTTAAATGAGTTAAATATGAAGCTAAAAAAATAGAAATCCAAAGTTGAATATCCAAATCCGGCTCATTCAAATTTGAATTTTGACTAAGTCAATGTTCATCCCTACTTTTCAATGCCATATTTTTTGCCATCAGTTTCATAAGAGGTAAGAGAATGGAAAATGATAAAATCTATTGATTTTTTTTTAATTTAATGGTTAAGAAAGTGTTTTTTAATAAAATTTTTATTTTTTTAAATATTTATAGGTTTAAAAAATGTTTGAAAAAAAAATTGCACTATCGGTGACTTTTCTTGAGACCCACTCTCGTTGGGTATAGAAGTCTCATAGGAGAATATATTGTCCTAAATATCGGAAGGAGTAAACTTCCTACCATGAACCCCCTTTGAGCCTCTCTCTCTCTCTCTCTCTCTCACCAAGTGCTATAAGGTTTCCGTGCTAACACAGATTTGGTTAAATTGTTTTGCTGTTATACACTGATTTGGTAGAATTTTGTTGCTCTTATAGACTGATTTGGTTTAATTTTATTGTTGTTATACACTGATTTGGGTAATTTTTTTTTGTTGTTATACACTGATTTGGTTTAGTTTTGTCTCTCTTATACACCGATTTGGTTATATACACTGACTTGGTTTAATTTTGTTGTTGTTATACACTGATTTGGATAATTTTATTGCTTTTATACATTGATTTGGTTTAATTATTATACATTGATTTGGTTAATAACCAATGTGGTACTAAAGTGTGTTCATTACACGAGATGTGGGCTTCTAGTACTTTTGTGCTAGTTGCACTATACCTTATTGAGATATAATAGCTTATAAACTGCATGCATTTCCCAATTACCTTAATGAGCTAAATATCGATCATTTTCCACATACTTCATATATATCTTGAACTATTGCTTTGGATCCCAAAAATAATAGAAAATATGCAGTTAATGTTGACTCGCCCTATCTTTGTCTTCTAATTAGAGAAAAATGATGTGTTGATGTATCTCCATTTGTGACTCTTCTTAGATGCTTATTGTTTAATTTTGGGTTTCCATTGGCATTTTTTGATGGAGAGAATAATTATTAATTGGCTATCATTATATTCTGAAAAAGTAACAACAAAATCATCCAGGGTGTTTTCTAGTGGGTTTTTTTTGTTTAGAAATCTTTTCACAATTTTCTCATAGAGAAAGTGCTCAAAATATAATATACCAGGGTGTTTTCCCACTGTGTTTTTCTGTTGTTGAGCCTTGATCCCCCCGATTATCAATGAGAACAAATACATCAAGTATTGAATTGGCTGATATTTTGATTTATTAGATGTTTGACTTCTATATCAGTATGTGCACAAACATGTACTTAGGTTTTTTCTTTATGACTTGTGAACTATTTCCTAGTAACATGCAAAAAAAACACTCTATTTGGAGGTTTGAAGCCTTAAAGTCCTAGAGGTGCATTGGTATCTTGTTTTGTAAGCAATGCACACATTTCTGGTTTTTGTTTATTTGGGGCTAGGATCTTTACTTGAACTGAAATATTTTTTATATTTTCTCTGGTTCGTTGCTTTTGTTCCACTTCCTCTGTTTTGGTTGTCTGCACTTCAGTTTTGTCTCTTTCTACATATTTCATCAAGCTCTAAAGCCTGGTAGAAGAGAAACATGGATTCAAAGTTCATAAGTAGATGCCTTGTCTGGTCACCTGGGATCGATAGAAATAAGATCATCTGTTGTTTTGTATCCCTTTCGTTCTATCAAAGTTTTGGTTGTATCTATTGTATTGGATTGTACCTATTGTAATAGTTTTGGTTGGTTCGGACTATAGTTGTAATGAGTTAATTTTAAATTTGCTATAGATTGTTCGGACTGTAACTGTATGCTATAATATTGTCTATGACTATAATAATTACAGCTTACCCAAAATATTAAAAAAGGTGACCCTCTTTTTTAACTTTCATTACTTATTTTAATCAATATAAATTGTTCTCTCTTTATTTAGTTTTTTAAACTACAAACATATTTTATCTCTCACTGTTTAATGCAATTATGGTGCATGTTGTAATTAGATAGATTATTCATCTATATTAATAAAATGATCAACTCCTCATGTTCTAAAACCCACAAGTCTAAATTCTGAATGCGTTGGTTTTTTAAAATTTTCAATCCAAACCTATTTACACAAACACTTTCAACCCTGCGTGACAATATCAATTAGTTGTTTAGTTTTACAATATCAAATATTTGTTTGGGGCCATGCATGCATGTGAGTTGGCTATATAGAAACAGACCACCTTTAAGAAAATATTATATTACACTTTACATATCATATTACATATCTGGTTTACCCCTTTTTAGTATACTTCAAGACAATAAACCTTGCGTGACAATATTTAGTTTATCCCCTTTACAGTTGAAGAAAATATTAACCCCTTTACATATCATATTACACTTATTGAATATATTACACTTGAAGAAAATATTACACATCCATTCTCATTTATCCCCTTTATAAATCAAATAAAATATTGGTATTTATAACTGTACGAACAAATTAAAAATAAAATGCTAACTGAACATAAATCTGACTAACTAACTGCTATGTAAATGCATGTTGCTTTAATACATGAAACTAACCAACCAATTATTTGAGAGCAACAATTAATATCAGCAACAAACCAACTCATACGTGCAGGACCAATCAATCACTGTCATGTGCCTCTTCCTTAAGAGTATAGAATGTGAGAATCTTTCCAAGAATAGTCAATCCAAAAAAAAGCACTCTCAAGGGAGCCTTGTTTTGCCATATATGTTTCCAAAGAAAGGATAACTACCAGGAGGATATAAAACTTCGTAAAACGATCTTACCTCAAACTCCACTTATTTAAGGGGACCTAACGAAGCCTATCTTACCGTCTTACCGCCCCGTCTCAAAGGCATGGAATAGAACAAATAAAAAACGAAGAATTCCCACCTCCCAATAGGTGTCTCACAGATAAACCAGCATCCCACAAGTAAGTGTCATCAACTAGAAGTAAAAATGTCTGCCACCAACACTCTTCGATAAACTACCTTGAAAACCTTATCTCCACACAACAAATCATACCAAGTCAAATAATATAGTATTCTTGTCACTTCGATTAGTAAAAAAAAAAAAGATTGAACTTATAAAAAAAAAATAGTATTCTAGAGAAAAAGTAAGTCCACCTTTTAATAGAGTAAGTAGCTTCCAAAGCAGATACTAGATAGTTAAACCTCTTGAGGAAAAAAAGAGAAAAAGAAAAGAAAAGACGGTCAAAATCCATACACACGCTTTGTCTATCATGCAGACAAGTTAAAAAGCCATTGGTTAAACCTACCCCATGTGCAAATGTGCAGCATCATCAATAAGGGAAATTTCCCAAGAAATTCAGGAAATAGAAAGGAAAAAAAAAAACAATACAAGTTATCAAACCAAAGATTTACCTGTCATGAACAAACACTGCTATGTCAAAAGAAGCCAAAGATTCTTTATCAGGTGGTAGTTTGGAAACTCCATCTTCAAGTATCTCTCTCAACACAAGGGTCTTTGTTGTTCCCTAAGGAAAAAAAACAAATGCTAAGACAAAGGGATGGAACCATGAAATATGAACAAGATTAGCAATCATACCAACTAAGAGTATTTTATTTAAACAAGATAATGAACAATAGACATTTGAAAATGGTAGTATTTAGCTATTTATGATTAGGGGAATTTTTTGTATCCTCCCTTTTTACTTGCATAGCGCCTTTGAAATCATCAATAAATTCTCATAAAAATACTTACTGATAAACTAAACTAGAAATTGCATCTGATATCAGTAATTGTGGTCAATAATCCCCCCGCCCCCCCCCCCCCCCCCCTCGGGGTCACAAAACGACTGGTTCTGGTTTAAAAGAGATAGTAAAAAATATAAATTTTAGAATTTGAGACCATGCTTATGAACCTTATACCATGTTGTATATTAAGGCTGTGAAACTCTTTTTGGCATATTCCCTCTGTGTTTTCCCCTTCCAACCAGTCCCAACCAATAAATCTCGCTCATTTCAGATGTTATCAACAACCAAAAAATCAATGGCATACATACAACATCAACAACCCAAAAACTCCACAAAACAGAGATCAAACAAATATCAAATCGGCTCATTTCAGATGTTATCAATAACTAAAAATCAGTGGCATACATACAATAGCAACAACCCAAAAACCTCACAAAACATAGATCAAACAAACATCAAATCAGCTCATTTCAGATGTTATCAACAACCAAAAAATCAGTGGCATACGTACAACATCAACAACCCAAAAACTCTACAAAATACAGATCAAACAAACATCAAATCGCATATCCATAAATGCATAAACATACAAAATGAGTAATGCTAGAAATGGAGAGATGAAATGAAAAGAGAAAAATAAAAACCATTTTATTTAATTTCTTACCCTTCTAAGATGACATACGGTAGCTCTCGGCAGCTACAATACCAGCAGAGGACTAAAGCCGTGCGGAAATGATGAAGCTGGAGAAGCCGTACGGAAATGGTGAACCCAGAGGAAAATATTTGTTACACGGTGCCGAAGTAATAACTCAACATAGTTTCGGAGTGATGGAGCCATACAGGGCGGGTAGAGGGTGAGGCCGGCGAAAGAACACGAGCTAAGGGAGTGGAGGAGAGAAAGCGGGGGAAGGATTTCTGAAGAAGTGAAGAAGAATGCGTGGGGGGCACGGGGGGGTGGATTGAAATGCCTTTCAGGACGAAAGACACGTTTTTTTTAAAAAAATAAAAATAAAAATCCTAATCGGCTGGAGTGCGAGGGTTGGGTGAACAGCGGTAGTTGTGTAGCAAAACTCGTAGGGATATATTTACATTAAATTATAGAATAAAACTACTTTGCCTCCCCACTTTGACCACTCCATTTGACTGCTGGTCAATTTTTTTTTTTTTTTTTACTTAGTGATTATGGAAGTGATTTTAAGTATATTGGTATATTTTTTTATTTTTTAAAAATATTTAAATGTATTAAAAAAATATGAAAAAATAAAATAAAAAATAAAAAAAATCACTAAACGGTACACCCAGCGGTAAGAGTGGGGGCATGGTAACCCCACTCAAAATTATATAGAGTATTACTTTGATATTGCAACAGTGCAATTCTTAGCGGATCAACCAATCGTGGATTACCTTGTAAGTCCAGAACTGGACGCAAGCCCACATTGCAACTAGGGAAGGGAATGCTTGAGCTGAGTCCAAGTACAAAAGCTACTCATAATAAAAAACAGAATAAATTATATGTTTTCTTGCTAATTTGGAAGTAGCAAAACTCCTTGCACACTATTTGCATGGCTAACATTTTATAATCAAACACGTTAAAGAACTATACATAATATGTAACACCTGGTTCTAGCTAGAGTCTGCTTTTTAAATATTTTTAGGCTTATGCGTATAGAAAATCCAATTGAGTGTTTGAGTTTTTTTTTTTTTTTTTAATAGACTATGTGCCTAAAATCTTTATTTTGGTAGATTATATATAATTGTGCTATTGGAGAAAATATTCAGTATTAGGAGTTAACTCTCTAGACCTTTGGAACCGATCACTGGGGCATCACAATTGGTATTAGAGACAGATTTAAGGTTCTGCAGACTATAATATATGAGGTTTTGAATATTTGTGGGCTAGAAAGTTATTTCAGATTGGAGGTATAGAAATTTGAGGACTAAGAGATGATATGTGGAAATTTAAGGTTTGAGATCCTGCAGATTTTATAGATTGAGTTTTTTGGAAATTTGAGGTTTAGAGATGCTGTATATTTTAAAAGTGATTCGGATGAGATTAAAGGTTGTAGAATTTTCCAGGCTCTAGGATATGATTTTTTGACAATACGTAAGGTTTTAGCCCTTGCAGACCTATGCAATGTGTCCCACACAATTTGGGGTTTTCGCTTTTGCATATTTTAAGGAAACGATTTTTATAACATTCAAGATGTTAGTTTCGGTAGATTTTATGTGGAAATTTAAGGTTTGAGATCCTGTAGATTTTATAGATTGAGTTTTTTGGAAATTTGAGGTTTAGAGATGCTGTATATTTTAAAAGTGATTCGGATGAGATTAAAGGTTGTAGAATTTTCCGAGCTCTAGGATATGATTTTTTGACAATACGTAAGGTTTTAACACTTGCAGACCTATGCAATGTGTCCCACACAATTTGGGGTTTTCGCTTTTGCATATTTTAAGGAAACGATTTTTATGACATTCAAGATGTTAGTTCCGGTAGGCGTAATTCTATGGATTGGTTAAATGGAAGGTTTAGTTAATTTCAGATGTACGTGAGTGAGATACAATGTGTTTATAACTATAAGTTGTCAGAGTGTGCAGCGGAAATGTGGTTTTTGGTAATATGATGGTTTGAGAGTTCATTTTACTATTTGTATGAGGTTATTACAATATTGGAGGGTTAGAATTTTGGAATATTAGGTTCGACAATATGATCGAAGACTGAGATATGCATGGAAGGGTTGTGAAGGATAAATATTTAGGATTTGCTTATGGTGCATTAACAAATTTCGAGGACAAAATTTTTTTTAAGGAGGGAGGATGTAACATCCGGACCCAACTCTAGTCTGCTTTTTAAATATTTTTGGGCTTATACATATAGAAAACCCAATTGAGTATTCGAGTTTATTTTTTTGGGAATAGACTATAGCCCTAAAATCTTTATTTTGGTGGATTATATATAATTGTGTTATTGGAAAAGATATTCAATATTAGAAATTAACTCTCCGGACCTCTGGGACTGGGTCGTCACATAATACAAGCAATTTAATTGGCTTTGAAGAGGTCAAGATCATGAGGGAAATCATCATTACGAGTTGTCTCCGTGATAAATCTGTTTCAGGTTGGTGAAGAAGAATCCAGCTTGCAGGATCAGTTTTACCCAAATTTCTTATCTTGAATGATAAAGCAAGGAGAAAAAAGATAGGTATCAGAGCACAAATGAATATTGCAAGCAATATATACTTAATGCTGATGATCGAGTTCTTCTTCTCTGGACTTTCAATTCATTCACTACAAATGTACGTGTCGATGAGAATGCAACGAAAGAGTGGTATCGACTGTCCGCTCAACTTTTGTGAAATTCAATTTCCGTGACAAAAGGTAGGCTCGAATAATATTAAGATCAAGGCGTGCAAATAGAATTTAGATGCCTTAATTTCGAATCTTTGCTTTTGTCAACACTGTCCAATATTGTAAAGAGCATCTTGTTCCGGCCAAACGAATTTTGTCGTTCTAACATCAATTTCCACCTTAAGTACACTTGCCAACCTGCAACTGAATGGATGATCATGATTCGACTTTATGCAGTTGACGCAAGTTCTGGTTCATGGCCACATTAAAAGGGCAACATATATATGCAGCGCAGCCGACTTGAATATTGCAAAAGACAGGATATCTCAAGAGGTCCGATGCTATATATGTATATTATTATGCAGAATGCATGTTATCATGTCCTCTATCAGAATATGACATATATATATATATATAGCTATTTGATACTTTTATGATCCATTATGCCTTAGAAAAAAGAATAATCCTCATCTTTAATAACCCACTTATAGGTAATATCTCACCCACATATCCATGATTCCAAGATACCCCAGCTGGCTGAAAGTATTCGCATGCAGTCCTTTCACAAACATATACAGCTCCGTATCTTTTTGTTATATATGGATATGCCTTGGAAAATTAAACGAACTCCATGTATGAGTGTGTTGTGATGAGAGATCTCTCGTATCAAGCATACATATATATATATATAATATATATATATATATATATAAATGACGATCGAAAATGATGGGTAACAGAAAGCAACATGACTCTCATACAATGTATACCAAAGAATTAAAGATAAATATGCTTAACACCTCAGACAAGATCGCATGCGTCACTTCTCGCATTCCTCACTCTGATCGGTGGGGCATCATTTACTGTACATATGTATAAATAAGCCCTCTTTGTCACTATTGGCCGATAACGTGTGATCAGAGCAGTTATATCTTTCTACTATTTGAAGGTACCAAAGATATATTATGCTTTCTTTTCTGCCTAGTTTGGGTGTCAAGATATTCTCAACTATTATTGAAGAGTATTTTACTATTATTTATTATTTTTTATCTATTTTTTATTACTATTCACTACTATTTAATATTCTATATATCATTATTTTTTCATTACTTTTTTATTACTATTCACAACCTTAATATATTTCACTATCTCAGGAAATTTATTAGTGTGTATATATATATGTACATGTTTGTTTTCTTCTATGTATGCAGTAGTAATTTAAGAGTATTTCTGTGTTTGTGGTTAACATTGATGGATTTGCATTGCCTTCATCATAATTTCCATGAAATTTGCTGAATATGTTGTCCTAATTTCAAATCTGGTCTGATTAGATTATCAATTATTTATATTGGAAGCTTTGAGCCTTGAACCTATTATATGCTCTTTCATTTCATTTCTTGAAAGGTTCATCAGGTATTTCTCTCTTCTCCTCATCAAATTTGGTTTGTTTCCTTCCGAAATGGTTTTTAATCATAGACCTCTTCCCCATCTTCTCCTTTCTTGTCATAGTTGTTTCATTTGATGAATCTTATCGTGGACCAGATCAAAATTAAGTTCATGATTCTCGAATATATGAGATAATAAACGTAAATAATTAAATGATGGATATAATTTTTAGATGGCCGCATGTTCATCACTGCAAGGATTGTTACTTGTTAGATGTTTTTATGATAAGAGACTGTTTCCCTTAACTTTAGAGTTTATGTGAGGGAAAGACATGAGCTTTATAGAGTAGGATTTTCTAAACAGATTCCTCTAATCAGTCTTCTGCAATCTTATGAAATGGAACATTCTTGCAGATAGTCTTGAAGATGGATTCGGTTCGGAGGTCCAATGCAGCTAAATATGAGTGCTTGCTCTTTGGTATGGAAACTTTAATCTAGTTAGTTTAATTATGTTCTATGAAGAATAAAGGCCGCGTTGCTTTAATGGGTGTCTCCCATTTGTGTGTGCAAGCAAATTTTAATGTTTGATCAACCAAATTGGATAAGAGATTGGAAAATTTGAAATAAAAGTGCATCCATCACCATTTAAAGTTGACAAAAAATCCTTTAAGATGATGAAGTTTGCATGGAAATTTTAATAACTAGTGGATACCAAACGTGTTCTGCAGATATGGATGATACTCTGTACCCCATGAGCTCAGGTATCAACTTGGCTTGCCGCAAGAACATAGAAGGTATGACTGTCAACAGATGTTATGATGATGGTGGTGGTGTTATCATTACAAAGATAATAAAATTGAGCTTTTAAAATTGCAGAGTTCATGCTGCAGCATTTGCACATGGAAGAAACTGAAGTACCAAGGTTGTGCTTGGATTTGTACAAGGAATACGGGACAACAATGGCGGGTCTAAAGGTAAAAATACAATAGACATGGATTTGTTCAAAGTTTTTTCTGTCAATATCTCAAGGATTTTCCTGAACTAATTAGAAGTTGTTCATGGTCGATATATCCATAAGTTTTAGTCTTTCCTAACCAGCAGGCTCTTGGTTTCGAGTTTGACAACGATGAGTTTCATGCTTATGTCCATGGAAGACTACCCTACGATGTCCTCAAGCCCGATCCAACTTTAAGGAACCTTCTACTTTCTATGCCACAGCGCAAAATAGTACGTATAAATCATATCTGTACATGAAAAATACTGCAAGAAATTGGCGATTCAAAGGCTATTTTCTGCTGGTTTTCAGATATTCACTAATGCGGACAAAGCACATGCAGATCAAGTTCTGAGCAGGTTGGGTTTGGAAGATTGTTTTGAAGGCATCATATGCTTTGAAACTCTTAACCCTCCCCTTGAACCGGTTTCTCATTGCATGGACGTGCCAGATGGTGATGATGATGCTGAATTCACGGCAGGCGCCGAGGCCAATGTTCCTGATTGTGCAAATCTCAGCACTTATTCACGAGTTCTCTGCAAGCCCTCTGTGGAAGCCATTGAAGTTGCTATTCAAATTGCAAATATTGACCCCAATAAAACTGTAATATTCGAAGCACATCTCATTTCTTTGAAAGCTATTGATAGTAGTTGGTGATTTAAACATCTTCGGAGTGAGTGATGGAGGTCATTTTTCTTTTCTTTTCTCAGATTTTCTTCGATGACAGTGCTCGAAACATTTTGAGTGGGAAAGCAGCCGGACTTCATACTGTTATCGTAAGCCCTATGTTTGTTTTTATTTGTAAAAGACCGTTACGGATTGTTAAAATATAAAATAAATAATAAAATCTACATCTTTCTACTAGCTTAAACTTTTAAGATGAGTAGTGATTTCACATAGTATCAGAGTAGAGATTCTAAATTCGAACCCTAACTATACACTCTACCCTATTTAATTAAATATTCTGCGTGTTAGGCAACTCATTAAGAATAAGTCTGACCCGCACGCGAGGGATAGTGTTAAGATATAAAATAAATAAAAAAATCTACATTTTTCCATTAGTTTAAACTTTTGAAACAATTGGTGATTTCACACATATCATATCTTTGAAACTCTTAAGCAAGGATTACATTTATATCTATCTATAAACCTTCAATTCTTTTACGATTATTTTGTAACTTTATTTAAAATAAAAAGTACTCGTGTAAAATTAAAATTACTTTTAATAAAGTGACACAATTCTATTGACTGATTATGAGTTATAAATATAGTTAAAGAGTTTAGTTGTATCATTACGTATACTCATGAGAAATAGAATAAACATTTTTCATATTTAATCAAAGCAAGATTATTGATACAGGTGGGGAGCTCAACACTGGTGCCTGGTGCAGATCATGCCTTGACTAGCATCCACAATATCAAAGAAGCACTACCTGAGATACGGGAAGGTGAAGAAGAACAGATTGAGCAAGTTATTCAGCCCAGTGCTGTTCCAACCGTTATCCTGGCATAGTTTTCACCTCAGCCACACATTTATGTATACCTTCTCATACAAAATTGTAGAATAAAGTGTATCCGGAATGCCTATCTTAAGCTTATTAAATTATCATTAAAGGATAAAGATCACAAAAATCGTAGTCCCCAAGTTGCTTTTCTTTTTGAGCAAGCCATATTCTCCAACTTGGCATCCCAGAATTGCCTGTGAACTGCCTCCTCCAATGCTAGCTCATCGAAAATCGTCTGAGTTTTCCTCACCCAAAACTAACAATATCTGATGTACGGGATTGTTGGCCAAATCATTTGCACAATAAACAGAAAAGGTGACAACTAGGAAAAAGACAGAAAGAAACCAAGGGACAAATCAATTAACAGCTAAATCAACCATCTATAGGCAGCTCTCCGCAATTGACATTGTGCATGGCACCCAAGGAGTATATGACCTGCTTGTCTCCTGGGATTCCAGTTTTCTCACAACATCTATTCCATCAATAAGATGTCCAAACATGACATGTCGATTGTCCAACCATGGAATCTACATGAAAAAAATTCAGGACATTATCAATTAGGTGTTTTAGCCATGGAGAACCAACATAAACTACCACAGGATTCTGTATTACTATTTATATTTCCACTGAAACATGCAAGTTATAAATGGGCCAGCAGACCTGATCAGCACTGTAAACATCTGCCTATAAAAAGGCTTGAATTCGGTTAAAAGCCCATACCTTTTGACCTGAAATGAACACAGTTAAAAGATAATAAATAAAACTCATGAAACTTTTCTAATAACTCGACTGTCTTATTCAGGTGTAATGTTGGTTGAGTTCAGGCCATAACCCTCAGCTTCCACCTTTTCCGATTTGGATACGAGGAGTGTTTCATCTCATCTCATCATTACAACTTTTTCAAATTTTCACACAAAATATAATATGCAATTCAACTTTTTTAAATCTCAAAATAATAATATTATTAAAAAATAATATTCTAACAATATTTTATTCAACTTTCAACTTCCATCTTAACTCATCTCATCTCAACTCACTATCCAAACTACACCCATTTTGATATGTGCAAGTAAGGATCATGCCTCCTGAGAAGTCTCAAGGAGAAATGCCAATGTTCAACCTTTAGCTGGTGATTATGCCTATTCATTTATATTGGTATCTTACACATGCATGCGATGGGTCTTAAACCTACAATCTCACCTTCACCCATAAGAGTGGGTAGGGGAGATACCATTTGAGTATATTTTCATTTTCCAGTGGTTCATTAGCTAATTTGTAAAGCACCATGCCACCACATTAACGTTGCCATAGGATGTCAATTAGGAGTCAAAAACATTTCCAGGTTACCTGAAGACTTTCTCATCTTCAAATATTTTGGGAACAACATCTCCAGATAGGCCAAGGCTCGGAAATTCCCAACAGTTTTGGGAAGAACATCTCCAGATAGGCCAATTACAATTCTACCTACAGGTTCAAGACGATTTCTACATCAAAGAAGCACTTTGTTGTCACTTTGGCCTGCAGCTCTAGATCCTAAAGTAACATACCCAATATAAGATAGTGAAACCAGATTACCGACAATAACTATAATAGCTACAAGGATTACGGTAAATATTCCTTGACACAAAAAGCCATAGAATGGGTTAAAGAGTTTTAATTTAATGATTAGATTCATTTGTTCCAGTATACATTAACATTTTGGATAATTGATGATTTAACATGCATCAAAGCTTTTACCCCCGCTTCAATTAACTATTCCAGGGAACGGGCTGAGACAACACAGGAAGGTGAGCATTAAGATATTAATGAAATTGATTCGTAAGAAGATAGTATTTATAATGCATATGTTCAAATTCAGGACATATACTCTGATACCATGTGAACTTATACTTATCCCAAAAGTTTAAACTGATGGGAAGAGGTAGATTTTATTATTTATTTTATATTTGGAGTAGCTTGACTGCAAAGGAGTTGAGCCCCGTATAAAATGTGGCATACGCACATTAGACAAGCCTTGGCTATGAATACCCTGAAAACTCCGACAATGCCCGGTTTAGTCACAGAGAGAACAAAGATGATTAATGGTAAGAGCCCCTACCTTGTATGCACTGTCTGTGGAAATTGAAATAAAAGGAATTAAAAAAGGCAAGGAATTGGATTTAACATGGCATGATTGAATATTAGTTAGTAGTTATAAATACCAAAACTTCAATGCGATGTTAGTTGATTTGAAATAGTTGGTGGGCAATACGGGCATGCGAAAAACAACCAGTTCCACGTTAGAAGTGCATTTCGTGTCCCTGTATCAAATCAAACAATCTTTGCAACGAATGCAGATGTTGATTGATTGTTTCTCCGAACCACTCAAAAATTAAACACGGTTCAGAGTGCAAAGAAAGAGTAAAGCGTACCTAAAGAGCCATCAATAATAATTCCATAATATTGACTGGAAATCTAAAGCACACTTGGGTTTGAGTTGGTCGGGTTTGATTTAGTAATAAAGCTGAGAGGATTGAGATTTTGAAACGAGATGAAAGTAGTAAGAACCTGGAAAATAGAAGAGAGAGTGTTTTGACAAACCTCCTTTGCATTGGGACTGCAGAAGCCATGGACTCTGGTTTTTAGTCACAGCGCGATATAGGATGAATAAAAGAGAGAAGAGAAGGAAGTTAGTGGAGGGGTTCCTTGTTACGAGTCATGTGCCGATACGTGGGAAATGAGGTTGGGAGGCATTTCTCGTTTTCGTTATTTTGGTGGTGGCGCGGGAATGGATCTACACTACGGCCCGAAATGAACATCGATTCTTCAGACAGGGGGAGGGGGGTCTTCGAATTATTCGCAACAGGCCACAGCCCACAGAAAGGCTAATGAATATAATTTCATGAATAATCCTCGGAATATTCTAAGAACGACAGTGCATTGGCCACATCCATGTAGTGTAAATAGTATTATATTACAATTGTATGCATTTAAGAACTTGTCTAACACGTTTACTTTTTGTCATTAACTTGATTTATTTTTTAATGTAATGGTTTTTTATTTTTTCTCAAAATAAAAAAACAAGACAAAAACATTAGGGGGCCTTACCATGGGGAGGCGCCTTAAGCAATGACCTAAGTGGCCTTATCTTTAGGCCGGTCGACCTTCTTTATAATACATGGTTAGTTGATAGTCCTATGATCCATATTATCTTGTAGTGTTATGCTATCTACAACTAGTTGATTTTATCCATAGAGGAATAATTTTCTTTATTTTTATATTTTTTCATCTTCAATCATACTTAAACTGATCAATAAAAACAATCACTTTAAAATGTGACACGTTAATCTATCCCACAAAAAATGATAAGATATAAGGTGAAAAATAGAGATTTTTTTTTTTTCTCTTTTCTTGTGTATGCTGCCAACTATGATTAGTCCAAAGCAACACAATAGTGTTAGGGTGCGCACAAAAAAAAAATAAAAAAAATTGAGCATTTGTGACAGATCATTTACGACGAGAATGATCATTTGTAACAAAAACAGACTTATTTTAATAAAAAATAATCATTTTCACAAAAAATAACTAATTGTGAATAAGCAGTTTTCTTATAGCTAGGTTCAATCAGAAACTGTTGTTTTCTTGGGGGATATGAAATACTTAAATGGAGCAAACTCAAGTTGTGAATTTTATATAATTCCATTATTTCTTTAGACATAATCAGAGGCAATCATGATCTCATAGCACATTATAGTCAAAACCTATCAACTTTTGGCAAGTAATCAACCCAAACATCTTTTAGTGGATCTGCAACCGAAAAAAAAAGTTTGATTAGCCTTGGATTAATGTATTTTTTTAGGAAAAAAAAACATTTATTTTTAGTCACCACTTTGGGTGTAATCATGGTCCATCCATACCTCTTCTCAATTCTCCTCCCTTCCTTAAGAAGTAGACTTAGCTTTCCTTTCTTTTCTGCCTAGGAAACAAGCGTCCTATTTAGTGGACAAGTGGCTTGGAACGATTGCAAACCAGTAAAAATTAAAGATCCATGAATAAATTCCACTATATCTTATAAATTACTAATTTCTTTTTAGTGCACGTCCACAAACTTTTAATTTAATGATAAGTTGAATGAAAGCGTACATTTGGCTGATAACTTGTATTATCATGTCGAGTTCAAGTTGTGTTAAGTCAAATTTGTATTTTAAATAAATTAATTTAACTCCACATATTCACTTAAATTCGTGTGAGATTTACAAGTTGTAACAAAATTATCAATTCTAAATATCATGTATTTAGTTTAGTTCATTTTAAATGAACTCAAATGGCTTATAATTTTGACTTATTTTAGGTCATAACCCTTAACTCTAGTTTGTTAATATTAGAATATTAGATTAATGTCAAACTTACTAATTAGGTAAAAAGCTACTAATCCTAAGGCTCCGTTTGGAATTTAGACTGAACTGAAATCAATTTAATTCAGTTTAATCTTAAGT